>NC_073273.2:42615000-43215000 GCF_029289425.2 Pan paniscus | reverse complement strand
GAGTCTTTCTCTTGTTGCCCATGCTGGAGTGCAGTGGCATGATCTTGGCTAACTGCAACCTCTGCCTCTTGGGTTCAAGCAACTCTCTTGCCTCAGCCTCCCAAGTAGCTGGGATTACAGGCACCCATCACCATGCCTGGCTATTATTTCATAGCACTTTCTGAGTTCATCCCTAGCATCTTACTTTGTGTGAGCTTTTGGCTGATGTGTGACTCTGAGGACAGGGATCATGTGCTCTTGGTGCTGTTGCTGCTGCAAATATTATAAGCACAATAGATCTTGGTTAAATATTAATAGAAAAATGCATTCTGTCTTTCCACCTGTGCCCAATAAGATAGGTCAATTCCATCCAGAGCTTAATTACAACAGCCTCCTGACAACACATCTGATAAAAATTTTGATTTTGTGTTTTGAAGTGACCATTATTGATAAATATTTCATTATTTATTGTATTATGTATTATACATAATTATTTGTATATGTATGTTGGCCTGCCTTGCTAGATTGGGGAAGTTCTCCTGGATAATATCCTGCAGAGTGTTTTCCAACTTGGTTTCATTCTCCGCATCACTTTCAGGTACACCAATCAGACGTAGATTTGGTCTTTTCACATAGTCCCATATTTCTTGGAGGCTTTGCTCATTTCTTTTTATTCTTTTTTCTCTAGACTTCCCTTCTCGCTTCGTTTCATTCATTTCATCTTCCATTGCTGATACCCTTTCTTCCAGTTGATCGCATCGGCTCCTGAGGCTTCTGCATTCTTCACGTAGTTCTCGAGCCTTGGTTTTCAGCTCCATCAGCTCCTTTAAGCACTTCTCTGTATTGGTTATTCTAGTTATACATTCTTCTAAATTTTTTTCAAAGTTTTCAACTTCTTTGCCTTTGGTTTGAATGTCCTCCCGTAGCTCAGAGTAATTTGATCGTCTGAAGCCTTCTTCTCTCAGCTCGTCAAAATCATTCTCCATCCAGCTTTGTTCCGTTGCTGGTGAGGAACTGCGTTCCTTTGGAGGAGGAGAGGCGCTCTGCATTTTAGAGTTTCCTGTTTTTCTGTTCTGTTTTCTCCCCATCTTTGTGGTTTTATCTACTTTTGGTCTTTGATGATGGTGATGTACAGATGGGTTTTCGGTGTGGATGTCCTTTCTGTTTGTTAGTTTTCCTTCTAACAGACAGGACCCTCAGCTGCAGGTCTGTTGGAATACCCTGCCGTGTGAGGTGTCAGTGTGCCCCTGCTGGGGGGTGCCTCCCAGTTAGGCTGCTCGGGGGTCAGGGGTTAGGGACCCACTTGAGGAGGCAGTCTGCCCGTTCTCAGATCTCCAGCTGCGTGCTGGGAGAACCACTGCTCTCTTCAAAGCTGTCAGACAGGGACATTTAAGTCTGCAGAGGTTACTGGTGTCTTTTTGTTTGTCTGTGCCCTGCCCCCAGAGGTGGAGCCTACAGAGGCAGGCAGTCCTCCTTGAGCTGTGGTGGGCTCCACCCAGTTCGAGCTTCCTGGCTGCTTTGTTTACCTAAGCAAGCCTGGGCAATGGCGGGCGCCCCTCCCCCAGCCTCGCTGCCGCCTTGCAGTTTGATCGCAGACTGCTGTGCTAGCAATCAGCGAGATTCCGAGGGCGTAGGACCCTCCGAGGCAGGTGTGGGATATAGTCTCGTGGTGCGCCGTTTTTTAAGCCAGTCTGAAACGCGCAATATTCGGGTGGGAGTGACCCGAGTTTTCCAGGTGCGTCCGTCACCCCTTTCTTTGACTCGGAAAGGGAACTCCCTGACCCGTTGCGCTTCCCAGGTGAGGCAATGCCTCGCCCTGCTTCGGCTCGCGCCCGACACGCGCACCCACTGGCCTGCGCCCACTGTCTGGCACTCCCTAGTGAGATGAACCCGGTACCTCAGATGGAAATGCAGAAATCACCCGTCTTCTGCGTCGCTCACGCTGGGAGCTGTAGACCGGAGCTGTTCCTATTCGGCCATCTTGGCTCCTCCCCTCAAAGATACTCCTCGAGAAGAGCAACTCCAAGACACATAATTGTCAGATTCACCAAAGTTGAAATGAAGGAAAAAATGTTAAGGGCAGCCAGACAGAAAGGTCGGGTTACCCTCAAAGGGAAGCCCATCAGACTAACAGCGGATCTCTCGGCAGAAACCCTACAAGCCAGAAGAGAGTGGGGGCCAATATTCAACATTCTTAAAGAAAAGAATTTTCAACCCAGAATTTCATATCCAGCCAAACTAAGCTTCATAAGTGAAGGAGAAATAAAATACTTTACAGACAAGCAAATGCTGACCGATTTTGTCACCACCAGGCCTGCCCTAAAAGAGCTCCTGAAGGAAGCGCTAAATATGGAAAGGACCAACCGGTACCAGCCGCTGCAAAATCATGCCAAAATGTAAAGACCATCAAGACTAGGAAGAAACTGCATCAACTAACGAGCAAAATCACCAGCTAACATCATAATGACAGGATCAAATTCACACATAACAATATTAACTTTAAATGGAAATGGACTAAATTCTCCAATTAAAAGACACAGACTGGCAAGTTGGATAAAGAGTCAAGACCCATCAGTGTGCTGTATTCAGGAAACCCATCTCACGTGCAGAGACACACATAGGCTCAAAATAAAAGGATGGAGGAAGATCTACCAAGCAAATGGAAAACAAAAAAAGGCAGGGGTTGCAATCCTAGTCTCTGATAAAACAGACTTTAAACCAACAGAGATCAAAAGAGATAAAGAAGGCCATTACATAATGGTAAAGGGATCAATTCAACAAGAGGAACTAACTATCCTAAATATTTATGCACCCAATACAGGAGCACCCAGATTCATAAAGCAAGTCCTGAGTGACCTACAAAGAGACTTAGACTCCCACACATTAATAATGGGAGACTTTAACACCCCACTGTCAACATTAGACAGATCAACGAGACAGAAAGTCAACAAGGATACCCAGGAATTGAACTCAGCTCTGCACCAAGCGGACCTAATAGACATCTACAGAACTCTCCACCCCAAATCAACAGAATATACATTTTTTTCAGCACCACACCACACCTATTCCAAAATTGACCACATAGTTGGAAGTAAAGCTCTCCTCAGCAAATGTAAAAGAACAGAAATTATAACAAACTATCTCTCAGACCACAGTGCAATCAAACTAGAACTCAGGATTAAGAATCTCACTCAAAGCCGCTCAACTACATGGAAACTGAACAACCTGCTCCTGAATGACTGCTGGGTACATAACGAAATGAAGGCAGAAATAAAGATGTTCTTTGAAACCAACGAGAACAAAGACACAACATACCAGAATCTCTGGGACGCATTCAAAGCAGTGTGCAGAGGGAAATTTATAGCACTAAATGCCCACAAGAGAAAGCAGGAAAGATCCAAAATTGACACCCTAACATCACAATTAAAAGAACTAGAAAAGCAAGAGCAAACACATTCAAAAGCTAGCAGAAGGCAAGAAATAACTAAAATCAGAGCAGAACTGAAGGAAATAGAGACACAAAAAACCCTTCAAAAAATTAATGAATCCAGGAGCTGGTTTTTTGAAAGGATCAACAAAATTGATAGACCGCTAGCAAGACTAATAAAGAAAAAAAGAGAGAAGAATCAAATAGACGCAATAAAAAATGATAAAGGGGATATCACCACCGATCCCACAGAAATACAAACTACCATCAGAGAATACTACAAACACCTCTACGCAAATAAACTAGAAAATCTAGAAGAAATGGATACATTCCTCGACACATACACTCTCCCAAGACTAAACCAGGAAGAAGTTGAATCTCTGAATAGACCAATAACAGGAGCTGAAATTGTGGCAATAATCAATAGTTTACCAACCAAAAAGAGTCCAGGACCAGATGGATTCACAGCCGAATTCTACCAGAGGTACAAGGAGGAACTGGTACCATTCCTTCTGAAACTATTCCAATCAATAGAAAAAGAGGGAATCCTCCCTAACTCATTTTATGAGGCCAGCATCATTCTGATACCAAAGCCTGGCAGAGACACAACCAAAAAAGAGAATTTTAGACCAATATCCTTGATGAACATTGATGCAAAAATCCTCAATAAAATACTGGCAAACCGAATCCAGCAGCACATCAAAAAGCTTATCCACCATGATCAAGTGGGCTTCATCCCTGGGATGCAAGGCTGGTTCAACATACGCAAATCAATAAATGTAATCCAGCATATAAACAGAGCCAAAGACAAAAACCACATGATTATCTCAATAGATGCAGAAAAAGCCTTTGACAAAATTCAACAACCCTTCATGCTAAAAACTCTCAATAAATTAGGTATTGATGGGACATATTTCAAAATAATAAGAGCTATCTATGACAAACCCACAGCCAATATCATACTGAATGGGCAAAAACTGGAAGCATTCCCTTTGAAAACTGGCACAAGACAGGGATGCCCTCTCTCACCGCTCCTATTCAACATAGTGTTGGAAGTTCTAGCCAGGGCAATCAGGCTGGAGAAGGAAATAAAGGGTATTCAATTAGGAAAAGAGGAAGTCAAATTGTCCCTGTTTGCAGACGACATGATTGTTTATCTAGAAAACCCCATCGTCTCAGCCCAAAATCTCCTTAAGCTGATAAGCAACTTCAGCAAAGTCTCAGGATACAAAATCAATGTACAAAAATCACAAGCATTCTTATACACCAACAACAGACAAACAGAGAGCCAAATCATGAGTGAACTCCCATTCACAATTGCTTCAAAGAGAATAAAATACCTAGGAATCCAACTTACAAGGGATGTGAAGCACCTCTTCAAGGAGAACTACAAACCACTGCTCAAGGAAATAAAAGAGGATACAAACAAATGGAAGAACATTCCTTGCTCATGGGTAGGAAGAATCAATATCGTGAAAATGGCCATACTGCCCAAGGTAATTTACAGATTCAATGCCATCCCCATCAAGCTACCAATGACTTTCTTCACAGAATTGGAAAAAACTATTTCAAAGTTCATATGGAACCAAAAGAGAGCCCGCATCGCCAAGTCAATCCTAAGCCAAAAGAACAAAGCTGGAGGCATCACACTACCTGACTTCAAACTATACTACAAGGCTACAGTAACCAAAACAGCATGGTACTGGTACCAAAACAGAAATATAGATCAATGGAACAGAACAGAGCCCTCAGAAATAACGCCGCTTACCTACAACTATCTGATCTTTGACAAACCTGAGAAAAACAAGCAATGGGGAAAGGATTCCCTATTTAATAAATGGTGCTGGGAAAACTGGCTAGCCATATGTAGAAAGCTGAAACTGGATCCCTTCCTTACACCTTATACAAAAATCAATTCAAGATGGATTAAAGATTTAAACGTTAGACCTAAAACCATAAAAACCCTAGAAGAAAACCTAGGCATTACCATTCAGGACATAGGCGTGGGCAAGGACTTCATGTCCAAAACACCAAAAGCAATGGCAACAAAAGACAAAATTGACAAATGGGATCTAATTAAACTAAAGAGCTTCTGCACAGCAAAAGAAACTACCATCAGAGCGAATAGGCAACCTACAACATGGGAGAAAATTTTCGCAACCTACTCATCTGACAAAGGGCTAATATCCAGAATCTACAGTGAACTCAAACAAATTTACAAGAAAAAAACAAACAACCCCATCAAAAAGTGGGCGAAGGACATGAACAGGCACTTCTCAAAAGAAGACATTTATGCAGCCAAAAAACACATGAAAAAATGCTCATCATCACTGGCCATCAGAGAAATGCAAATCAAAACCACTATGAGATATCATCTCACCCCAGTTAGAATGGCAATCATTAAAAAGTCAGGAAACAACAGGTGCTGGAGAGGATGTGGAGAAATAGGAACACTTTTACACTGTTGGTGGGACTGTAAACTAGTTCAACCATTGTGGAAGTCAGTGTGGTGATTCCTCAGGGATCTAGAACTAGAAATACCATTTGACCCAGCCATCCCATTACTGGGTATATACCCAAATGACTATAAATCATGCTGCTATAAAGACACATGCACACGTATGTTTATTGCGGCATTATTCACAATAGCAAAGACTTGGAACCAACCCAAATGTCCAACAATGATAGACTGGATTAAGAAAATGTGGCACATATACACCATGGAATACTATGCAGCCATAAAAAATGATGAGTTCATATCCTTTGTAGGGACATGGATGAAATTGGAAACCATCATTCTCAGTAAACTATCGCAAGAACAAAAAACCAAACACCGCATATTCTCACTCATAGGTGGGAATTGAACAATGAGATCACATGGACACAGGAAGGGGAATATCATACTCTGGGGACTGTGGTGGGGAGGGGGGAGGGGGGAGGGATAGCATTGGGAGATATACCTAATGCTAGATGACGAGTTAGTGGGTGCAGCGCACCAGCATGGCACATGTATACATATGTAACTAACCTGCACAATGTGCACATGTACCCTAAAACTTAAAGTATAATAAAAAATAAATAAAATAAAAAAAATAAAAAAAAAATAAAAATAAAAATAAAAAAGAATAAAAAAAAAGAAAAAAAAAAAGAAATAAATGTTAAAGTCATAAAAAAAAAAATTAAATATTAGAAAGAGATAGTAAAATGAAAAAAAAAAAAATTTTGATTTTGTGTTTTGAAGTGACCATTATTGATAAATATTTCATTATTTATTGTATTATGTATTATACATAATTATTTGTATATGTATGTTATAGATAATAAATTATGTTATTAAAATGTGTTATCTATAAATATGTAATAATTTAAATATACAAAATGTATATAATATAGTTAAAATAGTATAAATAATAAAATAATATAATAAAATAGTATAAAATGTTATGTATGGTATAAAATATATTTATAAAATATAACTATATATTATATATAATTTACATCATTTTATACTTTATTCTTACAATAAAGCAAGCTAAAGAAAATAAAATGTCATAAAGAAAATAATAAGGACCAGAAAATACATTTACTATTCATTGAGTGGAAGTGGATCATCATAAAAGTGTGCATCCTCATTGTCTTCATGTTGAGGAGGTTGAGGAGGAGGAGAAACAGAAGAGTTGGTCTTGCTGACTCAGCAATTATCTATATTATCTATTACATAATTTATAATACTATATGTTATATAATATATAACACCTTATACAATATAATATATGACATATATATTATATAAGGTATGTGATGTATATTACATATAACACATTTAATTATAATATATACTATATAGTATATATACATATTACATAGTATATAATGTATATAACATACATAGACATAACACCATATGTTATATAACACCTTATACTATATAGTATATGACATTTACATTATATTATGTATATGATATATATTACACATAACATTTAATTATAATATCATATATTACATAGTATATATTACATAGAATATATGTTACATAGTATATTATATATAACATACATAGACATATAATGGTATATTCTATATCATATAGTTATATATTACGTATTATTAGGTTGGTGCAAAAGTAATTGTGGTTTCTGCCATTAAGAGTAATCGCAATTTAATATATAATATGAAATAATATGTAATTTGTGTTTTATTATAATATAATATTTGAATACTATATATTACATATAGTATTTAAGTATTATATATTACAATAATATTTAAGATATATTATTATAATATATATTATATATATAACATACCTATTATACATAATATATAATTTATACCTCCAGATCCAAAGTATATTCAATTTGACTAACACTTACAAGGCACCTTCAGCATCCAAGGTATTCTGAGGCCATTTCCTGCCATTTTGATTGGGTGAATTTTTGGCGATCAATTGTTGATTCCCAATGGTGTCCCTGCTTCTAATCTTTTCCTGTCTAGAGGACCCCAAACCACAGGCCAACTTCTGTCTGAGCAGCTCATCTCTGCTCACACCTCTCTCATGCTCAAAATCCTTCAAATTCTTCCAGCTATCCCAGGAAAAGGAAAAGCCAGAGTCCTTTGCCTCATTCTCAACGCATCCCCTCATTGGCCATTTTCTTGTATTTCAGCCTTCTTTGCAGTATAACGTACCAGGAGAGTTAAGTTTGGGGCTGGAAGAAAACCCTTCATGTCCTGGCATCCTTTGCCCAGAATTCCATCTGCCCAGGCTGCTTCTGAGCAAAGCAATGCTTATGACCCCAGAGAAGCCCTTCCTTCCCGTGGACGCTCCCACCCTTTGGAGCTCATGGTGAGCTTAGGACCAAATGATTTGCAGAAGAGTGAAGCATGAAATACGTCAAAAAATGCCTGTGAAATTGGATGGTGTGCAAACTAAACATCAGGCACCCCACAAACCCTAGCCAAAATCGAGCTTGACTTCTTGCACAGGAGTTGTGGGTTTAAGGACCATACCAGATACTTGAAGAAACTGATTTTTTTTTGAGAAACTTGCTTGCATTTACCTTTTTTTCTATTATTGATTCATACTATTTTACATATCTGTGGGGTACATGTGACAGTTTGTTGCTTGCATAGAATGTGTAGTGATCAGGCCAGATTATTTGGAATATCTGTCACCTTGAGAATTAATCATTTCCATGTGTTGGGAACATTTCAAATCCCCTAGCTATTTTAAAATACACAATACATTATTGCTAACTATAGGCACCTTACCCTGCTATCATATATTAGAATTATGTCTTTTATGCAACTGTATAAAATTAGGATTTGATGACCATCTATGATATATGCCAGCAACAGAATATCAGGCTGATGCTTTTACATCTCTGCCCTACAGGGTCTTTTGATGTACATTGGGAACAATAATCTTCAGAGATTTGGGGAGACAGATTAGAGATGATATATGTTAAAACAGGGGTCCCCACGTGGCCCGTTAGGAACTGGGCCACGCAGCAGGCGGTGAGTAGCGGGTGGGCGAGCAAAGCTTCATCTGTGTTGACAACTGCTCCCCATCACTCACTTTACCTCCTGAGCTCCACCTCCTGGCAGATCAGCGGTGGTATTAGATCCTCATAGGAGCGTGAACCCTTTTGTGAACTGCACATGTGAGGGATTTAGGTTGACGCTCCTTATGAGAATCGAATGCCTGATGATCTGTCACTGTCTCCCATCCCCGCCCCAGATGGGACTGTCTAATTGCAGGAAAACAAGCTCAGGGCTCCCACTGATTCCCCATGATGGTGAGTTGTAAAATTATTTCATTGTATCTTACAATGTAATAATAATAGAAATACGGTGCACAATAAATGCAATGTGCTCGAATCATCCTGAAACCATCCGCTCCCAACCCCAGCCATGGAAAAGTTGTCTTCCACGAAACCTGTCCCTGGTGCCAAAAAGGTTGGGGATGGCTGAGTTTGAACACAGTTTGCTTTACTCAGCAAACTATCATGGAGTTTTCCGTGATATCAGCGTGACCATGGAGAAGGCTCTCAATAAATGCACCAAGTATGTTTTTGATGAAAATGAACATATTTTTCTTGGGTTTCCTAGAAGCACCATTCTAACTCTCAGAAGACATTCTCATAATACCAAGAAGAAAGACAAGCCAAAGATTGCATACTGAAATTATTTTAACAGCCTAAGTTTCTCTTATACGTGCCACTCTCTTGCAAACACCCATTAGAAGAGAAAACAAACAGTACATTTGAGGCCTTATTCTTGTCACCCTCCTCTTCAATTTCTTTATCCTCCTAATTCCCAAATGTAGCCACTTGGATGTGGCAGCTTCCTATTGCAATTTCCCCTTTTTATTTTTATTTTTTTGAGACAGAGTCTCACTCTGTCTTGCAAGCTTGACTGTAGTGGTGCGATCTCGACTCACTGCAACCTCTGCCTCTTGGGTTCAAGTGATTCTCATACCTCAGCCTCCTGAGTTTCAGGATTACAGGCACATTTCACTATGCCTGGCCAATTTTTGTATATTTAGTAGAGATGGGGTTTCGCCATGTTGGCCAGGCTGGTCTCAAACCCCTGATCTCAAGTGATCTGCCTGCCTTGGCTTCCCAAAGTGCTGGGATTACAGCTGTGAGCCACTGTGCCCAGCCACAATTTCTTGGATCACAATTTTTTTCTGCATATAGTTGAAAGTTCTTTTTTTTTTAACATCTGAGAATTGTGTGAGTAAAAGAAGAATTAGAATAAGAACATGATGTACTTGAGGGTGCTTTTTAGATGATTATAGCTGAATTTGGTTTTCCTGTTGTAAAAACTATTATTACTTTGAAAATCTAAAATGAACTTTCAGGGTTTGGTGATTAAGGCCAGTTTTATATGTTAGGTAAAGAGCTTTATTGATAAGACTCTACTCATAGTTATTACCCTGAGAAAAATAGACACAACAGATGGGAATGCATTTTTATGATTTAGGGTCTTACCATTTTAAAGGAAGGTGATTTACCCTGAGATATGGGAGAGAAAATAATGCTTGCTGTGTTAGTTTGCTAGGGCTGCATAACCAGGTCCCCCAGAATGCTCGGCTTAAACAACAGACATTGATTCTCCCACAGTCCTGGAGGCTGGAAGTCTGAGATCAAGGTGTGGGCAGGGCTGGTTCCTCCTGAGGCCTCTCTCCTGGGCTTGGAGTTGCCATCTTATCCTGTGTCCTCACAGGGTCATCACTCTGCATGTGTCTGTGTCCTTATCTCCTCTTCTTATAAGATGTCTTAGTCCATTTCAGGCTGCTATCACAGAATACCACAGACTGTGAGGCTTATAAACAACAAACAATGAGTTTCCCACAGTCCTGGAGGCTGGAAGTCTGAGACCAAGGTGTGGGCAGGGCTGGTTCCTCCTGAGGCCTCTCTCCTTGGATTGTAGATGCCATCTTCTCCCTGTGTCCTCACGTGCTCAAACCTCTGTGTGTGTCTGTATCATAATACAATTGGAAATCCAAAATGTTTTAAAAAGAAATACCAAATCTGCAGAAAATACTGAAATACTAATCCAATAAAAATGGTAAAATGAAAATTAAAATGGTTATTTGTAGTTTTTAAGTACCATTTGCAATAAAATATTTTTAATTATTATTCTTGAAGTTCTAGGGTAGAAATGCACAACATGCAAGTTACATATGTATACATGTGCCATGTTGGTGTGCTGCACCCATTAATTTGTCATTTACGTTAGGTATTTCTCCTAATGCTATCCCTCCCCCCTCCCCCCACCGCACAACAGGCCCTGGTGTGTGATGTTCCCTGCCCTGTGTCCAAGTGTTCTCATTGTTCAATTCCCAACTGTGACTGAGAACATGCGGTGTTTGGTTTTCTGTCCTTGTGATAGTTTGCTGAGAATCATGGTTTCCAGCTTCATCCATGTCCCTACAAAGAACATGAATTCATCCTTTTTTGTGGCAGCATAGTATTCCATGGTGTAATATGTGCTACATTTTCTTTATCCACTCTATCATTGATAGACATTTGGGTTGGTTCCAAGTCTTTGCTATTGTGAATAGTGCCACAATAAGTATACATTTGCATGTGTCTTTATAGCAGCATGATTTATAATCCTTTGGGTATATACCCAGTAATGTGATGGCTGGGTCAAATGGTATTTCTAGTTCTAGATCCTGAGGAATTGCCACACTGACTTCCACAATGGCTGAACTAGTTTACACTCCCACCAACAGTGTAAAAGTGTTCCTATTTCTCCACATCCTCTCCAGCACCTGTTGTTTCCTGATCACCATTCTAACTGGTGTGAGATTGTATCTCATTGTGGTTTTGATTTGCATTTCTCTGAAGACTAGTGATGATAAGCATTTTTTCATGTGTCTGTTGTCTGCATAAATGTCTTGTTTTGAGACATGTCTGTTCCTATAATTTGCCCACTTTTTGATGGGGTTGTTTGATTTTTTCCTGTAAATTTGTTTAAGTGCTTTGTAGATTCTGGATATTAGCCTTTGTTAGGTGGGAAGATGGCAACAATTTTCTCCCGTTCTGTAGGTTGCCTGTTCACTCTGATGGTAGTTTCTTTTGCTGTGCAAAAGCTCTTTAGTTTAATTAGATTCCATTTGTCTCTTTTGGCTTTTGTTGCCATTGCTTTTGCTGTTTTAGTCATGAAGTCTGTGCACATGCCTATGTCTTGAATGGTATTGCCTAGGTTTTCTTCTAGGGTTTTTATGGTTTTAAGTCTAACATTTAAGTCTGCAATCCATCTTGAATTAAATTTTGTGTAAGGTGTAAGGAAGGGATTAAGTTTCAGCTTCCTACATATAGCTAGCCAGTTTTCCCAGCACCATTTATGAAATAGAGAATCCTTTCCCCATTTCTTGTTTTTGTCAGGTTTGTCAAAGATCAGATGGTTGTAGGTGTGTGGTGTTATTTCTGAGGCCACTGTTCTGTTCCATTGGTCTATATCTTTGTTTTGCTACCAGTACCATGCTGTTTTGATTACTGTACCCTTGTAGTATAGTTTGAAGTCAGGTAGCATGATGCCTCTAACTTTGTTCTTTTTGCTTAGGATTGGCTGTATGGGCTCTTTTCGGGTTCCATATGAACTTTAAAGTAGTTTTTTCCAGTTCTGTGAAGAAAGTCTGTGGTAGCTCAATGAGGGTATCATTGAATCTATAAATTACTTTGGGCCATATGGCCATTTTCACGATATTGATTGTTCCTATCCATGAACATGGAATGTTTCTCCATTTGTTTTCATCCTATTTCCTTGAGCAGTGGTTTGTAGTTCTCCTTGAAGAAGTCCTTCCCATCCCTTGTAAGTTGGATTCCTAGGTATTTTATTCTCTTTGTAGGAATTGTGAATGGGAGTTCACTCATGACTTGGCTCTCTGTCTGTTATTGATGCATAGGAATGCTTGTGATTTTTGCACATTGATTTTGTATCCTGAGACTTTGCTGAAGTTGCTTATCAGCTTAAGGAGATTTTGGGCTGAGATGATGGGGTTTTCTAAATATACAATCATGTCACCTGCAAACAGAGACAATTTGACTTCCTCTTTTCATACTTGAATACCACTTATTTGTTTCTCTCGCCTGATTGCCCTAGCCAGAACTTCCAATACTATATTGAATAGGAATGGTGAGAAAAGGCATCCTTGTCTTGTGATGGTTTTCAAAGTGAATGCTTCCAGTTTTTGCCCAGTTTGTAGTTCTCCTTGAAGAGGTCCTTCACATCCCTTGTAAGTTGGATTCCTAGGTATTTTATTCTATTTGAAGCAATTGTGAATGGGAGTTCACTGATGATTTGGCTCTGTTTGTCTGCTATTGGTATATAGGAATTTGGCTGTGAATCCATCTTGTCCTGGGCCTTTTTTGGTTGGTAGGCTATTAATTATTGCCTCAATTTCAGAGCCTGTTATTGGTCTATTCAGGGATTCAACTTCTTCCTGGTTTAGTCTTGGGAGGGTGTATGTGTCCAGGAATTTATCCATTTCCTCTAGATTTTCTAGTTGATTTGCATAGAGGTGTTTATAATATTCCCTGATGGTAGTTTGTATTTCTGTGGGATTGGTAGTGATGTCCACTTTATCATTTTTTATTGTGTCTAAGTGATTCTTGTCTCTTTTCTTCTTTATTAGTCTTGCTATGAGTCTATCAATTTTGTTGATATTTTCAAAAAACCAGCTCCTGGATTCATTGATTTTTTTGGATTTTTTTCTGTGTGTCTCTATCTCCTTCAGTTCTGCTCTGATCTTAGTTATTTCTTGCCTTCTGATAGCTTTTGAATTTCTTTGCTCTTGCTTCTCTAGTTCCTTTAATTGTGCCATTAGGGTGTCAATTTTAGATCTTTCCTGCTTTCTCTTGTGGGCATTTAGTGCTATAAATTTCCCTCTACACATTGCTTTAAATGTGTCCCAGAGATTCTGGTACGTTGCGCCTTTCTTCTTGTTGGTTTCAAAGAACATCTTTATTTCTGACTTCATTTTATTATGTACCCAGTAGTCATTCAGGAGCAGGTTGTTCAGTTTCCATGTAGTTGAGTGGTTTTGAGTGAGTTTCTTACTCCTGAGTTCTAATTTGATTGCACTGTGGTCTGAGAGACAGTTTGTTGGGATTTCTGTTGTTTTACATTTGCTGAGGAGTGCTTTACTTCCAACTATGTGGTCAATTTTGGAAGAAGTGTAATGTGGTGCTGAGAATAATGTATATTCTGTTGATTTGGGGTGGAGAGTTCTGTAGATGTCTATCAGGTCCACTTGGTGCAGAGCTGAATTCAAGTCCTGGATATCCTTGTTAACCTTCTGTCTCATTGATCTGTCTAATATTGAAGTGGGGTATTAAAGTCTCCCGTTATTATTGTGTGACAGTCTATGTCTCTTTGTAAGTCTTTAAGGACTTGTTTTATGAACCTGGATGCTCCTGTATTGGGTGCATATATACTTAGGATAGTTAGCTTTTCTTGTTGAATTGATCCCTTTACCATTATGTAATTGCCTTCTTTGTCTCTTTTGATCTTTGTTGGTTTAAAGTCTGTTTTATCAGAGACTAGGACTGCAACCCCTGCTTTTTTTGTTTTCCATTTGCTTGGTAGATCTTCCTCCATCCCTTTCTTTTGAGCCTATGTGTATCTCTGCACGTAAGATGGTTTTCCTGAATACAGCATACTGATGGGTCTTGACTCTTTATCCAATTTGCCAGTCTGTGTCTTTTAATTGGAGCATTTAGCCTGTTTACATTTAAGGTTAATATTGTTATGTGTGAATTTGATCCTGTCATTGTAATGTTAGCTGGTTATTTTGCCCATTAATTGATGCAGTTTCTTCCTAGCATTTATGGTCTTTACAACTTGGCATGTTTTTGCAGTGGCTGGTACTGGTTTTTCCTTTCCATGCTTAGTGCTTCCTTCAGGAGTTCTTGTAAGGCAGGCCCGGTAGTGACAAAATCTCTCAGCATTTGCTTGGCTTTAATGGCTTTAATGGATTTTATTTCTCTTTCACTTATGAAGGTTAGTTTGGCTGGATATGAAATTCTGGATTGAAAATTCTTTTAAGAATGTTGAATATTGGCTCTTCTGGCTTGAAGAGTTTCTGCTGAGAGATCCACTGTTAGTCTGATGGGCTTCCTTTGTGGGTAACCCGACCATTCTCTCTGGCTGCCCTTAACAGTTTTTCCTTCATTTTAACCTTGGTGAATCTGACAATTATGTGTATTGGGGTTGCTCTTCTCGAGGAGTATCTTTGTGGTGTTCTATGGATTTTCTGAATTTGAATGTTGGCCTGCCTTGCTAGGTAGAGGAAGTTCTCCTAGAAAATATCCTGCAGAGTGTTTTCCAACTTGGTTCCATTCTCCCCGTCACTTTCAGGTACACCGATCAAATGTAGATTTGGTCTTTTCACATAGTCCCATATTTCTTAGAGGCTTTGTTCTTTCTTTTTACTCTTTTTTTCTGTAAACTTCTCTTCTCACTTCATTTCATTCATTTGATCTTCAATCACTGATACCCTTTCTTCCACTTGATCCAATGGGCTGCTGAAGTTTGTTCATGTGTCACGTCGTTCTCGTGCCATGGTTTTCAGCTCCATCAGGTCATTTACAGTCTTCTCTGCTGTTTATTCTAGTTAGCCATTCATGTCATCTTTTTTCAAGCCTTTTAGCTTCCTTGCAATGGGTTCAGCTTTGGGTTCAGCAATGGGTTCATCCTTTAGCTCAGAGAAGTTTGTTATTACTGACTTTCTGAAGCCTACTTCTGTCAACTCGTCAAAGTCATTCTCCGTCCAGCTTTGTTCCATTGCTGGTGAGCAGCTGCTATCTTTTGGAGGAGAAAAGGTACTCTGGTGTTTAGAGTTTTCAGCTTTTCTGCTCTGGTTTCTCCCCATCTTTGTGGTTTTATCTACCTTTGGTCTTTGATAATGGTGACCTACAGATGGCGTTTTGGTGTGGTTGTCCTTTTTGTTGATGTTGATACTATTCCTTTCTGTTTGTTAGTTTTCCTTCTAACAGTCAGGTCCCTCAGCTGCAGGTCTGTTGGAGTTTGCTGGAGGTCCACTCCGACCCTGTTTGCTTGGGTGTCACCAGTGGAGCCTGCAGAACAGCAAATATTGCAGAACTCAAATATTGCTGCCTGATCCTTCCACTGGAAGCTTTGTCTTAGAGGAGGACCTGGCTATATGAGGTGTCAGTTGGCTCCTACTGGGAGTTGTCTCCCAGTTAGGCTACATGGGGGTCAGGGAACCACTTGAGGAGGCAGTCTGACCATTCTCATAGCTCAAACTACATGCTGGGAGAACCGTTGCTCACTTCAGAGCTGTCAGACAGGGACGTTTAAGTCTGTAGAAGTTTCTGCTGCCTTTTATTCAGCTATGCCATGCCCCCAGAGGTGGAGTCTAGAGAGGCAGGCAGGCCTCATTGAGCTGCGGTGGGCTTCATCCAGTTCTAGCTTCCCAGCCACTTTGTTTACCTAGTCAAGCCTCAGCAATGGCAGACGCCCCTCCCCCACCCAGGATGCCGCCTTTCAGTTCAACCTCAGACTGCTACACTAGCAGTGAGCAAGGCTCCGTGGGTGTGGGACCCACTGAGCCAGGCACGAGGTATAATCTCCTGGTGTGCTGTTTGCTATGACCATTGGAAAAGCACAGTATTAGGGTGGGAGTGTCCCGATTTTCCAGGTACAGTCTGTCACAGCTTCCCTTGGCTAGGAAAAGGAAATTCCCCGACCCCTTGTGCTTCCCAGGTGAGGCAATGCCCTGACCTGCTTTGGCTCACCCTCGATGGGCTGCACCCACTGTCCAACAAGTCCCAGTAAGATGAACCAAGTACCTCAATTGGAAATGCAGAAATCACCCGCCTTCTGCATCGATCACACTAGGAGCTGCAGACTGGAGATGTTGCCATTTGGCCATCTTGGAACAGACCCAAAAAATATATTTGAATAATATGAAACTCAGTGATTTCCTTGATTCTCAACTTCCAGTAGCAATTAAAAGAAGCCCCTGTGGTCTCCAGAAGAAGCCTGGAGTTCAGATAATTTGCACTTACTAAAAAGGCATGTGATTAGGCAGACATGAACTTGGATTTCCTGGTGGAAATTAGGTCTTAGTTACAGTAGATTCTGCACTCTGCCCTGTGTTTCTGTCTGCATGAATATATCCTTGTTCATAATGATGACTGTTTTGTTATTATACTTTAAGTTCTAGGGTACATGTGCACAACATGCAGGTTTGTTACATAGGTATCCATGTGCTATGTTGGTTTGCTGCACCCGTCAGTCCATTATTTACATTAAGTATTTCTCCTAATGCTATCCTTTCCCTAGCCTTCCACCCCATAACAGGCCCCAGTGTGTGATGTTCCTGTTCCTGTGTCCATGTCTTCTCATTGTTCAACTCCCACTTATGAGTGAGAACATATGGTGTTTGTTTTTCTATTCTTGTATTGGTTTGCTAAGGATGGTTTCTAGCTTCATCCATGTCCCTGCAAAGGACATGGATGCATCCTTTTTAATGGTGCCATAGTATTCCATGGTGTATATGTGCCACATTTTCTTTAACCAGTCTATCATTGATGGGCATTTGGGTTGGTTCCAAGTCTTTGCTATTGTGAATAGTGCCACAATAAACATATGTGTGCATGAGTCTTTATAGTAGCATGATTTATAATCCTTTAGGTGTCTATCCAATAATGGGATTGGTGGGTCAAATGGTATTTCTAGTTCTAGATCCCTGAGGAATCACCTCACTATCTTCCACAAGGGTTGAACTAATTTAGACTCTCACCAACAGTCTAAAAGTGTTCCTATTTCTCCACATCCTCTCCAGCACCTGTTGTTTCCTGACTATTTAATGATTGCCATGCTAACTGGCATAAGATGGATCTGATTTTGGTTTTGATTTGCATTTCTTTAATGACCAGTGATGATGAGCTTTTTTTCATATGTTTGTTGGCTGCATAAATGTCTTCTTTTGAGAAGTGTCTGCTCATATCCTTCACCCACTTTCTGATGGGGTTGTTTGTTTTCTTCCTCTAAATCCGTTTAAGCTCTTTGTAGATTCTGGATATTAGCCCTTTGTCAGACAGATAGCTTGCAAAATTTTATCCTATTCTGTAGGTTCCCTGCTCACTCTGGTGATAGTTTCTTTGGCTGTGCAGAAGCTCTTTAGTTTAATCACATCCCATTTATCAATTTTGGCTTTTGTTTTCATTGCTTTTGGTGTTTTAGTCATGAAGTCTTTGCCCATGCCTATGTCCTGAATGATATTGCTTAGATTTTCTTCTAGGGTTTTTATGCTTTTAATTCTTTAATTAAATTGTTCTTTTAATTCTTTAATTAATTCATGCTTTTAATTCTTTAATCCAGTTAATTTTTGTGTAAGCTGTAAGGAAGGGATCCAGTTTCAGCTTTCTGCGTATGGTTTTTCCATGTACTTTTAAGATTATAGTACCCGCTGAGTTTCAGAGGACAAGGAAAAGAGCAAGTTGTGCATGCATCCAACTATAGGAATGCTTTAAACATTTTACTATCTAAAACATTCTTATTTTGCTTTCCCTAAAGTTTCCCCAGCTATCGTCAACCAAAAATCACTTCTCTCTTCTACTTAAATTTCTTTATTTTTACTTTAGGAGACAGGATCTTGCTCATTGCCCAGGCAGGGGTGCAGTGGCACCATCATAGCTAACTTTAGCCTTGACTTCCCTGGGCTCAAGTGATCCTCCCACTTCAGCCTCCCAAGTAGCTGGGATTACAGGTGTGTTGCAGCATGCTGAATATTTTATTTTATTTTATTTTGAGATGGGGTCTCACTGTGTTGTGCAGGTTGGTGCTGAACTCCTGTCTTAAATCAATCCTCTCTCATTAGCCTCCCAAAGCACTGGGATTATAGCTGTAGGCCACCATGCCCAGCTTTTCTTACATTTACATTTCTAAACACTCATATATTCCAAATGTGACAGCTAGGCAGACATGCATACGTGCAAATATTTATATGCCGTCATCACCCACAACCTCTCACCTCACTCCACAATTATTTCTCAATGTGTAGCCTCTTCATAAAATATTCAGGAAAGGGCACTTACCCAACTCACTCTTTTGGAAATGTTCTGTAAGTGTTAGAGAGCATGCCTTGCCATTACCCATTCTTCCAGGCTCAGCTCACAAAATCCCCTCATCTCCTGTAAGAACCTGCCATAGACTCACCCTACTGGCAGATGCTGCTTTTCTGTGTTCCTATGGTATGCTGGCTCAAACCTGACATATGCCACCTCTATTATGAAACACAATGATGTCTATGAACCATGGAACCATTTGCAGAAGGAATTCTTGGGAGTCATTCTACATGTCCTGAGGTCTGAGAAAATGGCAGCTCGACCAGCGTCTGATACTTTCAATGGCAGAATCGTTAACAGTAACTCAGTCACAGGGCATGCAAGTTGGACTGTAAACACCTTCAGCCATCTGGTGATACATAATGTCCTCCTTGGCTCCTTGACCTGGGGATGATGGAATACCACTTGCTTTCTGAGAACAAATGGGCTCAAGTGGCAACAAGAGCACACCCAGGCAATATGTGAAAGATTTTCACAGTGGTTGACAAAGAGAATAAAAGCAAGATGAGGCCTGGGGCAATGGGTCATGCCTGTAATCACAGCACTTTGGGAGGCCAAGGCAGGAGGATCATTTGAAGCAGGGGTTCAAGGCCAGCCTGGGCAACGTAGCAAGAGCCTTGTTTCTACAAAAAATACAAAAAATTAGCTGGGCGTGGTGGTGTGTGCCTATAGTCACAGCTAGTCAGGAGGCTGAGGTGGGAGGATTGCTTGAACCCAGGAGGTTGAGGCTGCAGTGAGCTACAATTGCAGCACTGAACTACAGCCTGGGTGACAGAGTGAGACCCTGTCTCTAAGAAAAAGGCAAGATGCAAATGTGCTTCACCTTTCACAAAGGAAAAAGCCTGTCTAGGTTTGCAGCATGTGTGCTTCATATTGGAAACCTATAGCATGTGGACCCTTGATGAAACTCAGTTATTCATTTGAATGCATTTCTCTCTTTAGAGAAACAATGTTATGTGACTCCACTTTATGCCTCATAACCTGCACGGTGGAACACAATACTGCAGAAAGCGTGAAGTATATTTTTTATTAATTTTAGAAACTCAATACGATGTAGCTTGTTTTCTGGAACACTGATGACTTAAACACTGGAGAGTTGCAAGTAAACAGAATAATATTATTTTCATTGGACCTAAATGTCCATCAATGGATGATTGGATAAAGAAAATGTGGCAGTCCATGTATACCACAGAATACTATGCAGTCATGAAAAAGAATGAAACCATGTCTTTTGCAACAACATGGATGGAACCAGAGGTCATTGTCTTTAGTGAAATAACTCAGAAATAGAAAGAAAATACCATATGTTCTCACATATAAGTGGGAGCTAAGTAATGTGTACACATGGACTTAGAGAGTGGAATAATATACATTGGAGATTTGGAGGGGTGGGAGAGTGAAACTGGGTGAGATGAGAAATTACTTAGTGAGTACGATGTACATCATTCAGGTAATGGGTACACTAAAAGCCCTCACTTCACCAGCACGCAATATATCTATGTAAGAAAACTGCACTTGTACCCCTTAAATACATTTTAAAAATTTAAAAATCAAAAAAGAACAGTGTTTTCTTCATTGGATGGTGGAAAGATGCCAGCCAGGTTGCTCTGCTCAGGGAAGTTCCAGAAAGCAGAAGACAGGAAGAGGTTGTTGGGATGTCTGTATGAAATGACTCTCCAGGTGGGCAGATAGAAAATTTCAATTTTGGGAATTGTTCTTTTCTGATGGTCAGGTTCTGATGGGCATGGATGAAATTTGTGCAAATTTATGTACAACTGATATAATGCTCTCAAACCTGAACATGCTCTCAAATGAGTCTGATGCAGTAAGTCCTGAGCAGGACCTGGGAAATTCAGTTTCTAGCTGCATCCCAGGTGAAGTGGGTGTTGCTGCCCAACCTTTTGAATGGCAAGTTCCTGTAGATCTGGTGCATTGTTCAACATCATACCTCTAGCCATCTGTGGCTAATTAAATTCAAATTTAAAGGACTTAAAGTACAATAGAATTAAGAATTCACTTCCATATATACATCTAGTATGTACCCACAAAAGTTAAAATTAAAAATTAAAGAAAAGAATTCACTTATTTGGTCACAGTAGATGCATTTCAGTGCTCAGTAGTCCCAAATGGCTACAGGCTACCTCTTGGCAGCCCAGGATAGAACATTTCCATTATTACAGAAAATTATATGAGACTTTGCTAATGTAGAGACTGGTTATCACCCGGGAACATTCAATGACAAAGTAGTAAAAGTAATTTTAATATTTGGAATTCACCTTTTTTTTTGCTTATCAGGTTCTGATTTCTATAAATTTCTGTGCAAGTTGTATAACACTTTTCAAAATCAGGGCACAAATATACATCCTTCATTACATGCAGCTCTGTGGATATTCTTAAAAGCCTTGAAATAAAAGAAACTTTAAATTCTAAACAATTCCTGAAATTGCCTTATTTCGGAACACATTTGTGTGTGTATGCTCATATTCTATATGCACGATAGCTATAAAAGTCTACAAATATTTATGTGCATGTACTCAACATATTTTCATCCTTTCTTACAATTATTTTTACAGTCCTTCGATGAACAAAGGCCAAAAACCGCAGGGCTTTTCAACAGAGGAACTATGACAGCTGAGTAACCCGGTGACAATTTGGTCAATCACATTAGAAAATCAGAAGTGCATGTTGCCACCAGAGAACGCTGTCATTTTAGATGCACAAGGTTGATCCAATTCAGAATTCTGGAGTAATGCTCACCTATATAAAAAAGGCACCTCAGGATTTTATTGGCTGAACACAATAGTGGTTTGTTTTTCCTACTTTACTAGCCCTTTGCAAGTGTTTTCGCTTGGGTAGATTTTCTCCAAGTGGTGAGTGAGAGACTCAGGTTTATTGCCAAATTGGTACTCTGCCATCTCCAACACCTGCCTTGCAAGGTATCCCTGTTTTTGTTTGTTGATTTTTTTGGCCACTGTTTCAGTTTTATCAGCTCCAAGGAAAAAGCTCATGGAAGCTCACCCGTGGGAGATTTCCATGGGACACACGCTTATACTCACATTTCCTTGACCAGAACTCAACCAAACAGACACTGAATTCCAGGAGCAGATGGAAAATGTGGTCAGGCTCTAAAGAGGGAAAAACTGGTTTGGTGTCAGCGAGCAGCATGTAATTATGGCTAAATCTATCTGCTAATGTACATGTCAAACAATGAGAACATTCACCCACTGCTGCTGGGACCATAAATCAGTACAACCATATTGGAGATCCCTTTGGCACCATCCTTTAAATCAGAACACGACCCACCAATTCCCCTCACTGATATACACTTTAGAGGAACTCTTGCATACTCTTGTACATACATAAGCATGCCCTTAGCAGTAATGTTTGTAACAGTCAAACCCTGCAACAACTCAGATGTTCACTGTCAGGGGGATGGATCTATAAAGTGTGAAATAGTTACATAGTGAAAGATTGTACAAAGGCAAAATGAATAAACTAAATCTATGTGCAGAGTCATGGCTGAATGTCAGAAATTCCCAATTGTTGGAAGGGAAAAAAAAATACACACTATGCAGTGTGCTCCCAGTGAATATGATTCAAATGCTAGCCTAAGTAAACCATAATATATTGATTAGGAAAACAGAGCTCTTAGGCAAAATTGTTATGTTTTTATTACACAAAAAATTCAGGAAAATATTTAACTTTGACTGTGGGATTTTCAAGGCAGTAGAGAAGCAGGCCTTGAAAGCAGCAATGAATGAGAAATATTCTCCATTTTTTATGTGGGTGGTTGGATCCATGCTTATTTTATTGGCTTGCTTCTTAACATGCTTTGCATATTCATCCTTTCACACCATTGCATATTTTCCTTTAAACATACCCAACACTTCACACACAAAATAAATTAGTTTTTGGTGCAGCAAATATTTCCTACATAGTTTCCTATCTCCAGTGATTCTTTAGCCTTTAATGGATCTTGCTGACCTAAGAGTGGATTCTCTATGACTGCACTATGCTGTCACCACCATTTTCTGCTTTTATGCCTCAAAGGGTGGAGACCTCATTCAAACTAAGTCAGTAAGATGGGCCCTGCAAGGAAGAGGCAATTGGAACTTTTTCAGACTAATTGCTTTCAATTCCAATTTGATCCCTCTCCCCTCACTGCTATTTTCTTTAAAATCCTGTCTTCTTGGTACTCCCTTAAGACTAAGAAAACATGGATGAACCCGGAGGACATCATGCCAAGTGAAATAAGCCAGGCACAGAAAAACACCCTATGATCTCACTTATTTGTGGAATCTAAAAAAATCAAACTCACGGAAACACAGTAGAACAGTGGTTCCCAGGGGCTTCAGGGTTGGAGATTGGGAAGATGTTGATCAAAGAGTACAAAGTTTTAGTTAGAGAGGAGTAATAATTCTTAGGGATGTATTCTACATCATGGTGACCATAGTTAATACTAAGGTAACATATATTTCAAAGTGGCTAAGAGACTGGATTTTAAATGTTTTCATCACACATACAGAAATAATAAGTAGCTGATGTGATGAATATAGCAATAGCCCAATTTAATCATTCCACAAGGCAAGGCAAGGTGGCTCATGCCTCTAATCTGAGCACTTTGGGAGGCCAAGGTGGGCAGACCACTTGAGGTCAGGAGTTCAAGAGCAGCCTGGCCAACATGGTGAAACCCTGTCTCTACTAAAAACACAAAAATTGGCAAGGCTTGGTGATGCACACCTGTAATCCCAGCTACCTGGGAGGCTGGGACAGGAGAATAGCTTGAACTTGTGATGTAGAGATTGCAGTTAGCCAAGATCCCACCACTGCAGCCTAGCCTGGGCAACAGAGCAAGACTCTGTCTCAAAAAAAAGCAACCAAAAACCAAAGTGGCTAACAGAGTGGATTTCAAATGTTCTCACCTCACACACAAAACTAGTAAGTAAGTGAATGGATGAATATGGCAATTAGCTCAATTTAATCCATCCACAAGGTATGCATATATCAAAATATTACACTGTCTTCCATACATACATACATACATTGATTATTTGTAAATTAAAAATTAAATTTATCTGGGTGCATTAAATTTTACGGCTCACTTTTGCTCACTTTTGAATCACAGTTATTGCTAACATAGCACTTAGTCTCCTATATCTTTTTTTCTACCAATTTTGAATTTCTAAGTTTCACCCATAATACTGCCTATAGATTTAGTTACTAGGTCTGGAGACCCAGGAGGGCTGATGGTGTGAGTTCCAGTCTGAAGGCCTAAGACCCTGGAGAGCTGAGGGTGTGAGTTCCAGTCTGAGTCTGAAGGCCTGAGACCCAGGAGAGGCAAGTGTGTGAGTTCCTGACTGAGTCTGAAGTCCTGAGACCCACGAGAACTGAGGATGTGAGTTTCAGTCTGAGTCTGAAGACCTGTGACCCAGGCTAGTCAATGGTGTGAGTTGCAGTCTGAGTCTGAAGGCCTGAGACAGAGGAGAGCCAAGGGTATGAGTTCCAGTCTGAGTCTGAAACCTGTGACCCAGGAGAGCCAATGGTGTAAGTTCCATTGTGATAGCCTGAGACCTAAGAGAGCTGATGGTGTAAGTTCTTGTGTGATGGCCTGAGACTGAGAAAAGCTGATGATATGAGTTCCAGTCCGAGTCTGAAGGCCTGAGACCCAGGAGAGACAACGGTGAGAGTTCCAGTCTGAGTCCAGTGTGGAGTCAGGAGTAAAACTATTGTCCCACCTCAAAGACAGGCAGAGAGAGCAAAATCTTTCTTACTCCATTTTTTTCTTGCTCT
Source organism: Pan paniscus (assembly GCF_029289425.2). Taxonomy (NCBI): domain Eukaryota; kingdom Metazoa; phylum Chordata; class Mammalia; order Primates; family Hominidae; genus Pan; species Pan paniscus. The sequence goes on along the minus strand of NC_073273.2, from coordinate 43,190,193 downwards.
ATGTGCACCCTCATAACAGAGGATAATCCTTTTTCATATAATGACATCTTTTTCTTTGTATAGATACCCAGGAGTGGGATTGCTGGATCTAATGGTAGTTCTACTTTTAGTTCTTTAAGGAATCTCCACACTGTTTTCCATAGTGGCCAAGAAGCTTTTCTGTTTTCTTGTCTTTCCTCCCTGTTCCCTAATGACACCACCATTGAGCCAATTACTCTGTTACCCACATAAGAGAAGACAACCCACTCTACTAAGTCTACTGATTTATTCGTTAATCTCAACAAGAATAATAATCATAAACACATCTAGGGTAACATTTGACCAAATATGTGGGAACCCCATGGCCCAGCCAGGTTGACACATATAATTAACCATGACAATGCCTGTATACATACTTGTGTGCATGTGTATGCATGTATGTATACATGAATCTTACTATGCAAATTAAGCACTGAACTAGCACAGAATAAAAAATATTATACCTTTTGGTGGAAAGCATTCACTGTAATAATATTCTGTGGTCATCTGAAAACAGCAATTTGCTGTTTCCAAATACAAATGAAAGAATGAAGGATCAGAAAAAAATAGATAATGTAGCCATTTAGCCAGCAATATGGAATGGATAACTGTGATTCCATGTAAAAAATCCATGCTTAAATATTGATAAAAGACAAATGGAGCCGCTCTCAGGTGTTTCTGTGTTTTCTGGGCCCCTCATTGCTCAGGAAAAGACATCACTCTGGTCATCCTGCTGTGCCCATGGCATTTGGAGCACCTTCCTCCTGGTAGCCTTGCTGCTGGAAGGGGTAACCAAGACTGCTTCCTCCCTCATGTCCCTCTCTTGAAAACTTGCATTCCCTGTTTATTTATTTGTCACAATATTTGGACATGTTTACGTATTGCTTAAAGATCCTTTGCACCTTCTGCATGGTGGATTCAAACTCAGCTTCCTTGGCAAAGGTGACAGTCCTTGGCAAAATGCAGTTATTCACTTTAAATAAGTTTTCCCTCTCTACCACCAATGAAACTGTCAGCCTTATCATTCAGGTGCCACCCACCCAACATGGGAGAGGATGCATTCTCACTGTTTTGTGAAGATGCAATTGCTACTGTCACTTCACCCAGGCATTCTTTTCACATTGGAAAGGCGATGGTTCATAAAATTGTCTCTGAATTCATAGAAACTACCAAATAACCTTTAATTTGGCAGGAGATCAAAGACATAACAATTGATTAAACCAAGACGCACAAGTGGCAAATAAGTTTTATGCTGTATATAAACATGCCCAAATATTTCAATGAATATTATGCATATCATATGCCTTTGGGGTGGTATGGTTTTGAGAAGCAAGCTTTGCTACAACTGTAATATTTCAAACCATGGTAGAATTTCTCTTTGATGGGGTCACCCAGGTGTCTTATCAGTCAAAACTCGATGAGGCAAACAAACAGGGCATGTCTCATCATCTGCGAAATCCAAATACACATATTTCCCACTAATGAATCCCTAATTAGGTCTAATAAAACGTTATTCTGATCAACAATCCCATGGTAAGACATACCATGAAGTGACTCAACACAGCTTGCTCATGTTTTCTGTCGAGAAACCAACAATTAATTTCAGCTATGGAACTTCGCATTTAAAACTGGGCAGAGACAATTTATAATAGAAGTAGACTTTAAAACTCAATTTGACAAGTGCCATTTGGTCTGTTCCTTGAACACTAGATTGATAGTTAATGAGCTGGAGTCTTCCCTCAGCCTGACTGACTTTTGGGTAGGTCACTCAGTTGTAAAGAAGAACTTGCCTCCATGTTTACAATAGTCAAAGCTCATGAATACCTGAATAATAATAAATATTAAAACATTAGTATTAGTAGGTAGTGTCTGTCATAATAGACAAGTCACTTATTTAGGTCGATTATGGTATGCCCATTCTAAACTCATATTTGCCATATGAAATATTGATGAGTATTGGTGCTGACAAGATAGAGATGGTGAAGAGTAGAGAGTGGTCCCAGAAATCTGCATGCACCAGCTAACAACTTAACCAGCTGCTTTCTGTTGGATTATTTCTGTACACTCTACTTCACCTTCCACTCTATTGCAGTGATCCCCAACCTTTTTGGCATCAAGGAGAGGTTTCATGTAAGACAATTTTTACGTGGATCCAGGGCAGGACAATGGCATTTGGATGATTCAAGCATATTACATTGATTGTGCACTTTATTTCTATTACTATAATATTGTAATACATAATGAAATAATTCTACAACTCACCATCATGTAGAATCAGTTGGAGCCCTGAGCTTGTTTTCCTGCCACTGGACAGTCCCATCTGGGGCTGATGGGAGACAGTGACAGATCATCAGGCATTAGATTCTCTTAAGGAGCGTCAAACTAGATCCCTCGCATGGGCGGTTCACAGTAGGGTTCACGCTCCTATGAGAATCTAATGCCACTACTGATCTGACAGGAGGCGGAACTCATGCGGTTATGTGAGCGATGGGGATTGGCTGTCAATACAGATGAAGCTTTGCTTGCTCGCCCACCTGCTTATCACTTCCTGTTATGTGGCCCACTTTGTAACAGGCCATGGAGTGGTACTGGTCCATGACCTGGGGGTTGGGTATGCCTGCTCTATTGGATGAAAATAAATATTACCAAAGTGACCATAGAGGGAGAGATCAGATGACAGGTCTACAAGCAAAGAACACCAAGGGATTAATGAAATTCACCAGAAGCAAACACAGTGGCAGATTTTCTTTCCAAAGAGAATGAACTGTGCTGCCACCTTGATATCAGACTTCTGCTCTCCAGAGCCATAAGGCAATAAATTTATGTTCTTTTAAACCATTCATACTACAGAATTTTGTGATGGCAGCCCTAGCAAAATGAACAAACAAACAAACAAAAATACACCCAAGTTTTTTGGTAAACTGTGTCATGGAGAGAGTGGAAGTTTTGGGAATTTTCACAACCCATCAGACACAGAGGGAGATTGTCCTAAACATTGTGAAGCATACCCCAACATTGCAGGTGCCCAGAAATACTTATCGGCAGTACCAGTTGGGGATTGCTTGCTCTTATTGACTCCTTAACATTCTTTCCAGCCTTATAATTCAGTTATGATGACATATTATGATTTGTTATGTCTTATTATAATAAGCAAAAAGACCAATCAAAATATCTCCAACCAAAGTGTTGCAAAACTACAGTATCACATAAACTCAAAAACATGTAAACATTTGCTCCGAGCTCTGAAAATTTGCTGCCAAACATGAAAGATAAATGATTCCTGAATGTGGGCCCATAAGCAGTCATCAGCCAATTAGACTTTATCTTGCATTTCTTCCACTGCCAAAAGGTTTCTTAGTAGCAATTAAGGTTCAGTTCCTCCAGTGAACATTGCAGGGAGGGGACTTCAAGAACCTTTTCCAGGATGACAGCAGGGGATAAGACTTAATGCTTTCATGGAGGCATTGTCATGGATGCCAACGTCCACATGGATTCGTGCACTACAGGATGAGATGTGGTCTTCATTGCTCTCACCTCCCCCGTCCTATCTGTTTCATGTGTGCATGTTCTCAGCCACTCTTCCTGAGTTCATGCCAGTCAGCCTTTGTTTCCATTGACTGCATTATCATGATTGCAGTGGGGACTCCTCTGACTCAAATGGCCCTGAAGGCAGTAAACCTTTCTTCCTCCTCCTCCTTCTCCTCTGCTGCCTCCTTTTCCTTTTTCTTCTCCTCTCTTCATCTTCCTTCTCCTCCTTCTCTTCTCTTCTTCTCTCCCTCAGCCTCCTCTCTTCCTCCTTCTCCTGCTTTTCATCTTTCTCACCACATGGCCAGGTTGGTCTCGAACTCCTGACCTCAGGTGATCCAACCGCTTTCGCCGCCAAAAGTGCTGGGATTACAGGCATGAGCCCACTGTGTCTGGTCTTATTTCTCAATTAAAATTAAATACATATATATAAATGTATATATATAGCTCTCTCCTTAATTTGGGAAAAAAATCAAAAAGAAAACAAAATATTAATAATTATATTAATAATAATATATGACGCATAATAATATATCATATATAATAATATATTATATCATATATAACATATGATATATAATAATATATTATATCATATATAACATATGATATATAATAATATATTATATCATATATAACATGATATATAATATATTATGTCATATATAACATGATATGTAATATATCATATACAACATATGATATATAATAATATATATCATATATAACACATATGTAAATAAATTATATCATATATAGTAATATATAATATACAACATATCATATATAATAATATACAACATATCTTACATAATAACATATCATATAATATATGATATTAATATCCAACATACAATATACTATATATAATATAATGTATAAAATAAAAATAAAAAAATTACTATGCAGACATAATATATTATATCATAAAATTTGGTTGGGTGTGGTGCCTCATGTCTGTAATCCCAGCACTTTGGGAGGCCAAGGTGGATGGATCACCTGAGGTCAGTAGTTCAAGGCCCACCTGGCCAACAAGGTGAAACCCTGTCTCTACGAAGATACAAAAATTAGCCAGGCATGATGGCAGGTGCCTGTAATTCCAGCTGCTCAGGAGGCTGAGGCAGGAGAACTGCTTGAGCCTGGAAGGCGGAGCTTGCAGTGAGCTGAGATCACGCCACTGTACTCCAGCCTGGGCAACAGAGTGAGACTCTGTCTTAAAAAAAAAAAGAGGAAAAAGAATAAAATTACTTCCTCTGCAGTCTGCAGCCACATAGATGGAGCTGGAGGACATTATGTTAAGTGAAATAAACGAGGTACAGAAAAACAATCATCACACGATCTCAGTTCTATGTGGGATCTAAAGAAGGAAGTCCTAGAAGTAGAGAGTAGAATGGTGGTTCCCATGAGCTGGGGAGTGGGGTAGGGAATTAGGGAAGATGTTGGTCAGGGGATGCAAAATCTCAATGACGCAGGAGGAATACGTTCAGGAGATGTACTGTACAACGTGGTGACTACAGTTAATAGCATGGTATACTTGAAAATGGATAAGAGAATAACAAAGTTTAAAATATTCTCACTGCCAATACAAAAATATGTCAGGTGATAAATAAGTAGCTCGATTTAATCATCCTGCAATGTGAGCAAATATCAAAACATCATATTGTGCCTCATAAATCTCTACAATAAAATTAATATTACTGTATAAAGGGAAAAGTAATGGATTAATACATTCTAATTATGTCAATTTTTGGAGAAAAGGGAAAAGCCACATGAAGAAATCATTGCAAACTAGTGAACTCTATGTGATTCAAAGATTAATTCGAGCCAGGCTTGGTGACTCACACCTGTAATCCTAGCACTTTGGGAGGTCAAGGTGGGCAGATCACTTGAGGTCAGGAGTTCAAGACCAGCCTGACCAACATGGCATCTCTACTAAAATTACAAACATTAGCAGGGTGTGGTGGTGCACAATTGTAGTCTCAGCTACTGAGGAGACTGAGGTAGAAGAATCGCTTGAACCTGGGACACAGAGGTTGCAGTGAGCCAAAATCACACCACTACATTCCAGCCTGGGTGACATAGAAAGATTCTGTCTCAAAAAAAAAAAAAAATTGGATCCTAACTGCTGTTATTTTTTCATTACGTTTATCAATGTTGCTTTCCAGTCCACACTTTAAACCCAAGAGTATTTAGAAGCATGGGAAATAGAAACCTAAATTGAAGATTCTGCACTCGTGCAAATCTATTCTCAAAAAGATCATGTGTCTCTGAGCCTGTCTATGTCGCCGGTTGACTGTGACAGTTCCCTGAATCTTCCTGTGGAATGCAAGTCTCATCAAAAGACAATTAACAAATATCTTGAAGCTCTCATATGCAATATTATTATTAAAATGCAAAAGCAGCTGTATCAGTTTGCAATAATATCAGCTTTGTACTTTGTAAATAAAATTGGAAGAATGGCTGATGTGTGGTGACAACTACAAACAAGCTCACTTGGGTTTGTTTTAACATTATGTTAAAGTTCCCTATAGATACGGATCTGCTTCTTACCTATTTGAGGAACAGAGGGCTACACCCTTAGGATGTCACTGGTAGGGAGAGACTTTTTTGTTTTGTTTTGTTTTATTCTCTTTTTGACTTTTTCTTTTTTTCTGACAGATTCAGGAGATATATACATATAATCATTTTATATATATATATATTTAATTTTAATTTAAAAATAAGTCTGGACACGGTGGCTCATGGCTGTAATCCCTGGACTTTGGGAGGCTGAGGCAGTTGGATTTCCTGAGGTCAGGAGTTCCAGAACAACCTGGCCAATGTGCTGAAACCTCATCTCTACTGAATATACAAAAATTAGCTGGGTGTGGTGGCAGGTGCCTGTAATCCCAGCTGTTCAGGAGGTTGAGGCAGGAAAATCGCTTGAAGCCAGGAGGCGGAGGTTGCAGTGAGCCAAGACTGTGTCACTGCACTCCAGCCTAGGCTACAGAGTGAGACTCCACCTCAAAATAATAATAATAAAATAGAATAAATCTGGTGCCCTAGATGAATGCCTCACTCTAGTCCCTAAGAAACTTGGAATTTTGGTCAGGAGTTCAAGACCAACCTGGCCAGTGTGGTGAAACCCCATCTCTACTAAAAATACAAAAATTAGCTGGGCGTGGTGGCAGGTGCCTGTAATCCCAGCTACCCGGGAGGCTGAGGCAAAAGAATCACTTGAACCTGAGAGGTAGAGGTTGCAGGGAGCTGAGATCAAGCTACCGCACTCCAGCATGGGTGACAGAGTGAGACCCTGTCTAAAAAACAAACAACAAATTGACAAATAACAACAGCACGTATTCATGGGGTACATAGTGATGTTTCAATATGTATAATGTACAGTGACCAAATTAGGGTAATTATCATATCAAAAATGATTTATTTTTAATGTAGCCAAACTCCTTTGGCCTTAATTAGGTCCTGACAACTTGGTCCTGACTGCAGGTTTAGGCCAGGAGTGGTGAGTCTGAATTGTGTGTGGTTTTCCTGTGTGCCCAGAAGAATGCATTATTTCTCTGGGCATTCTCCAAATTCTTATTCATCAGAATCCTCATATCTATGCAAGATTTCATGTTTTGATCAAGAAGATATATTCTCCACACAATCCTCTTGCCTTTTGTTGAAAATCAGAGTTTTTGGCCAGGCTGGGTGGCTCATACCTGTAATTCCAACATTTTGGGAGGCCAAGGTGGGAGAATGGCTTGAACCCAGGAGTTCCAGACCAGCATGGGCAACATAGTAAGACCCCGTATCTAAAAAAAAAAAAAAAATTAGCTGGCCATGGTGACATGTACCTGTAGTCCCAGCTACTTGTGAGGCTGAGATGGGAGTATCACTTGAGCCCAGGAGGTCAAGTCTGCAGTGAGCTATGATTGCATCACTGCACTCCAGCCTGTGAGAGCCTCTCTCAAAAAAAAATCTGAATTTATAAATATTAAATTACTTTGAGATTCAGAGTCAATGACCCTCCAAAATATTAAGTGCCTGCTACTTCTCAGGGACATTTTATTATTAGGATAATCAGAATACCTTTCCTATTTTTAGGAACTCAAGTGCCTTGTGTATATTCCAAAATTCAGATCTAAATTCCCAATGTATTTCATAATTCAGGTGACATTAGATTATGAGGAAATCATTCAGGTTAGTCAAACATAGTCATATAATTATTTTGGGACCAGGAGTGGTGGCTTACCCTTGTAATAACAGCACTTTGGAAGGTGAAAGCAGGAGGATTGCTTGAGTCTAGAAATTTGAGACCAGCCTGGGCAACAAGTGAAACCCCTCTATCTCTACCAAAAACAAAAATTATTTTGGGAAAATTTTACATATTGAAAAGCAAATAATAACTACTGTTTTAATTAATGAGGATTATCCTGTAAGTTTTCTATTTTTTCCCACCTTTATATCATTTAGAAATATCCATCATAGAAGAAGTTCAGATCAATGATTGCTTTGCAGACATTGAAGTTACAGTTGGAAAAGCCGCCTTAACTCCAACTGCGAGGTTAAGTCTAGGTCTTGTTCTCAGTTGTGCTGCCATTGTGTTTTTGCCAGCAGACATTCTGGTAGAAGAGAGTGAAGGCTGTTATATCCAGGCCAAACTAAAAAACCAAACAGTGAATTCCTTATTCCTTACTTCTCCATAAAAACAGCTTTCCCCCATACTGTTTCAATCAGGCATTTGCACAGTAAATGACGTATCATATTAAGTTAAATATTTGGGTGAATGTGTTAGTAAATTTCCTCCTAGAATTATAGACAACCTCTTAAAATCCATGTTGCTCTATGGATGTACACATTTGAGTGATTTACAATTGTCAGATCATCAGTTTCTCCACAGCCTGGCATCACAGTGGCTACAACAAATATTAATGAAGTGGTACAAAACACTTCAACCCAGCTTCTCTAAGATTTTGCACAAGAAATTGTGGTTGGACTTCTTTAGTCTCCATCTCTCTCTGTTTTTTTTTTTTTTTTAACATACAACCATGCTTTATTTATCCACTAGCCTTACAGTAACAAAGCAGAAACTGAATTTGTGTGATACATTTTTAAGCAATAAACATGTTGATTTATTTGTTTAGTGAGTTGGATGATGCTATGTGCTATTTCTTGCAGGCTAAAAAAATAGGTTACATTTTCCTCTATATCCAAATAATCAAATTATTATAGATGGTACAAAAATGGAAACCACAGCATAACATAGAGAAATTTAAAGCTCTAACCCACAAGACAAACTTTCTTATCTTCTAATTGAAAAGTTTCAATTCACTCTAATTCATAGGCTGCACTGTATTTATTCCATTGTCACTGGTTTGAAAGACTTCTTGTGGCTCCACTGGATAACATCCCAGGTCACGCATTTATCCCCATTTTTTTTCCATCTTAAATTTATTCTGCATCATTTTACTGTTGAAGGAGGAAGGAAGCATAGCTCTTATTCTCATTTGCAATTCTGGCCATTCCCGTGGGGAAAGATGGAGAAGGAAGATCAAAGGGAGACTTTTGTATGATTTTCAAGTCTTTCTTATGTTTACTACCCTAAATCCAGTTTTTACTTTAATTGTTGGATTTTCTTAGATTTGCTTTGTTAGTTTTACTTAGATTGTTAAGATTTATCACTGCCCAGTAAATACAAAGGGATAATGTCATTGTTGCTGATAGTACAGGAATATATTATTGAACTCCTTAGGTTTTGGTAGTAGAGTCTTATTCTTTCCATTACAAGAGATTTTCCTAAACATAAATACCAGTTCAAAAATTTAGGTGGGAGCATGGGATAAGAGAATAGAACAGATCAGAATCAAAATAGCCTACAATGTTATTAGAAAGCAACTCACATGAAATTAAGTGAGCAGTCCTCTTACATCTGTAAAACACAGTTTTCTCACTGTAATCTTCCATTTTCCAGTATAGTGAAAATACTACTACCATATATTGTGATTATGGCATACTGTTAGTGATAAAATGAACAGAGATTTGACTGCAAAAATCCTGAATGATCGGGCCTTTTTTTTTTGCCTTTTCAGTATAACTGGCAACTATATGAGTGTCTCTATTCTGGGAAAATTAATGGCCATCAGAAACCCAATTTATATGGTGGAAACTAGAGAAAACACGGGTAATAGTCACAAAATCCATTTTGCCTTTGATGAGAAATTTATGTCTGCATTTACTCAATGAAAAAGCTCCTTCTGGAAATCTGTCAAAGCAAGGAATAGAAAGCAAAGAGAATGTTTTGCTATGGAACTTTCGTCTGAGATGAAAGCTAGGCTTTAGGAGCTAGCCAAGAGTATACCACTCTTCAGCTTCTATGAGAGTCCAGATTTCCATCCACATGAGAAATAAGGTGTAATGTTCTGTTTTCCTTTCACTGCAATGTAGTGACTTTGCAGTTGGCTCTCCCAGTCAAACATGCAATTCCAGATGTTCCTGTCTCAGAGCTCAGACCTCTTTTCCATAGAGAAAGGGCCACAGCAGAGCAGCCCCCTTTATTGTATGGATTGACTGAAGCTCCAGGAGTCTGACAGTGAGCAGATGTTTGTGAGGCAAACAAGAACTGTAGAATGTGGCATGATTGGAAGACACGGACTTTCAATGATGCACTTTATTACAAAAGCAGAGGCATAAACATCAGCAAGGAGTCATGGTAACTACCTCCTGCTGACCTCACTGTGGATGGAAATGGTGTGCTGAAAGACCGTGGGAAGATGGGACCATGGGGGAGAGAGGGAAAATGATTTTGCTTTAGATGACCAATGGAAAGAAAAAAAATTATAGTGGAATGGGAGGGACACAATAGAATAAATTCATAGTCATATTTGAGGGTGGAAAACCAAGTGACGCTATTCACTATGGCAAAAACTTGGAATCAACCTAGATGCCCATCAGTGGATAAAGAAATTGTGGTACATAGACACCCTGGAATACTTTGCAGCAACGTGGATGCAGCTAGAGGCCATTATGCTGAGTGAATTACTGTAGGAACACAAAACCAGGTACTGATTGTCTTCACTTCTAAGTAGGAGCCAAACCTTGGGTAGTCATGGACATAAAGATGTGAATGACAGGCACTGGGGGCTACTTGAGGGTGCAGGAAGGGAGGAGGGAGAGGACTGAAAAACTACCTACTGGGTTTTATGCTTCCCACCTGGATGATGAAATTGTACACCAAAGCCTCTTGATATGCAGTTTACCCATGTAACAAACCTGCACATGGACATTCTGAGCCTAAAATAAAAGTTGGAAAGAAAAAAGAAGAGAAGGAAAATGGAATGACACGGTGCAGTAAGACAGCCATGTAGTGGGGTTGGAAGCTGCATCTTGAATTGGAAGGAGCATGGTGGATGCTTTGCAGTGAAGCATTAGAGAAGCTCACTAGGGTGGAAATGGCTGTGTATTGATGGGGTCCTTAAGTGATCATGGGAGTGATTGATGCCCACCTGGACTCAAGAATCTCTACTGCATGGTCTCAACTTTTGCCCCTTTCAACTGTGATAGTTTCCTTCATTTTGCTCATCTTATAGAAGATAAATTAGGGCTTTGGGTTTTGGATGAAGAAGCTGAGACTAATCAAAGTCGTGTAACTTTTCCAAGATGAGATAGCCTCAAAGTAGAGGAGTTAGAATCAGCTGGGTCTTGGTATGTGTTTGGTTACAAAAAAGCTTGCATTTCCAAATTTTATGTAGCTCATCCCATTTTCTACTTTCCTTCTTTCCTCCTCCTCCTCCACCTTTCCTCTCCTCCTCCACCTTTCCTGTCCTCCTCCACCTTTCCTGTCCTCCTCCTCCTTCTTCTTTTCTTCCTCTTCTTTTTTCTTCTCCTTCTCCTTCTTCCTTTCCTCTTGCTCATCTTCCTCCTACTCCTCTTTCTTCTTCTCCTCTTCATCTCCTCCTCTTCCTCCTTCTTCCTTCTTCCTCATCATCATATTTTAGAGACAGGGTCTTTCTCTGTTGCCCAGGCTGGAGTGCAGTGGCATGATCATAGCTTACTGCAGTGTTGAATTCCTGAGCTCAAGCAATACTCCCACCTTCACCTCCTGAGTAACTGGGCACTACAAGCACAGCCATGATGCCCAACTAATTTAAACACATTTTTTAAATAGATTGGGTCTAGCTGTGTTGCCCAGGCGGCTGTCAAACACCTGGCCTCAACTGATGCTCCTGCCCCAGTCTCTGAAAGTTCTGGGATTATAGGCATGAGCCACCAGGGCTGGACAAGCACATTTTCTGTATCCATTCATCTGCACATGGACATTGGCATGGTGTCCACATCTCACCTCTTGTAAATAATCTTCAGTGAATGTGACAGTGCAGATATCTCTTCAACACACTCATTTCAATTGTCTTGGATGTATACCCAGAATTGGGATGGCTGGATTATATGTGTAAGGGTGTTAAACAGACCATGGCTTTTAATACATCACAATCTCAGCCTTGGGACTCAATGAGGGCTCAGGGAAATAAACATTTGTCAAGTATAGATGTAACTACATGATGGGTTCTTTCTGCCCTCCGAACAGAAAAAAAAAGCAATTTGCTGAGACCATTATGTTACAATAAAGCAAGAGCTTAATAGACACAAGGTCAGGTATGCCACATGGGAGATGGAGTTATTACTCAAAAATTGGAGGTTAGGATTTTTTGAAGGTAGTTTGGGAAAGGAGTCTGGGTGGCTAGGCAATGGGTGCCTGCTGCTGATTGATTAGGTCAGAGATGAAATCATAGGGAGTTGAAGCTGTCCTCCCAGGCTAAGTTGTTTCTAGGTGGCACCACAAGAGTGTGGAGCCCTCAATTGGTGGGTCCAGGTGTTGCCATGGGTGTCAGACATGCAAAAACACCTGAAAAGACATCTCAAAAGACCAGTCCTTCAGTTCAGCAATAGTGATGTTATCTGCAGGAGTAATTGGGGAAGTTGCATAGCTTGTGACCTCTGGAATAATGGCTACCAATCATTTCTGTCTGCACTTTAGCAGAATTCAGACTCCTCTGGCCTAGCCTGGTGGTCTCTCCTTACCTTTACAAAGGTGGTTGAGTTTTGCGGAAGTCCTATTATCATTTAAACTATAAGCTAAATGTCTTGTGGGTTGGAGGCTAAAGGCAAGAAGCGGGTTGGGTAGATCAGATCTCCCCCACTGCCATAATTTGTTTCACTGCTATAATTTTTCCAAAGGCAGTTTCAGAAATCTGAGATGTCATTCTCTTTAAAGCTTCTGTCAGGCTTCTGAGCCCAGACTAAGCCATCATATCCCCTGTGACCTGCCAGTATACATCCAGATGGACTGAAGCAACTGAAGATCCACAAAAGAAGTGAAAATAGCCTTAACTGACGATATTCCATCATTGTGATTTGTTTCTGCCCCCCCAACTGATCAATCCATGTACTTTGTAATCTCCCCCACCCTTAAGAAGGTTGTTTGTAATTCTCCCCACTCTTGAGAATGTACTTTGTGAGATCCACTCCCTGCCTGCAAAACATGGCTCCTAACTCCACCGCCTATTCCAAAACCTATAAGAACTAATGATAATCCCACCACCCTTTGCTGACTCCTTTTTCGGACTCAGCCTGCCTGCACTCAGGTAAAATAAACAGCCTTGTTGCTCACACAAAGCCTGTTTGGTGGTTTTTCACGTGGATGTGCATGTCATTTGGTGCCAAAGACCCAGGTCACAGGGATTCCTTCGGGAGACCAGGCCCCTGTCCTCACTCTCACTCCATGAAGGGATCCACCTATGACCTCGAGTCCTTAGACCAACCAGCCCAAGGAACATCTCACCAATCTCAAATTGGGTAAGTGGTCTTTTCAATCTCTTCTCCAGCCTCTCTTGCTACCCTTCAATCTCCCCGTCCTTCCAAGTCCAGTTCTTTTTCCTCTCTATTAGAGACAAAGGAGACACATTTTATCCATGAACCCAAAACTCTGGCGCCAGTCATGGACTGGAAAAGACAGCCGTCTTTGGTGTTTAATCATTGTGGGGACACCTGCCTGATTATTCACCCACACTCTATTGGTGTTTAATCACTGTGGGGATGTCTACCTGATTATTCACCCACATTCCATTGGTGTCTGGTCACCATGGGGATGCCTGCCTTGGTCATTCACCCACATTCCCTTGGTGGCAAGTCAATTGCAAGGATGCCTGCTTTGGCTGCTCACCCACATTGCAGCCCAGGGCTGCTCCCCACCCCTTTTCCGTGTCTCTACCCTTCTCTTTAAACTTGCCTCCTTCACTATGGGCAGCCTTCCACCCTCCATTCCTCCTTCTTCTCCCTTAGCCTGTGTTCTCAAGAACTTAAAACCTCTTCAACTCTCACCTGAGCTAAAATCTAAGCATCTTATTTTCTTCTGCAATATTGCTTGGCCCCAATACAAGCTCGACAGTAGTTCCAAGTGGCCAGAAAATGGCACTTTCAATTTGTCTATCCTACAAGATCTAGATAATTTTTGTCAAAAAATGGGCAAATGGTCAGAGGTGCCTGATGTCCAGGCATTCTTTTACACATTGGTCCCTCCCTAGTGTCTGCTCCCAATATGACTCATCCCAAGTCTTTCTTCTTTCTCTCCTGTCTGTTCCTTCAGTCTCCACCCCAAGCTCTGAGTCCTTTGAATCCTTTTCTATGGAATCTTCTGACCTCTCCCCTTATCCTTGGGCTGCTCCTTGCCAAGCTGAGCCAGGTCCCAATTCTTCCTCAGACTCTGCTCCCTGACCCTGTAATCTTACTATCACCTCCCCTCCTCACACCCAGTCTGGCTTACAGTTTTGTTCCATGACTAGCTGTCCCCCACTTGCCCAAAATTTCCTCTTAGAGAAGTGGTTGGAGCTGAAGACATAGTCAGGATACATGTGCCTTTTTCTCTATCAGACCTTTACCAAATCAGCCAGAGTTTAGGCTGTTTCTCATTAGACCCCACTAAATATATACAGGAATTCCGATATCTAACTCTGTCCTACAATTTATCCTGGAGTGACTTAAATGTCATCCTAACTCCTACCCTTTCCCCAGATGAACAGGAAAGAGTTTTTTCTCTAGCCCAATTTCATGCTAATAACCACCAGCTTCATGAGCCAGACCCCTAGGAAGGCATTAGAGCAGTTCCCTGGGAATATCCCCAATGGAACTATCAGGCAGATTCCCCAGGTATAGCTAGGTGAGATTACATGGTTTCCTGCCTAGTTGAAGAGCTTAAAAAGGCAGCTTACAAAGTTGTTAATTATGACAAATTTAAAGAAACTACCCAAAGTAAAGATGAAAACCCAGCCCAGTTCATGGCCTGCTTAGCAGCAACCCTTAGACACTTTACCACCCTAGACCCAGAGGGGCCAGAAGGCCGCCTTATTCCTAATATGCATTTTATCACCCAGTCAGCTCCTGACATTAGAAAAAAGCTTCAAAATTTGGAATCCAGCCCTCAAACCCCACAACAGGAATTAGTCAACCTCACCTTCAAGGTGTACAATAACAGAGAGGAGGTAGCCAGACAGCAACACATTTCTGAGTTCAGCTACTTGCCTCCTCTGTAAGACAACCCACAGCCACATCTCAGCATACAAGAACTTCAGAACATGCAAGCCACAGGTCCCAGGCGCTCCTTCAAAACATCCTCATGGACCTTACTTCAAATGCCAAAAGCCTGGCCACTGGGCCTTAGAATGTCCGCAGTCTGGGATTCCTCCTGAGCCACGCCCTCTCTGTGCAGGCTCCCACTGGAGGTCAGACGACTGTCGCCCTGACTCACATCGCCATCACTCTTAAAGTCCCTGGAGCCCAAACCCAATGTTCCTTGGCTGACTCCTTCCTATATCTTGTCAGCTTAGTGGCTGAAGACTGATGCTGCCTGATCACCTAGAAAGCCTCCTGGACCATCACGGATGCTTTGGGTAACTCTTACAGTGGAGGGCAAGTCCATCCCTTCTTAATCAATACAGAGGCTACCCACTCCACATTACCTTCTTTTCAAGGGCCTGTTTTCCTTGCCTCCATAACCATTGTGGGTATTCACAGCCAGGCTGCTAAACCTCTTACAACTCCCCAACTCTGGTGCCAACTTGGACAACTTTCTTTAATGCGATCCTTTTTAGTTATCCCCACCTGCCCAGTTCCCTTATTAGGTCAAGGCATTTTAACTAAATTATCTGCTTCTCTGACTATTCCTGGGCTACAGCCACACCTCATTGCCACCTATTCCCCCAGTTTAAAGCTTCCTTCACATCCTTTCCTTGTATCTCCCTGCCTTAATCTGCAAGTATAGGACACCTCTACTCCCTCCTTGGTGACAGATGATGCCCTGCTTACCATCCCACTAAAACCTAATCACCCTTACCCCGCTCAACACCAGTATCCTATCCCATAACAGGCTTTAAGGGGATTAAAGCCTGTTACCACTCACCTGCTACAGCATGGGCTTCTAAAACCTATAAACTCTCCTTAACAATTCTCCCATTTTACCTGTCCAAAAACCAGACAAGACTTACAGGTTAGTTCAGGATCTGTGCCTTATCAACCAAATTGTCTTGCATATCCACTTCATGGTGCCAAACCCATATACTCTCCAACCTCAATACGTCCCTCCACAACCCCTCCATAACCCATTATTCCATTCTGGATCTCAAACATGCTTTCTTTACTATTCCTTTGCACCCTTCATCCCAGCCTCTCTTTGTTTTCACTTAGACTGACACTGACACCCATCAGGCTCAACAAATTACCTGGGCTTTACTGCCACAGGGCTTCACAAATAGCTCCCATTACTTCAGTCAAGCACAAATTTCTTCCTCATCCATTACCTATCTTGACATAATCTTCAAGAAAACACACATGCTCTCCCTGCTGATTATGTTCAGCTAACCTCCCAAACCCCAACCACTTCTACAAAGCAACAACTCCTTTCCTTCCTAGGCATGGTTAGATACTCTGCCTTTGGATACCTAGTTTTACCATCCTGACTAAACCATTATATAAACTCACGAAAGCAAACTTAGCTGACCCCATGGATCCTAAATCCTTTCACCACTCCTCTTTCCATTCCTTAAAAACAGCCCTAGAAATTGCCCCCACACTAGCTCTCCCTGACTCATCCGAACACTTCATTACACAAAGCCGAGGTGCAGGGCTGTGCAGTTGGAATTCATACACAAGGACTGGGACCATGACCTGTAGCCTTTTTGTCCAAACAACTTGACCTTACTGTTTTAGGCTGGCCATCATGTCTCCATGCAGTGGCCACCACCACCCTAATACTTTTAGAGGCCCTCAAAATCACAAACTATACTCAACTTACTCTCTACAGTTCTCAAAACTTCCAAAAGGTATTTTCTTGTTATACCTGACACATATACTTTCTGATCCCCGGACCCTTCAGTTATATTCACTCTTTGTTGAGTCTCCCACAATTACCATTGTTCCTGGCCTGAACTTCAATCTGGCCTTCCACATTATTCCTGATAACACACCTGACCCCCATGACTGTATCTCTCTGATACACCTGGCATTCACTCAATTTCCCCACATTTCCTTCTTTCCTGTTGCTCACCCAGGCCTAATCACCACTCACTAGCAAAGGCAGGCTATGCTGTAGTATCTTCCACATCTATCATTGCGGCTACTGCTCTGCCCCCTTCCACTACCTCTCAGCAAGCTGAACTCATTGCATTAACTTGGGCCCTCACTCTTGCAAAGGGACTACACATCAATATTTATACTGACCCTAAATATACCTTCCATATCCTGCACCACCATTCTGTTATATGGGCAGAAAGAAATTTCCTCACTATGCAAGTGTCCTCCATTATTAATGCCTCTTTAATAAAAACTCTTCTCAAGGTTGCTTTACTGCCAAAGGAAGCTGGAGTCATACACTACACAGGCCACAAAAAGGCATCAGATCCCATTGCTCAGGGGAATGCTTCTGCTGATAAGGTAGTTAAAGAAGCAGTGAGCATTCCAACTTCTGTCTCTCATGGCCAGTTTTTCTTCCTCTCTTAGGTCAGTCCCACTTACTCTCCCACTGAAACTTCCACCTATCAATCTCTTCCCACACAAGGCAAATGGTTCTTGGACCAAGAAAAATATCTCCTTCCAGTCTCACAGCACCATTCTATTCTGTCATCATTTCAGAACCTCTTCCATATAGGTTACAAGCCATTAGACTGCCTCTTAAAACCTCTCATTTCATTTCCATCATGAATATCTATCCCCAGTCCTCATTCTTGACTCCCTCTTGGAGTGGATAGATGATCTTTGCTGACAGGATACACGCTAACACTTTCACCCTTATGAAGTCCTATTCTTTACTTTTATACTCACTCTTGTTCTCGTTCACATTCTTATGCCATCCTCTACCTCTCCCCAGCTATCTCCACCACACTATCAATCTCACTCACTCCTAGCCATTTCTAATCCTTCTTTAGCAAACAATAGCTGGCTTTGCATTTCTCTTTCCTCCAAAATCACTGAGGCCTCAATTTACTCACTGCTGAAAAAGGAGGACTCTGTATATTTTTAAATGAAGAGTGTTGTTTTTACCTAAATCAATCTGGCTTGGTATATGACAACATAAAAAAACTCAAGGATAGAGCCCAAAAACTTGCAAACCAACCAAATAATTATGCAGAATCCCCTTGGGCACTCTCTAATTGGATGTCCTGGGCCCTCCCAATTCTTAGTCCTTTAATACCTGTTTTTCTCCTTCTCTTATTTGAACCTTGTGTTTTCCTTTTAGTTTCTCAATTCACACAAAACGGCATCCAGGCCATCACCAATCATTTTATACAACAAAGGCTTCTTCTAACAATCCCACAATGTCACCCCTTACCTGAAAATCTTTCTTCAGTTTAATCTCTCCCACTCTAGGTTCCCATGCCATCCCTAATCCTGCTCAAAGTAGCCCTGAGAAATATCACCCATTATCTCTCCATACCGCGCCCCAACATTTTCACCACCCTAACACTTTACCACTATTTTGTTATTTTTCTTATTAATATAAGAAGACAGGAATGTCAGGCCTCTGAGCCCAGGCTAAGCCATCATATCCCCTGTGACTGGCACGTATACATCCAGATGGCCTGAAGCAACTGAAGATCCACAAAAGAAGTGAAAATAGCCTTAACTGATGATATTCCACCATTGTGATTTGTTTTGGCTCCACCCTAACTGATCAATGTACTTTGTAACCTCCCCCACCCTTAAGAAGTTTCTTTGTAATTCTCCCCACCCTTGAGAATTGTGAGATCCACTCCCTGCCTGCAAAACATTGCTTCTAATTCCACTGCCCTTCCCAAAACCTGTAAGAACTAATGACAATCCCACAACCCTTTGATGACTACTTTTTCGGACTCAGCCCACCTGTACCCAGGTGAAATAAACAGCCTTACTGCTCACATAAATCCTGTTTGGTGGTCTCTTCACATGGATGCATGTGTCAGCTTCCATTTCCATCCTATGATTTCATCGTGTTTTCTTCCTATGAGGTGTTAGTTGATCTTTCTTTTCTTTTTTTTCTTTCTTTTTTTTTTTCTTTTGAGACAGGGTCTTCCTCTGTCACCCAGGCTGGGTTGCAGTGGCATGATCAGGGCTCACTGCATCCTCAACCTTCTGGGCTGAAGTGATCCTCCCATCTCAGCCCCACTCCCCAGGTAGCTGGGACTACAGGAGTGCACCATCATGCCTGGCTTTTTTTTTTTTTTTAATTTTATTGTAGAGATGGCAGTCTTGCTATGTTGCCCAGGCTGGTCTTGAACTCCTAAACTCAAGTGATCCTCCTGCCTCAGCCTCCCAACATGCTGGGATTATAGGCATAAGCCACCAAATCTGACTGGTCTTTCTTTAAGCCTCTTTTTGCTTTTATAGTATTTATCAATAGATTTATACCCAAAAGTTAACTATTCTCTATTTTACTAAAAATCATGTCATGGAATGCTTCTTAATACTCTGTTTCCCTAATTTGCTTTTATACTTATTGCTCATAAAAGCATTCCTGACTTTAATCACCTTTTTTTTCCCATCTTCCGTAAATGGCTTACTTCACAATGTTTCCTTCCAAAATGACTTCAATATCGCCTCTAACAGGATAACTTGTAAACCTAAATCTCTAGCCCTATCAATTTTTCTACATACAAACCCACATTTGAACACAATTATTTGTTGCTATTGTTACATAATAGCCAATCTTACTTATCAATTGAAGTTGATCTTCTTGATCAATAATGCAAGGTGATACACTATGGGATTTGGGGGATAAGAGTATAAAGGAAACAATAAAACATTTCCAAAGACAAAGTACATTACCAGCCAATTTCAGTAATTTACATATTAGTTCATCTCTCTCCAATAAATATTACATTATTTTTAAAAAAACACATGAGAGGGAATGCCTTATACTCTTTCGCAGCACTGTTGAGTCTATCTTGATTTCAAAATTCAAAGTTGAAAAATGTTTACAGAGTAAGTGGATTAAAGACAGGGAAAAAATCCATTTAGAGATCCTCTTATGCTCGGAAATTCAGTAATAGAACTATACACGTGTCACTACAGTTGGAAAAAGCTTTAGAGATGATCTGGTCCAGATGAGGAAATTGAGACCAAGAGGGTTTTATTATCATTATATAAGTTCAAATGCCTCGGAATTGGTAGAAAAATCAGTTTCTTATTTTTGTTTTTTATTTTTTATTTTTATTTTTCTTTTTTTTCTTTTTTTTTTTAAATTATACTTTAAGTTTTAGGGTACATTTGCACATTGTGCAGGTTAGTTACATATGTATACATGTGCCATGCTGGTGCGCTGCACCCATTAACTCGTCATCTAGCATTAGGTATATCTCCCAATGCTATCCCTCCCCCCTCCCCCCCCCACCACAGTCCCCAGAGTGTGATAGTCCCCTTCCTGTGTCCATGTGATCTCATTGTTCAATTCCCACCTATGAGTGAGAATATGCGGTGTTTGGTTTTTTGTTCTTGCGATAGTTTACTGAGAATGATGGTTTCCAATTTCATCCATGTCCCTACAAAGGACATGAACTCATCATTTTTTATGGCTGCATAGTATTCCATGGTGTATATGTGCCACATTTTCTTAATCCAGTCTATCATTGTTGGACATTTGGGTTGGTTCCAAGTCTTTGGTATTGTGGATAATGCCGCAATAAACATACGTGTGCATGTGTCTTTATAGAAGCATGATTTATAGTCGTTTGGGTATATATCCAGTAATGGGATGGCAGGGTCAAATGGTATTTCTAGTTCTAGATCCCTGAGGAATCGCCACACTGACTTCCACAATGGTTGAACTAGTTTACAGTCTCACCAACAGTGTAAAAGTGTTCCTATTTCTCCACATCCTCTCCAACACCTGTTGTTTCCTGACTTTTTAATGATTGCCATTCTAACTGGTGCGAGATGATATCTCATAGTGGTTTTGATTTGCATTTCTCTGATGGCCAGTGATGATGAGCATTTTTTCATGTGTTTTTTGGCTGCATAAATGTCTTCTTTTGAGAAGTGTCTGTTCGTGTCCTTTGCCCACTTTTTGATGGCGTTGTTTGTTTTTTTCTTGTAAATTTGTTTGAGTTAATTGTAGATTCTGGATATTAGCCCTTTGTCAGATGAGTAGGTTGTGAAAATTTTCTCCCAGGTTGTAGGTTGCCTGTTCACTCTGATGGTAGTTTCTGTTGCTATGCAGAAGCTCTTTAGTTTAATTAGATCCCATTTGTTAATTTTAGCTTTTGTTGCCATTGCTTTTGGTGTTTTGGACATGAAGTCCTTGCCCACGCCTATGTCCTGAATGGTAATGCCTAGGTTTTCTTTTAGGGTTTTTATGGTTTTAGGTCTAACGTTTAAATCTTTAATCCATCTTGAATTGATTTTTGTATAAGGTGTAAGGAAGGGATCCAGTTTCAGCTTTCTACATATGGCTAGCCAGTTTTCCCAGCACCATTTATTAAATAGGGAATCTTTTCCCCATTGCTTGTTTTTCTCAGGTTTGTCAAAGATCAGATAGTTGTAGGTAAGTGGCGTTATTTCTGAGGGCTCTGTTCTGTTCCATTGATCTATATCTCTGTTTTGGTACCAGTACCATGCTGTTTTGGTTACTGTAGCCTTGTAGTATAGTTTGAAGTCAGGTAGTGTGATGCCTCCAGGTTTGTTCTTTTGGCTTAGGATTGACTTGGCAATGCGGGCTGCTTTTTGGTTCCATATGAACTTTAAAGTAGTTTTTTCCAATTCTGTGAAGAAAGTCATTGGTAGCTTGATGGGGATGGCATTGAATCTGTAAATTACCTTGGGCAGTATGGCCATTTTCACGATATTGATTCTTCCTACCCATGAGCATGGAATGTTCTTCCATTTGTTTGTATCCTCTTTTATTTCTTTGAGCAGTGGTTTGTAGTTCTCCTTGAAGAGGTCCTTCACATCCCTTGTAAGTTGGATTCCTAGGTATTTTATTCTCTTTGAAGCAATTGTGAATGGGAGTTCACTCATGATTTGACTCTCTGTTTGTCTGTTGTTGGTGTATAGGAATGCTTGTGATTTTTGTACATTGATTTTGTATCCTGAGAGTTTGCTGAAGTTGCTTATCAGCTTAAGGAGATTTGGGGCTGAGGCGATGGGGTTTTCTAGATAAACAATCATGTCGTCTGCAAACAAGGGCAATTTGACTTCCTCTTTTCCTAATTGAATACCCTTTATTTCCTTCTCCTGCCTGATTGCCCTGGCCAGAACTTCCAACACTATGTTGAATAGGAGTGGTGAGAGAGGGCATCCCTGTCTTGTGCCAGTTTTCAAAGGGAATGCTTCCAGTTTTTGCCCATTCAGTATGATATTGGCTGTGGGTTTGTCATAGATAGCTCTTATTATTTTGAAATACGTCCCATCCATACCTAATTTATTTAGAGTTTTTAGCATGAAGAGTTGTTGAACTTTGTCAAAGACTTTTTCTGCATCTATTGAGATAATCATGTGGTTTTTGTCTTTGGCTCTGTTTATATGCTGGATTACATTTATTGATTTGTGTATATTGAACCAGCCTTGCATCCCAGGTATGAAGCCCACTTGATCATAGTGGATAAGCTTTTTGATGTGCTGCTGGATTCGGTTTGCCAGTATTTTATTGAGGATTTTTGCATCAATGTTCATCAAGGATAATGGTCTAAAATTCTCTTTTTTTGGTTGTGTCTCTGCCCGGCTTTTGTATCAGAATGATGCTGGCCTCATAAAATGAGTTAGGGAGGATTCCCTCTTTTTCTATTGATTGGAATAGTTTCAGAAGGAATGGTACCAGTTCCTCCTTGTACCTCTGGTAGAATTCGGCTGTGAATCCATCTGCTCCTGGACTCTTTTTGGTTGGTAAACTATTGATTATTGCCACAATTTCAGCTCCTCTTATTGTTCTATTCAGAGATTCAACTTCTTCCTGGTTTAGTCTTGGGAGAGTGTATGTGTCAACGAATGTATCAATTTCTTCTAGATTTTCTAGTTTATTTGTGTAGAGGTGTTTGTCGTATTCTCTGATGGTAGTTTGTATTTCTGTGGATCGGTGGTGATATCCACTTTATCATTTTTTATTGTGTCTATTTGATTCTTCTCTATTTTTTTCTTTAGTAGTCTTGCTAGCAGTCTATCAATTTTGTTGATCCTTTCAAAAAACCAGCTCCTGTATTCATTGATTTTTTGAAGGGTTTTTTGTGTCTCCATTTCCTTCAGTTCTGCTCTGATTTTAGTTATTTCTTGCCTTCTGCTAGCTTTTGAATGTGTTTGCTCTGGCTTTTCTAGTTCTTTTAATTGTGGTGTTAGGGTGTCAATTTTGGATCTTTCCTGCTTTCTGTTGTGGGCATTTAGTGCTATAAATTTCCCTCTACACACTGCTTTGAATGTGTCCCAGAGATTCTGGTATGTTGTGTCTTTGTTCTCGTTGGTTTCAAAGAACATCTTTATTTCTGCCTTCATTTCGTTAGGTACCCAGTAGTCATTCTGGAGCAGGTTGTTCAGTTTCCATGTAGTTGAGCGGCTTTGAGTGAGATTCTTGATCCTGAGTTCTAGTTTGATTGCACTGTGGTCTGAGAGATAGTTTGTTATAATTTCTGTTCTTTTACATTTGCTGAGGAGAGCTTTACTTCCAAGTATGTGGTCAATTTTGGAATAGGTGTGGTGTGGTGCTGAAAAAAATGTATATTCTGTTGATTTGGGGTGGAGAGTTCTGTAGATGTCTATTAGGTCTGCTTGGTGCAGAGCTGAGTTCAATTCCTGGGTATCCTTGTTGACTTTCTGTCTTGTTGATCTGTCTAATGTTGACAGTGGGGTGTTAAAATCTCCCATTATTAATGTGTGGGAGTCTAAGTCTCTTTGTAGGTCTCTCCGGACTTGTTTTATGAATCTGGGTGCTCCTGTATTGGGTGCATATATATTTAGGATAGCTAGCTCCTCTTGTTGAATTGATCCCTTTACCATTATGTAATGGCCTTCTTTGTCTCTTTTGATCTTTGTTGGTTTAAAGTCTGTTTTATCAGAGACTAGGATTGCAACCCCTGCCTTTTTTTGTTTTCCATTTGCTTGGTAGATCTTCCTCCATCCTTTTATTTTGAGCCTATGTGTATCTCTGCATGTTAGATGGGTTTCCTGAATACAGCACACTGATGGGTCTTGACTCTTTGTCCAACTTGCCAGTCCGTGTCTTTTAAATGGAGAATTTAGTCCATTTACATTTAAAGTTAATATTGTTATGTGTGAATTTGATCCTGTCATTATGATGTTAGCTGGTGATTTTGCTCGTTAGTTGATGCAGTTTCTTCCTAGTCTTGATGGTCTTTACATATTGGCATGATTTTGCAGCGGCCGGTACCAGTTGTTCCTTTCCATGTTTAGCACTTCCTTCAGGAGCTCTTTTAGGGCAGGCCTGGTGGTGACAAAATCTCTCAGCATTTGCTTGTCTGTAAAGTATTTTATTTCTCCTTCACTTATGAAGCATAGTTTGGCTGGATATGAAATTCTGAGTTGAAAATTCTTTTCTTTAAGAATGTTGAATATTGGCCCCCACTCTCTTCTGGCTTGTAGGGTTTCTGCCGAGAGATCCGCTGTTAGTCTGATGGGCTTCCCTTTGAGGGTAACCCGACCTTTCTCTCTGGCTGCCTTTAACATTTTTTCCTTCATTTCAACTTTGGTGAATCTGACAATTATGTGTCTTGGAGTTGCTCTTCTCTAGGAGTATCTTTGTGGCGTTCTCTGTATTTCCTGAATCTGAACGTTGGCCTGCCTTGCTAGATTGGGGAAGTTCTCCTGGATAATATCCTGCAGAGTGTTTTCCAACTTGGTTCCATTCTCTGCATCACTTTCAGGTACACCAATCAGACATAGATTTGGTCTTTTCACATAGTCCCATATTTCTTGGAGGCTTTGCTCATTTCTTTTTATTCTTTTTTCTCTAAACTTCCCTTCTCACTTCTTTTCATTCATTTCATCTTCCATTGCTGATACCCTTTCTTCCAGTTGATCGCATCGGCTCCTGAGGCTTCTGCATTCTTCAGGTAGTTCTTGAGCCTTGGTCTTCAGCTCCATCAGCTCCTTTAAGCACTTCTCTGTATTGGTTATTCTAGTTATACATTCTTCTAAATTTTTTTCAAAGTTTTCGACTTCTTTGCCTTTGGTTTGAATGTCCTCCCATAGCTCAGAGTAATTTGATCGTCTGAAGCCTTCTTCTCTCAGCTCGTCAAAATCATTCTCCATCCAGCTTTGTTCCATTGCTGGTGAGGAACTGCGTTCCTTTGGAGGAGGAGAGGCGCTCTGCGTTTTAGAGTTTCCAGTTTTTCTGTTCTGTTTTTTTCCCCATCTTTGTGGTTTTATCTACTTTTGGTCTTTGATGATGGTGATGTACAGATGGGTTTTCAGTGTGGATGTCCTTTCTGTTTGTTAGTTTTCCTTCTAACAGACAGGACCCTCAGCTGCAGGTCTTTTGGAATACCCTGCCGTGTGAGGTGTCAGTGTGCCCCTGCAGGGGGGTGCCTCCCAGTTAGGCTGCTCGGGGGTCAGGGGTCAGGGACCCACTTGAGGAGGCAGTCTGCCCGTTCTCAGATCTCCCGCTGCGTGCTGGGAGAACCACTGCTCTCTTCAAAGCTGTCAGACAGGGACATTTAAGTCGGCAGAGGTTACTGCTGTCTTTTTGTTTGTCTGTGCTCTTCCCCCAGAGGTGGAGCCTACAGAGGCAGGCAGGCCTCCTTGAGCTGTGGTTGGCTCCACCCAGTTCGAGCTTCCTGGCTGCTTTGTTTACCTAAGCAAGCCTGGGCAATGGCGGGCGCCCCTCCCCCAGCCTCGCTGCCACCTTGCAGTTTGATCTCAAACTGCTGTGCTAGCAATCAGCGAGATTCTGTGGGCGTAGGACCCTCTGAGCCAGGTGTGGGATATAGTCTCGTGGTGCGCCGTTTTTTAAGCCGGTCTGAAAAGCGCAATATTCGGGTGGGAGTGACCCGATTTTCCAGGTGCGTCCGTCACCCCTTTCTTTGACTCGGAAAGGGAACTCCCTGACCCCTTGCGCTTCCCAGGTGGAGCAATGCCTCGCCCTGCTTTGGCTCGTGCACGGTGCACGCACCCACTGACCTGTGCCCACTGTCTGGCACTCCCTAGTGAGATGAACCCAGTACCTCAGATGGAAATGCAGAAATCACCCGTCTTCTGCTTCGCTCATGCTGGGAGCTGTAGACCGGAGCTGTTCCTATTCGGCCATCTTCTCCACCATATTCCTTATTTTTGTTTTTTAAGATGAGGGTCTCAGTCTGTCACCCAGACTGGAGTGCAGTGGTGCAGTCACAGCTCACTGCAGCCTCGACCTCCCAGGCTCAAGCAATCCTCCCACCTCAGCCTCCCGAGTGGCTGGGACTACAGGTGCACAACACCATGCCAAGCTAATTTCTGTATTTTTAGTAGAGACTGGGTGTTGCCTTGTTGCCCAGACTGGTCTTGGACTCCTGGGCTCAAGCAATCCTCCCACCTCAGCCTCCCAAATTGCTGGGATTATAGGTGCGAGCCATGGTTCCCAGCCAAAAAATTAGCTCTTGACAGTATCTTAGATATGAGGCATAGATCTTTACTTACTTAATAACAGATAATGATTGGCAATGTGTTTATACAAGTTAGAATCTGATAATTCAAATGATGCCTTTATTTTAGTTTTTATTTTTTATGTATTGGAGCTAAAAATTTTATGAAAAGTTGGGATGGGTGATAATTAGCCAGACCCCATAACATCTAATTTTTGAGGGTATGCATCAGACAAATGGCACAGAGACCAAGGGGAAAGTAGAGAGGTCAGCACAGAGACTGGGTGGAAAAATAAAATTTTCAAGAAACTATAGACAGTCCTGCTCTTGTTAGGAGTGTTCATCCTGAAACAAGTTCCCAGGTTAGGATGCCAGCAATTCTGAGCAATAAAGACACCACGTGGAAATTAAAACTCCTATAGACGGTGCATGTCCCAGAGGAAAACCAGAAGGTTATCATAATTGACAGATCTTTAATTCTATCACTGTCATTGCTAAAACTTTAGTGTGGCATTTGTAAACCAAAAATACAGTTCTAAGGCTCCCCTAAGAACTGAATGGAGTTTCTCCTCCAGGGCACTTTAAAATGTAACCCAGGCTGGGTGCGGTGGCTCACGCCTGTAATCCCAGCACTTTGGGAGGCTAAGGCGGATGGATCACTTGAGGTCAGGAGTTCAAGACCAGTCTGGCCAACATGATGAAACCCTATTTCTACTGAAAATACAAAAATTAGCCAGGTGTATGGTGCCTGTAATCCAAGCTACTGAGGAAGTTGAAGCAGGAGAATCGCTTGAACCTGGAAGGTGGAGGTTGCAGTGAGCCAAGATCATGCCACTGCACTCCAGCTTGGGCAACAGAGTGAGACAACATCTCAAAATAAATAAATAAATTAATTAATTAAAATAAAATTTAACCTGGAAGATTGGTTCAATCTTCCACTTCCATAATGAAAAGTGGAGTTGCACATGCCTCATTAGAGCCCTCCATCATTAACATCAAAACAGACCTTACTTCTGATAAGAAACATTTACAGTCTATTCTCTCTGAAGCCTGCTACCTGGGGGCTTCATCTGCATGATAGAACTTCAGTCTCTCATCCCCTATCTTAATCTAGATATTTCCTTTCTATTGACCCCAGGTCTTTAGATAAACTCAACCAATTGCCAGTCAGAAAAACATTAAATCCACCTATAACCTGAATCCTAGCCCCCTGACTCCCAGCCTGAATCAAGTTGTCCCACCTCTCTGGGTACAACCTTAAATGTATTTGACCAAAGTCTCATTTCTCCCTAAAATGTTTAAAACCAAATTGTGCCCCAATCACCTTGGGCACATGATCTCAGGAGATCCTGAGGGCTGTGTTATGGGTCATGGTCATGTGTGCTCAAAATAAATCTCTTCAAATAATTTTGCAGAGTTTGACAGTTTTTGTTGACATATTTTTGAGAAATGTGGTGTTATATAATTTTCCACTGCTTGAAAATATGCTCCAGTTGCCACTGAGTTAATGATTCTCTAGTTGCATATTTCTCTGCTCCCAATTCCCTCAACCACATGATTCCACCAGTGAACACACTTAACCCAGCTTTATTAAAAATCTGTGATCATAGATGTGTGGTGTTATTTCTGAGGCTTCTGTTCTGTTCCATTGGTCTATATATTTGTTTTGGTATCAGTACCATGCTGTTTTGGTTACTGTACCCTTGTAGTATAATTTGAAGTCAGGTAGCATGATGCCTCCAGCTTTGTTCTTTTTGCTTAGGATTTTCTTGGCTATGTGGGCTCTTTTTTGGTTCCATATGAACTTTAAAGTAGTTTTTTCCAATTCTGTGAAGAAAGCCCATGGTAGCTCGATGAGAGTAGCATTGAATCTATAAATTACTTTGGGCAGTATGGCCATTTTCATGATATTGATTGTTCCTATCCATGAATATGGAATGTTTTTCCATTTGTTTCCATCCTCTCTTATTTTCTCGAACAGTGGTTCGTGGTTCTCCTTGAAAAGGTCCTTCCCAACCCTTACAAGTTGGATTCCTAAATATTTTATTCTCTGTAGAAATTGTGAATGGGAATTCACTCATGATTTGGCTCTCTGTTTGTTATTGATGTATAGGAGTGCTTGTGATTTTTGCACATTGATGTTGTACCCTGAGACTTTCTGAAGTTGCTCATCAGCTTAAGGAGATTTTGGGCTGAGATGATGGGGTTTTCTAAACATACAATCATGTCATCTGCAAACAGATAATTTGACTTCCTCTTTTCCTACTTGAATATGATTTATTTATTTTTCTTACCTGATTGCCCTAGCCAGAAGTTCCAATACTATGTCAAATAGGAGTTGTGAGAGAGGGCATCCTTGTCTTGTGGTGGTTTACAAAGGGAATCCTTCCAGTTTTTGCCCATTCAGTATGATATTGGCTGTGGGTTTGTCATAAACAGCTCTTATGATTTTGAGATACATTCCATTGATACCTAGTTTATTGAGAGCTTTTAGCATGAAGGGCTGTTGAATTTTTGTCAAAGGTCTTTTCTGCTTCTATTGAGATTATCATGCAGTTTTTGTCATTGGTTCTGTTTAGGTGATGAATTACATTTCTTGATTTGTGTATGTTGAACCAGCCTTACATCCCAGAGATGAAGCCGACTTCATCATGATGAATATGCTTTTTGATGTGCTCCTGGATTCAGTTTGCCAGTAGTTTATTAAGGATTTTTTGCATTATTGTTCATCAGGGATTCTGGCCTGAAATTGTCTTTTTTTGTTGTGTCTCTGCCAAGTTTTGGTATCAGGATGATGCTGGCCTCATAAAATGAGTTAGGGAGCATGCCCTTTTTTCTATTGTTTGGAAAAGTTTCAGAAGGAATAGTACCAGCTCCTTTTTGTACCTCTGGTAGAATTCAGCTGTGAATCCATCTGATTCTGGACTTTTTTTTTGATTGGTAGGCTATTAATTACTACCTCATTTTCAGATCTTGTTATTGGTCTATTCAGGGATTCAGCTTCTTCCTGGTTTAGACTTGGAAGGCTGCATGTGTCCAGGAATTTATCCAATTCTTGTATATTTTCTAGTTTATTTGTGTAGAGGTGTTTATAGTATTCTCTGATTGTAGTTTGTATTTCTGTGGCATTAGTGGTGAGGATATCCCCTTTATCATTTTTTATTGTGTTTATTTGATTCCTGTCTCTTGTCTTCTTTAGTAGTCTGGCTAGCAGTGTATCTATTTTTTTGATCTTTTCAAAAAACCCTCTTGATCTTTGACAAGGCTGACACAAAGAAGCAATGGGGAAAGGATTCCCTATTTAATAAATGGTGTTGGGAAAACTGGCTAGCCATATGCAGAAAACTGAAACTGGACCCCTTCCTTACACCTTATACAAAAATTAACTCAAGATGAATTAAAAACTTAAATGTAAGACCTAAAGGCATAAAAATCCTAAAAGAAAACCTAAGCAATACAGTTCAGGACATAGGCATGGGCAAAGAGTTTATGATTAAAACACCAAAACAATTGCAACAAATGGGATCTAATTAAACTAAGGAATTCTGCACAGAAAAAGAAAACAATCATCAGAGTGAACAGGAAACCTAAAGAATGGGAGAATAATTCTGCAATCTATCCACCTGACAAAAGGCTAATATCCAGAAACTACAAAGAACTTAAACAAATTTACAAGAAAAAAAAATGACCCCATCAAAAAGTGGGCAAAACATATGAACAGACTCTTCTCTAACGAAAACACTTATGCAACCAACAAACATTTGAAAGAAAGGTTATCCTCACTGGCCATTAGAGAAATGCAAATCAAAACCATGATGAGATACCATCTCATGCTAGTTAGAATGGCAATCATTAAAAAGTCAGAAAATGGCTAGGTGTGGTGGCTCATGCCTGTAATCCCAGCACTTTGAGAGGCCTAGGCAGGTGTATCATGAGGTCAGGAGATTGAGACCATCCTGCCTAATGCAGTGAATGTTGGGAACAGGCCCCCCAAAATCTGGCTATAAACTGGCCCCAAAACTGGCCATAAACAAAATCTTTGCAGCACTCTGACATGCTCATGATGGTCATTACACCCATGCCAGAAGGTTGTGGGTTTACTGGAATTAGGGCAAGGAACACCTGGCGCACCCAGGGTGGAACACTGCTTAACGACATTCTTAAACCAAAAACAATAGCATGAGCTATCTGTACCTTAAGGGCATGTTCCTGCTGCAGATAACTAGCTAGACCCATCCCTTTATTTCAGCCCATCCCTTTGTTTCCCATAAGGGATACTTTTAGTTAATTGAATATCTATAGAAACAATGCTAATGACTGCCTTGCTGTTAATAAATACGTGGGTAAATCTCTGTTTGGGGCTCTCAGCTCTGAAGGCTGTGAGACTTCTGATTTCCCATGTTACACCTCTATATTTCTGTGTGTGTGTCTTTAATTCCTCTAGTGCTGCTGGGTTAGGGCCTCCCCAACCAAGCTGGTCTCTTCAGTGAAACCCCATCTCTACTAAAAATACAAAAAATTAGCTGGACATCGTTGCAGGCTCCTGTAGTCCAGTCTACTCGGGAGGCTGAGGCAGGGGAATGGTATGCGGGATGGCGTATGGAACGTGGGGAATGGAACCTGGGTAATGGAACCTGGGAGGTGGAGCTTGCAGTGTGTCAAGATCGTGCCACTGCACTCCAGGCTTGGTGACAGCATAAGACTCCATCTCAAAAAAAAAAAAGTCAGGAAACAACAGATGCTGGAGAGCATGTGGAGAAATAGGAATGCTTTTACACTGTTGGTGGGAGTATAAATTAGTTCAATCATTGTGGAAGACGTGTGGTGATTCCTCAAGGATCTAGAACTAGAAATACCATTTGACCCAGCAATATCATTCCTGGGTATATACCCAAAGGATTATAAATCATTCTACTATAAAGACACTATAAAGACACATGCACCCATATGTTTATTGCAGCACTCTTCACAATAGCAAAGATTTGGAACAAACCCAAATGTCCATCAATGATAGATTGGAGAAACAAAATGTGGCATATATACACCATGGAATACTATACAGCCACAAAAAATGATGAGTTCATGTCCTTTGCAGGGACATGGATGAAGCTGGAAACCATTGTTCTCAGCTAACTAACACAAGAACAGAAAACCAAACACTGCATGTTTTCACTCATAAGTGGAAGTTGAACAATGAGAACACATGGACACAGGGAAGGGAACATCACACTTAGGGGCCTGTTTTGGGGTTGGGGGCTAAGGGAAGGATAGTAGGTGACAGGTTGATGGGTGCAGCAAACTGCTGTGGCACATGTATAACTATGTAAGAAAACTGCACATTCTGCACATGTACCCCAGAACTTAAAGTATAAAAAAAAATCTACGGTCGTGGAGGCTGAGTTGACATTAAGTGCTTTGTAAACATTTTCCTTGAAAGGAGAATCCCTCACCTCAGAATGTCCGGAATCCATTCTTTAAGGGGAGCATTTCATGAGTGAAGTGACATATATGTCACTTTCATGGGAAGATGGAAGATTCTGAAAATATTTCAAGAACATATTTAAATATTTAAACCACAGCAAATTGGTGTGGTTTTCTACTCTGCTGGAAGGACAAAGAGTCATAGCTGACCCAAACAAAACAAAACAAAACAAAACAAAACCATACACATGTGCATACAAAGAATCGTTTTTGGCTGGGCATGGTGGCTCATGCCTGTAATCCCAGAACTTTGGGTGGCCAAGGCAGGTGGATCACAAGGTCAGGAGATCGAGACCATCCTGGCTAACACGGTGAAAACCCATTCTACTAAAAATACAAAAAATTAGCCTGGTGTGGTGGTGGGTGCCTGTAGTCCCAGCTACTCAGGAGGCTGAGGCAGGAGAATGGCAGGAACCTGGGAGGCAACTCTTGCAGTGAACCAAGATCATGCCACTGCTCTTCAGCCTGGGTGACAGAGCGAGACTCCTTCTCAAAAAAAAAAAAAAAGAATCATTTTCTAGAAAAAAAGCATTGAATATGCTAAATCTTCTAGCATTGAAGAGAATACTTGCAAAGCCTGTACATTATTGCAGAGTTAACATCCATGACAGGGATTGAGTATCATGGTCCCTATCAAGTTAATTACTAAAGGATGCTTAACAGCAGAGAGGGAGGGCCACAAATTACTCCTCATCTGCACCATCTGTCACAGGGAATCAATATTTTTATGATGATGACATATTCACCATTAATGCATGGAATACTCTATACCAAAAACTTGTGCAATTATGTCTTTAATCACCATTCAAGATCATACTTATCCTAAATTGTGTTCCGTAGGCATTTCTCAGCCATCTCTCTCTTTTCTGTTATGAAAGGCCAATGTGAGATAATTCCTAGAAGAACTCTAAAATCTCCAGGACATAACATCAGCATTGCTCAGATCACATTGTCTTGTGATTTCCAGCTTAATTAGTTGTGTGTTCTCTACTCAATGAAGACTGAGAAGTGTTTGACCACAGGGATGTTGCATCACACATATTTGTGCTGAGAATTACTTTATATAGAAATATATTCAGATGTTTTTTCATACCCTGTGAATGCTCTTTCGCTCAGGGCTTAGAATGCATGGAGGAAAAGAATTCCACAGCTTCAAGAGATGGATGGACACTTACTTAGAAAAAAGCAACATTCTTCTGCTTTGACTCTTGAATTATTATCATGGTTTTTGGTTTGAACCCTTTTTAAGATGGTTGGCTTGAAAGCCAGCATTTTTAGAGGGAAAAATGTAGAATATCTTTGTGTATATTGAGACAAATGTTCAGGGAACTGATCCATACATTTCTTTAATCTTTGAAACTTTTAAGAACTTTAGAGAAATTAACCACTTAAATTTGAGATAGTTTTAGATTCACACATAGTTGTAAGAAACAACACAGGGATTTGGGAGGCCACAGCTGGTGGATTATTTGAAGTCAAGAGTTTGAGACAAACCTGGCCAAGGTGGTGAAACCACATCTCTACTAAAAACACAAAAAAATTACCTGATTGTGATGGCAGGTTCCTGCAATCCCAGCTACTTGGGAGGCTGAGGCAGGAGAATCACTTGAGCCTGGGAGATGGGGTTGTGGTGAGCTGAGATCATACCACTGCACTCCAGTCTGGGCAAGAGAGTGAAACCCTGTCTCAAAAAAAAAAAAGGAAAGAAAAAGAAAATGAAATAACACAGGGAGATCCCTTGTACTCTTTACTTTTCCCCCAGGGGTAATGTCTTGAAAAACTGTTACCAAAAAGGAGTCTCAATCCAGGCCCCCAAGAGAGGATTCTTGGATCTTATGCAAGAAAGAATTCAAGGCAAATCCATAAAGTGAGAGCAAGTTGACTAAGAAAGTGAAAGAATAAAAGAATGGGTATTCCATAGGCGGAGCAGCCCGGGGCTGCTGGTTGGCTACTTTTGTGGTTATTTCCTTATTATATGGTAAGCAAGGGGTGGATTATTCATGAGTTTTCTGGGAAAGGAGTGGGCAATTCCCAGAACTGAGGGTTTCTCCCCTTTTTAGACCATATAGGGTAACTTCCAGACGTTGCCATGGCATCTGTAAACTCTCGTGGTGCTGGTGGAAGTGGCTTTTAGCAGCTAATGCATTATAATTAGTGTATAATGAGCAGTGAGGACAATCAGAAGTCACTCTTGTCACCATCTTGGTTTTAGTGTGTTTTGGCCAGCTTCTTTACCACAAACTGTTTTATCAGCAAGGTCTTTATGACCTGTATCTTGTGCCGACCTCCTATCTCATCCTGTGATTAAGAAAGCCTAACCTGGGAATGCAGCCCAGCATGTCTCAGCATCGTGTTACCCAGCCCCTATTCAAGATAAAGTCACTCTGGTTTGAAGGGCTCTGATAAAACTACAGTACAATCTCACACCAGGATATTGACCTCGGTACAGTCCAGGGACAGAACATTTCCATCACCACAAGATCTACCATGTTGTCCTTCCAATATAACCACATACACTGCCATGCTTGATGACAGGCTTTAGGACCCAATGAATGAGGCAAAAAATCCCACTTCTCAGAGTCAGCTGAGCTCAGATAAATGTTTGCAAGAGATTGCTCCAACACTTGTGCTTATAGGGGATGGCATTGACTTTGGGTTTGATATCTGTCTTAGTTTAGGCTGCTACAACAAAAGGCCTTAGCCTATAATATGGTTTGGCTGTGTCCCCACCCAATTCTCATCTTGAATTGGAGCTCCCACAATTCCCAGGTGTCATGGGAAGGAGTCGGTGGGGCAGGAGGTAATTGAATCATGTGGGTGGTTCTTTCCTGTGCTGTTCTCAAGGTAGTGAATAAGTCTCACAACTTCTGATAGTTTTCTAAGGAGGAGTTTCCCTGTTCAATCTTACTTCTTGTCTGTGGCCAAGTAAGATATCCCTTGATCTTTCATCATGATTGTGAGGCCTCCTCAGCCATGTGGAGCTTTGAGTCAATTAAACATCTTTCCTTCATAAATTACCTAGTTTTGGGTATGCCTTTATTAGCAGCATGAGAGCAGACTAATACAGCCTGAGTGGCTTACAAACAACAGGCATTTATTGCTCACAGCTCTGGAGGCTGGAAGTCCAAGGTCAAGGCATGGCAGATTTAGTGTCCGGTGAGGACTCACTCTCTGCTTCCAAGATTGTGCTTTCTTGCTGCATCTTTACACTGTGGAAGGGAGTCTCTTTTATAAGGGCACTAATCCCATTCATAAGGCTGGAGTCCTCATGATTTAACCCTTTCTCGTAGGCTTCACCTTTCTGCACTATCATACTGCAGATTTGTATTAGTCAGGATTCTCTAGAGGGACAGATAGATGTGGTTACGAAAGGAGTTTATTAAAAAGTGTTGACTTACATGATCACAAGGTGAAGTCCCACAAAAGGCCATCTGCAAGCGGAGGAGCAAAAGAGCCAGTTCGAATCCCAAAACCCCCAAAAGTAGGTAGCCAATGGTGCAGCCTTCAGTCTGTTGCCGAAGGCCTGAAAGTGCCTGGCAAACCGCTCGTGTAAGTCCAGGAGTCCAAAAGCTGAAGAACTTGGAGTCTGATGTTTGAGGGCAGGAAGGATCCAGCACCATAGAAAGATGGAGGCTGCAAGACTCAGCCAGTCTAGTTTTTCTTTGTTCCTCTGCCTGCTTTTATTCTGGCTGTGCTGGCAGCTGATTAAATTGTGCCCACCCAGATTGAGGGTGAGTCTGCTCTCCCAGTCCACTGACTCAAATATTAATCTCTTTTGGCGATGCCCTCACAGCCACACCCAGAACAATGCTTTGCATCCTTCAATCCCATCAAGTTGACACTCGCTATTAACCATCACAGGATTCAATTGCAACATGTGCATTTGGAAGAGGACACAGACATTCAGACTGTAGCAATATCACTGCAGGAATGTTCAATCGCTTCCTTTTCCCTTTATCAGTCAGAGAACAAGGGGATCTGGAAGGCTACAGAGCTTGACATGCAAGGCAGCAAAACACCCCGAAGGTACAACACACTCATGAGCTCCATTACCTTATAGGCCACAAGCCCTGTGGACCTAGAGCTGGTGGTGGTAGGCAGGTTATCATGAAGAGCTTGTCTTCCCTCTTAGATTCCATAATCAAGGCTTGGCTTACACCTCTTTGGGTTGTGCAAGATGCAGCAGTGGAAATTAGCTGGGACCAGGGGTGTTCAATGTCTTTGGAGTAAGAGCCTCAATCTTGATGGGGTGGAGGGCGTGGGGGCCTCATATGTTCACTTGAATGTGGATCTGTTTGGTGAGAGGGATCTGCAGCAGCAGCAAACACAGAATGTGCCTGAGAAGCATGGATGTGATGGCACCAAACAAAGGGGCTGGCACCAACCACGTGCCCACGGATTCATTCTAAAGCCACATTCATGCTGGAGCCCTTGCTGTGGTGTGAACTGCTCATGTCTGGGGTATGTGCCTTAGGGCTGGCTCTGTCTTCAGGAATATCCCCACTCCACATTTAGCTTCTCTATGTATCCCTCGGGCTGCCACCATCCTCTCCATGTGACAGTTGTCACAGCCTGGGCCATGCCATTGCTTAGCTCATTTCTGGAGAAGTCAAATGAAAGCATTGGCCCTTCACTTTCATTCCTGAGGAGGACAGATGAATTTTAGTGCAGATTTTCTGATGCTCTAAGAACTCAGAGATGTTCATGAATCAGCACAACATTCCTACTGGAGAGGTTGCTTTGTATTTGAAGGACCACTTCTCAATTCAGTGACATTTTTCTTTGGGTCCATCCTGCATATTTGCAACAGGTCCGGCCCAGAGGGGAAATGGAAAGAAGTCAGGATCCAGAACAGTAAGGTCTGCAGATGTCTGGGCAGTTTGCTGGAACACAACTGGGGTTATATCTGCAAATTCTAGGTAAGAGCTATCCCCCTGGCCAAGCTCAACCAAAGTGCCTGAGCTTGGTCTCTCATGGTTCAGCACAGGTGCACATCCAAGCACTGGTAGTATGGTGACGTTTTACCCCTTTTCCACCAATTCCTGGAATTGGGATAATTCTAAGAATTTTTTATTCAAACATTGGGGCTTATACTCACCAATCTTTATTTATCCTTCCTCCTACCCACATGCCCTTTCTAGCCTCTGACATCTGTCATATTGCTCTCTATCTCCATGGGGTCATTTTTTTTTCTTTTCTTTCTTTTTCTTTTTCTTTCTTTCTTCTATTTTTTTTTTTTTTTTTTGAGACAGGATCTTGCTCTGTCACCCAGGCTGGAGGGCAGTGGGATGATCACTGCTCACTGAAACCTTCACTTCTCCAAGGCTTAGGTGATCCTCCCATGATGAGGTCAATTTTTAAAGCTACTACATAAGAGTAAAAACAAGAACCACCTGTCTTGCAGAGGGGGGTGACTATAGTTAGTAATAATGTATTGTGTATTTCAAAGTAGCTAGGAAAAGAGATGACATGTTACCAACATAGGGCTGGGCCCAGTGGCCCACACCTGTAATCCCAGCCTTTTGAGAAGCTGTTGGGGGAGGATCCCTTGAGCTCAGGAGTTCAAGACCAACTTGAGCAACATAGCAAGACCCTCATCTCTACACATTTTTTTTTAATTAGCTGGATGTGGTGGTGCACACCTGCAGTTCCAGCTACTTAGGAGGCTGAGGCAAGAGGACCACTTGAGCCCAGGAGGTAGAGGCTGCAGTGAGCTATGACTGCACCACTGCACTCCAGCCTGGGCAACAAAGTGAGACACTATCTGAAAGAAAAAAAGAAAAGAAATTAAAAATACTACACATGATGGATACCCCAAATAATCCAATTTAATCATTATACATCAATTTAAAAAATCAAAAAAATTTGAACTTGGCTTTTCAAACATGAAAAACATGTGAACCTTGAACCGTTTCATTGACTTTGTTTCTTGTAACCTTGCAGAGCCCATCTACACACGGCAAAATATCTCACAATGAATTCCCATCCACAGCCTCAGCAATGGGCTGGTGTGTCCCCAGAGAATGTCAGCTGATTGGACAGCAGTCTGCAGGAGAAGGTGAATCCCCTAATTTGGAAGGAACTGAAGCATGAAAAGATGCTGAGATCACAATGAAAACAGACAAAGTCTTCTGGGGATGAAATGTTAAAAAGGGGAGATGTGCAAGGAACACAGGAAGAATAAGTTCAGGAGATCTGTTATACAACATGGGGATGATAGTTAATAACAATGCATGGTACATTTGGGAATTGCTAAAGGAACACCCTGTAAAGATTTCCACCCTTCCTCTTAAATGATATGTATGAAATGTGACGGATATATTTCTTAGCTTAATGTAGCTGTTCCACAGTGTGCGCATATATCAAAACATCACGTTGTATCCCATAAATGTATATCGTTTAAATTTGTTAATTAAAATAATAAATAATAAGGAACAATGGAATTTTTGAAATAATCAAGTGTATTTGTAAATATATGGGTATATATGTATATGTACTTATGTATTTGTAAATTACATATATGTATACTTACATGAATATATCAGTATAAACACACATGTACATACATATGGACAAATACACATATGTGTATAATGTGTGTACATACATATTTATAAATATGCCTGCAAATATATTTATATAAGGATATAAACATGTAAGTATTAACATATGTACATGTTTATGTGCAAATATACATATGTGTAAATATGTATCTATGTAAACACATATGTATTTCAGAATATATTGATACGTTATCTTAAGTATATATACACATATACTTACAAATACTCATATGTCTAAATGTGCAAATATATATGTATTTGTAAATATATGTATATACACTTATATAGCATATAAACATACAAGTATATATACCTATATACTTAGAAATACACATGTGTAGATATGTACACATACCTATATACTTGTAAACATATGTATATATACTTAAATGATCATATAAACATATGAGTATATATACACTTATGCACATATATATTTACAAATACATGCGAGTGTCTGTGTATATATATTTGTGTGTACACACACCCATATTTGTTGAAATAACCAAATAACCCAAAGGATTACTTGAATCAAAAAAGCAATTCAGAGTCCAGGAGATAATTCCAAGCTCCAAGAAGTTCTGACATGGCAAATATGAAAATGAGTTTCAAAGCCACAGAACAAAGGAGGTGGTGTCGCCAAAACTTTTACTCAATGCCCCTAAGGGCTGTTTGGAGAGGACAGGGCTTAGCCATATTTAAACAAACAATGGTTGATTATTTTCTCAGATCCTTCACAGAATTTCTTTCTTCAAGTCAAAGAGTATAAGGAAAAGCCAATACACAACACTCGGGAAAAATATGGGAGCCCCCAAAACAAAGAAAAATCCTTTAAATAGCCAGACAAGTGGCCCCCAGACATCCTTCATGACCTGAACAAGACAAACCAGCAGGGTTGGGAGGGCCCTGGGAACAATGGGAAAAGGTCTTCAGAGCCCCCAAGGGGAATTCCTGACTGTGGACAGCTCTACACTGAGCTCAGCAATTCCGGAGTAAGCAGGCAATAAATGCACCATTTTGGAGCCAGAACGTTTTCTACTTACTTCGACTCACTATTGGAACTACTCAAAGATGCTCTATAGGGAGAGAGGTACCAAAGCTGGAGGAAGGCAGAAGATGCAGGAAATACGGGGCATCCATGGAATCAACCTGATGTAGCTTGGCCCTGCGTCCCCATCCAAATCTCACCTCGAACTGTAAACCCCATGATCCCCATGTGTAGAGAGAGGGCCCTGGAGGGAGGTGATTGGATCATGACAGCGGTTTCCCCAATGCTGTCCCCATAATAGTGAGGAAGTTCTTATGAGATCTGATGGTTTAAAAGTGGCAGTTTTCCAGTCAGGAGCAGTGGCTTACCCTTGTCATCCCAGCGCTTTGGGAGGTCAAGGCAGGCGGATCACTTGAGGTCAGGAGATCATGACCAGCCTGGGCAACATGACCAAACCCCGTTTCTACGCAAAATACAAAAATTAGCTGGGCTGGGTGGTGAGCACCTGTAGTCTCAGCTACTAAGGGTGCTGAGGCAGGAGAATCGCTTGAACCCGGGAGGCAGAGGTTGCAGTGAGCCGCGATCACACCATTGCACTCCAGCCTGGGCACAAGAGTGAAACTCCGCCTCAAGAAAAAAAAAAAAGTGGTAGTTTTCCCTGCACTGTCTCTTTCCTGTGGCCTTGTGAAGAAGGTGCCCTGCTTCCCCTTTGCCTTACGCCATGACTGTAAGTTTCCTGAGGTCTCCCCAGCCATGTAGAACTGTGAGTCAATTAAACCTCTTTCCTTTACAAATTACCCAGTCTCAGGGAAGTTCTTTATAGCAATTTGAAAACGGAGTAATACACAACCTAAACGCCCATCAATGATAGACTGAATTCAGAACGAGATCATGTCCTTTGTGGGATCATGGAGGCCATTATCCTTAGCAAACTAACGCAGAAACAGAAAACAAAATACTGCATGCTCTTACTTACAAGTGGAGCTAAATGATGAGAACTCCTGGACACATAGAGGGAAACAATGGGCACTAGGGCCTTTTGTAGGGTGGAGAGTGGGAGGAGGGAGAAGATGAGGAAAAACAACTAATGACTACCAGGCTTAGTACCTGGATGACAACAAATCCCTATGACACAAGTTCGCCTATATAACAAACCTGCACTTGTACACCTGTACTTAAAATACAAGTTAAGTAATAAAAAAATTACTGGTCATCGAAAAATTGAGGAACCAGAGTTAAATCAAAACTAGTGTCGGCCATATAAAACACCATCAACATCCAGCACCAATAATAAAAGGATACCTCCATGGAGGGTCCGTTTTTTATTTTATTATTTTTATTTTTTGAGATGGAGTCTTGCTCTGTCACCCAGGCTGGAGTGCAGTGGTGCAATTTTGGCTCACTGCAACCTCTGCCTCCCAGGTTCAAGTGATTCTCTACTGAGGGTCTAAAAGGAAAGTGGAACTAAAATTAAAGGTCATAATAGCTTGTAGGAGACAAATGCAATGGTCAGAGCTAGAACAAGTTATTTCTTTTTTTGGGAGGAGAGTATAAATATTAGCTTTATTTTATTTCCTGTGAATGTTGCTATGCATGTGAAATTTATTGCCAGTAAGTAAAATAATAAAAACTGAAAACAGCTTTCTCAAAAAGGAAAAAAACTTAAAAAAACCCTCAGGTATCAGAAAATAGAAATTATCAAAACAAAGAAAATGAAAGGTTAATAGAATGTACAAAATTGAACACAAGAAATACATTGTAAAACTGTTATCAAATGTAATAAATAGAAATCATATGAAAATCTATCTTAGTAGACAAGAACTATCAGATGAGATTGAAAAAAATCTAGGCCTTTGCTGTTTGCAAAAGTCTGAAATGCAAAACACAAAAAGGCCAAGATCAAAGGTATGGAGAAAAAATAACATAGATAAGTAAATTTAACATTTCTGTAGTTTGGTTAACAAGAAGCAGAAAAGAAAGGAAAAAGGTCCAGGAGTTTGAGACCAGCTTGGATAACATAGTAAGACCTCATCTCTACAAATAATTTAAAAAATTAACTGGGCATAATGGCACACATTGTAGTCCCAGCTACTTGTGAGGCTGAGACAGGAGGATCTCTTGATCCTGGGAGGTCAAGGCTGCAGTGAGCCATGATTGCACCACTGCATTCCAGCATGGGCAACAGAGGGAGACCCTGTCTTTAAAAAAATTAAAAAATAAAAATAAAGAAGGTTGTGTTTAAGTTATAAAAAATTTTGTCAAAAATAATTATAAAATCCTGAACTTTATAAAATTATAAAATAAGATTATAAAAAATGCTGAAATTTTTTTCAGCTAGTACCATAGTATCCAAGTTCATAAAACAACATTTGGGAGAATTAGAACACATTATCAAGTCCAGAGCCTCATCTTCTGCAGATCTCTGCCTATGGGGAGCTAGCTTTCAAAAAAATGAGAAAACTTGTATTTGTGTGTGTGTGTGTGTGTGCGCGCGCGCACACGCATTTGCAGCTAAACTTAAATTCCTTCCTGTATTTATCTTCCTAAATTAATGTAATATTCTTGAATACCTGCAGCTTGTCCATATCTCCTCAAATTCCTATTTTGAAACATTAACTCCAAAGGTACTAGGAGGTGAGGCATGGGGAAGTGATGAGGTCATGAGCATGGAGCCTCATGAATGGGATCAGTGCCCTCATAAAATGCACCCCAGAGAGCTCCCTCGCCCCTTCTACCATTTGAAGACACAGTGAGAAGGTGCCGTCTATGAACCAGGAAGCCCTCACCAGACACTGAAACTGCCACACCTTGGTCTTGGACCTCCAGCCTCCAGAACTGTGAGCAATAAATGTCTGTTGTTTATCAGCCCTGACTGTGGTATTCTCTTACAGCAGCCTGAAATGGACTAAGACAGCTTTCCTCTGTGCTTCAGAAAAGGAAAAATTAAGTCTAATTATTGTAAAGATTAATATTTCAGATGCAGCATAAACTGAATAAAGCTTGTGTTTATTTTTCTGATTGACTTTTTGGATAATCCTTGAAAATCTAAAGGACTTGCTATGCTATCCTGAGACATTGTTGAAGTTGCTTATCAGCTTATGGAGATTTTGGGCTGAGATGATGGGGTTTTCTAGATATACAATCATGTCGTCTGCAAACAGGGACAATTTGACTTCCTCTTTTCCTAATTGAATACCTTTTATTTCCTTCTTCTGCCTGATTGCCCTGGCCAGAACTTCCAACACCATATTGAATAGGAGTGGTGAGAGAGGGCATCCCTGTCTTGTGCCAGTTTTCAAAGGGAATGCTTCCAGTTTTTGCCCATTCAGTATGATATTGGCTGTGGGTTTGTCATAGGTAGCTCTTATTATTTTGAGATACGTCCCATCAATACCTAATTTATTGAGACTTTTTAGCATGAAGGTTGTTGAATTTTGTCAAAGGCCTTTTCTGCATCTATTGAGATAATCATGTGGTTTTTGTCTTTGGTTCTGTTTATATGCTGGATTACATTTATTGAGTTGCGTATATTGAACCAGCCTTGCATCCCAGGTATGAAGCCCACTTGATCATGGTGGATAAGCTTTTTGATATGCTGCTGGATTTGGTTTTCCCGTATTTTATTGAGGATTTTTGCACCAATGTTCATCAAGGATATTGGTCTAAAATTCTTTTTTGGTTGTGTCTCTGCCCGGCTTTGGTATCAGGATGATGCTGGCCTCATCAAATGAGTTAGGGAGGATTCCCTCTTTTTCTATTGATTGGAATAGTTTCAGAAGGAATGGTACCAGTTCCTCCTTGTACCTCTGGTAGAATTCAGCTGTGAATCCATCTGGTCCTGGACTCTTTTTGGTGGTAAGTTATTGATTATTGCCACAATTTCAGCTCCTGTTATTGGTCTATTCAGAGATTCAACTTCTTCCTGGTTTAGTCTTGGGAGAGTGTATGTGTCGAGGAATTTACCCATTTCTTCTAGATTTTCTAGTTTATTTGTGTAGAGGTATTTGTAGTATTCTCTGATGGTAGTTTGTATTTCGGTGGGATCGGTGGTGATATCCCCTTTATCGTTTTTTATTGCGTCTATTTGATTCTTCTCTGTGTTCTTCTTTATTAGTCTTGCTAGCAGTCTATCAGTTTTGTTGATCCTTTCAAAAAACCAGCTCCTGGATTCATTAATTTTTTGAAGGGTTTTTTTATGTCTCTATTTCCTTCAGTTCTGCCCTGATTTTAGTTATTTCTTGCCTTCTGCTAGCTTTTGAATGTGTTTGCTCTTGCTTTTCTAGTTCTTTTAATTGTGATGTTAGTGTGTCAATTTTGGATCTTTCCTGCTTTC
Organism: Pan paniscus; assembly: GCF_029289425.2. Classification (NCBI taxonomy): domain Eukaryota; kingdom Metazoa; phylum Chordata; class Mammalia; order Primates; family Hominidae; genus Pan; species Pan paniscus. The sequence goes on along the minus strand of NC_073273.2, from coordinate 43,146,231 downwards.
TCTTGTGGGCATTTAGTGCTATAAATTTCCCTCTACACACTGCTTTGAATGTGTCCCAGAGATTCTGGTATGTTGTGTATTTGTTCTCAGTGGTTTCAAAGAACATCTTTATTTCTGCCTTCATTTCGTTATGTACCCAGTAGTCATTCAGGAGCAGGTTGTTCAGTTTCCATGTAGTTGTGTGGTTTTGAGTGAGTTTCTAAAATCACAAGCATTCTTATACACCAATAACCGACAAACAGAGAGCCAAATCATGAGTGAACTCCCATTCACAATTGCTTCAAAGAGAATAAAATACCTAGGAATCCACCTTACAAGGGACGTGAAGGACCTCTTCAAGAACTACAAACCACTGCTCAATGAAATAAAACAAGATACAAACAAATGCAAGAACATTCCATGCTCATGGGTAGGAAGAATCAATATCATGAAAATGGCCATACTGCCCAAGGTAATTTATTGATTCAATACCATCCCCATCAAGCTACCAATGCCTTTCTTCACAGAATTGGAAAAAACTACTTTAAAGTTCATATGGAACCAAAACAGAGCCCACATCGCCAAGTCAATCCTAAGCCAAAAGAACAAAGCTGGAAGCGTCACACTACCTGACTTCAAACTATACTACAATGCTACATGGTAACCAAACAGCATGGTACTGGTACCAAAACAGAGATATAGATCAATGGAACTGAACAGAGCCCTCAGAAATAATGCCGTATATCTACAACTATCTGATCTTTGACAAACCTGAGAAAAACAAGCAATGGGGAAAGGATTCCCTATTTAATAAATGGTGCTCGGAAAACTGGCTGGCCATAGGTATAAAGCTGAAACTGGATCCCTTCCTTACACCTTATACAAAAATCAGTTCAAGATGGATTAAAGACTTAAATGTTAGACCTAAAACCATAAAAACCCTAGAAGAAAACCTAGGCATTACCATTCAGGACATAGGCATGGGCAAGGACTTCATGTCTAAAACACCAAAAGCAATGGCAACAAAAGCCAAAATTGACAAATGGGATCTAATTAAACTAAAGAGCTTCTGCACAGCAAAAGAAACTACCATCAGAGTGAACAGGCAACCTACAAAATGGGAGAAAATTTTCACAGCCTACTCATCTGACAAAGGGCTAATATCCAGAATATACAATGAACTCAAACAAATTTACAAGAAAAAAACAAACAACCCCATCAAAAAGTGAGCGAAGGACATGAACAGACACTTCTCAGAAGACATTTATGCAGCCAAAAAACACATGAAAAAATGCTCACCATCACTGGCCATCAGAGAAATGCAAATCAAAACCACAATGAGATATCATCTCACACCAGTTAGCATGGCAATCATTAAAAAGTCAGGAAACAACAGGTGCTAGAGAGGAGGTGGAGAAATAGGAACACTTTTACACTGTTGGTGGGACTGCAAACTAGTTCAACCATTGTGGAAGTCAGTGTGTTGATTCCTCAGGGATCTAGAACTAGAAATACCATTTGACCCTGCCATCCCATTATTGGGTATATACCCAAAGGACTATAAATCATGCTTCTATAAAGACACATGCACACGTATGTTTATTGTGGCACTATTCACAATAGCAAAGAGTTGGAACCAACCCAAATGTCCAACAATGATAGACTGGATTAAGAAAATGTGGCACACATACACCATGGAATACTATGCAGCCATAAAAAATGATGAGTTCATTTCCTTTGTAGGGACATAGAAGAAATTGGAAATCATCATTCTCAGTAAACTATGGCAAGAACAAAAAACCAAACACCACATATTCTCACTCATAGGTGGGAATTGAACAATGAGAACACATGGACACAGGAAGGGGAACATCACACTCTGGGGACTGTTGTGGGGTGGGAGGATGGGGGGGGATAGCATTGGGAGATATACCTGATGCTAGATGAAGAGTTAGTGGGTGCAGCACACCAGCATGGCACATGTATACATATGTAACTAACCTGCACAATGTGCACATGTACCCTAAAACTTAAAGTATAATTTAAAAAAAAAAAAGGACTTGCTATGCTAAGTAAAGCCTGGGGTTGGGGGAATGGGGAACTGATACTACTCCAAGTTTCATATTAGTGCTATGAAATATTGATACTGTAGGCACTCTACAAAACGTGGGCTCAATTAAGAAAGATTTTTGCAAGTGTCTAAACAAAGTAGGAGACAGAGGATTTCTATCATCAATGCACTTTTAGAGAACTGTGTGACATAGTTTCAGGGATGACCACCAGGACATTGGAAAAAGGGTTGCATCAATTAAAATGTTTCACCCACTGGCTGCTTTGAAAATGAAAGCTACCAGAGGAAAAGAAAAATACAGACCCAAATCAAAACCAGATGTATGCAGCTTTGAGGATTTCTCAGCCCTTCGTTTTCTCTCCATTTTATTTCATATGTCTTCTAAAATGGATGTGACTTCTGGAAAGGACTTTGCATAGCAAGGTCCCTCCTTCTTTTGGGAAAACCCAGTTAAATAGGCAAATAAACAAACTACCTAATGGTGATTCAGTAGGGGCAGATTGAACTATATTGTTTGTTCAAGGAAATGTCTGGAAGAAATTAGACAAATTGATTTGTTTCTAAGTAATACCCATGTGGTCGGTAGTTTAAGAGAAATTTATGCATCCCCCCTACCCCCTGCACAAATTCTTCTCGGTCTTAGACAGTCCCACCCAGTGTAAATCTTTAACCCAGTCAGCAAGCCCTAGAATTTTATACATTTGACACTTTTGTGAGCTATTTAGCTCACCCTGTCTTTCCATTGTTCTAGAAGATGGCTTGCTGTATATATAGCAATATATCCACTCTATAAAAATCATTAATCGAATTAGACATCAGCAGGGGACATCTTATGCTCATTTGATTTCTTTTTATGCTTCTGGGCATACATACTTATGTAACATTTGTTTTGAAAATCAAATTAAGTGAAAGGATACTGTAGTTTCTACAGGCAAGAAAGTACTTTATTTTTTTTTTTTTTTTTATTTTTTATTTTTAGTATTAAAAGTGATTTAATTTTTTTGTGAACAAAAACATTAGTTTTACACTTTAAAATGGACGTACATTAACATGAAAACTGAAACAAAATAATGAGTAATAAAAATGTGCCAAGTTTATGAAATATGAAGATAAGTTTACACTGCACAGTTTACATATATTGTTATTGATTAATATTTACATGCTTTACAAGAACAAAATAAAGAACCAAACAAAAATTTAAGAATAAAGTCCCGTAGCACAGCTGTGGCACTGAAAAATACACACACATACACACACACACACGCACATAAACGCACTATTTTGGTCCTCCATATAAATAAAAAGTAAGTGAAATAAGAAACACATTTGAATTAGAAGTGTGTGCACAATGTATATACCAGTAAAATATGTGTAAGGAAATAAATGTGAATTGATTCCATCATTATATATTTGAGATTGATCTTACTGTTGAGATATGTTGAGTAGCGCCATTTGATGATTAGGTGGGAACGTTATGACACTGGTTCACTAATAGTAAGTACAAATTTTTCTCCTAAAGGTTTTCTTATGGTAACTTTTACTGAAACTTGATATGTTAATTTTTCCTGAAGTAATAGCCAAACATTAATTATTATCAACATTATCTAAGATATAAGTCTGAACTAGGATATTTATAATGGAAATGTGGTAGACAGAGGCACTTTAATTTGGTCTTAAAAACTTCTGTTTAACATGTTTCAGTCTTCTGTTCTATCTTAATACTAAAAATAACACTTTAAAAAAATTCAAGGAATGTTAGACATCAGGCTCACTACAGAACTATTTGCAAAGTAACTTCAAATTCCATACTTGCTACAAATGGAATGAATGCAGGGCAATAAGGAAAATATTCAAATCCTTTTATTTTTGTATCAACATATGATTTTTTTTTTTCACTGATCTCTTTTTTTTTTAATTTATTTTATTTTTTTATTTTTTTTTATTTTTTATTTTTTATTTTTTTATTTTATTTTTATTTTTTATTATACTTTAAGTTTTAGGGTACATGTGCACATTGTGCAGGTTAGTTACATATGTATACATGTGCCATGCTGGTGCGCTGCACCCACTAACTCATCATCTAGCATTAGGTATATCTCCCAATGCTATCCCTCCCCCCTCCCCCCTCCCCACCACAGTCCCCAGAGTATGATATTCCCCTTCCTGTGTCCATGTGATCTCATTGTTCAATTCCCACCTATGAGTGAGAATATGCGGTAGACAAACCCTGAGCAGCACACATTCAGATTCAACTCTGGGGTTTGACACTTACCTTTGTAATTTCAGCTTTCTCACCTGTAAAACCAACAACAAGAAAGAGAATGCATTGGCTTGCTATGAGGATTCCATGAAAAAAATATAAAGAAATAAAGCACCCAGCCCTCTGAAGAAATGTTTGCTCTTTCAGTTTGTGCAAAAACAAACAAACAAACAATCATGCAAAAGAAGCTTCCTTTTAAAATAGTCCTCATATTATGATCTACCTGATATGCTCCAATTTTCTTAGCTCTGAGGAAAGGTGACATAATTTATAAGATGCTTTCTTTAAAAGCAAATTAATCCAATGATACACTCATATAGTGCCATCATTTTAGCTTTGCTTTTAATAAAAGGCAAACAGAAACTTGTTTTAATGACATTGCTTTGATGTTATTATCTTTGTTAGTCAAAGTCCATTGCCCAGGGTGACCCCATTTTCATAGCAATAAAAACATTTTAATGGTACTATAAAGCCAGAAACCAAAGTGAATACATTATAGAGTTGATGTTACCTAGTCTCTTGAGGGAAATCCAGTTTAGCCACAACCCTTGTAAATAAGAAACATATCTTGTTTGGGGATGCTAGAAAATTATGACCACCATATTTATTTTACCTCATGTGAACTTCCAACATGTTCTTCAGTTTAGAGAGAACTTAAAAAAATACACACATTGAAAGAAAACGATGAAATACAAACATAGTAAACTTGTGGTCAGAAGTTTTTCTCAGAATCTTCATTAGAATTCACCAAAAGAAATTCTGTTCACCTAATTTAGAAAGGGATTGGTTAATATTCCCAAATTATAGATTAGTTGGTGGTTTGTAAGAATGATTCAGATATTAGATGATTTACTGTTCTATTCATGAATCTGTTGATGAAATAGTGACACTCCATTTGCAGAAATTGAGTTTAGTTTTACAGGGTGCCATAACAAAATCTGAAAAACCTTGGCATTTCTCAAAGCAAAGCATAAAAAGGAATAACTGTCTGATTGATTCCATTGCATCTTTCATGAGGAGTAAAACTGTTCTGCAAGAAATTTTTCTTTAAAGGTATCTAAGATGATTTCGTTTTCCCCTTTTTTCTATCATATTTTAGAAATTGTGCTGCATAATTTCACTATTTCAGTTACAGGAACTTAGCTTGATCTGTGTGTTGCTGTTGCTGAGAAGCTACAGAGATGCTGAACTTCCCCATGCCCTGCAGCCAAGGTGTTGCAACAGCCCAGAGGAATTTGTTCTAATCCTACTTGCCGTTGGAGTCACTGAACTTTTCTTTCCCTGGCCCCTAGCAATTGCTCTATAGAGGCGATTTCCATTACCACACCGTCAAATGCACCAACATCCACTGAAACATAAAGTACATTCCATGGTGGCATATTAATACATATTGACCTTGGCAGTCCATCTGATTCCATCATCAAATCCAACACGGAGGAAAAGGAAGAACCAGTTTTCTGACTGCAAACCCCAGCAACAAAGTAGCAGGAAGTTAGAGAAAAAGGAACTATTCCTTTGCTAAGTTCCCATTTTAATTTGGTGTTCCAGGAACTCTGAGTTTTCTATTTATTGCCTGCATATCCATGAAATAAGGCATATGTTGAGTTGAAGATGAAATGTGTGATAGCCTTGAGCCATTTATGCTTAGTGTTCCAATAATGGAACATGTGGGATTATTTACATCCTACTGCTCATGTCGTCGCCAAGGTCTGATTGCAAAAATTCAAAATATTTCAACCTCAAGCCTAAAGGGGTTAAAGTTTGGGGTTTTTCTTTGGAAGTGGCCAGCTCATCTCTGCTGTTACATGTTTTATTGAGTTTATTTGCACGTGTGAGAACCTACCAAGGCTCTAAATGCAAACACGATCTCCCATCACACTAGAGGAACAAGATGGATATTTGCAAATGGTAAATAATTATTTCTTGATTATTATTGTGTGGTGATCAGAGAACACAGTTAAGTCTTGATTTTCACCAGAGCTTTGCCCTGATATATTCTTTCTCCCTCAGCACAAAACCCTGACTTTGCAACCCTAGGACTCTTCAGAGTCTTTTCTTTCAGGTTTTAAATTTATTTTCTAAATTAATTCTTTAAAATTGATATATCATTGTTGTACATATTTCACAGGTAAATGGGATATTTTGATACAGGAATACGATGTGTAATGATCAAATCAGAATGATTGGGATGCCGAGAACCTCACACAACTATCTTTTCTTTCTGTTGGGAGTATTTGAATTCTTCTTTTCCAGCTATTTTGAAATATTCAATAAATTATTGTTAACTCTACTTTCTCCAGTGTACTGTTGGACACTAGAACTTATTCCTTCTATCTAGCAGAATTTTCTTATGTTACTCTGCCTGCATCCCACCTACATTATGAGATACGTAAAATATTCTTTTCGAGGGACTGGATTGGTCTTGGGTGAGTTTACAAAGCCTGTTCTAAAATCCAGTAATCCAATATTACTGGTCAAAATATTTAATGACCCAGGAGTGAGGTCGTTTAAGTTATCCTGAGGTGTTTATACAGACAGAACCCATGAACAGGGCTTCATTACAAACTCAGTAAGGGATCTAAACTGTCTAGATGGAACCAGGCATTCATTTGCTCATACGTTTGCCTATAACATACTTAGAAATACCCTGCTTTAATGTACCTTTAAACATAGAGACAAAAAATAGATTAGTGCTATGCAGGGGTTGCAGAGAGTGGAGGATGGGGAGTGACTGTTTAACAGGTACAGCATTGGGGTGATCAAAATGTTCTGAAACCAGATAATGGTGATGGGTGCATCATGTTGTACAGGCATCAAGTGCTGGTGAATTGTACAATTTAAAATGGCTATGATAGTATTATGGGTTGAATTGGAACTCCCACCAAATTTATATAGTGAATTCTTAATCTCCTGTGCCTAAGGATATGACCTTATTTGGAAATACAGCTATTATAGATATAACTAAGTTATACTGGAGCATGGTGAGCACCTAATTTAATCTGACTGATGTCCTTAGAAAAGAGGGAAACTTGGACACAGAGAAACATGTACCCAGGGAGAACACCATGTGAAGGTGAAGGCAGACACTAGGGTGGGTGATGATCTATAAACCAACAGATAGATACCAAGGATTTCCAGCAGGCTCTGGAAGCTGGGAGAGAGGCATGGAACAGATTCCCCTTTACAGCCTCCAGAAGGATTCTCCCCCAGAGCCTCTGAAGTGAGCATAATCCTGCTACAACCTTGATTTCAGACATCTGGCCTCTAAAACTGCAAGATAATAGATTTCTGTTGTGTTAAGCCACTCAATTGGTGGCTCTGTGTTATGACATCCCTAGGAAACTAATAGAGAAAGTAAAACTAATAACATTTCTTCATTAATGGATGTGAAAGGGAAGAGTGAATATTGATTCCAGGTATTTGACCAGAGAATGGGGAAGGGTGGAAGGGAGACATTTTCAAAGGTAGGCCAGGGGTTTAGTTCTTGACATGCTGAATTGGAGATGTCCATGAACAAGGATATAAATGATGTGTCCACTAAGCAATCAAGTAGAGGTGTTGAAGTGGGTGGTTGAATATATGCAAGTCTGGAGTTTGGCAGAGGAATCAAAGTTAATGATATAAATTCGAGGGTTGTTGGCCAATGAAAATATTTAAAGACATGAGATTACATAGTTCCCCTAAGGAGTAGCAAAGATAGAAAAGAACAGGCTGAGCCTGGGACTCTTCAAGAGTAGGAAGACATTGAGGAGATTTGGAAGATAAGATTGAAGGTGTGTAAACTGTATTAGTAGAAAAGCAAGAAGAGTCAGTGTCCTGAAATCAAATGAACACAAAGCCAAAAAAGAGGGAGGGACCCATTGTGTGGGGTAACGTATCATCCCCATTTGCCTGGGACTAATGGGGTTCCCAGGACACAAGACTAAAGCCGGGACAGTTATGGGCATACCAGGATGTGTGGTCCTCCAACCAGTGTGTCCACCGTCACTTAGAGGTTGCTCAAGTAAGATGCAGTATAAGAACAGATCACTGACTTTTTCCAACATAGAGTTACTGGGTGTACTTGACTTCAGTAATTGATCTCATGCAACAGAGATATCACACAGACAGGACTTCAATCTCCCCAGTTTCTAGGAGAGAGAGAGTGAGTGAGAGAGGAGATAACTAAATTCAGTTTTACAACCAGCTAACAAGTCTGCTCTGAAGATAACTAACTCCCTTCTGCCATAAAGACAATCCATCTATGAAGGCAGAGCCCTCAAGATCTAATTATCTCCTATTGTGCCCAACTTTCCAACACCTGCACTTTGGATGAAGTTTCCAACACACGAATTTATGGGGATGGATTCGAATAATAGAACAGGATTTTATAATTTATAAACCACTTTCACATGCAAAACTATATATCCTTCACTTGAAAGCTGAGGAGATGTAAAAAAATTAGAGAAGTAAATAAGCTATCACTTTTGTTTTGCAGAGGATTTTTTTGCATCCTTAAAAGTAGAGAAATTGAATTCTTCATGGTGTCTTTTCTTTTTTTTTTTATTTTTCTTTCTTTTTCTTGTTTTTGAGACAGAGTCTTGCTCTGTTGCCCAGGCTGGAGTGGTGCGATCTCAGCTCACTGCAAGCTCCACCTCCCGGGTTCATGCCATTCTCCTGCCTCAGCCTCCTGAGTAGCTGGCACTACAGGTGCCTGCCACCATGCCCGACAATTTTTTTTTTTTTTGTATTTTTAGTAGAGGCGGGGTTTCACCATGTTAGCCAGGATGGTCTCGATCTTCTGACCTCGTGATCCACCCGCCTCGGCCTCCCAAAGTGTTGGGATTACAGGCATGAGCCGCTGTGACCGGCCATGGTGTCTTTTCTTAAATGAACTGCGGATTAAGAATATTAGTAATGGACACATTTGCACCTGACTGATAACATGAGACTCTTCTTCCTAAGTACATTGTGCATATATATTTATGCAGAAGATGTTGTCTATTGGCCACTATCTCAGAGGGAAAAGAACTTGGTGTCAGAGATGCAGATGACAAGTGAGCTGAACTAGATGTCAATATGGATGTCTTCAGTTCACATTCCTAAAAGTGACAACATCTCCCTATCCCGGGCTTGCTTTTCCTGACAGAATTGGAGCACCGGAGTTTCTGTTGTGCGTGTCCAAAAAAAAGTCCACAATTCTTCTGAAAGCAAACAGTAAACATATTTACTGCAAGTGTAAATATAACATTCTTCTGAAAGCAAATAGTACACAGATCTGGCAAGCACAAATACTATGACAGATGCTTATGTCCTGAAATAAATAATAGATATAGTAGGTTGTGTTGTAGGTTCCCTTGATTAAGCCTGCCACTCTGCCATTCACATATTAGTCCCAGGAAATTCTTTCATAATACAATTCATCATAGTAACATCAGACTCCTTCAATTACAACCTCATTGAACACAATGAACTGGAAATACATTATATTTAAAGAAAAGGCAAGAGTACATTTGGATTTATATCCAAGAGTTCCATACCCATGGATTTAACCAACTGCCAATTGAAAATATTTGAAAAAATATCACATCCATATCGAACATGTACAAGTTTTTTTGTGTCATTATTCTAAAAAAATACAGTATAATAACTATTTGTGTAGCATTTTCACTGTTTTCAGTATTTTAAGTAATTTAGAGATAATTCAAAGTATAAGGGAGGATGTGCATAGGTTATATACAAATACTACATCATTTTATTTAAGGAACTTGAGCATCTGTGGATTCTGGTATCTACACAAAGTCCTGGAACCAGTCCTTCATGGATACCTAGAGACAACTGTATGTATCCTGCCACCAACAAAATAAAGCACTATAATTCTTTCATGCTCAAGAATAAGAATGCCATAATTTTACTTACAATCAATAGACAATAAAAGAGCCTTTTCCACCCTTAGCTATTTTCCTTTTCCAATTAATCTTTAACATTTTGAAGGCAAGATTGTATGATTTTCAAGGAATGCACACATTAAAAAATTTGAACCACTTGAGAAGTCATTAATAAAGATTTTTATTTTACAATGGTAAGAAAGAATCAATGGAACAATTTTAAACTTCTCTTTTTTAGCGAGTTTTATATTTTCTAAAGCACTTTTATTATATTTTATTTCTGTAAACGTGGTGGCAATCTTCTTGTAAAGTTGAGGATATGGAATCACAGAGAAATTCATAAACTTGCTGAAGATCATTTACACTGCCAGTCTGCAAACCCCACTTCTAATATCCAAATGTGTTGAGGGAAGGGACAGTGCCTACTTTAGTCCCAGGCTCCCATAGAATGTTGGCTTATGAAGCATAATAGTTAGCTATTGCTGTATAACAAATCATCACCTACTTAGAAGCTTATAAAACGGAAGTCTTTTAACTCACAGTGTCTGTGAGTTAGTAAAATGTGTACAATTCAAATGGGTGCAATTCAAATAGGGTATTTCCTGGGGCTGGGGTTTCATCTGAAGGCTGAAATGTGGCAAAATCTACTTTCAAGGTAATTCATGTGGTTGTTGGCAAGATTCAGATTCTCATAGGTTTTTGGACCAAGAATCTCCATTCCTAGAGGCTGTCTTTAATTCCTCATCATGTTGATTTCTTCACAGGGCAGCTCACAACATGGCAGCTTGTTTACCATACCCAGCAAGGGAAAGGGTCAACACAGAGAGGCTGCTAGGAAGATGAAACTCACAAGCTCCTGCAGTGTAATCACAGAGAGAACACCCCATTGCTTTTGTCATATCGAATTGATTAGAAGCAAGTCATGGATCCCACGGACACTCAAGGAGAGGCAATTATATAATGGTATAAATATCAGGATATGAACATTATTGGGAGCCATTTATGAGTTGTCTGCCCCCCTAGAGGACCCATAACGAATGTTTTCTGAAAAAAACAAAAACAAAAACAAGAAACAAAAATTATTGCTAATTGAAAAACCTGACTTCCTGAATTGGAGGTTAGAGTTCTTCCAATACCAGCTTCTGTGCTGACAGCAAGTTATCAGAGGAGAAATGGGCCCTTGTGGACAGCTTAAGGAAATGTGGTTAGAGGACAAAAGATACAATGCAAGGTGGGTGCACACAGCACTCAACCTTGACTATCGCCCTGTCATTCTTAAGACCATGCTGGCTTGCCTTCTAACCCAATGTGGCCCACTATTTTACAACCCCTAATGTAAAATTAGCCATGATGTTCTTCAATTCAACAGTTGGCTTTAAAAATATCTGGGATGATTGTTTTCTACATTATAAGAAAACAGAATTTGTGAGACTTTTTTTCCCAGCCTTTGTTATACTGTAAACAGCAAATGTAAAAGGATTAAGTAGGACACACACACTTCTTGAGCCCTAAGCTAAGGACAATGTGGCTTCCAAGGCAGAAACAGACTTGAAATGTCAGGTCTGCTTTAGATGTTATTTATTCAGCTGGAGAATAAATATTACTTCAGTGAACTTCAAAAACAATGGGGATTAAAACCTTCCATACCCTTGAAATAAATTGACCTCTATTTTTCAAACCAGATGGAAACAGAACTCAAGAGCAAACTCTAAAAGGTAAATCATGGATTAATGATTTTAACATACATCTGAGAAATGTTACTCCCAACTAACTTGCATTTTTAGAAACTTTTAAATGTATATATTCCTACTGTAATTTTAAAAATATTGACTGAAAAATATTTGCTTTAGACTAAGGTTTCTCCAGAAGTGAAACAAGACATTTGTGAGCAGATGATTCTGTGGTGGGGGCTGCCCTGTGCATTGTAGGGTGTTGACCAACATCCCTGGGATCTACCCAACAGATGCCAGGAGCACCCCTTCACTCACTGAGACAAGTGAAAATGTCCCCAGATATTACCCAGTGTTCCCTGGGGAGAAAATTTCCCCCATTTGAAATCCACCGTCAAAGATAGACAAATGGTAGAGATAGACAGATAGATATAGATAGATGATAGATATTGATAATTGATAAATAAATAGATACAGATGCCAGACAGATGATTGATAGATGGATGATAGATAAATAATAATGATGATAGTGTTTAGATATTAGATGGATAGGTATATAGATGATAAATAAAAATAGATACATGGAAATATAGATTATAGATAGATTAATAGATATAAATAACAGATGGATAGATGATAGATGGATAGACAGGTAGATACACAGATGATGGATAGATGGATAGGTAGATAGAGGTGATGTATGAATAGATGATACCTAGATAAAGATAGATAGGTAGATAATAGATATAGATGATTGATATGATAGATGACAGATAAATAGATAAATGATATAATAGATGATAGATAAATATGATAGATGTAGATTATAGATAGATGACAGATAGGTGATAGATATGACAGATAATATATATGTAGGTAATAGATATGATAGATGATAGATATGATAGCTGATAGGTATGATCAATATGCTAGATGGTAGTTAGATAGACATGATACATGATAGATAAATAGATGTATGTGATAGCTGACAGATATGATAAATATTACATGAGATAAAAGACAGAAAAATGATAGATAGATAGATAGATAGATAGATAGATAGATAGATAGATAGATAAATAGGGAATCTTATGCTCAGGCAGTGTTTCACAGCCTCAGCCCTATTGAAATTTGGGGCTGGATGATTCTCTGTGGTGGGGCCGTTTTGTGCAGTGTAGGATGTTGAACAGCATCCTGGGCCTCCCACTAGATGCCAGTAGGACCACCCAGTTGTGACAGCCAAAAACTTTCCAGACATCCCCCAATGTCCTCTAGAGGCATCTTAGAGAATAGATAGAAGACTATTCAGAAGAACATCCCCATTATTTTTTAGATAATAAGATCCAGGTCACTCTGCCTAACATCATTCTTTCTGGTTAGAACATTACAGCCACATCATCACCAGTCCCTGGTGTTGACATTTGCTAAAAATGTGGGACTTGGTTTCACTAGGAGGACTTGGTTTCATTAGGAGGAATTCAATATTGCCACATCATTCCAGAAGTCTTACTGTTGCTGTTTACATTCAGTTCCCCTACTGTGTGCCTGAACAGGAAAGATCTTTCTCTTGAATGTGTTGGTTGGAATTTCTCTGGGTGCTGTCCTATTGCTCCTTTTGCTGAAGAAGCTGAGAATGGGTCACTGGCATCTTTTCCTATCTGGTTCTCACACTAGCCTGCAATTGAGGTGGCTGAAGCTCCATCCTCTTGGTCTCATGCTGTTTCTACCATCTTTGAAGTCTGCAGGTGCCTTCGGAGCCACACCACCTTCAGTTGGCCTCCTCATTGCTGATGGTTGGTGGTCTGCAACTTAGCTGATGTTGGTCAGTCTCCAAGACTGTTCCAGAATCTTTAGCCACCTTCTCAGCTCAGTTCTCACTGTGCTATCTTAATCCTACTGCTATAGTCTCAATGTATCCCCCAAAATTGATATGTTTAAATGTAGTGAACAATGTGATAATATGAAGTAGTGGAGCCTTTAGGAGGTGATTAAGTCATGAGGGTGGAGCCCTCCCACACATGGGATTTAGTGGCTTATTCAAGGGCTCGAAGGACCATGCTAACTCTTTGCTCTTCTACCTTATGTCATGTGAGAACACAGCATGAAGGTACAAGCCCTCATCAGACACCAACTACACCAGGCCTTGGTGTTGGGCTTTCAGCCTCCAGAATGGTGAGAAAATAAATGTCTGCTCTTTATAAATTACTCAGTCTCAGGTATCTTGTTATAATAGGACAAGCAGACTGAGGTACCTACTGCTGTTCTTGTTGGTAGCAAACGACTTCTGAACCTTTCCTCATCTTTGCCAAAAGTCATGGTGAACTTGGCTCTCCCAATACCACTTCCCCATGCTGTGTTAGAGGATGTTTGTAGGATGTGTCTTGGGATACTAATTTTAGCTAGTCTTGCTGTGCTCTTAGATTAAGATGCATGGGGTTGCATAAAGAATCTATTTGTTTCTTTAGGATGGCTATTATCAAAAAGTCAAAAATAATAAACATTGGTAAGGATGTGGAGAAAAGGAAACCCTTGTACACTATTGGTGAGAATGTAGACTGGTACAGCCACTATGGAAAACAGTATGAAGATTTCAAAAGAATTAAAAATAGAACTACTATATGACCCAGCAATCCCTATTCTAGGCATATACCCAAAAGAAATGAAACTGCCACCTTGTGAAGGTATCTCTACTCCCAATTTTATTGCAGTAGTATTCACAAAAGCTGAGATATGGAAACATCCTATTTGCTGACAGATGGATGGATACAGAAATGTAGTAAATATATACAATGAAATATTACTCAGTCTTAAAAAACAAGATCTCAACATTTGCTCAACATAGATAAAACTGGGGGACATTGTGTTAAGTGAAATAAGCCAGAGACAGAAAGCAAAATACTGCATGATCTCAGTTATACGTGGAATCTAAAAATAAAAAATTCAAATATAGATAGATACACTTGTTCTCTATCAAAACAGTGGTTACCAGGGAGGGTGTTGAGGGAAGGAAGAAATAGGGAGATGAGGTTAGAGCAGCAGTCTCCAACCTTTTTGGCAGCAGGGACGGGTATCATGCAAGACAAATTTACCATGGATTGGGAGCAGGGTCAAGGGCGGGGAGGACGGTTTCATGATGATTCAAGCTGATTACATTTATTGTGCAGTTTATTTCGATTATGATTACATTGTAATACATAATGAAATAATTCTACAACTCACCATCATGTAGAATCAGTGGAGCCCTGAGCTTGTTTTCCTGCAACTAGACGGTCCCATCTGGGGGTTATGGGAGACAGTGACAGATCATCGGGCATTAAATTCTCACAAAGAGTGCACAACCTAGATCCCTTGCATGTGCAGTTCATGATAGGGTTCACACAGAATCTAATGCTGCCACTGATCTGAAAGAAGGCAGAGCTCAGACAGTAATGTAGGCCATGGAGGACATCTGTAAAAAAGATGAAGCTTCTCTGGCTTGCCTGTTGCTCACCTCCTGCTGTGCAGGCTGGTTCCTACCAGGCCAAGGACCGGTTCTGGTCCCTGGCCTAAGGGTTGGTGACCTCTGGGTTAGAAGATACAAAATAGCAGGCATATAGAATGACCAAGTCTAGTGGGCTGATGTTCCATGTGAAAACTACAGGGAGTAACATTGTAGTGCATTTGGGATTCTTGCTAAAGCAGTAGATTTTAGCTGTTCTTGCCAAAAAACAAGAACAAAAAATGGGTAACTATGTGACTTGATGGATAGGCTAATTTATTTCATTATAGTAACCTTTTTATTATCCAAATGTATCTCATAACATCAGGCTGTATACCTTAAATATACAGAATAAGTTTATTATTTTTTTTAAAAAGAGTATATAAGAAAGGGAAGAATATATTCTGTTGTTCAAGCCTTTTGCACTAAGCAGGTCCTTTGCAAGAAAATTACATAATGAATAGTCATTGCAATTATGTTCAATTTGTAAAACCCACCAGAGAGAGAGTCATTGCAAGGACTGAGATTCTTGAGGTTACAGAGTCTGTTTCTTATTTACTTTTGCTTTCCCAGCACCTAGGATAGTACCTGACACAAAGCAGGCACTCAGTAAATGTGTGCGTAAAACAGTAAACAAGGAATAATTTTTTTGTAACTGCAAAGGAATTAGAAGCTCAGCTGTGCCTGTGTAGGGAAAGCCCCAGAGATTTAGCTGTGAAAACAAAGACAACATCAACAGAGATTCATCCTTTCCAAGTTTTCCTGGAGCCTTATAATCAGCCTATTACCTGACTGCTTGAGGAATTATTGGCCCTATCACTTGATGAGATGCCCAGGGAAAAATGACCAGGACAGCAGGGTTGAAATGCTCTAATTACTAAGAGAATGAACATCATGATAAGACATAACCAGAATGCTACACACATGGACTTAATGAACTACAGAGTCCTCATTCAAGACAGAAGTCTTCATGTTTTCATAAACACAAAGGTGAGATGAGATTTCTTGCCCAAATTTACCAAATAGCTCTCTCATGTTCCTTCCTTTATTGGACATGGAGGCTTTGTAGAAAATAATGAAAATTTTATTCCTCAAGTGACCCCAGAATTATACAATGCCTACAAATGCAACCCCAAATAGCACATTTTTGTTTTTTGATGTTCTTTTATTAAGAGTGTCACATGGTCTATGTACAAAGTGGTATGGTCTATGAACAAAGCTGTTAGCAAGGATATAAAAAAAGTACATGTGGTTTTGTAATTTTTACATTGACATATCCCTAAACTACAGCAATCTTGTAATTTGTCACCCACATTGTGGGTGATTAAAGGGGGGTGTGGTGTTTATTAATTTTATGAGCATTGATGTAAATTAGAACTGTCTGAGGAAAGCCAGGACAAAGCCACCCTACCAAGAGTAGGTAAGAAAATGATATAAATTGTGGTCTATCTGTATCCTGGGATTCTATTCAGCTTTGAAAAGGAACGAAATCTTGACACATGGTATAACATGGAAGAACCACAAAACACTGCAAGAAGTGAGAGAAGCTGGCCACAAAAGACCCCATAGTACATGACTGTATTTACATGAAATATCAAGAATCACTTAATCTCAAAACCCAGAAGGCAGAGTGGTAATTGTACTCAGGGCTTGGGAGCAAAAGGAAAGCAGAATGACTGCTTAGTGGGTATGGGGTGTTGGTGTGATGAGAAAATTCTGAAACTGGATCATGGCAGTGGTTGTACAATATTGCAAGTGTAATATACACCACTAAGTTGTGCACTTTATTATTATTTTTTTCTGAAACAGAGTCTCACTCTATTGCCCAGGTCACACTGTAGTGGCACAATCTCAGCTCACTGAAACCTCCGTCTCCTGTGTTCAAGTGATCCTCTTGCCTCAGCCCTCTGAGTAGATGGGATTACAGGTGTGTGCCCCCATGCCTGGCTAATTTTTATATTTTCAGTAGAGATGGGATTTCACCATATTGGCCAGGCTGGTCTGGAACTCCTGGCCTCAAGTGATCTGCCTGCCTTGGCCTCCCAAAATGCTGGGATTACAGGCATGAGGCACCACACACCTGGACAATTGTGTATTTTAAAAAAGTTCATTTTGTATCATGTTAATTTAATACAAATAAAAAGGAAATGACATGGCCGGGTGCAGTGGCTCACACCTGCAATCCCAGCACTTTGGGAGGCCGAGGTGGGCAGATCATGAGGTCAGGAGATGGAGACCATCCTGGCCAACACCATGAAACCCCGTCTCTAATAAAAATACAAAAAATTAGCCATGTGTGGTGGTGGGTGCCTATAGTCCCAGCTACCTGGAGGCTGAGGCAGGAGAATGGCATGAACGCCAGAGGCAGAGCTTGCAGTGAGCCAAGATTGCACCACGGCACTCCAGCCTGGGCGATAGAGCTAGACTCTGTTTCAATAAAAAAAAAAAAAAAAAAAAAAGAAAAGGAAATGACACTATGGTGAGCATGTCTTTTCTGCCATGATGAATTCCTAAACACAAAATCACATTTGTGTGTCCCAGTCATATTTATTATACTGGGTTGTCATGAAGAGTTTTGTCTGATATTGATTTCCATAACTTATCACCAGGGTTCTATTGTTCAGCTTCCATCTCCAGAAACATCCCCAGTCAACAATGTCCCATGTCAGAGCAACCTTATCCACCTGTAAATGCTGCAGCCAGCCCAGAAGAATGCCAGTTACTTCTTTTCTGCTATATTGACATCAGCTTTTTAGAGATTCAGAGGACCTGGAGCATGGCCTTCATGCAGGGTAGGTGACCCCCAGATTGGGGCTTAGCTCAGGAAAAGTTTTTGGCTTCACATAGGGAAGAATTCAACAGTGAGCAGGTAGTGTAAGAAAACAAATTGATTGAAGTGGCAGTGTTACAGCTCCAGCTACAGTGTTACAGCTCTGGCTACAGCTCTGTTACTGCTCCTGAAGAACAGGACTACCCAAGAGGCAGTGGGCTGAGAGTAGCAGCTCAGAGGCAATTCTGGAGTCATATTTTTACCCACTTTTAATTACAGAAAATCTCTTGAGCAGGGGTTGGCTTCTCTTCAAATATTCCGTGAGAAGAATATGCTAATACTGTTTTGACACTGAAGACGTCTCATTGCAAAAAAAAAAGTACATATGCAAATCAAGGGGTGCAAATCAAGGGGTGCATTATGCAGAAATTTGTAGAAAAGATGGGGTAACTTCTGAGTGTTTCTATGGCAATAGTGAACTGACATGGCCTAGTGGTGGGTGTGTCTTATGGGAAGGTGCTTCTGTTCCTTCCCTGTTTTAGCTGGTCCTCAGTTTGGTCTGGTGTGTGAGTCCTGCCTCTAGACTTGAGTACTGCCTCACATAGTAGTCTTTCAGGATACATGTACTCTTTCAAATTGAACTGACAAGGAAACCCTGACACAGAGCAAAAAGTACAAAGTTTGAATGGAATCTTAATAGGAGACATGCCATCCTAATTGATTATTGTAGCACTGCTTTGTAGGGAATGAGATGTAGGGAATGATATGTTGGGAGGTGGAGGTTGAATATTTCCTTGCTCATCAACTTTGCCGATCAAGTGGATTGGCCAGTAATCTTAGGAGGGAAAAGAGACAACTAAACTTTTCCGCTGTGAGATTTACACGTGTCATTTTGTCAGGAATGGAGATCAATGGTTTATGGCAGTGGTCCCCTATTTTTTTGACACCAGGAATCGAATTCGTGGAAGATAATTTTTCCATGAAACCAGGGGTGGTGGGGGATGCTTTCAGGATGATTTAAGCACATTACATTTATTGTGCCCCTGATTTCTACGATTATTACATTGTAATATAAAATAAAATAATTATACAACTCACCATAATGTAGAATCAGTGGAAACCCTGAGCTTGTTTGCCTTCAATTAGATGACCCTATCTGGGGGTGATGGGAGACAGTGACAGATCATCAGGCATTATATTCTCATAAGGAGCAAGGACTCCTTGTGAGTCCTTATCCAACACGATTAGGATAGTCTGTAGTTTACAGACATCATTCTCATAATTCCACAACATTTAACCAATGGCAACATGTGTGCAGAAATGTGTGTGGAGGACCTATATATGTATATATATGTATACATATATGTATACATATATGTATATATATACACACATATACATACACACATAATATATAATATAAAAAGTATATATATATATATTTTTTTGCAGTGAGACAACTTCAGTGTCAAAAGAGTATTGGCATATTCTCCTCATGGAGTATTTGGAGAGAAGTCAATCCCTGTTCAAGGAACAGCTGCAACTAAGGACGTGACATGGCTTGCCATCAGTGCTTACTAGATGCTATGATACAGCATCTATGTTCCTGTCATGCAATACAGGAAACATCCATAGACTCCTTTAAAAATACAAATTCATGGGTTTAAGGTTATGGTTGTCAGAAGCAGTAGCAGCAGGGACATGTTAGTTACACATGTTAGAATAATTATGGCAACATGTTAATATTGATGGTATCAGGGTCATAAAAATTTGCTAGTGCACCTATAAACACACTCAAATATCCAACAAGGTTAGGATAATCTGTAGTTTACAGACTTCATTCTGATAGTTCCACAACATTTAACCAATCGCAACATGTGTGCAGGTATGTGCATGGAAGACATGTTCAAACACTAATTGAAAGAGATTTTTCTTCCGCAGAATTGTATAATCAATAAGAAAGTGGCTACCCTAAGAAGTGTAGAGGATATAGGAAGGCAAGAAGAAATAGGAACTGGAAGAAGGAGGGAAGAAGCAAGTTCATTTATTTATAAGGCTTTAAAGCCAAATAATTGGCAAGTCATATAATTGGCTAGAGAGATTGGGTCTTGCTGGTGATTAATTACAACCTGTCTTTGTGTGAATCACCTGGTTTCCTGCCAAAGATGAAGATGAAACATTTCCATGAGTAGGCAATTCAGTCTGAGTGTGTCTCATGTTATTTTCAGATGAGGAGACTCCATGTGCATGGTTGCAGCAGGCATTCTTGGGAGCTCATGAGCTGAATTTCAGGAAAAGCCCAAGAAGATTCCACATTTCCCTCAGGATATCCTCAGGAAAATGTCTGCAGGCCTGGAAACACTTAGCCATCACTTGTTTATTTGAGAGAAATCAAAAAGGATTATGGAAACAGATTGGAATGTTGAACCACATTTATAAATGTTCCTAAGCTGTTTCCACTAACCAAAAATGATGCTGAATAAACAGAAAACAAACAAAAAGGTCAGGCTGAGAAATATCACTAGGACTGGCCCCCACAAAAGGGGAAAAGTACTGTGAATATTTAGTGGAAGAGAAAATGGTAGACATTGACAACCAAGGGAGTGAAGAAGATAGCTTGTCAAAGGGAAGTGTTAGAAAATTAATTCTCTTAGAAGGCTGAAATAAAACAGATCCAAAAAAGAAAAAAAAGTAAGTCCTTAATCCATTTTGTTTTAATTGTTGTATATGGTGAGAGACAGAGGTCTAGTTTTATTCTTCCATATGTGAATATGCAGTTTTCCCAGTACTATTTATTGAAGAGACTGTCTTTTCCTCAAGGTATGTTTGTGGCACCTTTGTGAAAAATGAGTTCGCTTTAGATCTGTGGATTTATTTCTGGGTGCTCTAGTCTGTTCCCTTGGTCTATGTGTCTGGTTTTATACCAGTACTATGCTATTTTGGTCACTATAGCTCTGTAGGAAACTTTGAAGTACTCCATAAATACATTTAAAAAAAATCAAACTGAGAACTCTTATCACTTATGATATCATTGGGTAAAGGTAAAATGTATTCATTCATGAAGTGAAGACACTGAGCACCTGGTGTATACCAGTCAATGTGCTAGGTGTGGGCTGAGTATAGTGAGAATGGAAATGTGTGAAGAAGGAAAGAAAGAGACCATAAATTCTTTGACATTATTGGAGACCACAATGATCTTATCTGCTTGGAAATACGAGATAGCTTTAAGGTACAATATTGAGTCATTCTTTTGGACAGAATTCTGCAAAGGTGGTAGGCCAGATATCCTTCTTGGTTCTGCCCTCTTCATTCATGGAGACTTTTTAAATTATGATTTTTGAGTATGGGTAACTCCAGCTGTTACCAAGACTATCAGGAAAAGGGAAAGAATAGGGAATCTGGTGAAGACAATGAGAAAGATATAAGATTGGAAGGTATGAATTCATGTCTGCACAGACATGAAGGCAGAAAATGGGGTTAAAGATGAGTAGAAGCAACGATCCAAGTGTGAGAAAAGTCAAGTTAAATGAGATGACGTTGATGCCACAATGTTGGCCAAGCCACAAGTGGAGACTATTTCCCTGAGATCACAGAAGGATATCTTGTTATTGGTGTGTGTCCTCTACACTGGGGACTTCTTAGGATAACAATGGATTCTTCCTCTTTTTGGCTCAGAGAAATTCCACTAATCCCTTTCTTGTGGATTTTCATGATTTTACAGAAATATCTCAGGCTGTAGCCAAGGGCACTGCAACTCTTTGGATGCAATTAGATTTGGGTCAATTAGGAAATAAAATGCTGTAATTACCTCATATTCTGAGGGTATTCAAGTTGCCCAAAGTGACACAGTAGAGATAAACTTGGAAGTCTATCCAGAGGGAATGTCTGGCTGAGATATTTTCTCAGGGAAGCCAAGAGAGCCCTACCCAAGGGGATTCTAAGCTCCCCATCCCAACCTCAAGAGCTCTACGTGGGCTCAATCAAGTTAAGCATTCTCAAATGTCAGACGAGGCACTTCCAAGCAAAGTTTCCAGTGGAGGAAGAAAGTGCACATGGAAGGAAACCTTTCTATTAGGAGAAAGGTCAGATGCTGATTCCTAAAAGCCTCAAATCACATTCACTACTCTTGTCTTTCTGACCCCTCTACTTCAACCTAACTATGAGTGAGGTAAGAAGGATTTCCTGAATTGCAAGCATACCTAGCAACTTCCCAGAGAGCAACAAGCATAATTTCTAATCTCCTCAATCAGAGGAGTGTAAAGCAATTTTATTTGGTTGTCATTCCTGTGGCTGGGGTCCCAAAAAATTCTGAAGGTGTGGTTCCTTCCCACCATTGTTAGGGAGAAGATATTTGGTGGACGTATACTAGAACTCACAACAATTCAGGCATTTTGCAATGCTGAGCTATATATTCCAATATATACATTTTTCCCAAATGCATTCTTTTAAATGTAGTTGTTTGTCTGATACATGGAAATCTGCTTAAGCTAAATAACAGACTCATCTCTTCTTTGACAGAAAGCTCTTATTTCCTGCACACACTGGGAAGGTCATTGCTTCCCTCACTCTTGCTCCTGAATGACATATTTCACCCCATGCAGTAACATCAATGGTAGGAAATTTATGGAGGTACCTGCTTATTAACGTGTTGTGTTATCATCAACTGGATTCATACAAATGGCCAGATGGCAAAGAGAACGTAAGCCTGCATGACTATTCAAACAGAGCCCAAGACACACCTCTGTGTACCTGGCTATTTAGGATCTGACCTAAACAAAGCAAGGATATGAACTTAAGTTTCCACAATGCTTTCCTTACACCTGGGAATATCCAGGATTGACCTCGAATCCTTTGAAATCATTTATAATGTACCCCTCAGTGTGCTGAACCCAGATGAAATCTGTGCATGGGGAAGCTCTGATTGAGTACACACTGAAGCACATTTCCATAGTAGGAATAGTTAGAGAGAGAGAGATGATGGATAGATAAATAGATAGATGATAGATGAATAGATAGGCGGGTAATAGATTTTATATAGATAGATGATAGCTAGATAATGGATAGACGTAGGTGACAGATGATAAATACATAGATAAATAGATGATAGATAGATAGATAGATAGATAGACAGACAGACAGATGTCCACCATGAGATTCCGGCTCTCACTGGTTCCCCAGAACCCTCTGTTTATGACTCTGTCTTCCAGCACAGTTAATCTGTCAAATGTTAATTCCAGGAGCATTTTATCAGGAAGTTCCCCACCCTGTTAACAAAGCACAAGCCTTTCCCCTAAGAAGTCACACTGCTGCCGGTAGCAGGGCTGACTGGGCTCATGCAAGTGTACACACTCAGGGAGCATTACTCACCCCAGAGACAATGCAGAAGAAACCAGTGAGGACAAATTTGTTCCCATGTCCCTTTCATCATCTTGGCAAAAAGAAATGCTGAAGAATATAAAATGCTGCTTACACATGTACCTGTGTGCTTCCTCTGGGTCCCAGGGATGGCAAGTGGGAGCTGTACCTTAATGACCACAGTCCTTTGACTGATCCTTTGACTGATCTCTTCAGCTGGCCAATGTCCATTTGCTTCCTTTGGAGGCCTATCATGCATCTATATTGCAGATTGTATGATCCCTTGGACCCAGCAACAGATAAGTGAAGGGTTAGACACCCAGAGATAGTCTCTTAGCTCAAGATACCCAACAAAATGTGATAGCCTGGGGAGCTTAGACCACAGACGTTTATTGCTCACAGTTCTGAAGGTTGGAGGTCCAAGATCAAAGCATGGTAGATTCAGCGTCTGGTGAGGACTTGGTTCTTGGTTTGTAGTCAGTGCCTCCTTGCTGGGTCCTCACATGGTGAACAGCATGAGATGGACAGAGAGCGGGAGGGAAGCAGGGAGGAGGGGAGAGAGAGAGACAGAGAGAAAGAGCTTCCCTGAGTATCTTCTTATCAGGACACTAATCCTATCACATCAGGTCTCCATCCTTATGACATTGGTATTAGCCTGTTCTCATGCTGCTAATAAAGACATACCCAAGACTGAGTAATTTATAAAGAAAAAGAGGTTTAATGGATTCACAGTTCCACATGGCTGGGAAGGCCTCACAATCATGGCAAAAGCCAAGGAGGAGCAAAGTCACATCTTACATGGTGGCAGCCAAGAGAGCATGCACAGGAGAATGCCTCTTTACAAAACCATCAGATCTTGTGAGGCTTATTCACTACCACAAGAACAGTATGGGAAAGACCCACCTTCATGATTCAATTACCTCTCACTGGGTTCCTCCCATGACACGTGGGGATTATGGGAGCTACAATTCAAGATGAGATTTAGGTGGGGACACAGTCAAACCATAATATCATTGAATCTTAATTATATCCTGTTAAATTAAGTTTAGCCTAAAGCTGCCTCCTCACATATTTTAAGTTAATCTCTGCACACAGTGCACTGTAACCTAACTGGATGTGCAAACGTGCAAACAGACTGGAATCTACTCCTGTGCCAACCACCAAGATTTGACCAATCAAAGGTGGCCAGTGGTACAAACTGTGTTCAAATAAGGTAAATGCCAAGCTGTAACCAATCCAGCTGTTTCTGTACCTCACTTTCATTTTTCTGTCCATAAATCTTTGACCATGCAGCAGCACCGGAGATTGAACCTATTCTGGTTTTGGGGGGAGCTGCCTGATTTGGGAATCATTCTTTGCTCAATCATCCTCTGTTACATTTAATTTGTCTAAGGTTTTTCTTTTAACAGACATTATTCCAAATACACCCACACTGGCAGTTAGAGCTTTGTCATATGGATGTTGGGGGAAGGGACAGAAACATTGAGATCTGAACAGATGAAAATATGCAAGAGCCAGTATTCTGTGTGTTAAATGTAGGGTCTCCCTTCCATTAATTCGTCTAATAAATGGTTTGGTGAAATATTTCTCAAATGTAAAAAAAAAAAAGAAAAAACAAAAGAATCACCTGTATCAGGTGGTCCTTCTCAAGTTTTATGTTTTCAATTTTTCTTTTTTCTTTTTTTTGCACATGGACGAAATGCAGAATGCAGTCCTATAAATAAGCTTACTCTTTTGCCAGCACTGGGCTCTTTTCCAGGTGGGCATATGGGCTAGTTGAGTATTTTTCACCTAGTCAGAGCTCAACAAAAATTAAAATAGAAAAAGTGCTGAACTGATTTAGTTATAACACAAATGGTTACAGTGCTGCATGTTTATGGTACTGAGATAAAAGCTGAATCTGCGGCCAGGCACAGTGGCTCATGCCTGTAATCCCAGCACTTTGGGAGGCTGAGACAGGCGGATCACGAGGTCAGGAGATCAGGACCATCCTGGCTAACACAGTGAAACCCTATCTCTACTAAAAATACAAAAATTAGCCAGGGTTGTTGGCGGGCGCCTGCAGTCCCAGCTACTTGGGAGGCTGAGGCAGGAGAATGGCATGAACCCAGGAGGTGGAGCTTGCAGTGAGCCGAGATTGTGCCACTGCACTCCAGCCTGGGTGACAGAGTGAGACTCCGTCTCAAAAAAAAAAAAAAAAAAAAGATGAATTTGCAAATGCAATTGGATACAGCCCTTGGCAGTCATTTTAGTCACTGTTAACATTAGTTGTCCTTCCTGGACCATCCTGATGGGGTTAGGTGTCAAAGATTACTGAACTCACTTTCAGGCATGCAAACTGCAAAATGTGGGCACTTAGTATCTGTTCAATAATCTGAAGGGCTGCAAATCTCCCACTAAGCTGGAAGAATGGGGTGGAGTAAATTCAGTGCAAAGCAGAGACCCGCTTGGTGTGTCCATAGGTTCATGGTTCCTTCTAGGGAAATGCATGGCCTATTCTTCATGCCTTGCCCTCAGCCATCATCACCAAGAGCTTCTTCAAGCTGAGGTCTGGAAGTGAAATGTGGGGAGCAAAATACATCCTAACCATGGAGAGAAGGCCTTGAATTCAGGGAGGCTCAATAGAAGAATAGCTGGGCTGCTGCTTGAGCCTGCTCTAGCTTCATCCACCTGCATGCTGCTGGCACTGGGGCTGTAGCCTGCAGCCTGTGTACCTGGGGTTTTAACCTGATCATGGCTCCTTTGCCAACCATATGGACCCCTTGAGTCTCAGCCAAGGGCTCCCAAAGTGCCTCGGCCTCCCAAAGTGCTGGGATTACAGGCATGAGCCACCGTACCTGGCCAGTTCATAAAGATTTATTGCCTAGGTTTTCCTCCAAGAATTTTGTAATTTCACCACTAACGTTTAGGTCTTTCTTCCATTTTGAGCTTATTTTTGTGTATAGTGTGAAGTAAAGGCCTGTATTAGTTTCTTAGACCTTGTGTAACACACAAGGAAAGGTTTCCTTCCATGTGCACTTTCTTCCTCCATTGGAAACTTTGCTTGGAAGTGCCTCATCTGACATTAGAGAATGTCAAACGAGTCTCAGCCATGTCCATAATCTGGCCCTGACCTGGGTGACTCACCTTGAGACTGTATGTCTATGTGTCTGTATGCATGTGTTCTGTATGAATTTGTGTACACACATGTGTTTCTGTGTGTTCATGTTTGTATGTGTAGATGCACAAATGCATGCATTTCTGCAGGAGTGTATTATGTATGTGTGTTTGTATATGCACCTGTGTTTCTGTGTATGTGTGTATGTGTGCATGGGTTTCTGTATTATGAATTCATGTATTTGTGGGCATGTATGTACATTCGTGCAGGTAAATGTACGCATGAGTTTCTGTATGAGTTTATATATGCATGTGTTTGTGTGTATATATGTGCATGCATGCAGTTTCTGCATGAGAACATGCATGTATGCATGTGTTTATATGTATATGTGCATGCATGCAGTTGTATGTATGCATGGGTTTCTGTATAAGTGTGTGCATGTGTGCATATACATGTGCATGCATGCATGTGTATGTATGCATGGATTTCTGCTTGAGTTTATGTATGCATGGGTTTGTGTGTATATATGTGCATGCATACAAATTTATGTATGCATTAGTTTCTGCATAAGTTTATCTGTGCATGTGTTTGTGTGTATATATGTGCACGCATACAGTTGTATGTATGCATGTGTTTCTGTATAAATGTATGCATGTGTCTGTGTCTGCTTGTATATGTACCTGTGTCTCTGTGTGTCCTCCAAAGCAATCCTCTCTTTCCCCTCATCTCCATTTTCTTCTGCATTCTTTCTCACTCTGTAAACCGCAGTTTCCAAGAATGCGGAGATCCAGCTCATTAGGACATCCATTCTTTATAGAGTAAATTGTGCATCCAAATGGCATGTTGTTTGTATGTTGGTAACAGAGAGTTTTGAATGGGTGAAATAAGACATAGAGGTTAATGTTAAAATCAGTCTTGAATTACAACACATCTTCAAACAGGCTTTCAACAGAAAAAAAGTTCACCAAGCTAAAATTCTGACTGATAAGTTTCAGGTTGCTTACATACCTAAAGATCAAGTTCCAAAATGCATTCAACAAACACATCCACATTTGTGTTTTGCATCTATCAGTGGGACATGATGGATAATGGCAAAGGGTTTCTTTTGAGAACATGAACATTTTATTGGATATTTTCACTGATACCCCAGTAAAAGTAGCTCAAAAGCATATACTGTGTCTCAAATACACACATAAACACATACAGATTCTTGAAGCCTCTGAGAAAGTTCTATGCTTACAAATTTTACATATGGTTAAAGTCCAAGCCTGGAGGGAATGGATGGTTCTCTCCTGAAGAATAGTATAGCTTTTATTATAAATACACTCTCTGCCCAGAGATAGTTTTCAAGGTAACACAATTTGGCTCCCTAAGGATTAGAACAGGAAAAATGTTGATATGGTTTGGCTGTGTCCTCACCCAAATCTCACCTTGAATCATAGCTCCCACAATTTTCACATGTTGTGGAAGGGACCCAGTGGAAGGTAATTGAATCATGGGAGTGGGTCTTTCTTGTGCTGTTCCTTGATAGTGAATAAGTCACATGAGATCTGATGGTTTTATAAGATGGAGTTCTCTGAACAAGCTCTCTTGCCTGCCACCATGTAAGATGTGCCTTCGTGTCCTTCACCTTCTGCCATAATTGTGAGGTCTTCCCAGCCAAGTGGAACTGAGTCCATTAAGACTCTTTTTTTTTTTTTGTAACTTACCCCGTCTCAGGTACATCTTTGTTAGCAGCATGAGAACAGACAAATACAAATGTCATTGTGACAACCATTGTGCATGAAGCACCTATCTGATTAGGGCAACTGAGGGATACATGCATGAGAAGCCCTTGCCACAACCAGTAAATCATCCATAAAAGTATAGCAGAGAAATAAGTCCTTCCCTGGGCCAATAGAAGCAGCCAGTGCAGGTATTAGGCATAAGAACTGCTGACATGCTGCTCGATTTATAATCCTGGAAGATGTCTGTGCTGTGCTCTGGGACTCTGGGCACACACCTGTACCTCAATCCTTCCATGGGCTGATGTCAGCAGTCTGGAACCTGCAGGCAAAAGCTGAAAGCCATGGGGATAAGAAACTGCCCTGTATGTGGGCACTTGGTAGGGTATCTTAGATCCTTTATTGGCTTTATCTGTCACCCTTCTCCCCCTGAAAAGCCGTCTGATGGGGTGTTTGTAGCATCTCTGCAAAATCTCCATATGTCACCATCTGGAGAAGAAAAAATAAAGGACATTCTTGAAAAATGTAATCTTTGCAGGCACATACTTTCTGAATATGACCTCTTGCATCTACAAAGAGACTCTCATCAGGAGGCCAGATTTACAAACTTTTCTTTGAGAAAAAATTGGAAAAGATAACAAAAAAACAGGAAATTTTCTCAAAGTGACCCTTGGAAAATCTGGTTGTTGATGGTTAATGTATTGGGGCTATTCTTAGGATATTACTGGTGAAGCCACTTCTTGGACATGAAGGGCTAGCAAGCAACACCTCTGGAGATGGTCGGCTGGAGAAAGCCACTGGCTTCACTTGTGTGCTTTTGCCAAACTGGTTTTTGCCAAATTGGCTTGTCTGTCACCCTCGTGGTAAATACAGTCTTCTTAGCAGGGGCCCACATTCTGCATGGGTACAGATAGGGTGAAGGTGCCATTGGACTCAGTTGTCTGGATGGCTGACTGCATCCAGAAATTCCTGAGCAGAGAAAGGCCCAACAAGATCTCATGTTTTCCACTCTGCATGTACATTAGATGGTCTAGAAAAAGTTTTGGAAGCTTAGGATAATTTCTTGGCCATGCCACCAGACACAGGTGAAAAAAGCCAAAAAGAAAAACAGGTAAACTGGACTGCACAAAACAACAACAACAAAAAAACTTTTGTTCATCAGAAGACACAAGCGAAAGGTTAAAAAAAAAAAAAAACAAACCAAAACAAAACAAAAAACAAAATACAGAATGAAAATATACATTATATTTGCCAATCATATATCTGATAAGGGATATATTTGTTAGCATTCTCCAGAAAAACTGAAACAACAGGACAGATAGCTATATATAGCTATAGCTATTAGATACAGATAACATTTATTATGGGAATTGGCTCAAATTATTATGGAGGCTAAGTCCCACCCACCATATTCTACAAGTTGAATAGCTAGATAAACTGGTCGATATGGTTTTTCTGTGTCCCCCACCAAATCTCATCTTGAACTGTAGCTGCCATATAATTCCCATGTGTTGTGGGAGGGACCTGGTAGGAGATAATTGAATCATGAGGGCAGTTTCCCCCAGACTGTTCTCATGGTAGTGAATAAGTCTCATGAGATCTGATGGTTTAGTAAGGGAACCCCTTTTGCTTGGCTCTCATTTTCACTTGACTGTTTCCATGTAAGATGTGCCTTTCACCTTCTGTCATGATTGTGAGGCTGCCCCAGGCACGTGAAACTTTGAGTCCGTTAAACCTCTTTTTTTTTTTTTTTTTAAATAAATTACCTGGTGTTGGATATGTCTTTACCAGCGCATGAAAACAGACTAATACACCTGTGGTGTAAGTCAATCCAAATCCTAAGGTCTAAGAACAAGGGATGCCCTTGGTACAACTCCCAATCCTAAATGGTCCTTACCAAAAGTATTTAGTGAAACCACAACCCAACCCTACCTCACCCTCAGCAATCACTCAAGGAATAAAATCACAGGCTTTGCACGACTTTTCACATCCACGTCAGGAAAGAATATTTCTAAATGGTCTCAGCTTCCAATCATCACACAAATGTTTCATTAAAGAAAGATGAGGGGGCGGGGCCAAGGTGGCCGACTAGAAGCTGCCGCGTTCAGAGGCTCCCATGGAGAAAACTATAAAAAGCATACAAATCCTTCAACAACAACCAAGGCATCCAGGTTCTCTCATCAAAATTGACTAGAAGTCCGGGGTGACCCATGAAGAGAAGGAAGAATAGTATGATGTGGTGGCCCACCTGAGAGTCACACAGGGAAGGGGAACCCCTTCCCCTCAGCCAAGGGAGGTGGTGAGTGAGCCTGCTACCCAGCCAGGGAAACTGTGCTCTCTCCACAGAACTATACAACCCATGGATCGGAAGATCCCACTCATGAGCCCAAAACCCATGCCACTGGGACCAAGTGTCTCAACCCCGGAATGGCAGATTCTTACAGCCTCTCAGCTGGAATCTGCTTAACCCTACCGAACTCCTGGGGGGAGGGGCGACCAGCACCAACTGCAGCTGCCTGCTGTCTAGGCTGTCTGCTGTATAAACCATTTGAGCTCTTTAGGGGAGAGGCAGCAGCCAGCTCTTTGGGGGAGGGGCAGCAGCCAGTTTTTGCGACTCGAAACTGCCTAGCATGCTAAGCTCCCTGGGCAGGGGAAGGTTGGCACACATTTCTATAGCTCCAGGCTGTGCTTTCCCCTGTTGGAGCCAGGGAGGCTGGATGGCTTGGTCCCAAGTCTTGTCCCCACAGCCCAACACAATGGCTGTGGCAATCTGTGGCCAGAGTGCCTCTTCAGGCCTAACCCTGACCCATCCTTCCTCAATGGGTGAGGCTTTCCTTCAGGATCTCCAATAACTCCATCCAGAGGCTCAGGGACAGAATTTGGATCTCCCTAGGCCTGAGCAGCTAGTGGGAGGGGTGGCCACAGTCTATGTGGACCAGCAGACTTAGCCTCTCCTCCTGGTAGCTATGAGAAATCCGGAAGCCCAGATGAGTGAGTTTCCCCTCAGTGAAGCACACTGCCTCCACCGAGGGACAAAGTGCTTCATTAAATGGGGCCTGCTCCCCATGCCACCCAACTGGATGAGACCCTCCAACAGGGGTTGTCAGACGGCCTATATAGGAGCGATCCTACTGGCATCAGGTTGGTGCCCTCCAAGGACAGAGGTCCCAGAAGAAGGAGCAGGCACGATCTTTGCTTTTTCCAGCCTCCTTGAGTGACATCTCCAGGCATGGGAGTGAATCAGATGAATAGAGCCTAAAGTGAACCCCCAGCAAACTGCAGCAGCCCTACAGAAGAGGGATCTGATTATTGAAAGCAAAACAAACACGCAGAAAGCAACAACAACAGCATCAACAACAACAACAACAAAGCCCCTACAAAAACCCCATCTAAGGGTCAGTGGCCACAAAGAGCGAAGCTAGACAAACTCACAAGAAAGAATAACAAAAAAAAATGCTGAAAACCCAAAAGGCCAGAGTGCCTCTTCTCCTCCAAATGATTACAACGTCTCTCCATCAAGGACACAGAACTGGACGGAGGATCAGATGGATGAATTAACAGAATTAGGCTTCAGAAGATGGGTAATAAAGAACTACACTGAGCTAAAAGAGCATTTTCTAACCCAATGCAAAGAAGCTAAGAAACTTGATAAAAGGTTTGATGAACTGCTAACTAGAATAATCAGTTTAGAGAGGAACATAAGTGACCTAATGGAGCTGAAAAATACAGCACAAGAACTTCATGACGCATACACAAGCATCAACAGCTGAATCAATCAAGCAGAAGAGAGGATATCTGAGTTTGAAGACCTCCTTGCTGAAAAAAGATATGCAGACAAGATGTGAGAAAAGAGAATGAAAATGAATAAACAAAGCCTCTAAGAAATATAAGACTTTGTAAAAAGACCAAACCTACGATTGAGTGGAGTACCAAAAGCAGATGGGGAGAATGGAAACAAGCTGGAAAACACACTTCAGGATATTAACCAGGAGAACTTCCTCAACCTAGAAAGACAGGCCAACATGCAAATTTAGGAAATACAGAAAACACCACTAAGATACTCCATGAGAACATCAACCCCAAGACACATAATCATCAGATTCCCTAAGGTTGAAATGAAAGAAAAACTGTTAAGGATAGCCAGAGAGAAAGGCCAGGTCGCCTACAAAGGGAAGCCCATCAGACTAACAGTGGATGTCTCACCAGAAACTCTATAAGCCAGAAGAGATTAGGGGCCAATATTGAACATTCTTAAAGAAAAGGATTTTCAACCTAGAATTTCATCTCCAGTGAAACTAAGCTTCAGAAGTGAAGAAGAAATAAAATCCTTTCCAGACAAGCAAATTCTGAAGGATTTTTTCACTACCAGGCCTGCCCTGCAAGAGATCCTGAAAGAAGCACGATGTATGGAAAGGAAAAATAGGTACCAGCCACTGAAAAACCCACCAAAATATAAAGACCAATGATACTATGTAGAAACTGCATCAACGAGTGTGCATCAAGTAGAATGTCCTCCAGGTTCATCTATGTTGCAGAAAATGACAGAGTCTCCTTTTTCCCTTCTTTGTTTATTAACACATTTCCTGTTTAGAAAAAAAAATGCATCTAACTGCCTGGGCAGTATTCTCAGGACAAAGTAGAATGCTTTAAAGCTGAATAATATTCCATTGTGTGCATAGAGCACAGTTTCTTCATTCCTCTGTCCATGGACACTTTGCTTGTTTCCATAGCTTGGCTACTGTGAAGTCCCCGGCGTTTCTACTCCATCGGATCTGGAGTGGAGTTGGCATCTTTGTTGCTAAGATGGGCATAGGTGATGCTGAGGCTGTTTTTGCAGAGGCCACACTTGCAGATCCACAGGTTTGGATGCTGCCTTCTCTGCTAAGCAGGTACAGTGAGAATCTATGCTCATCTTGATCGCTGGTAAAATGGGTGGGTTGAATCATGAGAACAACAAGCCAGCCAAACTCCTCTGCCTCCTTAAACCCTTCTAGGAAGTCCTGAGTTATGGAATTTTGACCATGCTTTGCAGACCCGTGCATGCTCCTAGAGTGCTGAGCTCACATGCAGGTACCTGCCTGATCCAGATGCATCCAGGCATAGAGCATCACTAAGAACTAAGTCCCTGGTGGGCAAGGCAGCCTTTGTCTTGTTGGACTGCATGTCCCAGCAACTCAAGCGTTAGAGGTTTAGAACTGCCTTGCGTGTGATTCCCCCTCTCACCTCCTGGGGCTCACTCATCGGCAGAGTAATGCTGATCTGCAAGCATCCGCCTCCTCTTATGTTTCTTCCTATGGGTTCCAGGGGTGAGCAGGGCAAGTGCACATGGAATACAGCCACAAGTTTCATCACAGTAGCCCGGGGCAGAGTGAAAACCCAGCCACTGATGCATGCATATGCACACACACAGAGACACACTCCAACATGCCCAGGCACACACACAGGTATCTATACACACACACAGAAAGATGTGCATGGACTTACATATACAGACACACATATATACACACACACACACACGCAGAGAGACACACTCAGTCATGCCCAGGCACACACACAGGTATCTATACACACACAGACAGGCAAAGACTTACATGTGCAGAAACACATATACAAACACACAGAGACACACTCGGACATGCTCGGGCACACACACACACCCCTATATACACACAGACAGACGTGCACAGACTTACATATACAGACAAACATATATACACACACAGAGGCGTACACACACCAAAACACTCAGACATGCCCGTACACACACACAGATATCTATGCACACACAGATGTGCACACACTTCCATATACAAATACACATTTACAGACACACACATGCACAAACAGACACACAGGCAGATAAACACGGCACTTTCAAACACAATCAGATACATAGGTATCCATACACACTGACACACACAGACTTACATATACAGATACACATATACAAATACACACGTACACAGAGACACTCATGACATGCTCACACACACAGGTATCTATACACACACAGACAGATGTGCACAGATGTACATATACAGACACACATACAGACACACACAGAGACACACAGGCAAACAGACACTCTCAGACATGCTGGCACATACACAGGTATCTATAATACACACAGAAACATACATACATACACAGACACATATATACAAACAGACACACACATGCACAGAGACACACTTGGACATGCTCAGGCACACACATAGGTATCCATACACACAGGCAGACATGCACAGACTTACTTATACAGACACACATACACACACATGCACACAGAGACACACAGGCAAACAGGCACTCTCAGCAACACTTGGGCACATACACAGGTATCTATAAACACACAGAAACACATATACTTACATATACAGACACACATATACAAATAGACACTAACATGCACACAGAGACACACAGGCAGACAAACACTCAGACACAGTTGGGTACACACATGGACATCTACATACACACACGGACAGACACACAGAGACATATATACACACATGCATATATACACAGACACGCATAACCACAGACATACTTAGAACACATATGCACATACTCATCCACACATACAGGCATACACACAGAGACACACATAAAACACACAGTACACTATCACAATGCATACATACCCACAGACATACATGAATACACACAGAAACACACACACATACATACATGTGCACACATAAATGCACAGGACACAGACACATATACACACACAGAGACACACATGCAGATGCACACAAACACTCTCTCAGACGGGCACACACACAGGCATCTATATAGGCACAGACACACAGCGACATATATATACGCATACCTATGTCACAAACAGACACACAGAGAACATATATGCACATACTCATACACACATACATGCATATGCACAGAGATATATAAAAAAGACACAGCACACCTGTCACAATGTACACCCATACACAGACACCCATGAATACATACAAGAATATACACACACACGTGTATTCATGCAGACTCACACATACACAAGACGCAGACACACGTACATGCTCACAGAGACATACAGGGGCATATACACAGACATACAGAACACATCTATACACACATACACACACCAAACCACACAGATACACACAGAACAGACACCGAGGCACACAGACACCCACACCCAGCCACTCACCATCTTTGCTAAGGGGAACAGTACTTTCAGAGTCTTCAGACTTACTTACAGCCGCATCCCTCCTTACATGAACTGGATCCCACATGCCGCTGATACACCCAGCCCTGTGACCGTCAGAGGCCCTGTCTCCCCTTTCTTGAGGGAGCCACCCCCTACCTGGCTCTCAAACTCATTCTCTACCTGGAAAACATAAAGCTCTTCTATGGCCCTCCACACCATCGTCCAGCAAGCCTACTGGACACACAACCGCACTTTAGCGTCCCGCTCCTTCCGGAACCTCCCTAAAGGAATCTAAACAAGGACCACTCCAAGCCGCAGCGCGGAAAGCGGCCGTGGTGCTACCACGCGCCACCGTGGTCCGTCTCCCATGTGGCGTCCACAGTCCGTTCAGACTCCGGCAGGAAGCCTCGTCCCTGGCAGTAGACAGAGCCTTTTCCCCAAGCTTTCCTGGCTGCCGACATCCCGCAGCTTGGTGTCCACCGCCCTCTGCTTGGGAGGGAGATGAGAGCCCGGCCAGCGAGCTACCGCACATGGCTCCTGGGTCCTGCACGCTGGCCAGGAAAGGAAGCACCTTAATTAAACACACTCTGCGCTCATCTGAAATCAGCTTCACACATTCACAGGGAGAGGTCTTCATGAAGAAGAAATCGTGTTTATGCCTGTAGAAGAGCAGCCACCGCCACAACAGCGTATTCAAGTATTTCCTTTTTTCGAAAACAAAATAGTTATTTGCAAGGAAGGAGAAGAGAGATCTCAGGTGTGGAAACCAAGGTCTGAGCAGAGGTGGATTTAGGAGGAATCCATGGAGGAGCTCTGGAGAGAAGAGAATTTCAGAGCTCAACTGGGTCCTGCAGTTGTTGTGTAGGCCACTGAGTCAAACCTTCTAGGAGTACAGACAGATCTGTGCTGTCTAGAGATTGGATGGATTTTTATCAATTATGCAGAGCTGGGAACAGGATACACGTCATCCCCATTTCTGGGTCAGAAATCTCTCTATGAACCCACCTCCTCTGAAGTGACCACACCTGATCTCTCCCAGCTGCTTTAAATAGAGCACACCTGATTGATCCCGCCTGTTTTATGTATTCCATATCTGTTTTCTCTTATGCCACCAGTTTTAGATCACACATACCTGATTGACTCTACATGCTCTACATAAACCACACCTGAGTAATCCCACCTGCTTTAAATACACCACACCTGATTGACCCTGCCTGCTTTATGTAGACACATCCGATCAATCCCACTACTTTAAACAGACCACGCCTGCTTTATTTCCCCTGCTTTAAATAGACCATGCCTGCTATATCTCACCTTCTTTAAATAGAGCATACCTAATTGACCTTGCCTGCTTAATGTAGACCACACCTGCTTTAAATCACCCGTACCTGATTGACTACATGTTCTACATAAACCATGCCTGATCAATCCCACCTGCTTTAAATAGACCATCCCTGATTGACCCTGCCTGCTTAACGTACACCACACCTGCTTTATCCCACCTGCTTTAAATACACCACACTTGATTGACTCTACATGCTCTAAATAAACCACACTTGATCAATCCCATCTGCTTTAAATAGACCGCACCTGATTGACCCTGCCTGCTTTGAATAGCCCGCATCTCAGTGATTCCACCAATATGCCATACCTGATTGATCCTGCCTGCTTTATACAGACACATCTGATCAATCCCACTGCTTTAAATAGACCATGCCTGCTTTATCTCACCTGTTTTAAATAGACCACGCCTGCTTTATCTCATCTACTTTAAACCATCCATACCTGATTGACTCTACATAAATGCTACATAAACCACACCTGATTAATCCCACCTGCTTTAAATACACCATCTCTGATCAACCCTGCCTGCTTTGAATAGACCACATCTCAATGATTGCACCTGCTTTAAATAGACCATCCCTGATTGACCCTGCCTGCTTAATGTACACCATACCTGCGTTATTGCACCTGCTTTAAATACACAACACTTGATTGACCCTGCTTGCTTTATGTAGACACATCTGATCAATCCCACTGTATTAAACAGATCACACACTAACTGACCCTGCTTGATGTATACCACACCTGCTTTATTCCACCTGCTTAATGTACACCTGCTTTAAATCATCCATACCTGAATGACTCTACATGCTCTAAATAAACCACACTGATCAATCCCATCTGCTTCAAATAGACTATGACTGATTGACCCTGCCTGCTTTGAATACCGACATCTCAGTGATTCCACCAATATGCCACACCTGATTGATCCTGCCTGCTTTATGCAGACAAATCTGATCAATCCCACTGCTTTAAATAGACCATACCTGTTCTATCTCACCTGCTTTAAATAGACCACACCTGCTTTAAATCATCGATACCTGATTGACTCTACATAAACCACACCTGAGTAATCCTACCTGCTTAAAATAGACCACACCTGATTGACCTGCCTGCTTTGAATAGGCCACAACGCAGCGATTCCGCCTGCTTTAAATACACCGCACCTGATTGACCCTGCCTGCTTTATGTAGACACATCTGATCAATCCTACTGCTTTAAAAAGATCACACTGGCTTTATCCCACCTGCCTTAAATCATCCATACCTGACTGACTGTACATGCTCTAAATAAACCACACCTGATCAATTCCACCTGCTTTAAATAGACCATACCTGATTGGTACACACCTGCTTTAAAGGCCACACCCAATTGACCCCCACAATTGGGTAAATCAACCACAACTGATGAAGCCTACCTGCTTTAAATTGGCCACATCTGATTTATCCCACTTTCTTGGAACCACACCTGATTTTTTTTCCCACCTCTTTTAAATAGACCACGTCTATTTGACCCCAATGCTCTAAAAAAGTGACACCAGATTGATTGACCCTGAATACTGTAAATAGATCACATCTGATTTATCCCACCAGCTTTAAATAAACTACACCCACTATGGAAAACAATGTAGAGATTCCTTAAAGAACTAAAGTAGATCTACCATTTGATCCAGCAATTCCACTCCTGGGTATCTACCCAAAGGAAAAGAAGTCACCATATGAAAAAGACTTGCCCACACATGTTTATAGCAGCACAATTTGCAATTGCAAAAATATGGAAACAGCCCATATGCCCATCAATCAACAAGTAAAAAGATATATCTATACCAGGGAATACTACTCAGCCTAAAAAGGAATGAAATGATGGCATTTGCAGCAACCTGGATGGAATTGGAGACCGTTATTCTAAGTAATGTAACTCAGGAATGGAAAGCCAAACATCAAATGTTCTCACTTATAAGTGGGAGCTAAGCTATGAGGATGCAAAGGCATAGGAATGATGTAAGGGATGTTGGTGACTCAGGGGAAAGGGTGGGAGCGGGGTGAGGGATAAAAGATGACACATTGGGTACAGCATACACTGCTCGGGTGATGGGTGCACCAAAATCTCAGAAATCACCACTAAACAACTTATCCTTGTAAATTCACTATCACCTCTTCCCCCAATACCACCACCTGTTCCCTCAATACCTATTGAAATAAAATAAATAAATAAATAAACCACACCTGATTGAGCACCCCTGCTTTAAATCATCTTTCTGAACATACTTAGATATACTCAGCCCTGGTTCTGAAGAGAACAGCTCGAGGGCCCACACAATCTGAAAGGGAACTAGGCAACTCAGTCAGGGCTAGTTTTCTTTCTTCATTAAGGTCATGATGGGAGAACCACAACTGAGTCTGCAAGGCAGGTCTGAACACACCGTGCTCTCAAGATGGATCTAGAAACTCAATCCCACTCTTTTCTTCTCTTGTTAAATATAGTCCGTTCTGCATAAAGGAGACAGATGTGTTCTCCTGAATCAGTTTTTGCTATGCAAAAAGAGCTCAATTATAACATAGGGCTTATGGAAAAAACACAGCGTGGAGCAGCTCTCAAAGATGTTATCACTGATGCAAAGAATATACAATATTTATTTGTCAATTAAAAATGAATAAATAGGGCTGGGTGCAGTGGCATCCCAGCACTCTCAAGCGAGTAGATTATTTGAACCCAGAAGTTTGAGACTAGCCTAGGCAACATAGCAAAACCCCTTCTCTACAAAAAATACATGAAATTAGCCAGGCATAGTGGTGCACAACTGTAGTCTCAACTATAGCTCACTGCAGCTTTGCATCCTGGGTTCAAGCAATTCTCCTGCCTCAGCCTCCTGAGTAGCTGGGATTATAGGTGCCCACCACCACACCTGACTAATTTTTGCATTTTTAATAGAGATGGGGTTTCACAATGTTGGCCAGGCTGGTCTCGAACTCCTGACCTCAGGTGATCTGCCTGCCTTGGCCTCCCAGAGTGTTGGGATTGGGATTACAGGCATGAGCCACTGTGCTCGGCCACATGACTTTTCTGATACCTTTTCTATTGCTTATATATTTCTTATTTTCATTCAAAAGTGCCCTCCTTTTGTCTGGAGCAGTTGACTGATGACTGAATAGTTGCAGAATGAAAACACACTTGAAGGCATTGTCAGGAAGTCCTATCAACGCTCTTTTCTTTGGCAATGACCAGTGTTTTCTCCCCCAGGAGACAAGCAGGGCCAAGAAGTCAGGGATATTTTGAGAACTTCAAGGAGGAAACTGAATGGAAGATAGGGAGAGAATTCTTCCTACGCAGAGGGCTTTAGAGGAGGTGAGAATCATGGGACCGTAGCCTGTTGCACAGGAGTGAAGAGTCCTCGTGGTGTTGAAGTTGGCCAAGTATATGTGTCCTGAAAGTTAAATATTGAGCCAAAAATGCATTAACAGCCCATCCCATTAGGGGTGTGTGTGTGTGTGTGTGTGTGTGTCTGTGTGTGTGCAGGGTTGGTGGAAATTTAAGCAGGATGCACAGGAAGTTGCTGTTTATAAGGGGGCTGTATTCATCTCCTAGGGCTGCCATGACAAAGAGTCACAGACTGGGTGGCTTGAACAACAGAAATTTATTTCCCCACTGTCCTGGAGGCTGGAAGTCTAAGATGAAGGTGTGGGAAGTGCTGGTTCCTTCTGAGACCTTTCTTCTTGGCTTGCAGACACTGTCTTCTCCCTGTGTGCTCACATGGTCCTCCCTCTATGCAGATCTGTGTCCAAATCTCCTCTTCTTGTAAGAGCTCTAGTCTTATTGGATTAGGGCCATTCATAATCACCTCATTTTATCTTAATTACTTTTTTAAATACCCTATCTCCAAATAAAGTCACATTCTAAGATACTGAGGCTTAGGGCTTCAACATGGACATTTTACAGGCACATAATTAACCCTGTAACAGAAGA
Source organism: Pan paniscus (assembly GCF_029289425.2). Classification (NCBI taxonomy): domain Eukaryota; kingdom Metazoa; phylum Chordata; class Mammalia; order Primates; family Hominidae; genus Pan; species Pan paniscus. Next base: position 43,105,476 of record NC_073273.2, on the reverse strand, counting down.
TGGAGATATTTTTCCTTCCAAAAATCTATCATCTGCATTGGAAAGTCAGGTTCCGACAGACACACTGAAATATGCACTTTTTATTTTTGTCTCCATCAAGAAAAAAATGCAACCCTTGCTCTTGTAGTTATTACGGGAGAGTGGAAAAATTATTTGACAAATGCCAAATGAAACCAAAAGAAAGCTTGCATTTTTCTCTTTAGCACTTCCAACAAAGTCTTTGTTAGCCTCCATTCATACCAGCAAAGGGACGGGCAGAGAAAAAAGTTAGTGGGGAAAACCAACTTATGCTCCATGCTCAGGGAAAGACTTCCTTACATTGTTAGGTTCCATTGACTGACTTTGGTGAGCTGCTCCTTTACATCAACTTTATTGGATGTAGGTCCATGCCTCACCTTCATTCACCTACCTACAAAGATGCCCCAGGATAGAATGGGCTGCAGCCTACAGGCTATCAAGACCAAGGCAGGAAACTTCCACCTGGAGCCAATTCACTGCATGTAAGTGTTTAAACAAACAGATACGCTGTAAGACATCTAGTATGAATGGTGCATATTTAAGACAAGGTGGAACAGCAAAAGAAATTATCAACAGAATAAGAAGACAACCTACAGAATGGGGAAAGTATTTGCAAAGTATGCAGTGGACAAAGGACAAATATCCAGAATCTATATGGAACTTAAAGAAGTCAACAAGAAAAAAACCCAAAACAACCCAGTAAAACATCAGCAAAGAACATAAACAGACAAGTTTTGAAAGAAGATATACATGAATACAGCAATCATATTAAAAACGCCTTGACATCACTGATCATTAGAGAAATGCAAATCAAAATCACAATGAGATAGCATCTCACAGCAGCAAGAATGGCCTTAAAAAGTGAAAAAACAACAGATGCTGTTGAGGCTGCAGAGGAAAGGGAACACTTATACAGTACTGGTGGGAATGTAAATTAGTTAAGCCCTGGTGGGAAGCGGTTTGGAGATTTCCAAATATTTAAAAATAGAATTACCATTCTACCCAGCAATTTTATTACTGGGTATCTACTCAAAGGAAAATAAACCATTCTACCAGAAACACACATGCACTTTTATGTTCCTTGCAGAACTATTTACAATAGCAAAGACATGGAACCAACTTAAGTGCCCATCAATGGTGGACTGGATAAAGAAAATTTGGTGCATATACATGATGGCATACTACACACTCATGATAAAGGATGAAATCATGTCCTTTGCAGAAACATGGGTGCAGCTGGAGGCCATTATCTTAAGTGAATTAACACCAGCAACAGAAAATCAAATACCATATGTTCTCACTTATAAGTGGGAGCTAGACATTGAGTATACATGGACACCAAGATAGGTACAGTAGACACTAGGGATTCCAAAAGCAGGAAGAGAAAGAGGAGGAGAAGGGTTGAAAAAGTACTTATTGGGTAACAGGCTCACTATGTGGATGACAGGTTCATTAGGAGCCCAAACCTCAGCATCATGCAATATGCTCAGGTCAGAAACTTACACATGTACCTCCTGAATCTAAAATAAAATAAGTATCAATAAAAGGTAAGGTGAAACTTCAAGGATAGCTACACTGGCATGGATCAGGGGGATATTTGGGACTACATTTTCAGATTCCAGGAGAATATAATCTTTCTCTGCTATGTGCATTTGCATACATTGGCTTCTTATGAAATGACACGTATCTTGAACTTATGTATCCCATTCATGGTTAAGTTTTATTGACTGGAAAACAGGAACTCTATACCCATCTTGCCAGTGGCTATGAGAATAAGTGATACTTGCTGTGATGCAATTAACCCTAGCCTGACCCATGCCCAGCACTCACTTGGGGTGGTTATTACTACATTTCTCTCCAAATGGAAAGAAGAATGTGGACCTCTCCTAAATCGCTTGGCTGGATTGGCTCTGAGTTTTCATATTAGACTTAAACAATTATTGAGGCTTTAGCCTAGGGTAGAATGAATTTGTATTAGTCAGTTCGAATGCTGCTAATAAAGGCATACCCAAGAGTGGGTAATTTATAAAGAAAAAGATGTTTAATGGACTTACAGTTTCACATGGCTGGGAGGCCTCACAATCATGGCAGAAGATGAAGGATGAGGAAAGGGACTTCTTACATGGTGATGGGCAAAAGAGAGAGGACTTGTGCTGGGGAACTCCTCCTTGTAAACCCAGCAGATCTTGTGAGACTTATTCACTATCATGAGAACAGCATGTGAAAGACCCCTGCCCATGATCCAATTACTTCCCATCAGATCCCTTCCATGGCATGTGGGAACTGTGGGAGCTACAATTCAAGATGAGAATTGGGTGGGGACACAGCCAAACCATACCACAATTCTTTTGCAAACTTTCTTATTCTTCAAAGCACTTAAAGAGACTTGGTTTTAAATTTTTTGTTTAATAATTTCACTTTAGGGCCAATCATCCCATCATTTGCTAAGCAAATGGTGGTGAATTAATTTTCCTATAACCGATGCATTAGTATTTCTAACTGACATCTCTTAAAGTAAGTTGAATTTGGGACTGGTATTGAATTGCATTTAATGCTTTATTACTATTTCCTCAAGTCTGAAGGATCTGTTTCCAAATGTAGCAGTTTCAAGATAAACATACAAAGACTATCTTTCCGTCACCTCTCAAATAATTTTTAATACTTTTAAAAAATTAAGATAAGAATAGTCTGGATTCTTTTCAATACTACTCTTTCTAGATTATGCATGTTCCTTCAGAATGCTTCATTTTTATCAGATTAGTCCGCTGTTGGCAAATGAATAAAATTTTGATCAAAAGCATTTACTCAAAGGCTCAACGCACATTTTAAAACTACATGAATATGGTCATCTTTTGTACTGTTTTGTTTTACTTCATGGATTAATGTTCACAGTGTTGAGTGATTCCAGGACATGAAATATGGCCTCCTTCCTCTTCCTGACTTTTATTCTTCTCTCTCTTCCAGAGTAGACACATTCCTGGAAGTGAGTGTGAGTGAAGCCCCCAGCATTCCACATGCTGTGGTGGGGACTTTCCTAGCTATCAGTAGACTATTTCCATGTCATCCAATTTCTCTCCTGTAATGACTCATGGAGTCCTTGTGCTGAGCCATGAGCCTCATTGTCTATAAAGAGGTTTGGTCCACCCCGGTGTATTGGCTAAGACTTACATAAGTCAACCATTGTGGAGAGCAGTGTGGTGATTCCTCAAAGAACTAAAAGCAGGCTGGGTGTGGCAGCTTATGCCTATAATCCCAGCACTTTGGGAGGCCGAGGAGGGTGGATCTCCTGAGGTCAGGAGCTTGAGACCAGCCTGGTCAACATGGTGAAATCCCATTTCTACTCAAAAAATAAAAAAAAATTAGCCAGGTGTGGTGGTGGGCATCCGTAATCACAGCTTCTCAGGAGGCTGAGGCACAAGAACTGTTTGAACCCACAAGGCAGAGGTTCCAGTAAGCTTAGATCATGCCACTGCACTCCAGCCTGGGCAACAGAGTGAGACTCCATCTCAAACAAACAAACAAATAAATAAATAAATAAATAAATAAATAAATAAATAGAGCTAAAAGCACAACTACTGTTTGACCCAGCAATCCCATTTCTGGGTATATATGCAGAGGAATTAAAATCATTCTACTATAAAGACATATACATACAAATGTTCATTGCAACACTTCACAATAGCAAATAAATGGAATCAACCTAAAGCCCATCAATGACAGATTGGATAAAGAAAAAGTGGTATGTGTGCAACATGGAATATTATGCAGCCACAAAAAGGAACGAGTTCATGTCTTTTGTGGGAACATAGATCCAGCTGGAGGCTATTATCTTTGGCAAACTAAAACAGAAATTGAAAACCAAATACTGCATGGCCTCACTTACGTGTGGGGGCTAAATGATGAGAACTTATGAACACAAAGAAGGAAACAACAGACACTGGGGTCTACTTGAAGGGGGAGGGTGGAAGGAGGGAGAGGAGTAGAAAATATAATTTTTGGATACTGAGCTTAATACCTGGGTGATGAAATAATCTGTGTAACAATCCCCCATGGACATGGGTCTACCTATGCAACAAACCTTCACATGTACTGAAAATAAACACATTTACAAGAAAAATCCAAATAACCCCATCAAAAAGTGGGCAAAGGATATGAACAGACACTTTTCTAAAGAAGACATGTATGCAGCCAACAGACACATGAATAAATGAGCATCATCACTAGTCATCAGAGAAATGCAAATCAAAACCACAATGAGATATCATCTCAAGCCAGTTAGAATGTCAGTCATTAAAATTCAGAAAACAACAGGCGCCGGAGAGGAGGTAGAGAAATAGGAATGTTTTTACACTGTTGATGGGAGTGTAAACTAGTTCAACCATTGGGGAAGTCAGTGTGTCTATTCCTCAAGGACCTAGAACTAGAAATATCATTTTACCCAGCCATCCCATTACTAGATATATACCCAAAAGATTATAAATCATGCATGTGTTTTATATAAACACATGCATGTGTTTGTTTATTGTGGCACTGCAATAACAAAGACTTGGAACCAACCCAAATGCCCATCAATAATAGACTGGATAAAGAAAACATGGCACATATACACCAGGGAATACTATGCAGCCACAAAAAAGGATGAGCTCATGTACTTTACAGGGACATGGATCAAGCTGGAAACCATCATTCTGAGCAAATTATCTCAAGGACAAAAAAGCAAACACCATATGTTCTCACTCATAGGTGGGAATTGAACAATGAGAAGACTTGGACACAAGGCAAGGAACATCACACACTGGGGCTTGTTATGGGGTGGGGGGATGGAGGGGATATCATTAGGAGAAATACCTAATGTAAATGATGAATTAATGGGTGCAGCAAACCAACATGGCACATGTATACATATGTAACAAACCTGCATGTTGTGCACATGTACCCTAGAACTTAAAGTATAATAAAAAACAAGAAAATGAAAAAGAAAAATTCCTCTTCTCTGAAAGAGAGGAGGCTGGCAGAAATGTTTTTGAGGTCCTATAGAGAAAACCAAGTGTATTTACAAAGTGTCATGAAACTTTTACTGAGCAATTCTATGTTCTGAAAGCTCTGTTAGATATTTGCTATTTACCACAACTTCAGGAAGTGTTTTTATCTTCATCCCCATTTTTTGGGGGAGAAAGGGGTGCAGAAGCTGAGGCTTAACCAGGTAAAACCATACACTTAAGCTGACGTAGCTCAGAGGCTTTGACTTTTAATACCCAGGAAATCACCTCCAGTATTAACGGCTTCAAGAATTCTCTATCTGAAACATTTTTAAATTTATTTATTTATTTATCTATTTTTAATTTTTTTTTCTTTTTTTAAAAATTTATTATTATTATACTTTAAGTTTGAGGGTACATGTGCACAATGTGCAGGTTAGTTACATACGTATACATGTGTCATGCTGGTGCGCTGCACCCACTGACTCGTCATCTAGCATTAGGTATATCTCCCAATGCTATCCCTCCCCACTCCCCCCCACCCCACAACAGTCCCCAGAGTGTGATGTTCCCCTTCTGGTGTCCATGTGTTCTCATTGTTCAATTCCCACCAATGAGTGAGAATATGTGGTGTTTGGTTTTTTGTTCTTGCGGTAGTTTACTGAGAATGATGATTTCCAATTTCATCCATGTCCCTACAAAGGACATGAACTCATCATTTTTTATGGCTGCATAGTATTCCATGGTGTATGTGTGCCACATTTTCTTAATCCAGTCTATCATTGTTGGACATTTGGGTTGGTTCCAAGTCTTTGCTATTGTGAATAGTGCCACAATAAACATACGTGTGCATGTGTCTTTATAGCAGCATGATTTATAATCCTTTGGGTATATACCCAGTAATGGGATGGCTGGGTCAAATGGTATTTCTAGTTCTAGAGCACTGAGGAATTGCCACACTGACTTCCACAATGGTTGAGCTAGTTTACAGTCCCACCAACAGTGTAAAAGTGTTCCTATTTCTCCACATCCTCTCCAGCACCTGTTGTTTCCTGACTTTTTAATGATTGACATTCTAACTGGTGTGAGATGGTATCTCATTGTGGTTTTGATTTGCATTTCGCTGATGGCCAGTGATGGTGAGCATTTTTTCACATGTTTTTTGGCTGCATAAATGTCTTCTTTTGAGAAGTGTCTCTTCATGTCCTTCGCCCACTTTTTGATGGGGTGGTTTGTTTTTTTCTTGTAAATTTGTTTGAGTTCATTGTAGATTCTGGATATTAGCCCTTTGTCAGATGAGTAGGTTGTGAAAATTTTCTCCCATGTTGTAGGTTGCCTGTTCACTCTGACGGTAGTCTCTTTTGCTGTGCAGAAACTCTTTAGTTTAATTAGATCCCATTTGTCAATTTTGGCTTTTGTTGCCATTGCTTTTGGTGTTTTGGACATGAAGTCCTTGCCCATGCCTATGTCCTGAATGGTATTGCCTAGGTTTTCTTCTAGGGTTTTTATGGTTTTAGGTCTAACATTTAAGTCTTTAATCCATCTTGAATTGATTTTTGTATAAGATGTAAGGAAGGGTTCCATTTTTAGCTTTCTACATATGGCTAGCCAGTTTTCCCAGCACCATTTATTTAATAGGGAATCCTTTCCCCACTGCTTGTTTTTCTCAGGTTTGTCAAAGATCAAATAGTTGTAGATATGCGGCGTTTTTTCTGAGGGCTCTGTTCTGTTCCATTGATCTGTATCTCTGTTTTGGTACCAGTACCATGCTGTTTTGGTTACTGTACCATTGTAGTATAGTTTGAAGTCAGGTAGTGTGATGCCTCCAGCTTTGTTCTTTTGGCTTAGGATTGACTTGGTGATGTGGGCTATTTTTTGGTTCCATATGAACTTTAAAGTAGCTTTTTCCAATTCTGTGAAGAAAGTCATTGGTAGCTTGATGGGGATGGCATTGAATCTGTAAATTACCTTGGGCAGTATGGCCATTTTCATGATATTGATTCTTCCTACCCATGAGCATGGAATGTTCTTCCATTTGTTTGTATACTCTTTTATTTCCTTGAGCAGTGATTTGTAGTTCTCCTTGAAGAGGTCCTTCACATCCCTTGTAAGTTGGATTCCTAGGTATTTTATTCTCTTTGAAGCAATTGTGAATGGGAGTTCACTCATGATTTGACTCTCTGTTTGTCTGTTGTTGGTGTATAAGAATGCTTGTGATTTTTGGAGATTGATTTTGTATCCTGAGACTTTGCTGAAGTTGCTTATCAGCTTAAGGAGAATTTGAGCTGAGACGATGGGGTTTTTTAGATACACAATCATGTCGTCTGCAAACAGGGACAATTTGACTTCCTCTTTTCCTAATTAAATACCTTTTATTTCCTTCTCCTGCTTAATTGCCCTGGCTAGAACTTCCAACACTATGTTGAATAGGAGTGGTGAGAGAGGGCATCTCTGTCTTGTGCCAGTTTTCAAAGGGAATGCTTCCAGTTTTTGCCCATTCAGTATGATATTGGCTGTGGGTTTGTCATAGGTAGCTCTTATTATTTTGAGATACGTCCCATCAATACCTAATTTATTGAGAGTTTTTAGCATGAAGTGTTGTTGAATTTTGTCAAAGGCCTTTTCTGCATCTATTGAGATAATCGTGGTTTTTGTCTTTGGTTCTGTTTATATGCTGGATTACATTTATTGATTTGTGTATATTGAAACAGCCTTGCATCCCAGGGATGAAGCCCACTTGATCATGGTGGATAAGCTTTTTGATATGCTGCTGGATTCGGTTTGCCAGTATTTTATTGAGGATTTCTGCATCAATGTTCATCAAGGATATTGGTCTAAAATTCTCTTTTTTGGTTGTGTCTCTGCCCGGCTTTGGTATCAGGATGATGCTGGCCTCATCAAATGAGTTAGGGAGGATTCCCTCTTTTTCTATTGATTGGAATAGTTTCAGAAGGAATGGTAGCAGTTCCTCCTTGTACCTCTGGTAGAATTTGGCTGTGAATCCATCTGGTCCTGGACTCTTTTTGGTTGGTAAGCTATTGATTATTGCCACAATTTCAGCTCCTGTTATTGGTCTATTCAGAGATTCAACTTCTTCCTGGTGTAGTCTTGGGAGAGTGTATGTGTTGAGGAATTTATCCATTTCTTCTCAATTTTCTAGTCTATTTGCGTAGAGGTGTTTGTAGTATTCTCTGATGGTAGTTTGTATTTCGGTGGGATTGGTGGTGTTATCCCCTTTATCATTTTTTATTGCGTCTATTTGATTCTTCTCTTTTTTTCTTTATTAGTTTTGCTAGCGGTCTATCAATTTTGTTGATCCTTTCAAAAAACCAGCTCCTGGATTCATTAATTTTTTGAAGGGTTTTTTATGTCTTTATTTCCTTCAGTTCTGCTCTGATTTTGTTATTTCTTGCCTTCTGCTAGCTTTTGAAGGTGTTTGCCCTTGCTTTTCTAGTTCTTTTAATTGTGATATTAGCGTGTCAATTTTGGATCTTTCCTGCTTTCTCTTGTGGGCATTTAGTGCTATAAATTTCCCTCCACACACTGCTTTGAATGTGTCCCAGAGATTCTGGTATGTTGTGTCTTTGTTCTCATTGGTTTCAAAGAACATCTTTATTTCTGCCTTCATTTCGCTATGTACCCAGTAGTCATTCAGGAGCAGGTTGTTCAGTTCCATGTAGTTGAGCGGCTTTGAGTGACATTCTCAATCCTGAATTCTAGTTTGATTACACTGTGGTCTGAGAGATAGTTTGTTATAATTTTTGTTCTTTTTCATTTGCTGAGGAGAGCTTTACTTCCAAGCATGTGGTCAATTTTGGAATAGGTGTGGTGTGGTGCTGAAAAAAATGTATATTCTGTTGATTTGGGGTGGAGAGTTCTGTGGATGTCTATTAGGTCGGCTTGGTGCAGAGCTGAGTTCAATTCCTGGGTATCCTTGTTGACTTGCTGTCTCGTTGATCTGTCTAATGTTGACAGTGGAGTGTTAAAGTCTCCCATTATTAATGTGTGGGAGTCTAAATCTCTTTGTAGGTCACTCAGGACTTGCTTTATGAATCTGGGTGCTCCTGTATTGGGTGCATATATATTTAGGATAGTTAGTTCTTCTTGTTGAATTGATCCCTTTACCATTATGTAATGGCCTTCTTTGTCTCTTTTGATCTTTGTTGGTTTAAAGTCTGTTTTATCAAGCACTATGATTGCAACTACTGCCTTTTTTTGTTTTCCATTTGCTTGGTAGATCTTCCTCCATCCTTTTATTTTGATTCTATATGTGTCTCTGCACGTGAGATGTGTTTCCTGAATACAGCACACTGATGGGTCTTGACTCTATCCAATTTGCCAGTCTGTGTCTTTTAATTGGAGCATTTTGTTCATTTACATTTAAAGTTAATATTGTTATCTGTATTTGATCCTGTCATTATGATGTTAGCTGGTTATTTTGCTCGTTAGTTGATGCAGTTTCCTCCTAGTCTCGATGGTCTTTACAATTTGGCACGATTTTGCAGCGGCTGGTATCAGTTGTTCCTTTCCATGTTTAGTGCTTCCTTCAGGAGCTCTTTTAGGGCAGGCCTGGTGGTGACAAAATCTCTCAGCATTTGCTTGTCTGTAAAGTATTTTATTTGTCCTTCACTTATGAAGCTTAGTTTGGTTGGATATGAAATTCTGGGTTGAAAATTCTTTTCTTTAAGAATGTTGAATATTGGCCCCACTCTCTTCTGGCTTGTAGAGTTTGTGCCGAGATATCCGCTGTTAGTCTGATGGGCTTCCCTTTGTGGGTAACCCGACCTTTCTCTCTGGCTGCCCTTAACATTTTTTCCTTCATTTCAACTTTGGTGAATCTGACAGTTAGGTGTCTTGGAGTTGCTCTTCTCGAGGAGTATCTTTGTGGCGTTCTGTGTATTTCCTGAATCTGAATGTTGGCCTGCCTTGCTAGATTGGGGAAGTTCTCCTGGATAATATCCTGCAGAGTGTTTTCCAACTTGGTTCCATTCTCCCCGTCACTTTCAGGTACACCAATCAGATGTAGATTTTGTCTTTTCACATAGTCCCATATTTCTTGGAGGCTTTGCTCATTTCTTTTTATTCTTTTTTCTCTAAACTTCCATTCTCGCTTCATTTCATTCACTTCATCTTCCATCGCTGATACCCTTTCTTCCAGTTGATCACATCAGCTCCTGAGGCTTCTGCATTCTTCACGTAGTTCTCGAGCCTTGGTTTTCAGCTCCATCAGCTCCTTTAAGCACTTCTCTGTATTGGTTATTCTAGTTATACATTCTTCTAAATTTTTTTCAAAGTTTTCAACTTCTTTGCCTTTGGTTTGAATTTCCTCCCATAGCTCGAAGTAATTTGATCACCTGAAGCCTTCTTCTCTCAGCTCGTCAAAGTCATTCTCCGTCCAGCTTTGTTCCATTGCTGGTAAGGAACTGCATTCCTTTGGAGGAGGAGAGGCACTCTGCTTTTTAGAATTTCCAGTTTTTCTGCTCTGTTTCTTCCCCATCTTTGTGGTTTTATGTACTTTTGGTCCTTGATGATGGTGATATACAGATGGGTTTTTGGTGTGGATGTCCTTTCTGTTTGTTAGTTTTCCTTCTAACAGACAGGACCCTCAGCTGCAGGTCTGTTGGAGTACCCAGCAGTGTGAGGTGTCAGTCTGCCCCTGCTGGGGGATGCCTCCCAGTTAGGCTGCTTGGGGGTTAGGGGTCAGGGACCCACTTGAGGAGGCAGTCTGCCCATTCTCAGATCTCCAGCTGCATGCTGGGAGAACCACTGCTCTTGTCAAAGCTGTCAGACAGGGACATTTAAGTCTGCAGAGGTTACTGCTGTCTTTTTGTTTGTCTGTGCCCTTCCCCCAGAGGTGGAGCCTAGAGAGGCCCGCAGGCTTCCTTGAGCTGTGGTGGGTTCCACCCAGTTGGAGCTTCCCAGCTGCTTTGTTTACCTAAGCAAGCCTGGGCAATGGTGGGCGCCCCTCCCCCAGCCTCGCTGCCACCTTGCAGTTTGATCTCAGACTGCTGTTCTAGCAATCAGTGAGACTCCATTGGCATAGGACACTCCCAGCCATGTGCAGGCTATAATCTCCTGGAGTGCCATTTTTTAAGCCCATCGGAAAAGCTCAGTATTCGGATGGGAGTGACCCGATTTTCCAGGTGCCCTCTGTCACCGCTTTCTTTGACTAGGAAAGGGAACTCCCTGACCCCTTGTGCTTCCTGCGTGAGGCAATGCCTTGCCCTGCTTTGGCTGCCACACAGTGCACTCACCCACTGACCTGCGCCCACTCTCTGGCACTCCTTAGTGAGATGAACTAGGTACCCCAGATGAAAATGCAGAAATCACCTCTCTTCTGCGTTGCTTACACTGGGAGCTGTAGACTGGAGCTGTTCCTATTCAGCCATCTTGGCTCCTCCCCCTTTAACTGTTTAAATCTTAATTTTTTTTGAGACAGTCTCACACTTTGGCCCCGGCTGGAGTGTACTGTCAAGATCTTGGCTTTTTGCAGCCTTGAGTTCCCCAGGCTCAGGTGATCATCCCACCTCAGTTTACTGAGTAGCTGGGACTATAGGCACACACCACCACATCTGGCTAATTTTCATATTTTTTTGTAGAGAGAAGGTTTTGTCATGTTGTCCAGGCTTGCCTAGAACTCCTGGGCTAAATCAATCTGCCCTCCTCGACCTCCAAAGGTGCTGGTATTACAGGCATAAACAAGAGCACCTAGCCTCTGTCTGAACTCTTAAAACCAGAAACAGAGCATGACAATGTAAAAATACAAAGAAACATTGACTGGAGGAGTAGAGACAGGAGACCTGTGGAGGTTGTTCTGTCCCCAATGTCTTGCCGTAATATGTGTCCTGCATACGGGTAGAAACTCATAAAATGCAAAGACTGTAGATTTAGCATGAGGAGATGTCATGTGGCCAATGATGGGGAAGTTCTGTCTTTCCCTTCATTAATTGGGCTATTGTGCATGATCTGTTTTTGTTTGCTGAAATTCAGGTTACAGATAGAAAACTTCCTTATGTTGGAAGAGCTTTAAACATTCTCAGACCTAGTCATCACTCACCTGGTGTCTGGGGTTCACCTTCATACTCCAGGTCACAAAGCAGTTCTGTCCAATGGAACATTCTACAGTCATGAAAATGTGCTATAATCTGCACAGTTCAATAGCTAGCTAGCTGCTATTGAACACTGAAAATATGGTGGCTAGTGGTGAATAAACAAATGGATTTTTTATTTTATTTAATGTTAATTACTTAATTCACTTAAATTTAAATAGCTACATGCAACAGGCTATCCTGTTACACATTGCAATCCTAGGACCTGTGGGTTTCTGAAATCCGATGCAAAGTCTTTGCAAATATGACTATTCAAAGTATATCCTGGGCTCTTGATCAATGAGGATGTGAGCATCTCCAAAACAGAATGATCCCTGATGGAAACAAGTGCAATGACTTTATCTGTACGGTTGACCCTTGAACACCACAGGTTAGATCTGCAGAAGTCCACTTATATGGGGATTTTCTTTCACCTTTGCCACTGCTGAGACAGCAAGACAAACCTCTTCTCTTGCTCCTCCTCCTCAACATACTCAATATGAAGATGTTGATGATAAAGACCTTTATGATGATCCACTTCTATTTAATGAATAGCAAATATACTTTCTCTTACTTATGATTTAATTTTATCCAGCTTGCTTTATTGAAGGGATATAGAATATAGTGCACATAACATACAAAATAGATGTTAACCAACTGCTTAAGTTATCATCAGTAAGGCTTCCAATCAGTAGTAGGCTATTGGTAGCTAAGTTTGGGGAGCCAACTGTTACGTGCAGATTTTTCACTGGGTAGAGGATCAGTGACCCTAATGCACACATTGTTAGAGGGTCAAACGTACTTGCCAGCAGAATATTGGCCTTATTTTTCTGTGAGGCCAGATGGCTCTTTCCTCCCTCTGAATCTGAATTCATGGGTTTTGTTTTAGAAAATATATCTAATTTCAAAAAACCTATGCACAAGTTGAAAAATCTCTCTTGTGGCATGCATTGAAAAGATTCAAGAGCAGGAACTATGTTACTGTTGGTATTATGTTCCCAACATGGACCATGGTGTCTGAGGCATAGTAGAAGCTTGGTAGCTGTAGAAGAAAGGAAGGAAAGAAGGAAGGAAGGAAGGAAGGAAGGAAAGAAGGAAAGGAAGTAAGGGAGGAAGGAAGAATGGAAGGAAGGGAGAAAGGAAAGAAGGAAGAAAGGAAGGGAGGGAGGGAGAAAGGGAGAAATAAGGAAAGAAGGAAGGAAGAAAGGAAGGAAGAAAGGAAGGAAGGAAGAAAGGAAGGAAGGAAGAAAGGAAGGAAGGAAGAAAGGAAAGAAGAAGGAAATAACAGAGATTCAATGAAACAGGCAACTTGATGTGGTGGTTAACTTTATGGGTCAACTTGAACGAACCACAAGGTGCCCAGAATTTTGTTAAACATTATTGCTGGATATGTCTGTGAAAATGTTTGCAGAGAAGATTAGCAATTGGTGGATTGTGTGAAGCAGGTTGCCCTCATTGGTGTAGATAGGCATGATCCAATCTGTTGAAGGTCTAAATATAAAAGAAAGAAAAAAGATCACTTATGTTCTGCTCTAAACTGGCTATTCTAGTTAGAAATTTGTCTAACATTTTTTCAATGTTCTTAACTTCCTTGCATTGGGTTAGAACATGCCCCTTCAGCTCAGAGCAATTTGTTATTACCCACCTTCTGAAGCCTATTTCTGTCAATTTGTGAAAGTCATTCTCCATCTAGTTTTGTTCCCTTGCTCATGAGGAGTTGTGATCCTTTGGAGGAGAAGAGGCATTCTGGATTTTGGAATTTTCAGCCGTTTTGCACTGATTTCTCCCCATTTCATTGATTTATCTACCTTTGGATGGGGTTTCTGTGTGGATGTCCTTTTTGTTGATGTTCATACCTTTCCTTTCTGTTTGTTAGTTTTCTTTCTAACAGTCAGACCTCTCTGCTGCAGGTCTGTTGGAGTTTGCTGGATGGTACTCTAGACCCTGTTTGCTTGGGTATCACCAGTGAAGGCTGCAGAACAGCAATGATTGTTGCCTGTTCCTTAATCCCAGAGGGGCATCCACCAGATGCCAGCTGGAATTTTTCTGTATGAGGTGTCTGTCAACACCTGCTGGGAGGTGTCTCCCTGTCAGGAAACACAGGGGTCAGGGGCCCACTTGAGGAGGCAGTCTGTCCCTTAGCAGAGCTCAAGCGCTGTTCTTGGAGAATGGCTGCTCTCTTCGGAGCTGGAAGGTTTAAGTCTCCTGAAGCTGCGCACACAACCACCCCTTTCCCCAGGTGCTCTGTCTCAGAGAGATGAAGGTTTTATCTATAAGCCCCTAAATGCAGCTGCTGCCTTTTTTTCAGAGATGCCCTTTCAAGAGAGGAGGAATTTAGAGAGGCAGTCTGGCTACAGCGGCTTTGCTGAGCTACAGAGGGCTCTGCCCATTTGGAATTTCCACTGAGGAGCTGGTACCATTCCTTCTGAAACTATTCCAATCAATAGAAAAAGAGGGACTCCTTCCTAACTCATTTTATGAAGCCAGCATCATCCTGATACCAAAACCTGCAGAGACACAACAACAACAACAACAACAAAATTTCAGGCCAATATCCCTGATGAACATTCATGAAAAAATCCTCAATAAAATAATGACAAACCGAATCCAGCAGCACATCAAAAAACTTACCCACAACTATCAAGTCTGCTTCATCCCTGGGATGCAAGCCTGGTTCAAAATCTGCAAATCAGTAAATGTAATCCATCACATAAACAGCAACAATGACAAAAACTACCTGATTATCTCAATAAATGCAGAAAAGGCATTAAAATTCAACACCACTTCATGCTAAAAACTCTCAGTAAACTACGTACTGATAGAACACATCTCAAAACAATAAAAGCTATGTGTGAAAAGCCCACAGCCAATATTATACTGAATGGGCAAAAACTGGAAGTATTCCCTTTGAAAACCAGCATAAGACAAGGATGACCTCTCTCACCACTACTATTCAACATAGTATTGGAAGTTCTGGTCAGGCCAATCAGGCAAGAGAAAGAAATAAAGATATTCAAATAGGAAGAGAGAAAGTCAAATTGTCTGTCTTTGCAGATGACAGGATTGTATATTTAGAAAACTCCAATGTCCCAGCCCAAAATTTCCTTAAGCTGATCAGCAACTCCAGCAAAGTCTCAAGATACAAAATCAATGTGCAAAAATCAACAATTCCTATATACCAATAATATACAAACAGAGATCCAAATCATGAGTGAACTCCCATTCACAATTCCAACAAAGAGAATAAAATACCTGGGAATACAACCTACAAGGGATGTGAAAGACCTCTTCAAGGAGAACTACAAACCACTGCTCAAGGAAATAAAAGAAGTCACAAACAAATGGAAAAACATTCCATGCTCATGGGTAGGAAGAGTCAATATCGTGAAAATGGCCATATTGCTCTAAGTAATTTATAGATTCAGTGCTATCCCCATCAAGCTACCATTGACTTTCTACACAAAATTAGAAAAAAACTGCTTTAAATTTCTTATGGAACCAAAAAAGAGCCCACATAACCAAGACAATCCTAAGCAAAAAGAGCAAAGCTGGAGGCATCACACTACCTGACTTCAAACTATACTACAAGGGTACAGAAACCAAAACAGCATGGTACTGGTACCAAAACAGATATATAGACCAATGGAACAGAACAGAGGCCTCAGAAATAACACCACACATTTTCAACCATCTGATCTTCGACAAATCTGACCAAAACGGGAAACGGGGAAAGGATTCCCTATTTAATAAATGATGTTGGGAAAACTGGCAAGCCAAATGCAGAAAACTGAAACAGGACCCCTTTCTTACACCTTGTACAAAAATTAACTCAAGATGGATTAAAGATTTAAATGTAAGACCTAAAACCATAAAAACCCTAGAAGAAAACCTAAGCAATACCATTCAGGACATAGGCATGGGCAAAGACCTCATTACTAAAACACCAGAACCAATGGCAACAATAGCCAAAATTGACAAATGGGATCTAATTAAACTAAAGAGATTCTGCACAGCAAAAGAAACTATCATCAGAGTGAACAGGCAACCTAAAGAGTGAGAGAAAAAAATTTCAATCAAAGGGCTTATATCTAGAGTCTACAAAGAACTTCAACAAATTTGCAAGAAGAAAAAAAACAACCCCATCAAAAAATGGGCAAAGAATATGAACAGACACTTCTCAAAAGAAGACATTTATGTAGGCTACAAACATATGAAGAAAAACTCCTCTGCACTGGTCATTAGAGAAATTCAAATCAAAACCACAATGACATACCATCTCACACCAGTTAAAATTGCAATTATTAAATAGTCAGGAAACAACAGATGCGGGGGAGGATGTGGAGAAATAGGAATGCTTTTACACTTTTGGTTGGAGTGTAAATTAGTTCAACCATTGTGGAAGACAGTGTGGCAATTCCTCAAGGATCTAGAAGTACAAATATCATTTGACCCAGCAATCTCATTACTGGATATATTCCCAAAGGATTATAAATAATTCTACTATGAAGACACATGCACATGTATGTTTATTGTGGCACTGTTCACAAAACCAAAGACTTGGAACCAACTAAAATGCTCATCAATGGTAGACTGGATAAGGAAAATGTGGCATATATACACCATGGAATACTATGTAGCCATAAAAAAGGATGAGTTATATCCTTTGCAGGGACATGGATGAAGCTGGAAACCATCCTTCTCAGCAAACTAACACAAGAACAGAAAACCAAACACTGCATGTTCTCTCTCATAATTGGGGGTTGAACAATGAGAACATGTGGACACAGGGAGATGAACATCACACACTGGGGCCTGTCAGAGGGTTGGGGACTAGGGGAGGGTAGCATTAGGAGAAATATGTAATGTAGATTAGGAGAAATATGTAATGGTTGACGGGTGCAGCAAGCCACCATGGCATGTGTATACCTATGTAACAAGCCTGCATGTTCTTCACATCTACCCCAGAACTTCAAATATAATTTTAAAAAAAGAAGTGAGAATTCACTCTTTCTACCTGACTGCTTGACCTGGGACATCGGTCTTCTCCTGCTATTAGACTGAAACTTAAACCATTGTTCCTTCTGGAACTGAGGCTTCTGCACTTGGACTGGAACCCACACCTTCAGCCCTCCTGGGTCTCCAGCCTTCAGAGTCAGACTGCAAATCACACTCCTGGCTCTCCTGGGTCTTATGCCTTTAGGCTCAGCCTGGAACTCACAGCCTTAGCTCTCCTGGGTCTCAGGCCTTCAGACTTAGACTGGAACTCACACCATTGACTCTCCTGGGTCTTAGGTCTTCACACTTAGACTAGATTCACACCATTGGCTCTCCTGCAACTCCAGTTTGCAGATATTAGATCATGGGACTTTTTAGTCTCCATAATCATGTCAGCCAATATCATATAATACATACATTTTATTAGTTCTGCTTCTCTGGCAAACCCCAAGTAATGCACTTGATGTCTGCATTTTTGTCTCTAGCTCCCACCAGCTGAGCAACAAGCCTTTCAGCATGCTGGGCCAATAGGGACCCAAGAGATTCCTGGACACCACCTGCCTTCTTGGGAGAAAATTTCCTCTTCCTGACTCATAACACATGTGTGAGTTTCTGTGCGTGAGAACACACCCGGTACAGCTCAGTATCATAATCTGTTTCCTCAGCTACAAAAGGAGAGTATAGAAAGAGGTAGAAGGGACTTAATTTCAGTCCCACAGACCTTTATTTTGCTGCCTCATGTGTTGCATTCTCCTTGAGTTCCTGCTGACTTTCTGTGAGGCAGAAATAATCTTTGTGATTGAATGCAGCTGCTGAGGTTTTCAGAATGACCTCTTTTGAGAAAGTCAGCAAGCTGGCCCTGGCAGGTAAAACATGTACTCCCTCAGTGGTCCTTTTCAGCTCTGTGACTCAGTTTACCATGAATGCAGCCAGAACATATTTGATTCAGGGCTTCAGCAGGGCACCTGGATCCCACAATGTGTGGACCTGTTCCTGTTCAACATCTAGTATGGGCTAAATTATATCCCACTAAAATTCACAGGTTGAAGCCCAAACACCCGGGACCTCAGAATGTGATTTTGTTTAGAGATAGGGATTTTAAAGAGATAACCAAGGTAAAGTGAGGTCACTATGGTGGGCCCTGATGCAATGTGACTTGTGTCCTTATAAGAAGAGGAGATGAGGACAGAGACAAACACAGACGGGCCACCCTGTGAGGACACAGGGAGAAGATGGTGTCTACAAGCCCATGAGAGAGACCTCAGGAGGAAACAGCCCTGCCCACACCTTGATCTCTGACTTCCAGCCTTCAGGACTATGGGAGAATAAATGTCTGTTGTTTATAAGCTGACCAATCTATGGTATTCTGTGATAGCAGCCTGAAATGAACTAAGACACCTGATAAGAAGAGGAGATAAAGACACAGACGCACACAGAAAGATGACCCTGTGAAGACACAGGGAGAAGATGGCATGTGCAAGTCAAGAAGAGAGGCCTCAGGAAGAATCAGCCCTGCCCAGACCTTGATCTCTGACCTCTAGCCTCCAGGACTGTGAGAGAATAAATGTCTGTTGTTTCAGCTGTCCAGTCTGTGGTATTCTGTTACAGCAGTCTAAAATGGACTAAGACATCTTATAAGAAGAGATGAGGACACACACATGCACACAGAGGGATGACCACATGAGAATATATGGAGAAGATGGCATCTACAAGCCCATGAGAGAGGCTTTGGGAGGAACCAGCCCTGCTCACACCTTGATCTTGGACTTTCATGCTCCACGACAGTAGGAGAATAAATGTCTATTGTTGAAGCTCCCTAGCCTTGGGTATTTTATTGTGATGCCTCAAGCAGACTGATAAACTATCCTTTGTTTGTGGTCCAGTGGGGATTCCAAGTGACGGTTTTGCTTTGTGTAGAAGGAAAGAGCCAAATCCAAGCAGGAGAGTAAATGAGACAATCTCAAGGTTCTAATGGAACATGGGTTCAATTTCTGTCCCATGGATGAAAGGCCTCTGGAGGGCATGTGTCAGATTTGGGGGGTGGCACAAGATTCTGTTTCTGAGATGGGTTCTGTCTGTGGAATTCATGAATGGGTAGGTGGAGGAGAACACACAGAGTCTGATGGGGCTGGCCTGGAACCTACACTAGCAGACTTGCTGGTATCAGTGAGATTTAGCTACTGTGCCCTGTGAGGAAATATTTACTGTGATTAATCTTTTAATAACACTCCATTTTAATTGTACCACCTGAAGCAACTTGCCTCCCAAAACAGTTCCTGTAACCAAAGGGTTTATTTATATGTGAAGAATTAAACTAGAATTAAGCCAGATGGAGATTCACACATTCCTGCCTTTGTCTCCTCCTGGATTAAAAATATTTGGAGAGTGAAACTGTTTCTCCAAAGACTGGAAGTGTTAAAGTTCATATGCATTAATTTATTGAAAATGTAATCCAAATGGGATTTTCACCATTCCTATTTTTGATTAGTTTTTGGCTTGACTTTACTGCTTTCCTCCCCAACTACCCCAATTTTTATTATTATTACTACTTTTATTTCTGAAGGCATACCCAAAAATAAAAGCAGAAAATGATTTAACAAGGTTTCCCTCCTAAGGCATTTTTGTGATCCAAAGTGTCACTGAAGTCATTTTAAATTTATATATTTTCATGAAGAAAAATATATCTTCTTCCATGCATATTAAGATATAATTACAGCCAAATCATAAACTGTGTCTGCTCCAAATGCCAGAGGAATGAAGAAAACAGATTCTTCCCTCTCCAGTAACATACAAATGCATTACATTATTTTTGTGTCTTCTTTTAGCCAACTTTAAAATGACAACATACAAAGGATATTCAAGTTGGGTAATTAACATTCTAATAGGTTTGAAGTTTATAGAACTCGTGCATGATACCATCAAGTCATCTTTGATCTACTAAATGACAAATACGCCTACTCTTCACTTCTCTCAATTTCTTCCCTGCAGTGATCATACTACATTTGCTATCATCACCGTATCTGAAATAGTGGCTTTCAGAATTCACCAAGACTCTGGGTCCTTCCAACTCACTTTCTGTAGGGTGTTCACTGTGCCATATGGGTGCGGATGCATGGACCAAACCACTTTTATTTCAATGTCATGGCTGGAAACCACATTACCCTGCAAACACCCTTAGTGCTGTGGTCCTCTGTCTGGTAACAGGATGCAACCTCAATTCTGCTTCAATCCCATCTGCCAACTCACCTGAGCTAGATGTTTCTGGAAAAAAAAAAAAACACCATGGTGCCAATTTGTCTGTAGTATCATTCTGTCCTAGTAAATTTATTTTTCCCACTTTTCTAAAATCATTACAGTAGCCCCTTCTTATCTTTGATTTTGCTTTCCATGGTTTCAGTTATCTGTGATCAACCACAGTCTAAACATATTAAAATAAATATTCCAGAAATGAACAATGCATAAGTTTTTAATTGAATGCTGTTATGAGAAGCATGATGAAGTTTCATAGCATCTTGCTCTGTGGCCGCAAGGACAGGATCATCGCTTTGCCAGCACATCCACGCTGTACAAACTACCTCCCTGTTAATCACTTGGGTGCAAAGAGATCACATTCCTATAGTGTTCATTACAGCATACTGTGATAATTGTACCCCACATAGATAAGAGGTGAACTACTGTCTTTACATCTTACCATCACTGACCCTAAGACCAAAATATCCCTTCCCCAGTTTAATCTAACAAACTTGCCTTAAATCTTACAGAGAAAATACATCCTGTGAGATGAGATAAATTTCACCTTTTTACTACCAATCCCACCCATCCACTGGAGACACACTCACCTTCTCTCTATTCTTTCTGGTTAAAATAAATATATTTCTGTGCTTATTAACTTTGAAGATCTCCTAACTTGATCTCCTGCTGCTGGCAGCTTGGGGTAATTCCCACATTCCCACAGGGCTGTTCTCCTTAGACAGCCCACCCTTTGGTCACAACCAACCACAGGGACTACTGGTATCCCAGTTCCATTGCATGCAGATGACTTCAAAGACTGGCTGTCAAGGCTGCTCTGCCTAAGGGTTTGTACAGAGTTCAGACTTTATTTTCTTGGGGTTGGGGAGATGATGAATGCCTTTCAAATTATCCTCAAATAAAAGCAATGGGATGAGGAGATATATACCTCCTCCTTGCAGAAATAGTCCTGTTGCTCATTCTACAAAAATGTGCAGAGTTTCCACAATGGGACTGAAACTCTGCTGTAATAGCAAACATTTTTACCTTCCTTTTTTTTCCCCACTTATTCCAGCTTCTTCAACCTCCCAAATAAACTACCTCTCCCAGTTCCCTCACTTGGGCTCTGCTTTTGGTGGAAACTGAACTTAAACACCCACCTCAACACTCAACAGGAAATCTCTGCTTCTCCATCAGAGAGAATAAAAAGTCTCATCCTTCCCATGAGAGCTAGAAAAAGGCTCACCTCAAAACAGAAAGGCTAGGAAAAGCCTGGCCAACATGGTGAAACTCCATCTCTCCTAAAAATACAAAAAAATTAGGTAGATATGGTGGCAGGCACCTGTAATCCTAGCTACTCAGGAGCCTGAGTCACAAGAATTGTGTAAACCTGGGAAGTGGAGGTTGCAGTGATCAGAGATTGCACCACTGCACTCCAGCCTAGGTGACAGACTCAGACTTTTTCTCAAAAAAAAAAAAAAAAAAAAAAAAAAAAAAAAAAAAGGAAAGGCTGAGAAAGTCTTTTCTCAAGATGTCCTACAAGGTAACCCACTACCCAATCTATGGTGGTAGCATTCATTTTATTAATAAAAACAAAAAAATACTTCATAACATGGTGGATAATATATGCACACTGAAGTATTTTTTGAGTCAATGCCATTTTATTTTATTACAATTTCAAATTTTATTTTAGATTCAGGGGCCACATGCACAGATGTGTTACATGGTATATTTCATGATGCTGAGGTTTGGAGTATAAATGATCCCATCATCAGGTACTGAACTTAGTACCCAATAGGTAGGATTTTAGCCCTTGTCCCCTTCCCTCCTTTCTCACTTTAATAGTCCCCAGTGTCTATTTTCCCATCTTTATGTATATTTTTTCCCATCCTTATAATTGGGAGCTACCCAGTGTTTAGCTCCCAATTATAAGTGAGAACCCGAGGTATTTGTTTTCTGTTCCTGTATTCATTTGCTTAGAATGATGAACTCTGGCTGCATCCATGTTGCTGCTAATGACATAATCTAATTCTTTTTTATGGCTGCATAGTATTCCATGATGCATCGTGAATATTCTTAGAAATTGCTAAGAAATACTGGCATGTATTTCACTGCAACAAAAAGACATTCAAATGTGTGAGATGCTGCAAGATGAAATACTTTTCCTTGTGAATCCATGATCCAGGGCTTAGGGATATTTGCTATTGATGCTATGGTGATAATTCAAGCATCAGATCAGTATTATGTCATAACTATGCCTCTTTGTTGCATGGGTGGTCATCTGAGCCACATATTTTTCATGTCAACATAGCATTCTGATGATAGGAAAACAAATTAACAAAATCTGTAGGAAGGAGTTGATGGCAGCTGACCAAAGGAGATGCAAGGCATGCCATGGGTCCTCCAGGTTGGGGTAGACATATGTTTGCCAGCCCTGGCTCTCACTTCTGCTTTCAGGTATCATTCTTAGTGCTCTCTGGCACTCTCCACAGCATCTTGGTTGGAAACACACATTCCTAGTCCATTCTAGGAAGAGTGGGTCTCTCTGGAAATAGCAGCAGTGAATACAAGACAGAGATGCAGTTGCAAGGAGAGCCATCCTGTGCTCACAAACTGAGACAATCAGCAACATTAATCGCATTTGCAAGCTTCATTCCCCTTTGATGTCTAACCAAGTCTATTCACATGTTCCAGGGATTGCAACGTGCACATCCTTGGTGGGTCTTATTCTGCTTACCACCAAGCTAAATGCCCTAAGATCTGATGAGCTAAAGATGGAATTACATGCTGAGAAGCACTTCTTTATTTCTGTTTTAACTTTTGGGTCCAGCCCCTGTTTGGTTCCTCTGAGAGCCAGAAAACAGCTTACCTCAAAACAGGAAGGCTGGGAAAATCTCACTTAATCAGGACATTTATCTCAGTGGTAGACAGAATAACACTCACTGAGGATGTTGTTTTAGTCTGTTTTCACACTGCTATAAAGAATTGCCTGAGACTGGGTAATTTATAAAGGAAAGAGGTTTAATTGATTCACAGTTCCACATGGCTGGGGAGGCCTCAGGAAACTTACAGTCATGGTGAATGGTGAAGGAGAACCAAGACACGTCTAAATGGCGGCAAGCAAGAGACAGTCAAAAAGGAGAAATTGCCACTTATAAGACCATGAGATCTTGAGAGAACCCACTATCACAAGACAGCACGGGGCAAATCACCCCAAGTTCTAATCACCTTCCACCAGGTCACTCCCTCAACACCTGGAGATTACAATTCAAGATGACATCTGGGTGGGAACAAAGAGCCGAGCCATATCAGATGTGCACATCACAATCCCTGGAACATGTTAACAGACTTAATTAGATGTCAAGGGGAATGAAGGCTGCAGATGCAACAAAAGTTGCTAATTGGCTGACTTTAAAAAGTGGGAGTTTTATCCTGGAATATCCAGGTAGATTCACTGTCATTAAAAGAGTCCTTAAAAGTGGAAGAGGGAGAAAGAAGAGAGTGCAAAGGAGATTTGACTACCCAAAAAAAGCACAGAGAGATGCACCTTGCAGGCTTTGAAGATGGAGGAAGAAGATCTCTAGAAGCTGAAAAGGGGAGAAAAAGGATTCTCCCCTAACCTGGAGCACAGCCCTCCTGACACCTTGATTTTAGTCCACTAAGACTCAAGTCAGACTTCTGACCTCCATATCTGCCAGACTAAACTGGTGTTGTTTTGAACCAGTAAGTTTGTAGTGATTTGTTACAGCAGCAAATAGGAGACTTATACACTCGCTTTCATTTCCATTTTTGCAGTTGACATCTAAGTGGTCTCTCTGCATTCTTGCATGTTGCTATTGGGTTAAGTTTTCTTAATGCATGGCTTTTCTTGTTCTCATTCTCAACAACAAAGCAATACAAATCACTTTCAATGGCTTGGAAGGCATGAATTTTCCACAACCTTCTTAGCTGGGCATCCAATATTCCCAACCGTATTACCATGACCTCCACTTCTAGTGTTATTTCTTACTGCTTCCTTGCACATTTTCTATGTGTTCCTGGCAGACTGGACAATTTTCTATTCCTCAAACCTGCTCAATTTTCTGTAAACCAAAAAGTATTTGACATAGATCCCAATCAGCTTAGAAGTTTCTTTTGCCAAGGTTAAGGACATGCCCAGAAGAAATAAACATGGAATCAGAGAAACAGTCTCTGGTCTGTGCCGTTCTCCAAAGATGATTCTGAAGCCTTCAGTGTTTAAAGGGGAGAAGTGGGTTTGAAGGGAAAAAGGGCGGGTATGGTCACATTACTGAATCGAAATTGCAAGAGAAAGGGAGCAAGAAGGGCAGTAGTCAAGCATATATTTGTCTCATGTTTAGGAAATTAGCACTTTGCATAAGGTGAACCTAGCTTATGTAGCTACCTGTGGAGATGTTTAACCCTTTATCTGTAGCTATCTGCTTAGGAATGAAAGGAAAGGCATCTTCTTGCATGATTCGACTTTCACCTTGTTCTTTCCTTTTGGAAGAGTGAATTGAGGTCCTGAGTTTTTATGTTTTCTTTCACATTTCATTATGTCCGTGTCTATGTCTGTACCTCCTATATGGCTGGTATTGCCTTTGAATTCTATCTTTTCCTAACAAATGTCTATTCATTGATTCATTTCAAGAGGAGCGTAAGGCTATTGTCTCTCACTGTTTTACAGTAACGGCTGTTGTTTTACCTTGCAGTACAGTGTGTGTACATGCCTGTGTGTTTATGTATGTGCCTGTGGGTTTACGCACATGTGTTATAATGCCATGCCCATTTGACAATAAACTCTTATAGGATCCTGGGAGATGCATCAGACATTTAGTAATAAGACACACATGTCAGCTTACATTTCCAAAAGAAGGAAATAAAATGAACATCACATTTCATGTGATGCAATCTTTTTATCCTTAATCCTTGAAAAAAGCCTACCAGCAGATGGAAACATCTCTATTTTCAGAGTGATGAAGCCGGCATCCACAATGTATGTGTACAGTTTAGGACTCATGATCTAGTGAGTGATCAGGGTCAGACTCAAACCCGGTGTTTTGAGTCTGAGATTTTTGTTGCACCACTTTTTTTTTATACATAATGAGCCCCAAGGAAATATTCTTAGATTGGTTTGTTTCATCAGGTAAATCTCAGCCATTCTGAAAAAAGTTCAGGGCAATTTATTGAAAGCCTGTCCTTGTTCTGTCCACTAGGATTGAGTCAGAAAGGAAAAAAAATGTGATGGGCTTAATTGTATCCCCCTAAAATTCATATATTGAAGTCCTCAACTCCAGGACATCAAAATGTGGCTGTATTTGGAGACAGGGTCTTTAAAGAGGTGATTAAGGTAAAACGAAGTCATTAGGGTGAACCCTGATCCAATGGACTGGTGTCCTCATAAGAGGAGGAGATGAGGACACAGACACACACAGAGGGACGACCAGGTGAGGACACAGGGAGAAGATGGCATCTACAAGCCCAGGAGAGAGGCCTCAGGAGGAACCAGCCCTGCCCAAACCTTGATCTCCAACTTCCAGCCTCCAGGACTGTGCGAGAATAAATGTCTGTTGTTTAAGCCACCCAGTCTATGCTATTCTGTTATAGCAGCCTGAAATGGACTAAGACATCTCATTAGAAGAGGCAATGAGGACACAGACACACACGGAGAGATGACCCTGTGAGGGCCCAGAGAGAAGATGGTGTCTACGAACCAAGGAAAGAAGTCTCAGGAGGAACCAGCCCTGCCCATACCTTGATCTCACACCTCCAGCCTCCAGGACTGTGGGAGAATAAATGTCTGTTTCTTAAGCCCCCTGGTCTGTGGACCTTTGTTACAATGGCCTCAGCTGACTCATACAATGGCCTTGTGTGGCCCTGTACTCAGGACAGCTAGGGTCTGTGGTATCTTTACAGAGAGAGAACTGTTTACAGACTGCATAGCCAGTCCTGAACACATTCACTGCTTTACTTAGGTTACTTGCCACTGTCATTGTTTTGGGAAACAAAAAATCACAGAGGTGACTTTACTGAAACCTCAGTGCAAACTGTTTGCAAATAGTCTCTTACTGGGTAATTGACAGGACTCAGCATAAATGGGAAATAGAAAGTGTCTGACACATGAGCCACTTTTGGCTAACGTTTCTAGCTCTGGCCATCTGGGAATTCCAGGGGGCATCAGAATAATCTTGGGGAGGGTGCCCTGGTAGAGTAATTGATCTTAAATTACAGTCTTAGCTGGGTCCTGAGAGACTTTAAAACTGGCGAGCCACCTAGACGCAGAATCTTTATTATAACACCGAAAATGGAATTAATTATCAATGGTATGCACTCAAGACATACTTAGAGTGCCCTTGAATTAGTGGCAAATATTTTGCTTAAATTTCTGTCCAAAACATGGATTGCTTTCTGGAATGTAGGAGGGATGAGAGTTACAAATGCGTAGTTGTGTCCATGCTCACATCCTACACAATCATTCGTTGGACAGCCAGAGAATTAGCTTTCCAGACTTCCTAACCTTCTCAGCAGGACTCTAAAAATACAGAAAGCCCACATGTATTTTCATTCTTATGGAATGTTATCCTTTTGAAAAGTATTGCCCAAGAGTGGAGGCAGCAGAATGACTGATTTGTGGAAAACAGGTGCCTCTGGCAGGGTAATTTCTCATGGACTGTGACTTCTTCATGGCTGCTCTGGCTCCAGCTGGAATTCACGGAGAGCCCCCGTGACTTTAACTTCACCGCCATAAACCATAAGGCACACAGACCCCTAATGCAGCCTCGTCACATGGAAAAAACCATGTGAGAGGACGGATAGATTATATTTCTATTTTAATAATATCTATATGGATCCCATAACAGCATGTTGTAGATTATATTTCTATTTTAATAATATCTATATGGATCCCATAACAGCATGTTGTAAACCTCACATACACACAATCAAATTTACTTAAGGAATTTTAAATGAGAACATTTGGTATTTGGTTTTCATGTAGATAACTTTTTCCTAGAAACAAAGGTGGAAAATATGACTTGAACAGACAAAGAATTCTGTGAGGCTATTTTGAAAAATAACTGAATGGCTGCATCTATTGCAACATCGTCACCTTTAACTTTATTGATTGCTACTTTTTTTTTTTTTTTGAGACAGAGTCTCACTCTGTAACCCAGGCTGCAGTGCAGCAGCACAATCTCAGCTCACTGCAATTTCCACCTCCTGGGTTCAAGCAATTCTCTGCCTCAGCCTCCTAAGTAGCTGGGATTGCAGCTGCCGGATACCACACCTGGCTAATTTTTATATTTTTAGTAGAGACGCGGTTTCACCATTTTAGCCAGGCTGGTCTGGAACTCCTGACCTCGTGATCCACCTGCCTTGGCCTCTCAAATTGCTGGGATTACAGGCAAGAGCCACTACACCCTGCCACACTTTTTTTTTTTTTTTTTTTTTGACAGAGTTTCCCTCTGTTGCCCTGGTTGGAGTGCAGTGGTATGATCTTGGCTCACTGCAACGTTTACCTCTCAGATTCAAGTGATTCTCCTGCCTCAGCCTCCCGTGTAGCTGTGATTACAAGCACACGCCATCACGCCCAGAAAATTTTTGTATTTTTAGTAGCGATGGGGTTTTGCCATGTTGGCCAGGCTGCTCTCAAACTCCTGACCTCAAGTGATCCGCCCACTTCATCCTCCCAAAGTGCTAGGATTACAGGTGTGAGCCATTGTGCCTGGCTGATTAGTTACTTTTGAAGCTTGATATTCAAATGTATATACCATATGATACTTAGAAATAATAAAATACTTAGAAAAATAAGACAAAAAGACGAACTAAGAGAAACTGGCCGTTAGATGTCTACAAGAATTTGCAAACAGTCACAACAGGCTCTGTAGCATTACTGGTTTGGTGACCATCTTAAATCAAGATATCCCAGAGGATGGAGTGAGCTTTAATGGGGAATGCAGGTAGAATCTCCAAACCTAAAAAATAATTTATCACTAACTTGAGAGGTCCTTTGTATCCCAATGGACATTTGGATCTGTGTGTGTGTGTGTGTGTGTGTGTGTGTGTTTGTGCATGGGTGTGGGTGGGTAGATGTATGTCTGAGTTCTAGGGAGCAAGGATGATAACATGGATGGTGAAGGAACTTATTATGGGCTGAATTCTGTCCCTAGAAATTCATATGCTGAAGTCCTAATTCCTAGTGCCATGGAAGATGGTTGTATCTGGGGATTGCGTCTTTCATGAGGTAATTAAGTTGCATGAGATCATTAGGCTGGACCCTAATTTAATACAACTCGTGGACTTATGGTATCGTCTAAATGCTTGTGTCCTCCTAAAATTCAATGTTGAAATTCTTACTCTGAAGGTTTAAGAAGAGCCTCCTGAATGGAATGAGTGCCCTTACAAAAGGGACCTCAGAGAACTCCCTCACCCCTTTCACCATGTGAGGACATAGTGAGAAGCTGCCATCTGTGAATCAGGAAGTGGGGCCTCACCAGACACCAAATCCGCCATGCTTTCAACTTGGATTTCCAGCCTCCAGAAGCGCAAGCAATAAATGTCTGTTGTTTATAAGTCTCCCAGTCTATGGTATTCTGTTTTAGAAGGCTGAGATGGACTAATACACTTTATGAGAAGAGACAATGAGGACACAGACACACACAGAGAGATGACCTGGTGAGGACGCAGGGAGAAGATGGTGTCTACAAGCTCTGGACCAAGGCCTCAGGTGGAGCCAGTCCTGCTCACAGCTTTATACCAGACTTCCAGCCTCCAGCACTGAGAGAGAATAATGTCTGTTGTTTATAATCCACCCCGTCCATGGTATTTTGTGATACCGTGTCCAAAATTGGTGGGTTCTTGATCTCTCTGACTTTAAGAACAAAGCCGCGGAACCTCCCAGTGAGTGTTACATTTCTTAAGATGGTGTGTCCAAAGTTTGTTCCTTCTGATGTTCGGACGTGTTCAGAGTAATTTCCTTCTTGTGGGTTTGTAGTCTCACTGGCCTCAGGAGTGAAGCTGCAGACCTTCGCAGTGAGTGTTACAGCTCTTAAAGGCAGCATGTCTGGAGTTTCTGGTTCCTTCTGGTGGGTTCCTCGTCTCCCTGGCTTCAGGAGTGAAGCTGCAGATCTTCATGGTGAGTGTTACAGCTCACATAGGCCAGGGACCCAAAGAGTGAGCAGCAGCAAGACTTAACTGTGAAGAGCTAAAGAACAAATCTTCCCCAACCTGGAAAGGGACCAGTAGCCTGCTTTTATTGCCTTATCTGGCCCCACCCACATCCTGCTCATTGGTCCATTTTACAGAGAGCTGATTGGTCAGTTTTACAGACTGCTGATTGGTGTGTTTACAATCCCAGAGCTAGACACAGAGTGCTGATTGGTGCATTTACAATCCTCTAGCCAGACATAAAAGTTCTCCAAGTCCCCACTAGATTAGCTAGACACAGAGCACTGATCAGTGCATTTACAAACCTTGAACTAGACACAAAGTGCTGATTGGTGGATTTACAATCCTTTAGCTAGACACAAAAGTTCTTCAAATCCCCACAGACTCAGGAGCCCAGGTGGCTTCCCCTAGTGGATCCTGCGCTGGGGCCTCCCATGGAGCTGCCTGCCAGTCCCACGTGGTATGCCCACACTCCTTAGCCCTTGGGGGGTGGATGGGACTAGGTGCCACAGAGCAGGGGGTGGCACCCGTCAGGGAGGCTCAGGTGTGTGGGAGCCCATAGTGGGGTGGGCTCCGGCATGCCGGGCTGCTGGTCGGGAGCCCTGCCCCGAGGGGAGGTTGCTGAGTCTCTGCATGAATTTGAGCGCAGCAGTGGGCCAGTAATGCTGGGGAACCCATGCAGCCTCCGCAGCTGCTGGCCCAGGTGCTAAGCACCTCACTTCCCAGGGCCGGCCACCCTAAGTGTGGGGTCTGCCAAGCCAGCGCCTACACAGAACTCATGCTGGCACCAGAGTGCTGCCCACAGTCACCGTTCCCGCCGGCGCCTCTCCCTCCACACCTCCTGGCAATCAGATGGAGCCAGCTCCACCTCTGCCAGCCCAGAGAGGGGCTCCCACAGTGCAGCGGTGGGCAGAAGGTCTCCTCAAGCACAGCCAGAGTGGATGCCCAGGCCAAGGAGGTGCTGAGCGAGTAAGGGCTGCTAGTACATTGTCACCTCTCAATAGCAGCCTGAAATGGACTAAGCCATCTCATAAGAAGAAGGGATAAGGACACATATATGCAGAGAGTCGACCCTGTGAGTACAAGGGAGACTGTGGTGTTGGCAAGACCAGGAGAGAGACCTCAGGAGGAGCCAGCCCAGCCCACACCTTCCTCTGGGACTTCCAGCCTCCAGGAGTGTGAGAAATAAATGTCTGTTTTTTAAACTTCCCAGTTTGTGGTTCTTTGTTATATAAGCCTGAGCAAAGTAACACAAAGTAATACAAAGCAGATGGTTTTGTGACACAAAATACTGATAGCTATGATCTTGCTATTAATTAAGGGATCAGAAGGATAGGTATGATTAAAAAGATATTGTTTGATGGTTCAGCTTCCAGATATTACCAGCATGCAGATTTAGAGAACCGGTGTTTTCTTTAGCATTTTGGTCCCATCTTTTATAAGAGGCAGCGTTTCCAAAGAGGGATAAAGAGGATGAATGGGAGGAAAAAGAGGGAAGCATGAATAATTGAGAAAAAAGCTAAAACTGATAGAAAAGAGATATAAGGAGAATCTATAGTTCAACTCTGTTCTTAAAACTGGATAATTGAGCTATTTTCCAAATGCAATATTAGTTATACATAATGGAGAAAAACAAAAATTGTTTTCCAAGATTAAGTGGCATTCCTAATTGCCCATAAAAAAATTACAGATCACTTTGGTAGATACCAGGATACCATACCACCCTTCACCCACAATTTGGGACATACTACTTATAATAGTTGACAGCTTTAAGATCATTTCAGCTACCAGGATCTAATTTGTCCGCCTGGGATAATTTTCCCCTAGAGAACAGATGGAAAATGCGAGTTTCACAAACAGTAAATAATTCTGTGAGCCTCTTTGAAAACTCACTGAACTGATGCTTCCTTTGCAACATTGCTACCTTCAATTTTACTGATAGTAACTTTTGAAGCTGGATATTCAAACCTACATGCCATGTGATACTTTACATGGGAAACATGGGCAGCGAATAATTTCATTTATAAGTTAATATTTACTGAAAAATGAAAATGTATGGTCCTAGGCCAACAATTGCTATCCTCAGTCTCACCTGCCATTAACGAAGGGATCAGCAGGATGAATACTATAAATATTGTTTGATGTTTCAGCTTCCAGATATTACTAGTGTGCAGAGTAAAATATTTTTTACTGTTATCTTTAACAATACATTTTTTAAAACTCTAATTTAAGTGTGCAATATGTTTTCAAACTTCTACTGCCAGTTTTTATGATGAAAATTTTACACTTAAATTTTATATCTCAGTATTCTATAAGAAGAAAAATAAGAATTAAAGATAAGGCAGATAAGAAAAGGCATAAAATCAAAGATTTGTGATTTACTTTACTTAAAACTGCTCAGGAAATGGAATTATACAAATACTAACATATATTGTCTTGTCTTAGCTACTGTAACAAAATACCATAGACTGGGAGGCTTATAAACAACAGACATTTATTGCTCATGTTTTTGGAGGCTGGAAGTCCCAGATCAAGGTGTGGTAGATCGAGTGTCTGGTGAAGGATTCCTGGTTCCTAGATGGAGAGTTCTTGCTGTGTTCTTACATGGTGGAAGGGGTAAGGGAGAAGGGCACTCTCTTGGTTCACTTTTATAAAGGCACTCTTCATATTCATGAGGCCCCACCCTCACGATCTCATCACCTTCCAAAGGCTCCACCTCCCAACACCATTACCATGGAGGTGAGGGTTCAACACATGAATTTTGGGGAGACACATTCAGTCCATAGCATGTACCCACATGTTTATATGTGTATATGTGTATTCACATTTTGTAGATATATGGAATAAATGTTATGTATATGTGTATATCCTTATGTGTGTGTGTATATGTCTAATAAATGTTATGTATATGTGGATGCGCTTATGTGTGTAACATATATATGGTATATTCCAAAATATTGCCCAATTTTTATACATAAAAATTATACTGAATTTTACTGAATTATACTGAGTCAAATTTAAAGAATATTTTTCTACATTGTTTAGAATAAATTAAACATTTTACAATTAAAAGAGAGATACATTTTAGTTAACTTAAAATAAAATCTCCCCCAAAGGTGACCTGTATGTGATGTGGGCAGGCTTGTGGGAAAACACATATCTTTGGCACAGATTTTTCTTTCCACATGGTTCTGCATACACTGCCACTCAGCCCAGAGATACTTGGTCTTGCTGGTATACCAATGGATTATCTCTAAAAACTCCATTTCTTTAACTCTTTCCTTGAGGGCAAGGAAGGTCAGCTATCTGTTTTTCTGTTTGCTGGTTGCTTTTTCAGTTCAATGATACCATAAATAACCATGAAAGATCCCAGGGCTCATTAGTTGTTTGTGTGATTTGTAGGGCATTTAAAACCTCCTGCCTGCTATTCCTCCAGATTCTATTTTGGCTATTCTTGGAAGTCAGAAAGTTCATTTTCCTCTTTTAGTGAAAAGCTCTATCAAAATCCTTTTACATATAGTTTTCCATTGTAAGACCAATAAATGGTAGATTTATTATTCTATCCATTTTTTCCCAGCACAGCTTCAACACAAAACAAAGTTGTACCACAGTTAACATTAAAGCCACATGACTATTTTTGGGAAAACTGCAGAATATCTCTTTCAGACCTTATGGGTGGGATGGGAAGGGGCGAAGTAGTTTTCTGTTTTGTCAAAGGGAGATTTTCTTTACAGAGACATTAGATCATTCAAATCAACCATTTTGGAACACTGAATTTCCTTTTAATGAAAAACAAGTTTTTGTTTATTTTCAATGTTAACTGATGTGGTAAATGAATGTTTTTGGTATCACCTTTGGGCAAAGTGGAAGACTGGCACATGGTACCAGTAAGTGAATTAATAAATGATTTTTAAAATGTAAATAAGTAAATAAATTAATCCAGAAACATCATTATCTGTCAATGTTCCTGTTAATAAATCTTCAACAACCATATGTTAACTGAAGCCAATGCAGAATTATTCTCTGGGGAAATTTTTTTCCCCACCAGACATATCCCCACCCCCTTTTCTTGTAAGGTTGTGATTAGATGCAACATTTTGCTGGAGAATTCCATATTCTTGAGAAGACACAATGCTAATTTTTGCTGTCTTCGTTGTCATCAATATCTGGAGTATGGTCTTGCTGAAGATGCTAACTTTGAAATTTCTACTCTTAAATCTTCTTTAGACTTCAAGGTAAATTACATCAGTAATGAAGGATTATATGAGGGATACTCAGCCCCTCTATATATGTATTCTAAATTTTACCGTGGAGTTGACTCATAGCATTAAGAAGCCTCAGAGCTAAGAAACAACTTCAGATATGGAATTCAATGTTTCTAAGACACTCTGGCACCAAATAAGACATTTCTTTTGCAAAGCTTAAGCTACCTGTAGTTGGATATTGACTTCAATTTGAAAAACATTATTTAAACATCTAAGGAACTTGCTGGGTTTGGGACAGGATTCATTAATACGCTGTATGCTGCAGCCTTGGACCATGTTTGCATACATATTATCCTTATATCTGTCTAACTTAGGGTTTAACATGGTGTTCACTGATGACTTAAATGAGTCTACTTTCATGTCATGGAGTTATAGCCAAGCTAAATACAGAGACAAACATTTATCCTAGTGTTGGTGGAATTCTACATACCAGCGTGCCCATGCACGCACACACACACACACACACCACTCTCCTTTTTAGGTACTCTGTCTTACAGGAATCTCTCTGTGACTTTGTCATTGTGGCAATTGGAAAATAGAATAATTGATATGGTAATTTAGGAAGATCAACAGTAGCATCAGTTGATCAAAGTATCTCCCATTTCCAAATTAATCTTTGCCCTTGAGCAGAGAAGAAATGCTCCTTACTTTTTTCCAACTGCCTCATTCCTTGCCAGGCATCTTGATCCTAAGTCATGGTACCTTGAGGAAAAACATGAGAGCTTGCTTCACGGGCTGAGGTCATACTATGAATAACACAATTATTAGGGTGAATGTAATTGGAGGTAAGAAATGCATTGAGAAGAATCATTTATCCTCAGACTTCCAAGGTGCAGAAGTGATAAAAACATGAGTAGTAGAACATTCTTCAGTTAAACATGGTCCCATACATAAGGAACCTATTCAGACATACTCATGCCCTGTGCTGTCTGAGTCACTCAAGCACATGTTTGCTTTTCAGAATCAGCAGGAGGAGCCAGAATGGAAACTCCTGAGGGATAGTTTCCTGTTTAACATTCTTATCCAAGACAATCTTCCTAGTTGCTAAGTCTGTAGATAGCTCAGCAGTTGTGGTGCTCATATCCATTCGTTCATGGGTAGGGGTGATGTGCTGATGCTCTTCCAGGCAGAATACTCAATGAAGGTGATAAGGGAGTGAACAAAATGAGCCAAGCAGGCTCCTGGAATACATAGTTTAGTGGAGGCCGATAGTTATAAAAAAATCAGGCAAATAGCTGTATCATTATAGACTGTGGTAGATACTATGAGGGAAATAAATACGATGCCAGCAGAAATTGTAACAAAGGGAATGAACTAGTTCAGGAGGTCACAGATAAATTCTACGTGCTCCAAAAAGAAGACAGAGCAAGGCAAAGCATCTGCAGCAGGAGTAGGTAGGACTAGAGAAAATCTAGGTTTTCAGGGAAGGTGAAGAGTAGAGAGAAGTGTGAGCCAAAACCAGGCAAAGCAGAACATCTTGAGGGCCATCAAAAATGGCATTCATTGTAAGAGCAATAGCAAGTAATTAAAAGGATGAGAGCATGCCTGTAATCCCAGAATTTGAGAGGTCAAGGCAGGTGGATCACCTAAGTTCAGGAGTTTGAGACTAGCCTGGTCCATATGGTGAAATCCTGTCTCTACTAAAAAATAACAAAAAATTAGCCAGGCATGGTGGCAAGTGCCTGTAATCCTGGCCACTTGGGAAGCTAAAGCAGCAGAATCAGTTGAACCTGGGAGGTGGAGGTTGCAGTGAGCTGAGATTGTGCCACTACACTCCAGCCTGAGCAACAAGAGTGAAACCTCCTTGAGATGCAAAATACATACATAAATAAATAATAAATAAATAAATAAATAAATAAAATAAAAGGATGAAGGAAGGAGGAACACCATGAGTAGAGAAGAATTTGGAAATAATACTATGGCTACAGAGTGGAGAATATGGATCAGAGCTGGTCTACAGGTGGCCACTTAGGAAGCAGATAAAGTGTCCAGATAAGAGGCCAAGGTAGTTTCCACCAGACAGATGGTGACAGAAATGGAGAAATGCAGTCAAATGAGAAACATCTATGAGGACTGGAGCTAGATTGATTACAAGGGGAAAATGAAGATCTCCAAGTTCCTGGCTTATGGAACTGGACATGAAAGGCTTGGACACAAGTTTGTTCTTTGTTCTTGTGTTAGTGCGTTTTATGTTACTACAGAGGGATACCTGAGGCTGGATGGTTTAAAGAAAAGAGGTTTATTTGGCTCACAGTTCTGCAACTACAAGAAGTTTGGCACTGACATCTACTTCTGGTGAGGACTTCAGGCTGCTTCCCATCATGACAGAAGGCAAGGGGAGCTGGTGTGTGTACAGAACACATGGCAAGAGAGGAAGGCAGATATAGATACCAGGCTCCCTTAAACAACCAGCTCTCGCATGAAACAACAAAGCCAAAACTCACTCATCACCAGGGAATGGCACCAAGGCATTCATGAAGAATCCACTCCATGACTCAAACACCTCTCACTCAACTCTACCTCCAACATTGGAGATCAAATTTCAACATGAGATTTTGAAGGAAAAAATACCCAAAGTGTATCAGGCATTGATAAGTGTAACGATCTTTGAGATAGCTGAGAGGAAATGTTGGAAAGACTTGAATATATGGGTCTGGAGTATGTAGAGAAGACATGAACTGGAAACATACATTTGGAGTGACTGACCTGCACACATTGATAGAAGTCAGAGGCAGAGATGGAAAAACTTACAAAAGGTGCATAAAATTACAGGAAATAGTCCAGGGGAAAGTTTTGATGTGCTCCAACATTCAATTGTCTGTTGAACAGTGAAGGTCAAATGCATCCTATGGATTGAGTGATTTAATTGAATTATGGTGAGCTTGCAGAGAGCTGTAATTAAGGGAGAGTTATAGGATAAATTTCAGACTGAAATTGCCTTTGCAATATTATAACTGAGGAAATTGTGACAGTGAAAGAGATAGACCTAAATGACTCCATTTTGCTTCTAACCTCTAAGTTGTGCTTCTTCATTTCTGGGCATAGACTGAACTAATTTTGGGAAGGAATTTACTTCATGGTTTGACTCTGAAACAAAATTGAAAATAACCC
Organism: Pan paniscus; assembly: GCF_029289425.2. Lineage (NCBI taxonomy): Eukaryota > Metazoa > Chordata > Mammalia > Primates > Hominidae > Pan > Pan paniscus. The sequence goes on along the minus strand of NC_073273.2, from coordinate 43,068,630 downwards.
TTTCCCCAAAAAGAAACACTTCTTGATGGGGACCAGCCTGCCTTTGCAGGAAAAACAAATTAGCTGCAAGATTAGAAATTATAATTTAGGAGTCATGCAGCAGTGGGCTGTAAGAGTCTGAACCTCCCCACATTGCTTCTGGGGATAACATCACTATTGTAAAACCTGAGATCAGTTCTTGAGATATTTTGCAGACCCTACACTTGATGCATCAGTTGATACCACCCAGACTAGTAATCTGGTTCAACCAGTTCTGCCATCCCACCCAAGAACAGAAAACAGCAAGAAAACCTCACTTTGACCTGGTACAATTCCATCTCCAACCTGAACAATAAGCACTCTCCAATTCCCAAGGCCCAACCCACCGAATTATGTTTAAAAACTCTAATCCCTAAATGCTTAGGGAGACTGAATTGAGTAATAATAAAACTCTTGTCTCCCACACAGCTGACTCTGCATGAATTACTCTTTCTCCATTGCAATTCCCCTGTCTTAATAAGTTGGCTCTGTCTAGGCAGCAGGCAAGGTGATCCCATTGGGTGGTGACAGGATTAGAGTTAGCCAAAAATGAGGGAAATGGAGACTTCAAGTATCCACAACTCAAAGAATATTGCTGATATTCATTTCACTGGGCAACCCACTCAGGTCCCCTTCCTCACTGTGAAAGCTTTGTTCTTTCACTATTCACAATACACCTTGCTATTACTCAAAAAAAAAAAAAAAAAAATCATTTCATCCATGTTTCCACATCACCTTATGTCATCTATATATGGTAATGCATATCATCTTATATCATCAGAAAGACAATACTGCATCTTATTACTTTGCTTACCTGTATATATTATTGATGAAAAGAGTCAAACATTGTAAAATATTTAAAGAGATTTATTCTGAGCCAAATATGAGTGGACAATGGTCAGTGACACAGCTGTAGGATATCCTGAGAACATTGCCCAAGATGGTCAGGCTACATCTTGGTTTTATACATTTTAGGGAGACATGAGACATCAGTCAATACATGTGAGATGTACACTGATTCAGTTTGGAATGGTTGGACAACTGGAAGTTGTGGCTTCAAGTTTATAACAGGAAGATTCAAAGATTTTCTGATGGGCAGTTGGTTGAAAGCACTTGCCTAAAGACTTGGAATCAATAGAAAGGAAATGTCTGGGTTAAGATAAGGGTTGTGCAGACCAAGGCTATTGTTATGCAGATGAGGACTTCAGATAGCAGGATTCAGAGAGAATAGATTGTAAATGTTTCCAATCAGACTTAAAAAGCTGTCAGCCTCTTAGTTGAATTTCTCCTGGATCAGGAAAAAGTCCTGGAAAAGGGAAAGAGATTCCCTATATAATGTAGATTTTCCCTCATAGGAGACAGCTTTGCAGGGCTATTTCAAGATATTGCAAAGAAACATATTTGGGATTAAAATAGTTTGATTTCCTTTCCCAGTACTTTAGGAGGCTGAGGCAGGTGGATCTCCTGAAGTCAGGATTGGAGAACAGACTGGCCAACATGGTGAAACCCCATCTCTATTAAAAATACGAAAAAAAAAATTAGATAGGTGTAGTGCTGGGCACCTGTAGTCCCAGCTACTTGGGAGGCTGAGGGAGGAGGATCACTTGAACCAAGGAGGAGGAGGTTGCAATCAGCCGAGATTATGCCACTGCACTCCAGCCTGGGTAGCAGAGTAAGACTCTGTCTCAAAAAATAATAAAAAAAAAAGTATCTGTCTTATGATATTATGCCAGAGTCAGGTTGGAAAGTAAGCCATGTTTTATAGCGTTAAATAAAACCTCTCTTATGAGACTTTATGATTTGTAGGGCATGACTCCTGAGACCTCTTAGATAGGAATTTGTGGAAGAGAAGAGAAAAGGTCAGAGTTCATCCTCTATACAGTTTCAATTTAGTAAGAAATTTTACATTACATTTCACTGACTGAAGTGCCATGCACATCCATGTGAAGAGACCACCAAACAGGATTTTGAGTAATAAAGCTTTTTAATCACCTGGGTGCAGGCAGGTTGAGTCCAAAAAGAGTCAGCAAAGGGAGATAGGGGTGGGGCCATTTTATAGGATTTGGGTAGGTAATGCAAAATTACAGTCAAAGGGGGTTGTTCGCTGGTGGGCAGGGGCGGGGGTCAGAGGGTGATCAGAGAGGGAGCTTCTGAGCCAGGAGAAAGAATTTCACAAGATAATGTCATCAGTTAAGGCAGGAACTGGCCATTTTCACTTCTTTTGTGACTCTTCACTTGCTTCAGGATATCTGGATGTATAAGTGCAGGCTTGGGCTCAGAGGCCTGACATTCTTGTCTTCTTATATTAATAAGAAAAATAAAATGAAATAGTGGCAGAGTGTTGGGGTGGCAAAAATTTTTGGGGTGGTATGGAGAGATAATGGGCGATGTTTCTCAGGGCTGCTTCAATGGGAATTGGGGGCAGCATGGGAACCTACATTAGGAGAGATTAAGTTGAGGGAAGATTTTGTGGTAAGGGGTGATATTGTGGGGTTGTTAGAAGGAATATTTTTCTTATAGAATGATTGATGATGGCCTGGATATGGTTTTGTATGAATTGAGAAACTAAACAGAAGACACAAAGTCTGAAGAAGCGAAGGAGAAAAACAGATCTAAGAATTGGGAGAACCCAGGACATCCAGTCAGAGTGCCTAAGGGGATTCAGCATGATTATTTGCTTGGTTGGTGAGTTTTGGGCTCTATCCTTGCATTTTTTATGTTGTCAAATAAGAGGACAGATTGATTTAGGTAAAAAAAAAATACTCTTCATTTAAAAATATACAGAGTCCTCCCTTTTCAGCAGAGAGTAAGTCATGGCCTCGGGAGTTCTGGAAGACAACGGCAGCTAGAGAGTCAACTTTGGCCTGAAGGACTGATAAAGTTAGTGATATGTCTGTGATGCTAGCACAGAAGTCATTAGAGAGGCTATGGAAAGTTGTGACAGAGATTGAAATGCCTGCTATTCCAGTACCGAGAGCAATAGTGGAGGCAGAAGTCCTAAACCCACAAGCAAGGGAATTAGTGGAATAACCCTTTTTTGTAATGTCGCTGTCATGAAGGGAACAGGAAGCTCTTTGGTTCCATTTGCAAATTAAATTCTGGGAGTAAGAATAACTAGTGTGAATGTGCCTGTCCAATTAGGAGGTAGACACGTGTAGATAGAGGATCCACAGAGGAAGAAGAGACATTGTGCAAGGCAAAACTGGAAATACAAAGTAAAAAGATGAGAAGGAGAACTAAAAGAGGTGTCTTGTACCCAGACTCCTAGGGATCCAGCTAACGCGGCAGCAGTCAGAAGTTGTAATGGGGACTGATGGGGTAACTGTGTAAAGGGAGATGTTTGATTTTCATGGTGTATGAGAAAACATCAAGTGTTTACTAGCAACCTTTACTGTTATTTACAGAGGTGGGTATAAGCAAACAAGAAGAGGGCCTGGGAGGAGAGTCTGATGAGCAAGGGGAAGGTAGCCAAGGATGGAGTGAAATACAGTGTAAGTGTCTTCCTAAGCAATAATTACTGCTAATGTTTTTAAGTTTGACAGTATTTGATAGAGGGCTTATCGGTAATGTGGATACAGAAGGCTCCAATTGTTTCAGTGAAGTGTGTAGTTGGGCTTTGGAGCTGAAGAGTGAAGGAACATCAAGAAGGTGAAAGGTTACCCAGGGGAATTCCAGTGGGTCTTTGCTGAGAGATACATAAAGGAGTGTCCACAGGAATAGTAGTTTGTGTTGTGAGGGGTCCAAATATGTGTAAGGTGGGGAGTAGAGTTGATATAAAGAGAAAGGTTTTTTAAGTAAGTGTGGAGGAGGGCAGCAGCTTGCTGATGTGAAATGTCTGGGGAGGTTTCGCTGGACCTGTCTAGAAAGTAAAGAAGTTCTTCAGGAGGGTAAAAGTGAGGGCTGTTAAAGGAAGTTCAGAGTTATAGGGAGATAGGAGATGTTGTGCAGTCTGTATGTAATGTGGGGACAGCTGTGTAGGTACAGGAAGAAAGGAAAGTGCAAAGCCAGTAATTATTCACTGAGGGATTAGAAATGGCTAGAAGAGAGTGAGTGAGATTGATAGTGTGGTGGAGATAGCTGGGGAGAGGTAAAGGGTGGCATAAGAATGGGAATAAGAGTGAGTATAAAAGTAAAGAATATTACTTCATCAGGGGGAAAGTATTGGAGGGTGCCCTGCCAGCAAATATCATCTATCCACTCGAAGAGGGAGTTAAGAGTGGCAGTTTGGGTTTAGCACCAGGAGATATCAGCTGTGGTGGCTTGGAGAAACTGTGTAAACCGGTAGTGTAAACAAGAGCAGGACATTTATGAGTAGTTGAGAACGGTGAATAGGAGTATGACTAGACAGAAGATAGTTGGGATGACAAGCTTTTGGGGTGTAGTAGAAGTAGTGGGGGTGACAGCATAAAGCTCCGTTGCAAAAAATAGGGTAAGGAAGAATAGAATTAATAGAATGGAGGGACATATTAGACTCATGAGGGTTATTACTATTCTTCAGAAATGTGGGTGAGTTTAAGGGAAGTAGGGGAGAGTACTTGCGACTTCCAGGAGGAAGAGGAGAGATTAGACTGGCTGTCCAATGAACACAGCTTTATTCTGGAATGGTGAACCCAGTGGGGAGGATCCTGAAGGCAGATGGCACTTGGGGTAATACAGATGACTAAATAGGGTCTGGTCTATCAAAGTTGTAGAGTTTGAGGGGTCAGATTCTTAACAAGAACTGACCATCCAGCTAAGGTGTCTTCCTATGGCTGGGAATCTGAAGTAGGCAAGAGAAGATTAGCAGCCTGGTGAATTTCCTGTCTAGTCTGCTGGAGGACTGGAAGATAGTCACCTAGAGGGCTGGTGTCTGCGACAAAGTTGGGGCCAAGCAAGAAAATGCATCCATATAAAAGTTCAAAGGGACTATACCCTGTAGCATGATGAGGGCAAGCTCTAATTTTGAGAAGGACAAGAGGTAAAAGTACTGTCCAGTCCTTTTTAAGTTGGAGGCTGATCTTGGTGAGGTGTGTCTTTAAAAGACCATTAGTCCAGTCTACCTTTCCTGAAGACTGAGGATGGTAAGGGATATGAAGTTTCCACTGAATAACAAGAGCCCGAGAAACTGCTTGGGTGATTTGACTAGTAAAGGCCAGCCCGTTATCAGACTGTATAGAGGTGGTAAGGCCAAACCAAGGAATTATGACTGACAGAAGGGAAAAATTACCACAATGGCCTTCTGAGACCCTGTGGGAAGGGCCTGTACCCATCCAGTGAAAGTATCTCCCAGACCAAGAGGTATTTTAGTTTCCTGAGTCAGGGCATGTGAGTAAAGTCAATTTGCCAGCCCTGGACAGGGGCAAATTCTCGAGACTGATGTGTAGGGAAGGAATGGGGCCTGACAAATTCCTGAGGAGTAGTAGAATAGCAGATGGAACACTGAGAAGTGATTTTTTGAGGATAGATTTTTATGATGGGAAGGAAAAGGGAGGTTTTAAGAGGCAGATTAGTGGCTTGTAACTTACATGGAAGAGGTTATGAAATGACAGAATAGAGTGGGCCTGAGTGGGCCTGTGAGGCTGGAAGGAGATATTTTCCTTGGTCTAAGAATCATTTGCCTTGTGTGGGAAGAGATTGATAGGTGGAAGTTTCAGTGGTGGAGTAGGTGGGATTGACTGATGAGAAGGAAAACTGGCCATGAGGGACAGAAATTGGAATACTAACTGCTTCTTTAGCTACCTTATCAGCATAAGTGTTGCCCTGAGCAATGGCATCTGATGCCTTTTGATGGCCCTTGCAGTGAATGACTCCAGCTTCCTTTGGAAATAAAGCTGCCTTGAAAAGAGTTTTTATTAAAGAGGCATTAATGATGGAGGACCCTTGTGTAGTGAGGAAACCTCTCTCAGCCCATATAACAGAATGGTGGTGCAGGATGTGAAAGGCATATTTAGAGTCAGTATAAATATTGATGTGCAGTCCCTTTGCAAGAGTGAGGTCCTGAGTTAAGGCAATGAGTTCGGCTTTCTGAGAGGTAGTGGAGGGGGCTAGAGCAGTAGCCTCAATGATAGATGTGGAAGATACTACAGCACAGTCTGCCTTTGCTGGTGAGTGGTGATTAGGCCTGATGGAACTGCCATTAATAAACCAAGTGTGATCAGGGTGAGGAACAGGAAAGAATGAAATATGGGGAAATCAACTGAATGTCAGGTGAATTACAGAGATACGGTCATGGGGGTCAGGTGTGGTATCAGGAATAATGCAGGAGGCTATATTGAAGTCCAGGCCAGGAACAATAGTAATTGTGGAAGACTCAACAAAGAGTGAGTACAGCTGAAGGAGCCAGGGAGCAGAAAGTATATGCATCAGGTGTGAGGAAGAAAATAGCTTTTGGAAGTTACGAGAACTGTAGAGAGTGAGTAGCATAGTTTGTGATTTTTGAGGGCCTCTAAAAGTACTAGGGCAGTGGCAGCTGCTGCATGGAGACATCATGGACAGACTAAAACAGTAAGGTCAAGTTGTTTGGACAAAAAGCCTACAGGGCATCATCCCAGCTCTTGTGTAAGAATTTTGACTGCATAGTCCTGCACTACACCTGTGTGTAATGAAAAAGGGTTGGGATGAGTTAGAGAGAGCTAGTGTGGGAGTAGCTTTAGGGCTGTTTTTAAGGAATGGAAAGAGGAGTGGTGACAGGATTTAGGATCTATGGCATCAGCTAGGTTTGCTTTTGTGGGTTTATATAATGATTTATTCAGGATAGTAAAACTAGGTATTTAAAGGCAGAAGAACCTAACCATCCCTAGGAAGGAAAGAAGTTGTTGTTTTGTAGAAGGGGTTGGTGTTTGGGAGATTAGCCAGACATGATCATCAGGGAGAGCACGTGTGTTTTTATGAAGAATTATGCCAAGATATATAATGGATAAGGAAGAAATTTGAGCTTGACTGAAGAAATGGGGGCTGTCCATGAAGGCTTGCAGCAGAACAGCCCAGCTAATTTGCTGATCCTGATGGGTGTCAAGGTCAGTCCAGGTGAAAGTGAAGAAAGACTGGGATGAAGCATGCAAAGGAATAGTAAAGAAAGCATGTTTGAGATCCAGAATGGAATAATGGGTTATGGAGGTGTTGTGAAGGGAGATATTGAGGATAGGAGAATATATGGGTTTGGCACCATGGGGTGGATAGGCAAAATAATTTGGTTGATAAGGTGCAGATCCTGAACTAAGTTGTAAGACTTGTCTGGTTTTTGGACAGGTAAAATGGAGAATTGTAAGGAGAGTTTATAGGCTTTAAAAGTCCATGCTGTAACAGGAGAGTGATAACTGGCTTTAATCCTTTTAGAGCTTGCTGTGGGATGGGATATTGGCATTGAGTAGGGTAAGAGTGATTAGGTGTTAACAGGATGGTAAGGGGTGCATGATTGGTCACCAAGGAGGGAGTAGAGGTGTCCCATACCTGTGGATTAAGGTGGGGAGGTACAAGGGGAGGATGCGAAGGAGGCTTTGAACTGGGGAAAAGGGCAGCAGTGAGGTGTGGCTGTAGCCTAGGAATAGACAGGGTAGCAGATAATTTAGTTAAAATGCCTCAACCTAATAAGGGAACTGGGCAGGTGGGGATAACTAAAAATGAGTGCATTAAAGAATGTTGTCCAAGTTGGCACCAGAGTTGGGGAGTTTTACGTGCTTTAGAAGCCTCACCATCAATACCCACAACAGGTATGGAGGCAAAGGAAACAGGCCTTTGAAAGGAAGGTAATGTGGAGTTGGTAACCTCTGTATTGATTAAGAAGGCAATGGACTTACTCTGTACTGTAAGTTACCGAAAACAACTTTGATGGTCCAGGGAGCTTCCCAGGTGATCGGGCAGCCTCAGTCTTCAGCGGCTAAGCTGAGAAGATCTGGGAAGGAGTCAGTCAGAGAGCCTTGGACCAGAGTTCCAGGGGCTCTGGGAGTGGCTGCCAAGTGAGTTGGACAGTCCAATTTCCAGTGGGGTCCCACACAGATGGGACACAGCTTAGGAGGAATCCCAGGCTATGGGCATTCCATGGCCCAGTGGCCAGATTTCTGTCACTTGAAGCAAGATCCTGATGGAGTAGGTCCTGTAGGAATGTTGACTGCTGCGGCTGAGGCATTTTGAAGTTTTTGTATGCCAGAGGTGCGGCTGGGTTTTGTCTCACATCAGAGGGAAATAATTGCAATTCAGAAATGTGTTGCAGTCTGGTTGCCTCCTCTCTATTATTGTACACCTAGAAGATGAGGTTGATTAATTCTCGTTGTTGGGTTTGAGGGCTGGATTCTAATTTTTGAATCTTTTTTTAAATGTCAGGAGCTGACTGGGTGATAAAATGCATATTGAGAATAAGACGGCCTTCTGGCCACTCTGGGTCTAGGGCAGTAAAGTGTCTAAGGGTTGCTGCCAAACAGGCCATGAACTGGGCTGGGTTTTTATATTTGATGAAAAAGAGCCTAAACACTTACTGATTTGGGAGAGGTTGGATAAGAAAAAGGAGCATTAACCTTGACTATGCCTTTAGCTTCAGCCACCTCTTTAAGAGGAAATGATTGGGCAGGTGAGGGAAGGCTAGTTGCAGAACAAAACTGTAAGCCAGACCAGGTGTGAGGAGGGGAGGTGATAGAAGGATTATAGGGTGGGGGAGTGGAGGCTGAGGAAGAATTGGAGCCTGATTCAGGCTGGTGGGGAGTGACCTGAGGAGTAGGAGTCTGGGGAAGAGGTGAGAGGTCAGATGGGTCGGTAGAAAAGGAAGATTGAAAAGACTAATTGACACTTGGGGTTGGACTGAGGGGACAGGCAGGAGGGAAAGAAGGACGATTTGGGACAAGCCACACTGGCAACAGAGTAGGGAGGGACCGATGTGTAAAAGAATGCCTGGATGTCAGCCTCCACAGACCATTTGCTCATTTTATTACAAGAATTATCTAGATTTTGTAGGATGGAGAAATTGAAAGTGTGTCTTCTGGCTGTGGAACCATTGTCGAGTTTGTATTGGGGTCAAGTCGTGTTTCAGAAGAAAATAAAGCATTTAGGTTTCAGGTCAGGTGTGAGTTGAAGAGGTTTTAAGTTCTTGAGAACACAGGCTAAGGATGAAGAGGGAGGAATGGAGGATTGAAGGTTGCCCATAGTGAAAAAGGCAAGCCCAGAGAAAAGAGAGGGTAGAGATATGGAGAGAAGGGGTGGTGGGTACTTGCCCTCCAGGAAAGTGGTACTTGCCACTAAGGTGGAGGATCAAGGCAAGTGCCCCTGGGGTGATCAGACGCCTCTGAAATGTGGGTGAATAATCAGACAAGTGTCCCCACAGTGATTAAACACCAAGGGAAGACTGTCTTCCTGAGTCCATGACCAGCGCCAGAGTTTTGGGTTCACAGATAAAACATGTCTCCTCTGTCTCTGCCAGAAAAGGAAAGGAACTGAAATTAATAGAAGGGAGAGATTGAATGGTGGTGCCAAGATTGAAAGGAGAAAGAGGTTTAGGGATAGTGAGAGAGGTTGTAGAAGAGAGTAAAAAGAGGCCGCTTACCCTATTTAAAATTGGTGAGACGTTCCTTAGGCTAGTTGGTCTTAGGACCAGAGGTTGTAGGTGGATCTTTCTCACAGAGCAAACAGCAGGAGGACAGGGGTTTGACCTCCCAAAGGAGGTCCCCTGATCTGAGTCACAGCACCAAATGTCACATGCATCTGTGTAAAGAGACCACTAAACAGTCTTTGTGTGAGCAATAAAGCTTTTTAACCACCTGGGTGCAGGCGGGCTGAGTCTGAAAAGAGAGTCAGTGAAGGGAGATGGGGTGGGGCTGTTTTATAGGATTTGGGTAGGTAATGCAAAATTACAGTCAAAGGGTGTTGTTCTCTGGCAGGCAGGGGTGGGGGTCACCAGGTGCTCAGTGGGGGAGCCTCTGAACCAGGAGAAGGAGTTTCACAAGGTAATGCCATCAGTTAAGGCAGGAACTGGCCATTTTCATTTCTTTTGTGATTCTTCACTTGCTTCAGGCCACCTGGTTGTATAAGTGCAGGCTTGGGCTCAGAGGCCTGACATGAAGTACAATCTAGATATCTCTTATCTTCCCCCAAAAGAGTTTTTTTGTTGTTGTCTTTGAAAGCCTGGAACAGAGATAACTAATATTCAAAGACAGATAATGTCAGTTTTCTAAGAATTTCCAAAAGTCACCAAGCCTATGAAAAGCAGAACCATTCCTGAAAACACATGTTCAAAATGTTGGAAAAAGAATTATAATAGATTCCAGAAGAAGTCAGAAGAATCCCCCATGAGCAAAACAAGCCTGTTCAGCTGCTTAGCCTGCATGTGGGAAGCAGTTTTATTTCTCTGGATGTCAGCATTTCTCTGCACATACGCCTAGCTGCAAAAGACATTTCCACCCTCAGCTGGATGAAGGGGCCAGCCCACGTTGTAGGACATCTCCTCCAGATACTGTGGCCACTGTCCTGGGTGTTCAGTGTGTGGTCAACAGTCAGTCTTCCTGGACAAGGGAAAGGAGAGAGACAGTGTGACCTAGCGAGGTGATAGCAGGGAGGAGTCCCACAGAAGATGGTTACAGACTCTTCTTTCCTGAAGGAACACAGCTAGGATGAGATTTTATCTAGTGGTCTGTTGGTTTCTCAGAGGCCAATGGAAATGTTGCAGGTGAGAATTTAGCTGCTGCTGGAGGGAGCAAGTTTCTGGAGAGGAAATTGGCCTCCCTTGTGGGGGATAAAGGATGGAAGGAAATGGATCAGAAGTCCCAGGGGCTGGCTGAGGAAGAAGAACTCTAACAGCAGGGCAGGAAATCTGCAATCAGAATTGCAGTTGGTTTCTCCATTATCTCCTCTCTTCCTACTCTTGTTCTATCACTTCCTTGGCCCCAAAGCATCTCTGCCCATCTTTTCCCATCCTTCCCTCCCATGCCCTCTCCTCCCACAGTGCTTGCTCAACATTCTACCCATCCTTGCCTTTCCTTCTCAGAAAAACACTTTTTATGGTTATTTCTTGATGATATGTTAAACAAAGGTGGATTATTCATGCCTCCCCTTTTTAGATAATATAGGGTAACTTCTTGAGGTTGCCATGGCATTTGTAAACTGTCATGGCACTAGTAGGAGTGCAGCAGTGAGGACAAGTGGAGGTCTCTCTCGTGGCCATCTTGAGTTTGGTGGGATTTGGCTGACTTCTTTACAGTAAACTGTTTCATCAGCAAGGTCTTTATAACCTGTGTCTCGCGCTGACCTTCCATCTCCTCCTGTGACTTCTAAGTCTGGGAATGCAGCCCAGTAGTTCTCAGCCTCATTTTATCTAGCTCCTATTCAAAATTGATTTGCACTGGGTCACATACCTCTGACAGACTGTAGAAAGTTGAAAAGTTCCTTTTCAAAGCTCATATTGGTTTAAAAATGAAATAATAGATGTTAGAAATAATAGTTCCTTACTCTAAAGCATCCTATCAACTATTAGTTCTTACACTTTAGCCCAGTTAATTGCTTTGGCTTAGTCAGGCATGCCCAGACAGGCGCAGGCAAATCTTAGTTTATAGCTTATGCCCCTTCCTTATTTGAAAATGTTATTGCTTCCTTAAACCTTTGTAAGCAACTTCCTCTCCTACTTTGTCCTCCCTTGCACTTACCTGTTTAGGAAAGTTTTAGGCTATTAGCAAACTGGGTATCAGTTTAAGACTGTGAGGTCCACCTCCAGCCAGTGGATGCAGGACACAGCAGTAAGGACAACCCAAATGTATAAGGGTTAAATATGTCTGCTTTTTCTTTGCAAATGTGCTCTTGCCATTATTCCATCTGTGATTGAACACCCTTTCTTCAGAAAGTAAAACTTGCCTTGCTGAGAGATCCTTTTTCTCCAAGCTGACTTTTCTTTATGGTGCTAATTATCTATTTCTAGACAGACTTATCCTCAGTGAAGTGTCAAGACTTCACAGCTGAAGGTTGCCTGTTCACTCTGATGGTAGTTTCTTTTGCTGTGCAGAAGCTCTTTACTTTAATTAGATCTCTTTTATCAATTTTGGCTTTTGTTGACATTGCTTTTGGTGTTTTAGACATGAAGTCCTTGCCCATGAATGGGAGAAAATTTTTGCAATCTACTCGTCTGAAAAAGAGCTAATATCCAGAATCTACAACGAACTCAAACAAATTTACAAGAAAAAAAACAACCCCATCAAAAAGTGGGCAAAGGATATGAACAGACACTTCTCAAAAGAAGATATTTATGCAGCCAAAAGACACATGAAAAAATGCTCATCATCACTGGCCATCAGAGAAATGCAAATCAAAACCACAATGAGATACCATCTCACACCAGTTACAATGGCCATCATTAAAAAGTCGGGAAACAAAAGGTGCTGGAGAGGATGTGGAGAAATAGGAATACTTTTACACTGTTGGTGGAACTGTAAACTAGTTCAACCATTGTGGAAGTCATTGTGGCATTTCCTCAGGGAACTAGAACTAGAAATACCATTTGGCCCAGCCATCCCATTACTGGGTATATACCAAAAGGATTATAAAACATGCTGCTATAAAGACACATACACACATATATTTATTGTGGCACTATTCACAATAGGAAAGACTTGGAACCAACCCAAATGTCCATCAATGATAGACTGGATAAAGAAAATGTGGCACATATACACCATGGAACACTATGCAGCCATAAAAATTGATGAGTTCATGCCCTTTGTAGGGACATGGATGAAGCTGGAAACCATCATTCTCAACAAACTATTGCAAGGACAAAAAACCACACACTGCATGTTCTCACTCATAGATGGGAATTGAACAATGAGAACACATGGACACAGGAAGGGGAACATCACACACTGGGGCCTGTTGTGGGATGCGGGAGGGGGAGGGGGGAGGGTTAGCATTAGGAGATATACCTAATGTTAAATGAAGAGTTAATGGGTGCAGCACACCACCATGGCACATGTATACATACGTAACAAACCTGCACATTGTGCACATGTATCCTAAAACTTAAAGTATAATTTAAAAAAAGAAAGGAAGAAAAAAAGAATTCACAGCTGAGTAGAGAGGTTGTGTGGACTTAGGAAATATTTCTGGGCAGCTTAAAGGAGCCAGAACAAATGGCCCCCAAATTGCCCTGAGACTCGGGGCTGGCTTTTGAGCCCCTGAGTAATTTTGAACAGATTTTTGCATAGAGATCAATATCGTCACTTCTTCAGGTTGGTCAAAGGTGAGGAGGATTAGAGGATGAATGCATTTCAAGTCGGAGTCACAGCTCTGGGAGTTTTAATCCTATGAACCTTTAATCTAACTAAGGCAACAGACCTTATTGCTTTAAGACACGGCTCTGAACCCCAATGTTCATGTATTAAGTGCTAGTCTTCTGGGGCTGCCATAATGAAGTCCCACAGAATGGGTGGCTTAAACAAAAGGGATTTGTTTTGTCAGGGTCTTGGAGCCTGGAAGTCCCATATGAAGGTGTGGGCAGGGCTGGTTCCTCGTGAGGCGTCTCTCCTTGGCTTGTATATGCCATCTTCTCCACGTGTCCTCATGTGATCATCCCTTTGTGTGTGTCTTTTTTCCAATCTCCTCTTCTTACAGGATGCCTTAGTCCGTTTTAGACTGCTGTAATGGAATACCATAGGTTAGGTTGTTTTTAAACAATAGACATTTCTTCTCTCACAGTCCTGGAGACTGGAAGACTGAGATCCAGTTGTGGGCATGGCTGGTTCCTCCTTAGGCATCTCTCCCGGGCTTGTAGACACCATCTTCTCCTTGTGTCCTCACAGAGTTATTCCTCTGTGTGTGTCTGTGTCCTCATCTCCTCATCTTATGAGGTGTCTTAGTCCATTTCAGGCTGCGATTACAGAATCCCATAGACTGGGTGGCTTGTAAACAACAGACATTGATTCTCCCACAGTCCTGGAGGCTGGAAGTCCAAGATCAAGGTGTGGGCAGGGGTGGTTGGTCCTGAGTCCTCTTTCCTGGGCTTGGAGACACCATCTTCTCCCTGCATCCTCCCAGGGTTGTCCTTCTGTGTGTGTCTGTGTCCTCATCTCCTCTTCTTAAAGGGCCCCAGTCATATTGAATTAAGGCCCAATCTAATAACCTCATTTTACTTAAATTACCTCTTTAGATACCCCATTTTCAGATATAGTCACACTTTGAGGGTTAGGGCTTCAACATATAAATTTTGGAGGGACTCAATTCAGCTCATAGCAGTGGACTAATGCCAGCTCAGTAATTCCCAAGCTCTGCAACCCTGGTTCATTGTATGCATTCTCAAAGCCCTTTTTTCCTTATTTGTAAAATGAGATTACTCATGTCAATGAATTTAACTCCATAAAACTGTTTGGAAAATTCCTGGATATTAGCAAATGCTCAATATATGTTAGCCTTTAGTACATTATTAATCAATATCTTCCACCACTTACACGAGCTTGGTGGGAATGTAAATTAATACAATCTCTGTAGAAAACAGTATGGAGATTTCTCAGAGAGCTAAAAATAGAGCTACCATTTCATCCAGCAATCCTACTACTGGGTATCTACCCAAAGGAAAATAGATCATTATATCAAAAAGATACTTGCACTCATATATGTTTATCACAGCACTATTGACAATAGGAAAGTCATGGAATCAACCTAAGTGTCCATCATTGTAGGACTGAATAAAGAAAATGTGGTACACATATATATATTATGGAATACTATTCAGCCACAAAAAAGAATGAAATCATGTCTTTTGCAGCAACACAGATGGAATTGGAGGCTACTATCTTAAAGTGAAATAACTCAGAAACTGAAAGTCAAATGCTGCATGATCTCTCTAGTAAGTGGAAGCTAAATAATGTGTGCACATGTACATGAAGATGAAAATAATAGATACTGGGGACTCCAAAAAGGGTGAAGGTGGGAGGGGAGTGAGGGTTGAAAAACTACCTGTTGGGTACAATGTTCACTGTTTGGGTGACGGGTTCACTAGAAGCTGAACCTCACCATTGCATAATATATCCATAAAAGAAACACAAACATGCACCACCTGAATTTAAAAAATTATAAAGGCAAAAAAACCCCCCACAATATTGTATTTTAGTTCGTTTCTTTTTGAAAACGTAGTTAGATGCTTTTTCCTAAAATGTCACTGGATTTCAAAAACTTACCACACACAGAAAAAATAAAAAATTCTTCCAAATGCAAGTAAGTCAGCTTCTACCTGGTGAAACAAGCTTCTACCTGGTGAAAGAAGCTTTCTCATTGGAATTTTCCTTGTAGCTATCTATTTGGAGAAGAGTTTTGGTGTATGATATGGTTTGGATCTATGTCCCCATTCAAATCTCTTGTTGAATTGTAATCCCCACTGACTGCATGGTAGCATCCTCTGGAGGGTTTAAAAAAGAATCCAGTGGCAGGTTCTGCTCCTGGAGATTGTGACTTATGTGCGGTGGGCTGGGGCACAGCCCCTCAGTGTGGTCCATAGGCTCAGAGCATCAGCACCACGTGGGAGCTGTTGGAAATGCAGAATTTTGGGTCCCAGCCCCAACCTCCCACACCAGAATCTTCATTTTAACAAGATCCATATATACATTGAAGTTTCTGAAGCATTGGTTGTGGGTGATGTCTCATGTCTTTCTAGTTTGCTTTTTCTTTATGAATAAAGCCATACATACTGAAATTAGAAAGTATAAATTTTATATTAGGACACCCTTCCCAGGCAATCCATCCATGAAACACATTCACCTCAGAAACTCTTCGTGTACCTAAATATGACATACACACTTAATGTTTGAAAAAAGATTTATTTAGTGGCTACTTGCTCTCATAGGCCTTTAATTTAATGCTGGATAAATTTGGAGCCAAAAAGGAAACTTAAACCTCCTTTAAAGTAAATTCTCCACCTGCTCATCATTTTTTGTTGTTGCTGTTAATTCTAAACCAAAGCTAAGCCCCCAAAGAATGTCTCCTCTAATTCCAGGGGCACCATGTGGTATCTTAGGAAGAAATTATAGGTTAACAATTTGCAACCACAGATTCCCAGATGACCAGTAACTGGAAGAGTAGGCATAACCCACAAAGAATGAAGAAAAATGGAGACGTTCTTTCAGCAAAAGCTTTATTTTTTTATTTTTGAAATTGGCTTCCTTATTTTGGCGTTTTTCTTTCTAGATGTGGAGCGGCAGAATGATGGCTGCTTGTCACGTGCTTCATTCAATTTTAAACGCTTCTGATCACAATATTTGTGTTTAACCACCACTATTTTCTTCTTTTAATCTACCTGCGTAATGACAGCTCAAATATGCATTTGCTGTAAATTGTTGCAGTTTTCAAGGTCTTCGCTAAAATTATGTAAGTAGGTACACTTGCTCTTCTTTATTGGTTACTTTAAGAAGATAACAGTCTTAGGCACTGACATACTATAAATCATGTTTATCTTCTTTTCCATTCACCTCTCTTCCCTTTGGAATAACCATGCATCATTTGCCTACTCAGTTAAAATGCTATATGCTTGCACTGATGGCATATTCTGTTATAGTAAAATAAATGCAGATTTTTCTTCTGTAAGAAGAGTTCAAATAAAAACATCTTTAAAAATGTCAATTTTTTCCCCTTGGTATATAGTTGGATAAAAATCCAGAGGGTTTATAGATCACCAAAGGTTACTTCTGACTTCAGAGTCAAAATAAGGAAGTTTGAATCTTTTGAACTAATGTCACTTTTATTTCCCAAATGTGAGTCATGTAATAGTTTGCAAATGCAAAGAAATGTATTCCAAAACCACCAGAAAACATGAACCTGCAAGTGATCAAAGGAGGATAAGATTAATACTTTAGCATACCATATGTTGATGAATTTCTAAAAATACATTCTGTCTGCATTTCTAATTTCAAATAAAATCTTCTGTTTCCTGTGGGCACAAGGGATCATCTGTGAATCTTCTGACCCAGGGAAGAAGGAAGACGCAGCTCATGGCTAAAGCTCAGGAATCTCACTTGACCTTGTTAGCAGTTCCTAACAAAGTGGGATTTGAAGAAAACAGGAAAGTCATCCCAGTAATATATACTGTTCAAATATTTTGACCCTACCTATCCAATTTTATTATTCACATAAGTTGGTTCACACACTTCTATAAAGCAGTTCAAGTCTTTAATGAATATCTACAGCTACATATATCTATACATACACACACATGCATACGTGCATCTACATCTAGACAAGTATAAATGCATGCACATACATGACCGATAGATGGTGGATAGAGAAGTAATAGGTATATAGATAATAGATAAATAAATTGATAATAGATGATAGATCGATACACACATGATATAACAGAATACATGATAGAAAAATAGAGGATAGGTAGAGAAAAAATAGATGAATGGATAAATAGATGATGAATGATATATAGATAGAAAGATAGATAATACATGAATGGATGCATGGAAGATAGCTGAAGAGATGGAATAAATATATAATGGATAGCTTGGTAGATGGATGCAATAGATACATAGATGATAGATAAATAGAAAATGGATAGATAGATGACAGGTAGATAATAGATAAAGAAATACATGATAGAATAGATACACAATAGCTAGATGCATAGACACACAACACACATATATGTATACATACATGCACACACACACACATATAGATGCTAAAGGGGCAGATATTTGGAGTCATAGGAATCCATGTATCTTTTACTTCTCAAAATGAAAATGCTCTATATTAAGATAGTCAGGTCTAGTAAATGAAAATACAGAATGTTCAATTAAAAGTGAGTTTCAGATTAATGGTGGATTATTTTTAGTAGAACTTATTAAATATATAGGATGTACTTACAATATATTTTTTAAATTATTTTTTATCATAAATCCTAAGTTAAACTGAAGTCTTATATTTAGTCCTGCAACTCTAATACATACAGGCAATGGTGAATCTTCAATGCCTCAGAAGGCAGGTGTTGGAAAGCAAGGTGGCTCATGCCTGTAATCCCAGTACTTTGGGAGGTCAAAGTGGGTGGATCACCTGAGGTCACGAGTTCAAGACCAGCCTGGCCAGCATGGCAAAACTCCATCTCTATTAAAAATCCAAAAAAAATTAGCCTGGTGTGGTGGTGCACACCTGTAATCCCTGCTACTCAGGGGGCTAAGGCAGGAGAATTGCTTGAACCTGGGTGGCAAAGGCTGCATTGAACCAAGATTGTGCCACTGCACTCCAGCCTGATGACACAGCTAGATTCTGTCGAAGGAGAGAAAGAAAAGAAAGAAAGAAAGAAAGAAAGAAAGAAAGAAAGAAAGAAAGGGAAAGAGAGAGAGAGAGAGAAAGGAAGGAAGGAAGGAAGAAAGAGAGAGAGAAAGAGAGAAAGAAAGAAAGAAGAAAAGAAAAGGAAGGAAGGGAGGAAGGGAGGGAGGAAGGAAGAAGGAAAGAAAAGAAAGAAAGAAGAGAAAGAAAGAAGGAAAAGGGAAGGAGGGAGGGAGGAAGGAAGGAAGGAGAAAGAAAGTAAGAAAGAGAGAGAAGGAAACAAAGAAAGAAAGAAAGAAGAAAGAAAAAGAAAGAAAGAAAGAAAGAAAAAGGAAAGAGAGAGAAAAAGAAAGGAACAGCAGGTGTGTATAGGACGGCACATGCCTGGGAGGAGAGATGAGTAGTTGGAGACTTAGAACTGCAGGAACAGGCTTGGTGTGGAGGAACCGGCTGTCCCCATAAAGGACGAGGTAGACATTCTGGGAACTTTTGCCTACCTGGTCACTTGGCCCAGAGCTGGGCTTGCTACTGGAGCCATGTTCAGCGGATCATGGCTGTCTCTCCACTTGCTAGAGAAACAGTCGCTGTAGAATAAATTAATGAGTGTTTCTTGATTCCTAAGGACAAGTGCGTCTTGACTAGTTTATCTCTGGGTGTCCTGCAGCCCTATTTTTTTCTGTCTACCTTTTCTTTCTAAGCAGGCCTTTCCTTTTGTCACCTGCCTTGCCTCAGCAATCTAGTGCTCTTCATGCATTTGCTTATTTAGAAAAACAAAGTTAAAAAAATTTCTTATGAATGGCTTCCACTATTGCAAACATGCTCTCATTGAGTTTTGTTGGGCTTACCATTGCTGTCTTCTTCCCTTTTCCCTTGTCTCACACATCTAAAAGGATGATAGATAGACAGAATAGATACCCTAATGGCTGGATGGATGATAGATGATAGAGAGTAGATAAATAGATGGATGATAAATAGTTAGGTAGATAATAGGCAGATAGGTAGATGAATTTGAGTGGAGAGTAGGAAGCATTAACATATGAGGAGTGAGTTAATATGAAATTGGGTCACCCCCTCCCATAATTTAGAGAATATCTGATATACACAGAGCCCAGAAGTCCAACAAGGAGACACTTTTGTCTCCCGCACTTCTTTGCATTAAGTATTTGGCACATAACGTTGCATTTTATTTTAATATGTATCTATCTTTTGTCTATTATTTATCTATCTACATTTTATCGTCCATTCATCTATCTATTATCTATCTATCTATCTAGGTATTATTTATTCATCTATCTATCCATTTATCTATTATCTACCTATCATCTATCTCTCTGACTACATATCATCTGTTTATCTGCTATTTATCATCCATCTATTTAGCTATTATAGCTATAACTGTTCTATCATCCATTTACTCATCTATTATCTACCATTTATCTATCATCTATCTATCCATTATCATTCCATCTACCTATGTATCCATCTTTCATCCATTCATTCATCCACTATCTATGTATCATCTATTCATCTATCCATCTATTTATTACCTACTTATCTGTCTATTATGTATCTATTTATCAATCATCTATCTACTATCTATCATCTATCCATCTAGCTATAGTGTATCTATTCTATCATGTATTTATTTATCTATTATCTATCTATCCATCTTCTAAGTATCTATCTCATCCATCTATCAAGCTATCTGTTATATATTTATTCCATCTATCTTCCATCCATCCATTCATTTGTTATCTATCTTTCTATGTATTATCCATCATCTATCTATCCATTCATCTACCTATCTACCTAGCTATCATTTTTTATCTATCATGCATTCGTGTAGGTATTATGTATCCATTACATCATCTGTGTATCAATCTATTATCTATTTATTATTCATTTATCTATTATCTATATACCTATTACTTGTCTATCATCTATCTGTGATATATGTGCATGCACTTATGCCTGTCTAGATGTAGATGCATGTATGCGTGTGTGTATATGTATAGCTTTGTGTAGACGTAGATATTCATTAAGGATTTGAACTGCTTTATAGAAGTGCGTGAACCAACTTATGTGAATAATAAAATTGGATAAGGTACGGTCACAATATTTGAGCAATGTTGAATTCTGTGGGTGACTTTGTGGGGGGAGAATAATATTTCTGCTCTGTATATGTGAAAATGAATTTTGCTTCAAGAAGTTTGTAACCTAGTAGGGTAGAGATACACATGCTAATTCATATATATACATGTACACACATATACACATATATGCATATATACACACATACACATGCATGTGCATATATACACACATACACATACATACATACACATACACCCCATGATCCAAAATGCTCCACCTATTCTGACCCTACCGTATTGTGAATTTTATTTCCATATAAGCTGCAAATCCCCTCTGAGTGCAGACCACAAGCTCCAATATTTCACAATCATGTCATGGCTGGTCTCACAGCTAACACCTTACTTTGGGTCTCACATTCTTCACTGTGCAAGACATTGCATTCTTTAATTCCCAATTATTTTGGCTTATCAGATGTTCACTGCAATTCTCAAGGTGCGGAGGCTGTATCACCTTGTTTTGGAACTGAACTGAGGTCTGCTCACCCAATGCAGTAAGACCAGATGTATACAGTGAGGTTTGCAGTGGGAGAAAGGAGGGTGTTTATTTGCAGGGCACAAAACAAGGAGAATTGGGCAGCTCTTGATTAAACCCTGGCCTTCATGATGGCTTCAAGGTATGAATTCTTTAATTCACGGAGGCAGAGGTTACAGGCAAAGTCATAAGTCAATGCATGGAGGTTATATATTGGTTTGACCTAAAATGATGAGAAACCCCAAAGCAGAGGCCTATGGGTCTTAGGTGGATTTAAAGCCTCTCTGATTGTAATTCATGAAGCAGGAAAAACTTTGTCTTAAAATTTGGGATCAACAGGAAAGACAGTTCATCCTAACCCAGGGCTGTGACACCCAGGCCCTTCGGGAAGAAATTGAGAACAAGGAGTGGTGTTCAGAGTGTAACCCCCAGTTCCCCTTATTTGAAGTCTGGAGAGAGGGTGGTAGATCTATTGGGTGGGGGTCTGGGTTTCTGGAAACACAACTCAGAGACACATGCTAAGATGTTATATTTAGTTCTTGTAGGGGAGCCAAGCATCTTGTGACTCTAACTTCTTCCTTGGCAATTGTTTTAAGCTACGATTACCTTCTTGCTTATCAGGCTGCTCATTGACTTCTCAGAGCCAGCTAGATGCCTGGAATTTCCCTCCAAGGAACTCAAGATTTTCCTTCATTTCCATGTCTGGGGAATCCCACAGGCTCCAAAAAGAGGGGTCCTTACTCCATCTCAGGCTCTTCTCTTCTGTGTCTTTCTTGCTTGGTTGCAAAATCTGCAGAGAAGGAAGGTGGCAGGAGGAGAAGGTGCCACCCAGACACCCGAGACAGGCCAGCCACGAGACACCTGAGAAACATAGCAGAAGCTGCAGGCAACTGGCCATGGTGGCATTGGAGTACAAGGTGCAGTTCACAGGATTGAGTGTGGAGCACAGGTGTCCTACATAGAGGCATATATACAAGCAAAGAAATTGCACGTTTGCAATACAAAACATTTTAAAATTTAGAGCAAGGGTTAAATTGATTTAACAGTGTGGTGAGCTCATGGAACCCAAGTATTTGGTCAATCACTAGTCTAGGCATTGTCATGCAGGTATTTTCTAGATGAGATTAATGCTGAAATCCATAGACTTTGAGTAAAGCAGATTGCCCACCATGAGGTATGTGGGCCTTGTCCAATCAGCTGAAGACCGAAGGACAAGAAAAGACTGTGGGCCCTGGAGGAGAAAGGAATTTTGCCTCCACACAGAGGACTTTGGTCTTGAGCTGCAGCATCAGTTTTTCCCTGGGTCTCCAGCCTGCTGCTGGTCTACCCTGCAGACATTGGACTTACCAAGTCTCTTTAATCACATAAGCCAGTTTCTTCAAAACTCTGTGTACATGTGTGTAAATAAATATATATGTGTGTGTGTATAAAATATGTATGTGTGCATTTATGTGCATATATAGTATATGTGTGTATATATCATATATAGTATATATGTGTATGTATATGTAAATGTATGTAAGTGTATGTATATGTAAATATAAATATATGTATATACATGTATTTATATATTTATATGTATATATTTATATTTACATGCATATATATTTATTTATATATACACAAAGACATATATACTTATTTATATACATATACACACAACACATATATATTTATATATGTAACTGTTTATATAGTTATACATATAAACATATATATGTAAAACATGTATACTAGTATAAACATTTGCATATGTATATGTATACTTATATAAAAGTATATATAACTATATATACAGTTGACCTTTGAACAACACAGAGGTTAGAGGCACTGACTCCCCGCAGCACAGTAAAAAATCCACCTATAACTCAGTTGGGCATGGTGGCTCATGCCTGTAGTCCCAGCACTTTGGGAGGCCAAGGCAGGCAGATCTCTTGAGCTCAGGAATTCAAAACCAGCCAGGGCAAGATGGTGAAACTTTGTCTCTACTAAAGTACAAAATTAGCTGGTGTGGTGTGCACATCTGTGGTCCCAGCTACTCAGGGGGCTGAGGCAGGAGAATCACTGGGGAGCTGGGGAGGCAGAGGCTGCAGTGAGCTGAGATCACGCCACTGCATTCCAGCCTGGGTGACACAGTGAGAATCTGTCTCAAAAAAAGAAAAAATCCACCTGTAACTTTTGACTCCTCCACGACTTAACTACTAACAGCCTAATGTCCACCAGAAGCTTTAATGGTAACGTAAACAGTTAATTTACATAATTTTTTTTTACATTATATGTATTCAATACTGTATTTTTTTTTTTTTTTGAGATGGAGTGTTACTCTGTCACCTAGGCTGGAGTGCAATGGTATGATCTTGGCTCAGTGCAACCTTCACCTCCCAGGTTCAAGCGATTCTTCTGCATTAGCATCCCAAGTAGCTGGGATTAAAGGCATGTGCGACCATGCCCAGCTAATTTTGTATTTTTACTAGAGATGGTTTTTGCCATGTTAACTAGGCTGGTCTCGTACTCCTGATGTCAAGTGATTACCTGCCTTGTCCTCCCAAAGTGCTGGGATTACAGGCATGAGCCCCCATGCCCGCCCTCAATACTGTATTCTTACAACACAGTAAGCTAGAGAAAAGAAAACGTCATGTAAGAAAATCATTAGGAAGAGAAAATATATTTACTAGTTATTTATTTATGGCGTTAGCAAGTATATTCTTTTTTTAAACTTTCATTTTCAATGGATCATCCTAAAGGTCTCCATTCTTGTTGTCTTCACGTTGAGGAGCAGGAGGAGGAAAAGGAGGGGTTGGTCTTGCTGTCTCAGGGATGGCAGAGGTGGAAGAAAATTCACATATAAGTTCAAACCTGTGTTGTTCAAGGGTCAACTACATGCACACACAAACACATTCTATTAGTTCTGTTTTATCCTGAGTAATACATCAGGCAACAGGTGCAATGCACATTAATAGTATAAATTCGCATTTCCACTCACTGAGTATCCTTGCAAGTGGTGAAATTACACATTGCACAATTGTTGACCATGCCACATAGGACATGAACATTTATGTCTGTTATAAAACTTATGAGCAGAGAGTGCAAACTGTAAAAGGAAACCATTTTCAGAGCTCTGAGAAGCTGGGTTGTACATGTATATGGAAAACCTCACACTGTCAAAGTTAGTAGAAACCCAGGTAAGTAACCAAATGGTCTGAGCCACCAAAACTGTTCCAAATTGGAGGGCAGTTTGTGATTGTAGTGATTCTTTTGTTGGTTGTCAACTTACAGGCCATGCCTTGTCTCTCTTTTTTCTTTCTTTCTTTCTTTCCTTCTTTCTTTCTTTCTTCCTTTCTTTTTCTTTCTTTCTTCTTTCCTTCTCTCTCTTTCTTTCCTTCCTTCCTTCTTTCTTTTTTTCTTTCAGACAGGGTCTTGCTCTGTCTCCCAGGCTAGAGCGCAGTGGTGCAATCATAGCTCACTGCTGCCTTGACCTCCTGGGATCAAGTGATTCTCCCACCTCAGCCTCCCAGGTAGCTGGGAACACAGGTGTGCACCACCATGCCAGGCTAATTTTTTGATTTTTTATAGACAAGGTGTCTTGCCATGTTGCCCAGACTGATCTTTAAACTCTTAGGCTCAAGCAATCCTTCCACCCCAGCCTCCCAAAATGCTAGAACTACAGGCATGAACAATAATGTCTGGTCTTGCCTTGTCCTTTGAAAAGAAGGAGGAGGCTTCAGGCAAGAAGAAACAGAATAACATAAGATATACAAAACGCAACTGAAAATAGGTTATAAGGAATACAGATTATAAATGAGTGATAGAAAACCAGGGTGATATGATAGTGAGGGCTGACAATGAAATTACACGGATGTACACAGATGGTGATGTGTCTGTACTTTCTGGCAGTCCAAATAAAGAAAGAACATAGTCCTTGACAGTTTTCAATATTAAACAGAAGAAAGAGTGGTGCTATTTAAGAAGCAAATCCTTTTTTGATTCTGGACTCCCATTTTCTTGGGACTTCCTATATATAGAGGAGAGATATATAAAGTGGACACAGCCTTTCCAGGTATTTCAGGATCTGACTCAGTAATCAATTTCACAAGGATGTTTATCAATGCATCATTTGACAGCAGTTGCTGGCAGCTCTTGAAACACAAATACCAAGGCATGGCAGTAATAATCAAGTTATCTCCAGCCTGAGTGACAGAGCGGGACTCTGTCTCAAAAAAAAAAAAAAAATAGCTAGTCTGATTGGAATAAGAAGATATGTAATTATGGTTTCAAATTGCTTTTCTCTGATGATTGGTCATGTTGAGTAAATTTTCATATGCTTGTTGGCCGTTTATATGTCTTCTTTTGAAGATTGTGTGTTCATGATTTTTGTGCATATTTTAATACGGTTATATGGGTTTTTTTGGTTGTTGTTATGAGTCACTACCAAGGATAATATATATTTAACCTTTCTAAAGTGTGTTTTATCATTGAATCTGTTTTGAAAGAACCATCCTGTGAGGTTAGGATTCTGTGGACTACCTACTCATGGAGCAAAATTCTGTCCCAGAGTGTGCAGGAAGTTTTTTCATCCTGGAAAAATATACATAGGCAGTAATGAAAAACCTGCAGCATTATTGTTAATAATAATGATAAGTATTATTAGTATTATCATTACTTTATGTTACAGGATATGTATTCATGAGGTACTGGTTGTCTACCAAGTCAAACCTTCTCAGTCTTTGTTCTTTCCCCAGTCAGGCTTCACCAGAATTCCAGGGAATCCAGGCTGGCTGAACTCACTCAATTCTTGGAAGAATTCCTTCAGCTTTCCAGCACTCAGGATCACAAGAGAGAAAGAGCCGTCGTTCACCCATAGAGCACGGAAGGAGATGGAGAAATGGCTTCCTTTCTCATCTCCCTGGTGCAGCCTTACAGTTATCCTAAAATCCTCACAAGGTCTTCCAGGGTCAAATGTCAGTTGCCACTTTGGCGGCAAACCCAATCATAAATCCTCAAATGGGCTTTTTCTCTTTTCCTGTTTCTTGTCCTTCCCTCCACTTCCTGAGCTCTTGCTCCAGGGAGGGAATGGGCTCCAATTCCAAATAAATAATTGCACAGAAACCTCAGTCTCCTCTTCTGCCCTGAGTGCTTCTGTGAGTATAGGTTACCTACAAGATGAATTCTTGGAGACATTAAAAACAAACAAAAAAGAATGCACAGTGTTCTTGGAAATCAGTTCATTGTATTTCTGTAACATCTACAAAATAACATCATCTTTATTCTTAAAATAATAATTCATAGGACCTTTCTGGCTGTTTCTTAACTAGTCTCAGATGAAAGTTATAGAAAGAAAAATAGCAACTAGATGTATTCCGGTTAAGTATTTGAATTGTGAGAAGAAAGAAAAATGCCTTAGAAATACCTGTCCGAAAAGTGCACACACACACACGCAATACACACGCACACACACACAAACACATACACACACAAACACACACATACACCTAGACATACACACACGCACATACACACAGGCACATACACGCACACACACACATACACATGTACACACGGGCACACGCACACACACACGCACATACACACACAGTATCAAACTGATGAGGGGCTAATACCTAAACGATACAAAGTATGCCTATTTTTTAAAATTAATCTTTCTACCCTTTTTTTTTTTTGAGACAGAGCCTCACTCTGTCACTTAGGCTGGAGTTCAGTGGTGCTATCTTGGCTCACTGCAACCTCTGCCTCCTGGGTTCAAGTGGTTCTTGTGCCTCAGCCTCCTAAGTAGTTGGGATTACAGGCGTGCACCACCACACCCAGCTAATTTTTTGTATTTTTAGCAGAGATGGGGTTTCGCCATGTTGGCCAGGCTGGTCTCAAACTCCTGGGCTCAAGCGATCCTTCTACCTCAGTCTCCCAAAGTACTGGCATTACAGGCATGAGGCACTGCTCCTGGCCAGTATGCCTATTAAGATGAATATAAAATCCAAGAAGAAAGGCAAAATGGGTAGAAATAATAATTCTTAGAAGAAGAAACTCGAATAGTTTGAATGCATATAGCAGACAGGGTGATCTCTCCCATCCTAAAGATGTCATGTCCTACTTCCCAGAACCTATACATGTGTTATGCACCATGGCAGTAGGAAATTCAGGTTGTAGATGGAATTAAATTTTCTCTAATCAGTTGATCTTAAAATAAGGGGAGTATCCTGAGTAACACAGGTGGTCCCTTGTGACCACTAAGGTCCTTAAAAGATTGTAGGGAGGGAGAACTAAAGAGGTGGCAACTTGAGAAAGACTAGACCCAGTGGCTGTGGCTGGCTTTGCAGATGGAGAAATGGGCCATGAGTCAAGAAACGTTGGTAGCTCCCATTAAACCAAAAGTAACTGAGAGAGATTTCAATCAGTTCAGAAAGTTTATTTTGCCAAGGTTAAGGGTGTGCCCATGACACAGCCCCAGGAGGTCCTGATGACATCTGCCTAAGCTGGCTGGAGTACAGCTTGGTTTTATGTATTTTAGGGAGACATGACACATCAATCAATACATGTAGGATGTATATTTGTTTGGTCCAGAAAAGCAGGACAACTCAAAGTGGCAGGCAGAGGGGCTTCCAATTGGTTGAAAGAGTTATTATCAGTAGAAAGGAATGTCTGGGTTATGATAAGGGTTGTAGAGACCAAGGTTTTATGATGAAGATGAAGCATCCAGGTAGCAGGCTCCAGAGAGAATAGATTGTAAATGTTTCTTATCAGAGTTAGAGAGTCTGTTCTATCAGTGATTCCAAAAGGGAGGAGGGCATGATGAGGCACATGTCCAGCTTCCACTTCCCATCATGGCCTGAAGCAGTTTTTCAGGTTAACTTTGGAGTGCCCTTGGCTGAGAGGAGGGGTCCGTTCAGATAACCGGGGGGCAGGGAGTGGGGGGTGGGGAGGAAGCATTAGAATTTTATTTTTAGTTGACACTCCTAAAAGCTGGAAATGGCAAGAAAATAGATTGTCCCTGTATAGAGCCACCAGAAGGAATGGGGTCCTGCCAATACATCAGTTTTATCCCAGGGAGACTCATTTTGGACTCTGACTTTCACATCTGGAAGATACTCAATGTGTGTTGTTTTAAACCACTGAACTTGTGAGACTGCATTGTAGCATCCCTAGAAAACTCATTCAATGAGTATGAGGAGATGCCAAAATCAAAATGTAGTGAGAAATAAAAATGAAGATAATAAGATATCACTTTATACAATTAGAGGAGAGGGAGGAGGAATAAGAAGACAGAAAGAGGAAAAACATGTTTTGTTGCATTTTTTTCAGGCAGTGTTATCATCAAGTCAGTGTTTTTCCTATTCTATAGGAGAACATGTTAATAAGGCAGCCTGTTATTGAAACATGGTACAGACAAGGCCAGTTTCAGTCTTGCAAATGGATGAGAGAAAGCCTGGAATATTCGTGGCTGGTTTATCAACCTACTGTCCTCAAATGGGGCACTGAACTATTTGACTAAAATGTTCTCATTTTATCACCCTACAGACCCATGTGACAGTAGCCACAGGAGATTCACACACTCATCATCCTGCTGTTCAAATTTCCCTACAAGACAAATGCCCCTGGGCCCTTTGCACCTTCTGGCCTCTCTGCTTGGAAGCTTCTTTCTCCAAATACTGAATGATTTATTCCAAAACCACCTCCTCAGAATGACTCTTCATCTCCCTTTCCAAAATTACCTTCTCCTTCCTCTTTGCCCTGATTCAGTTTTGGAAACAGTTCCTATGTGAATTTAGTGTTATTGTACTGTGTCTGACTCTCTGTCTAGAACGTGAACTCAATGGAAACTTCAGTGGTCCTACTCATGGCCCTGTCTAGGGTTAGGGGTAGAGGTAGAGTTAGGGTTAGGGTTAGGGTTAGGATTAGGCATCCTGGAGCCATCAATAGCTTTTGAATGAATGAATGAGCATGGCCAGGTCTACATTAAGCAGTGAGGAGGACAGCAAGGGCCATCAGGCTGTCATAAGAAAAGAGTAGAAACATACCTATTACCAGTGGAAAATCAGAGTTAGGGGACACTACCTGGGTCTCTCAGATTCTGAGACACCTGCCTATATCGTAAGCCTCCTTCCTTGAGTGGTTCTGGACCCCAACTACACAGTGAAGTTACCTGTGATGGCCTTTAAGGTGACTTTGGTAGTCACCTATGAGCATCCAGAAATACCTGAGCCAATGGTTCTGCCTATAGGCATTGAACTTCATTGATCCTGGGTGTAGTCTGGATTCTGGGTGTGCAAATGTTCCATGGCCAAAGGCCCATGGCCAAATCTACATCCTATATGTCTGTGGTCTTGGGATACTTAGAAGTCTTCTATACATATTTTTCAAAGAGTTGTTTTAATAGAGAGGCAGCATACCTCCAGCCTTCTCTTTCTCTTTCCCCCATACTATTTCTCAGTAGAAGATTTGATGTCTACTGCCAATTGGAAAACACTCACTTGGCACATTGCACATCCTTTCCCCTATGTAATTCTATATAGGAGACACAATGTTCCTTCTTGTATCCCTTCAACTCCCCCCTGGTCTTCAAATTGCATCATACATTGTGTGCTGGCACTACCTACCTTTGTTATGGGTCTACACTTTTGTTCTCATGGCGTCTCTTGGGGAATTCCATGAATTCCTACACTGCTTCTGAGAATGAATGACAGGCATTCCTTAGGGTCGAAAAATATTGGCCATTTTCTTTGGGAGCTAAAAGGAAAATATTGCCCACTCAATCACTTTCTCTTTATTACTTTCCATTTCTATTCTTTATGATACTCTTGGAAAATTAAAATATGGCCAGTTCCAATTATGGCTGAACACATGGCCAAAAAAAGAAGACTTAGCCTCAAAGAAAAGAAAACTGTGGCATTTTTCTCCCTGTAGAGAACTATATTTATGTCATAAATATAAATGGATAGTACAATGACTCTCAAATCCTAAGGGATAGACACCCATGTGTAGACACATGTTTAGTCTAAATCAAGTTTAAAATTGGGTTTGATTTACTCTTCTGAAGAAAATATGACCTTCTTTATAAGAAAGATTGGCAAATTCAGGATCTCCCATTTTCCCTGACCCATGACATCGTCTGCCTCCCACATCCCAAACCAATTTGATGTTCACTACACATTTGTTTCTCTCTTGGGGTCTAGGCATCATCGTATCCATTTACAGGTTGTTAGACTCACAAGAAGAACATTTGCACTCCCAGAATTCAGACTACACCCAGTTCCAGTGAAGTCAAATCTATGTAGTTAGATAGATTTGCATAGGTGCAGGTGCTTTGGTAGCTCACAGGTGACTTCAAAAGTCACCTTAATGGCCATCACAGGTGGCTTCACTGTGTATCTGGAGCCAAAACCACTCATAGAAGAAGTCTGATATGGTTTGGTTGTGTCCTCACCCAAGTCTCATCTTGAATTCCCATGTGTTGTGGGAGGGACCCAGTGGGAGGTAATTGAATCATGGGGACAGGTCTTTCTTACGCTGTTCTTGTGATGGTGAATAAGTCTCATGAGATCTGATGGTTTTATAAAGGGGAGTTTCCCTGCACAAGTTCTCTCTTTGCCTGTTGCCATCCATGAAAGACATGATTTGTTCCTCCTTGCTTTCTGCCATGATTCTGAGGCCTCCCCAGCCACGTGGAACTGCAAGTCTATTAAACCTCTTTCCTTTGTAAATTTCCCAGTCTCAGCCATATCTTTGTCAGCAGTGTGAAAACAGACTAATACAATGTCTCACCATGCAGTCAGGTGTCTCAGAATCAGAGAGACCCATGGAGAGCTCCTAACTGATTTTCACTCACAATAGGTGTGCTTCTACTCTTCCCCTATGACAGCTTGATGGCTCTTGCTGACTTCCTCACTGCTTAAGAAGATATTATGTCCCTGTCCAGAAGTTGACCCTATAAACATAGACCTGGCCATGGTCATTCATTCAATAGCTATTGATGGCTCCAGATTGCCTAATCCTAACCCTAACCCTAGACAGGGCCATGAGTGAGAATGTTGAAGCTGCCATGCAGCTCACATTCTAGTGAGAGAGTCATATGCAGTAAAATCAACACCAAAGTCACATAAGAACTGTTTCCAAAAGTGAATCAGAGCAAAAGGAAAGGAGAAGGTGATTATGGAAAGTGGTAGGTGAAAAGCCACTCTGAGGAGGTGGTGTTGGAATAAATCATTCAATATTTCGAGTTGGAAGCTTCCAAGCAGAGGGGCTAGCAGGGGCAAGGGGCCTGGGGTTAAATTTGTCATTCAGGGAAGGTTGAACAGCAGGATGATTAGTGTGTGAGTCTGTGACTGCAGTCACAAATTATCACCGATGCCACAGCTTAAAACAACACCCATTTATTCTGTTACAGTTTTGAACATCAGAATAAAATAAAGATGTCTGCAGAGCTGTGTTTCTTCTGAGTATTTTAGGAGAAAAACAATTTATTTCTGTTTCTGGCTTTTAGAGGCTGCCTGCATTCCTTGGCTCATGACATCTTCCTGTATCTTCAGATTACATCATGCCAACCCCTACTTCCTGCAGCCTGTGTCTTTTCTGTAGCTTTGACTCTTCCACTTCCCTTTTGTAAGGTTCTCTGTGATGAGAGCAGACCCACCTGGATAAGGCAGGTGTTCTGAACCTCTCCAAGCTATACCTGATGAGCAGAGATGACAGAGTGGCTTGAAAAATGTTTAGGAATGTCTACAACTGGTTGAATGTAAACCAAGACTGACAAATACCCGTCCAAATCAAACAATGTGCTGATATATTCAGCTCCAATCAGCTGAGGTGTAGGCACCAACACTCATCCCAATCTGGTCTCCCTGGATAGCCACAGTGTGGAATGCTCCATTTTGAAGGCATATAGTAGAGTGAATGTTGCTATAAGAAACTGTATCCCAGTCAATTCAGACTTCTGCAACAAAATACCTTAGATTGCATGGCTTACAAACAGCAGACATTGATTTCCCATAGTCCTGGGGCTGGGAGTCTAATATCAAGGAATGGCAGATTCAGTTTCTAGTGAAGACTCGCAACCTGGTCTCATCCAGATACTCCTGGCACTGAGTGCTTGAATTTGAAGAAATATAGAAAAGCGAAGGTTGGTGTAAGGAACCGTATTCTAGTCCACTCAGACTTCTTCAGCAAAATACCATAGCCTAGGGGACTCACAAACAGCAGACATTTACTTTTGATACTTCTGGAAGCTGGGAGTCCAAGCTCAAGGTGGGGCACATTCAGTGTCTTGTTAGGACCCGCTTCCTGGATTAAGATGGAGCCTTCTCGCTGTGTCCTTATATGGTGGAAGGGGCGAGGGAACTCTCTGAGGTCCTTTTCCTAAGGGCACTGATCCCATTCATCAGGCTCCACCTTATGACCTCATCACCTCCCAAAGGCCCTACCTCCCAACAACATCACCTTTCAGGTGAGGATTTCAGTATATGAGTTTGGGGTGGGACATACACATGCAGACCATAGCAGACTCATAACCTCAACATGCATGAGTGCATATTTATTCTAAACCAAATTAAGAGACAGGAAGCACGATAATTTTTGTGTGTATGCCATTTAAGATTTGAAGGGCTGCTGTGTAGTTGAAATATCACAGACATTCTACAGGGTCCCTAGGGATGTACCTGTGATCCATGAAACTTACCTAAAGGGGGATTTTTGTCTCCCGAAAAGGAAAACCCACACAATATAGCTGGTGGAATGTGGAACAAACTTACACTAAATGAATTGAAATATCATGCCTATTGCTGGAGGCTGGGCAAGCCTTCGCAAGGGTGTTGCAGGTTTAACTTAGTCATCAATTGGGCTATACAACTACATGGCAATTATATAACCAGACAGGAAACTGCAGCCATTGAATTTTATTTCTTTTGAAAACATACTGATATCTGTTACCTTAATTATTCTTAAAAATGAGTTAAGCTCATTAGCTATTGTTTCTTGCTTTTTATAGCCTTCCTAATGAATAAGGTGGATGCAACTTCAGATCTTCTGACCTATTGTGGATCTGTTCATTCTCCTTCTATGAAGGTTACACTCTATTATTGCTACTGTATCTTTGTTTGCAATTAATTTGGCCACCCAGCTTATATGCTTGGACTATTGTTTCCATGTGTGGACAATATGCAAAGTGTATCTGTCTTCCTGCAAAACAAACAAACAAAAATGATATCATTTTCCAAGTGTCTCATAGGTGTTCACAGCCAGTGGCAATGTTTCTGTAGGAACATGTTACTTGCATTTTATTCCCTTAACAATCATGATATGTTTAGTCTCTCTAGCAAGCTGTTACATAACAGCAACAGGCTGTGAGTCACTTAGGAATATAGGGGATTCTGCTAAGTAAACAAAATCAGCTCCTTTTTGTTACTTCTTCATAACAGGTATGGAAACTGTGGGTGGTTCATTTAGAACAAAGGTCTCATATTTAAAGATTTGAATTCAAGGGCACTAGTGCTTTTTCCTAGGACAGACACAAGGTAGGAGATAAAATTATTTTATTTTATTTATTTTATTTTGAGACAGGGTGTTGCTCTATTGCCCAGGCTGGAATGCAGTTGTCTGATTATAGCTCACTGCAGCCTCCACCTCCTGAGCTCAAGTGATCCTCCCACCTTAGCCTCCCGAGTAGCTGGAACTACAGGTGCGTGCTACCACGCCGGCTAATTTTTTTGTATTTTTTGTAGAGACAGGGGTCTCATCATGTTGCCCACCTGGTCTTGAAATCCTGGGCTCAAGTGCTCCTCCTGCCTTGGCCTCCCCAAGAGTTGGGATCACAGGCGTGAGCCACCGCGCCCAACCTGAAAAGCTCTCATATTTTAAGACTCTAATTCATGTGTACTTACTGCTTTTTTCTAGGACAAACAGAGAGTAGGAGGTCAAATTATGTTGTTCAATTCAGGTATTTTTAAAATGTATCCACTTACATAGTCTAACTTGCAGTAAGCATCTTAATAAACCATTTTAATGAAAGGATGGTGGAAGGTAAAGTCCCTAAACTGGGGCTGATGATCATGAGATATACGTTGTGATAATTGTGGTGATACAATTAGACGGGGAATACATAATCCAATCGGAGCCAGTCAGGGCAGGGGGTTGGGGTAGCTCCCTGCAGGCAAGACTCCAGGTAATGGCTAGATGTGAGAGACCAGGATCCCACTGGCTAGGAGAAAGCAGCAGGAGCCAGAGGATGTGGGGAACACAACAGGTATTCTGTGTCTTCTCCCCACCTTCCCCACTAAAAAAATTCCATGTCCGCTCGAAACTTTGAAATAGGACCTTATTTGGAAATTCAGTCTTTGTAAATGTAATTAGTATGGGATGTCAAGATGAAGTCATGCTGGATTCAGGACCCTAAATGCAATGACAGGTGTACTTATAAGAGACAGAAGCGGAGACACAGACACAGAGGAGAAGGCCACCTGGAAACAGAGGCAGAGACTGGAGTGATGCAGCCACAAGCCTAGGGACACCTGGAAACCCCAGGACCTGGGAGAGGCAGGAAGGATCCTCCCCTAGAGCCTCCAGAGGGAACTAAGTACACCTGTAGTGGCTTAAACTGTGCCACAAGCCCAGGGGTTCCTGGAGCCTCTAAGATCTGGAAGAGGCAGGAAGGATGCTCTTCCTAGAGCCTCCAGAAGGAACTGAATACAACTATAGTCGATTGAACCATAGTCTCCCAAAAAGATATGTCCACATCCTGACCCCAGAACATGTGAATGGGACCTTATTTGGAAACACGGCATTTGGAGATAGAACCAAGTCAAGAATCTCAAGGTGAGTTCATCCTGGAATAGGTTGGGCCCTAAATGCAATGTCAGATGTCCTTCTATGAGACATAAGAAGAGACACAGACACAGAGGAGAGGTTCACATGGATATGTAGGCAGGGACTGCAATGATTCACCCAAGGTCCAGGAATGCCAAGGATTGCTGCTGGCTACTGGAAGCTAGGGAGAGGCCAACAAGAGAACTAGGAGATCAAAAATAACTTACTTTTACATTTAAAAATAACTAAAAGAGTATAATTGGATTATTGGCAACACAAAGGGTAAATGCTTGAGGGGCTGGATACCCCATTCTCTGTGATGTGATTGTTATGTATTGCATGCCTGTATCAAAACATTACAGATATCCCATAAACATATACACCTCCTCTGTAGCCACAAAAATTATCAATAACAAATTCTGAAAAAAACAGAGCTGGGAGGTAATACATTTATGTTGCTTTCAGCCACCCAGTAGGAGGTAATTTTTTCTAATCTTTTTTTAATTGTCATTTTTGGACAGGCACGGTGACTCACGCCTGTAATCCCAGCACTCTGGGAGGTGGAGGTAGGCAAATAACGTGAGGTCAGGAGTTCGTGACCATCCTGGCCAACATGGTGAAACCTCCTCTCTACTAAAAACACAAAAATTAGAGAGGCATGGTGGCACATACCTGTAATCTCTGCTACTTGAGAGGCTGAGGGATGAGAATCATTTGTACCCAGGAGGTGGAGATTGAGTGAGCCGAGATCAAGCCACTGCACCCCAGCCTGGGTGACAGAGTAAGTGTCTCAAAAAAAAAAATTGTCATTTTATAGCTCCCCACTGCAGCTGCCCCCCACCCTTCCCTTTGATGATCACTTTTGCAGGCTTCAGCGGTACCAGGGAAAAAGTTGGGGCCTGGCAGCCCCACTATACTGCCAGCCAGGGAGAACAAGTCACAATTACGAATTATCACAATAATTAGTGTCTGTTCTTGGGGTATCTGCAAAGTGTGCAAAGTGAGGAGGCCCCAGCTCCCCCTCATGTAGGGGCCCATTTGGCAGGGAGCTTGCTTTAGAGACAATGATATTCCTTCAGCCTGATGGAATTGATGTAGATGAACCTGGTGGCATTAATTGGCTCCTAATCGCCCTGCACATTCATGCTCACCAGCTCCTCATTTTAGAGAGACAGTGGGGACTCCTGTCTGAGGATGTCCACCTGGCTCTTGAAGACAGACACCTGCACTTTCCCTTCCACTCACTCCTGGGACTTGGTGATGCAGTGGTGGACAAATTCACATTCAGGGCTGTGCCAGAAACCGGTGTACACCAGCGCAGCAAATTTCAAGCCCAGGCCTTGTTTGATTTTGCACTCTTCCTGATTCATGGTGAAGGCCTGGATGTGTAAATGAGCATGGTAAAGGATGGTGCCTGCTGGGGTCTCATAGATGCCTCAGGACTTCATTGCAATGAAATGGTTCTCCATGATGTCAATATGGCCCAGGCCATGCTTGCTTGCAGCTTCGTTCAGGTACACGCAGAGCTCCTAGGAGGTCTGGTGGGTGGCGCCATCCTTGACGTTGGTCACCTTCACGGGGACCTCTTTTTTGAACTCAATCTAGGGAATGTCAGGGGTGTTGGGGGCTTTGGTCAGGTCCTTAGTCTTTGTGTAGAGACCGGGAGGTGCTTATGGTACTTGTGTTTCTCCAGGATTCCAGCCTCATAGCTGATACACATGAGGTTCTCGTCCATGCTCCACGGGTTCTTGAGAGTGACTGGGATGGGAATCCGATGTTGCTTTGTGTATTCCGTCAGATCATTGCAGCCGTTGAGCCAGTAGTAGAACTCGGGCATCCTCCAGGGAGCAATGACCTTAATCTGAGGGCCAGTGAGCAGGTGAGCTCAAACTGGACCTGATCGTTCTCCTTTCCCATGATGCCATAGGATACGTACTTGGCCCCCTCCTGCTGGGTGATTTCCACTTGTTTGTGGGCGATGCAGAGCCTAGCCAGAGAGGTGCCCAGGAGGTAGTAGTCCTCATACAGGGTGCTGGACTGGATGGCCGGCCAGATGAACTCCTCCACAAACTCCCTGCTGACATCCTCAATGAACACCTTTTTGGCCCCAAGCTTGCATGCCTTCTTCCTGTCTTTCTCAAAGTCTTCCTTCTGGCCAATGTTGGCCAGGTAGGCAATGACATCATGTCCTTGTTCCTTCAGCCACACAAGCATGCAGGAGGTGTCCAGGCCACCACTGTGGGCCAGAACCATGGATCCTTTGCTGGACATAGCATCTGGGATTGGAGGTGCGAGTTCCCTGCATCTGAAATCTGTCTTCACGGTGCAGTAAACCACTTGTGCCCCGTGCCGCAGAAGCAGGTGACAGAGCAAGAGGAGGTAATTTTTTTACAGCAGCTGTACCAAACTAATACTGTTCAGTTTAGCAGCAACACCCAAATCAATGAGGAATATCAGGTTGGTTAGCACACTGACCAAGAGTTTGGGTCAGCACTGACTCCAGGCCCATGAGCCATGCTCAGACACTGTGTGGAGAGTGTTGTGGTGTACACTGAAGGAGTTTTGAACTCTCCTTTGGAGCACCATGGCCTTGGTGTGGCTGTCAGATGTGCTTGGATTCAGTGCCTATCAGCTGAGGAGCTGAGCCTATTGAGAATTCTGCGTGTCAAAATTGGTCAGCATTTGAGGCAGTTCTGGGCTATCAGGGGGAGACAAGTTTCCATGGCAGACACGAGCCAGAGTCGAAGAGAGAAAGGCAGAGGAGGCAAGATAATGGCCTCTGAAAGAGGGCCACATCCCAATCTCCTATGAATATGGTACCCTGCAATGGAGAAAGGGAATACAGGTTGCAGATAGAATTAAGGTGGCTAACTCACTCGACCTTAAAACTAGGAGATTGTTTTTGATTATTCAGGCTGGGCCCAATCTAATTGCGAGAAGTCAGGCTGGATTCAGGACCCTAAATGCCATGACAGGTGTACTTGTAAGAGACAGAAAAGAAGACACAGACACAGAGGAGAAGGCCACTCGGAGACAGAGGCAGAGACTGGAATGATGTGGCCACAAGCCTAGAGATACCTGGAGCCCCCAGGACCTGGGAGAGGCAGGAAGGGTCCTCCCCTAGAGCCTCCAGAGGGAACTAAGTACACCTGTAGTAGTTTAAACTGTCCTTAGAGTCCTTAAAAGTAGAGAAAATTCAAGGCCAGCCTGGGCATCATAGCAAGACATTGTCTCTACTAAAAAGAAAAAAAAGGAAAAAAAGAAGCCAGATATGGAGGCGCACACCTGTAATATCAGCTATTCCGGATGCTGAGGCTAGAGAAATGCTTGATCCCAGGAGTTGAAGGCTGTAGTGAGCTATGACCGTGGTGCTGCACTCCAGCCTGGATGATAGAGCAGGACTCTATCTCAAAAAATTTAAAAAGCTGGGAGCAGTGGCTTATGCTTGTAATCCCAGCACTTTGGGAGGCTGAGGCAGGAGGATCACTTGATCCCAGGAAGTTGAAGCTGTAAGGACACCACTGCACTCCAGCCTGGGCTACAGAGTAAGACCCTGTCTCAAAAAAATAAAAAACAGCAGAAGAATCAGAGATAAGTATGGTTGTCTCTGGAAGCTGGAAATGAAGTTTCCTGTTTATAGTCAGCCGGAAAGGGAGACCTCAATTCTACAACCACAGGAAACAATTCTGTCACCATCCCTGAAAAGCAAGGAAATGAATTCTTCCTAACATCTTCTCTATTAAAATGCAGCCCTACTGATAACCTTTTTTTTTCACTTTTGTAATTATCACTTTAATGAGTAACTTAATATAAAAACCAGGAAAAAAAAATCTACATTTGTATCAGACCAAAGATCAGGTTTAAAAAATGCATACACCATACTTCTGTTCAAAATAGATTCCAGAAGGAAATTCACAAGGATTTTTCTTTCTTGGCAAAGGTGTTTACTTTTTAAAATAATGTGAACTTGTACTTGTGATTAAGGGGTACATGTGCAGGTTTATTACATTGTTACGTTGCGTGACGCTGAGCCTACCGACATCTTGATTTTAGCCCAATGAAGCTCTTGTTGAACTTCTCACCTCCAGAATTACTGAACTGTAGAAGTGTAAGAAAATAAATTTGCATCATTTAAGCAACTAAGTTTATAGCAATTTGTGACAACAGCCACAGAAAATTAATAAGTTGGCAAATGGGTGAGGGCCTGTGAACTCTCTATCTTCCCAGGAGGCAGCCATTTATCCAGTAATAATGCACTGTACATCAGGAATTACTGGGCCACAACGTGAGTCATTTCTAGTGGTAGGAATTGACTGCCGATCCCCCCCTGCTGTACCTTGGTCTTCTCACCTGTGAGCCATTGGGCCCCCTTGTGAGTAACTAGGAAGGTTAACAGAAGAGCCAGTGTCCCTGAACTACTCTTTCTCAAGGTGAAATTGACCTGTCATGGGCCCCGTCAGGGTTATCACTCAAAAAAGCCAATGAGCCAGTGTAAACAGGAGATTCCTTCAAATCAGAGTATCCTCTGGGAGATGCACGATCCATATTCTACTTGCTTCAGAAACAACTCGGGTGTTCGCCAAAAATGCGCAGCCCCAGGTCAAACGCTCGGATTAGCTCAATGAAGGTTTCTGGAATGGGGCCTCCACTGTCTCATTTTCTGGTTCTCCGATGGGTCCTTCCTGGTATCACCTCCCCATAAACACCTTATCCTCAAATCCTAGTCTCTGCTTGTGCTTCTAGGGGGAACTCAGTTTCCTACATTTAATTCTGCTTAAACCCCTACCCCAATAACCCTACCATAACCCTACCAATAACTCTTTCAAGCAATCCATGTAAGTTGTATGAGCCATAGACAGATAAACTAAGTGTAAGAAATGTTTGAATAAACAGATCAAACATTTAGATTTTAACTCAAGTTTATTTATGTTTTTTTCCAGTTGAAAAAGAAAGAAAACTTATAAAGAATAACGA
The DNA here is from genome assembly GCF_029289425.2 of Pan paniscus. Classification (NCBI taxonomy): domain Eukaryota; kingdom Metazoa; phylum Chordata; class Mammalia; order Primates; family Hominidae; genus Pan; species Pan paniscus. The sequence continues at coordinate 43,029,006 of NC_073273.2, read as the reverse complement.
ACTCCCTAAAGGCAAAGGGAAAATGTTTGTATACTTATCTAATTCATATTGAAATCTGCATAAGATATTCATACATATTTAACTGCATAACTTAAATTTATACATGTTTTAATGAATATCAATTTATTGTATTGTAATACATAAATATTTTATAACATACATTATATTGATGACACATTTAAATGTATTGATATATTATAAAATATAAATATATAATTTATATAAACAAATTTTAATTAGATGTTATAAGTTAATTAGATAACTTGATTAGGTAAACATTAGATATTTTAAAATGAATGTATCATATATAATATACAAATATATAAATATAATATATAATATATAAATGTATTATAAATACATAATGGAATGAATATATCATTATAACAAATATTACATAATATAGAAAGATATTTATATTATGATGTCTGTTATATATTCATATGTAACTTTTTTTTTTTTTTCAGATGGCGTCTCACTGCATTGCCCAGGCTGGAGTGCAATTGCGAGATCTCGGCTTCACTGCAACCTCTGCCTTCTGAGTTAAGTGATTCTCCTGCCTCAGCCACCCGAGTAGCTGGGATTACAAGGGTGCCCCACACCCAGCTAATTTTTGTATTTTTAGTAGAGATAGGGTTTCACTATGTTGGCCAGGATGGTTTCAATCTCCTGACCTTGTGATCTGCCTGCCTTCACCTCCCAAAGTGCTGGGATTACAGGCATAAGCCACCACATGCAACTTATGTGCCATATATTATATATAATAGAATATAGTGTGTATTTTATTAATATGATATAATTTTATAATATAGCTTATATACCCATATAATGTATATCTTATATACCCAATAATTTATGAAATATACTTACAGACCCATATATTTATATACTATATACTATTTGCATTATTAACCATAAATATTATAATTACTACATTAAATCATTTGTAATACAATTATTAACAAATATACACAAGATAAAATTGCTTTAATAAGTTTTAAAGAAACCAATGATACAACACGATGTGCCTGGAAATCAAGAAATCTCTTATAGTTGTTATAAGATGTTGAAAATGAGGGCCAGGCATGGTGGCTCATGCCCGTAATTCAAGCATTTTATGAGGCTGAGGCAGGAGGATCGCTCGAGCCCAGGAGTTTGAGACCAGCCTGGGCAACATAATGAAATCTTGTCTCCACAAAAAATATAAATGTTAGCTGGGCATGGTGGTGCATACCTGTAGTCCCAGCTACTCAGGAGGCTGAGGCAGAAGGATTACCTAGGCCAGGAGGTCAAGGCTACAGTGAGCCATAATAGTACCACTGCACTGCAGCCTGAGTGACAGATTGAGACCCTGTCTAAAAAAACAAACAAAACAAAACAAAACAACAACAACAGAAAAAGATGTTCACTTTCCTTTAAGGTTTCCATATTGCTTAATTAGGAGATATTTACAAAAGAATCTATTATCTTTATTTCAGGAAATAAATTGACAGAAAGGTTTTTTCCTGGAAAAAGCTGTTAGAAAAATCTTTAAAAATTAAAGTAAGATATTCTGTGTTAAAATTAGGTTTTAGTAAGCTGGAGAAGCACATTCCTAAAACTACACAGGCAAGCATGTTACCAATGTGATATGGTTTGGCTGTGTCCCCACCGAAATCTCATCTTGAATTGTACTCTTTGTAATTCCCATGTGTTGTGGGAGGGACCCAGTGGGAGATAATTTGAATCATGGGGGCAGTTTCCCCCATACTGTTCTCATGGTAGTGGGTGGGTCTCATGAAATCTGATGGTTTTATGAGGGTTTCTCTTTTGCATCTTCCTCATTTTTTGTTGCTGCCACCATGTAAGAAGTGCTTTTTGCCTCCTGCCATCATACTGAGGCCTCCCCAGCCATGTGGAACTGTAAGCACAATGAAACCTCTTTTTCTTCCCAGTCTTGGGTATGTCTTTATCAGCAGCATGAAATGAACTAAGACACAATGCAGTAAGAGTTTGCGCTGACATAGCATTCAGACTGATGAGGGCAGGTGTGCTAATTGAATGTCCCTGTGTCCTCCTTTCTCCCAGCCCTTGGCAGACATCAGTGATTTCTCTAAGTGGTTTTCTCTGCTCAGCCCACACACATCCCCAGACCGGTTCTCTATTTGCACTTCAGACAGGTTGGTACAGACCTGTTAAAAGCAGACAGGCAAGACAGCACACACTGTTCCCTGCTGAGATGTGGAATCCAGCAAGTGGGATTAACACAATTTAGGCCCTTGTGGAGTTCGAGCTATATCAATACACTCAATATTTTTGGATTTATTAACTAGACAAATGATGAAATCAATAAATGAATTTTTTTATTGCTTGACTTTTTAAATGATGACTTTTAGAAGCAGTGTAATTGGTTTTTTAAAAAATGTATGTTAATTTATGGGGTACACATGTGATTATGTAACCTAGACAGATTGTGCAGTGGTGAAGTCTTGGCTTCTGTATCCATCACTGGCATAATGCATTTGTGCCCATTAAGTAACTTGTTATCCCTCAGCACCCTCCTACCCTTCCCAGTCAGCAATGTCTATGATTCCGGACTTTACTCCTATGTGGTAACATTATTTAGCTCCTACTTATAAATAAGAACATGCACTATTTGTCTTTTTATTTCTGAGTTGTTTTACTTAAGAAAATAACCACCACTTCCTTCCATGTTGCTGCAAAAGATATGGTTGCATTCCTTTTTGTGGTTGAATAGTGTTCCACTGTGTACATATACCACATTTTCTTTATCCCATCATCCATTGATGGACACTTAGGTTGATTCCATATCTTTGCTATTGTAAATAGGGCTTCCAGTACAGGTGTCTTTTCTTTTCATTTTTAGATGGAGTCTCACTCTGTCTCCTAGCCTGCAGTGCAGAGGCACCATCTTGACTCACTGCAACCTCTGCCTCCCGGGTTCAAATGATTCTCTTGCCTCAGTCTCCAGAGTAGTTGGGGCTACAGGAATGTGCCACCACCACTGGCTAATTTTTGTATTTTTACTAGATACAGGGTTTCACCATGTAGCCAGGCTGGTCTCAAGCTCCTGACCTGTTGTGATCCACCTGCCTCAGTCTCTCAAAGTGCTGGGATTACAGGCATAAGCCACCATGGCAGGCCAGTGCATGTATCTTTTTGATATAATAATTTCTTTTCCTTTGGGTAGATATCCAGTAGTGGGTTGCTGGATGGAATGATAGTTCTATTTTTGGTTCTTTGAGAATTCTCCACACCCTTTTTCATCAGATTGTACTAATCTACATTCCCAAGAACAATGTATAAGTATTCCCTTTTCTCTGCATCCTCACCAACATCTGTTGTTTTTTCAATAATAGCCATTCTGACTGGAGTAGGATGAAATCTCATGGTATGTAATATCTATCTTGCTAAAACGTGTTTAAATGTACTTTGCTGTGTGGTTCACTTTACCATGAAACAAAATCACAGCCCATCATATCTTCTAGTGGCAATCAAAGTGCTCACATGAGGCCATGCAGGATGGCTCATGCCTGTAATCCCAGAAATTTGGGAGGCTGAGGCAGGTGGATCACTTAAGGTTAGGAGTTCAAGACTAGCCTGGCCAATATGGCAATACCCCATCTTTACTAAAAATACAAAAATTAGCCAGATGTGGTGGTGCATGCCTGTAATCCCAACTATTCTGGAGGCCGAGGCAGAAGAATCACTTGAACCCGGAAGGTGGAGGTTGCGGTGAGCCCAGATCATGCCACTGCACTCCAGCCTGGGCAGCAGAGCAAGACTGTCTTAAAAATAAACCAACAAAAAGTGCTTACATGTTAAGATCTACCATAAAATTTGGTATGCACATAGAGGTTCAGATAGGTCTAGGCTGAGTGTACTCCATGAATCTACATAAAAATCAGTCATCTACTTTTTCATTTACAGCACTGTTCATATGGAAGGGGGGCAAGGAACTGCTGGGTAGAAGAGGGTGTGGTCCCTGGCTAGGGCTCCACCTGTGGGCCTGTGCCCACGGACCTAAGTGAGGACAGGCACTCCTGTTTTCCTGCCCAAATGTTGCATTTTCCAAGACCTTTCTGGCCTGCTCTGCCTCCAATCTGTGCTTATAAAAACCTCGAGACTGTAGCAGGCAGACACACAATTACCTGGACATTGAGAGGAACACATAAGCGGAGACGACACAAGCAGCTGGACCTCGAGGGGAGCACGCCAGTGGAAGAGTGCACTGGCAGACACTGGCAGGCTGGCGGGCCATTGACTGGCAGAATGGCATGGAGTTTGGCAGGAGAGGTCAGAGGAAAAAAGCCTGGGCTGCTGAGCAGCCAGCAACTCCAGGGGAAAACCATCTCCCCTCTGCCTCCCCTATCTGCTGAGAGCTACCTCCACTCAATAAAACCTTGCACTCATTCTCCAAGCCCACGTGTGGTCTGATTCTTCCGGTACACAAAGACAAGAAACCGGGGATACAGAAAACCCTCCATCTTTGTGATAAGGCAGGGGGTCTAATTGAGCTGAGTAACACAAGCCGCTTATGGATGGCTAAACTAAAAGAGCACTCTGTAACACACGCCCACTGGGGCTTCAGGAGCTATAAACATTCACCCCTAGATGCTGCCGAGGGGTCGAAGCCCCACAACCTCCTGGTCTGCCTGCACCTCTGAGGGGTTTGCGCAGTGGGGCACTGAAGGAGTGAGCCACACCTCCATTGCACGCCCTGTGAGGGAGATGAGGGAACTTTTCCCATTTCACTGTGGCTCAGATAGTCAGATACCTACGTGACACTCATTTTCCTTTACTTCTTTACTGAGTGTAACAGGCTGCATACAGGTGCCCAGAGATGTCCACATCCTAATCCCTGGAGCCCATCAATATGTTATTTCATGTGGAAACAAATGACTTTGCAGATGTATTAGGTTGGTGCAAAAATAATGGCAAAAACTGCGATTACTTTGGCACCAACCTAATATTAACGGCAAAAACCGCAATTGCTTTTGCAGCAAGCTTATAATTAAGTTAAACATCCTGAGATGGGGAGATGAGCCTGGGTTGTCCAGGTGCACCCTGATGTAATCACAGGGTCCGTAGAAGAGGGAAGGAGGAGGGTCAGAAAGAGAAAGATTGGAAGACACTAGGCAGCTGGCTTTGAACATACAGAAAGGGACCACGGATTTCACCCAAGAGTCTCCAGAAGGAACACAGTCTTGCCAGCACCTTAATTTTGGACTTCTGAGCTCCAGAACTATAAGATAATACATTTGTGTTGTTATAATCCACTAAATGTGTGGTAATTGGTTACAGCAGCTGTAGGGGAAAAACACTCACATACCCACACACTATGCAATATGCTCAACAGAAAAATCTATTGTTTTCTGAACACTCTTCAAATTGACGCTTTGTAAGTTCAGTGATGCTAGGAGCTCCTGGAGGGGGTCTTGTTTTGTTTGCTTTTCTTCCTTCCTCCTGTTCTCCTGATTTATGTCTGGAATACAGATGGGTTGGCTGAAGAGTCAGCAGTTTGTTTTTGTTTTTGTTTTGGAGACAGAATCTAGGTCTGTCCAGGCTGGAGTGCAACGGCACAATCTCAGGTCACTGCAACATCCTCCTCCCAGGTTTAAGTGATTCTCCTGCCTCAGCCTCCTGACTAGCTGGGATTACAGGCATGTGCCACCATGCCTGGCTAATTTTTGTGTTTTTAGTAGAGATGGAATTTCGCCATGTTGGCCAGGCTGGTCTCGAACTCCTGACCTCAACTGATCTGCCTGTGTTGGCTTCCTGAAGTGCTGGGATGACAGGCATGAGCCACCATGCCTGGCCAGCAGCTTTTGTTAAACGTGGGAGTCCACGTGCTAAAGGAAGAAGGTGCTGGCATCCCAGAACTTCATCCCTGGGTTTTCCATCTCGAGAATTCTTATAAATGAGGGAGAAACAAATGGTGCTCTTGTTAAAACACTATTTCTGCCAAACAAACACAGTATTTAAATTGTACAAGCACTTTCAAGTCAAGTTTTTTATTTTTCTTAACACCCTGCCCCTTAGGAAACAGGAGAATGTACGGACTTTGAAAGATTGACTAAAAGAAAGAACTGGAAATCACCATTTTTCTAGACATCTCCAATATGTCACTCATCAATTAAGTCCCAAGAATCATATAAAGCCTGCATGATGAGAATGAAACAAATATTTTTGTTCTTTGATTAGCCATACTGCAGCACAAACAACAATAACAAAAACCAGACATACGTACATGCAAAAAGTTTATATAGTGTTTTAGGAAAATCTTACACACTTGCCAAGAGAAAAAAAATAAATGAAAGGATTACAATGAAGTCACTTTTTAAAGAATTTAGACTGTATTTTATTACAACTGCATTTTATTCTATGGAAGGAAAAAAATGATCAAACATGATTCTAAGCTAACATTTGAAGAAGCCTATATTTTTATGAAATTAATAAAAAAGAAGATAAATTTAAAATTAAATGAAAATAAATAATAAAATTAAACTTAAAAAATGAAGATAAATTTAAAACGAGATAAATTTAAACTTGTTCTCAATTATAGGTAGGTGGATACAAAGATAGATAGAAAATAGATAGAAAGATAGACAATAGAGATGATAGATGATGGACAGACCAGCAGTCCTCAACTTTTTTGGCATGAGGAATCAGTTTCATGGAAGACAATTTTTCCATGGACTTGGTGGGGAGATGGTTTTAGGATGATTCAAGGGCATTGCATTTATTGTATACTTTATTTCTATTACAATTACATTATAATATATAATGAAATAATTATACAACTCACCATTATGTAGAATCAGTGGAGCCCTGAGCTTGTTTTCTTGCAACTAGATGGTCCCATCTAGGGGTAATGGGAGACTGTGACAGATCATCAAGCATTAGATTCTCATAAGGAGCACGCAGCAAACTCTAGATCCCTCACATGCACAGTTCACAATAGGGTTCTTGCTCCTTTGAGAATCTAATGTGGCCACTAATTTGACAGGAGTTGGAGCTCAAGCAGTAATGCAAGCGATGGGGAGCAGCTGTCAATACAGATGAAGATTCGCTCTCTCACCTACCGCTCACTTCCTACTGCTTTCAGATGTGCCAGTTCCTAACAGGTCACTGACTGGTACCACTCCAGGCCTGGGGGTTGGGAACCATGGGATAGAGGATAAATAATCAATAGGTGATAAATTAGACAACTGATAGAGGTTAGGTACATAGATATGCATACACAATTTATAGATTGATAGAAATATAGATGGATAGATAGAGGATGGATAGATAAGTTTACCCATTAAGAAAAAAATAGAGTATGCTGAAAGTTTGTAAATAAGAAGTCTGTGCTTGCCGTGCAAGTATGGTCCATATAAGGTCTCTGTCATAACACCCCTGGAGAAACATGGGAAAAGTGGTTTCACGGTGGCTTTCAGATGTTCTTCACGTCATATTCATGGGTGCTCATTTCATGATATGCAGATTCTGTGCTTATTTCACTAGACCGAAAATGAATGTTAACATCTTTGGCTTTTTTCTAAAAAGTATTACAGGCTGGGCATGGTGGCTCACATCTGTAATTCCAGCACTTTGGGAGGCTGAGGCAGGAGGATCACTTGAGGTCATGAGTTTGAGACCAGCCTGGCCAACATGGTGAAACCCCATCTCTAGTAACATACAAAAAACTAGCCAGACATGGTGGTGTGCACCTATAGTCCCAGCTACTTAGGAGGCTGAGGCAGGAGAATTGCTTAACCCTGGGAGGTGGAGGTTGCAGTGAGCCCAGATGGCACCACTGCACTCCAGCCTGGGTGACAGAGACTCCATCTCAAGAAAAAAAAAATATTACATATAATTTTACCTACCCATCCAAGGATCAAGGAATAAACAAAATATGTTCAATATGTTCAATTCATACAGTCTAATATAATTCATTTATGAAATGGAATGAAGGTCTAATACAGGCTATTATATGTATGAATCTTGAAAACACCATGCTTAGTGAATGAAGCCAGTGTATCATTCTGTTTATATTAAATTTCAAGAATAGCTAAATCTATGGACAGAAAACAGAAAATAACTGGTTTCCAGGGACGAGGATGAGGAGAAAAAGAAAGGAGAGGAGACGAGGAGAAAAGAAGAATGGAAAGTAAAGCACTCCTCAGCAAATGTAAAAGAACAGAAGTAATAACAAACTATCTCTCAGACCACAGTGCAATCAAACTAGAACTCAGGACTAAGAAACTCACTCAAAACTGCTCAACTACATGGAAACTGAACAACATGCTCCTGAATGACTACTGGGTACATAACGAAAAGAAGGCAGAAATAAAGATGTTCTTTGAAACCAACGAGAACAAAGACACAACATGCCAGAATCTCTGGGACACATTCAAAGCAGTGTGTAGAGGGAAATTTATAGCACTAAATGCCCACAAGAGAAAGCAGGAAAGATCCAAAATCAACACCCTAATGTTACAATTAAAAGAACTAGAAAAGCAAGAGCAAGCACATTCAAAAGCTAGTAGAAGGCAAGAAATAACTAAAATCAGAGCAGAACTGAAGGAGATAGAGACACAAAAAACCCTTCAAAAAATTAATGAATCCAGGATCTGGTTTTTTGAAAAGATCAACAAAATCGATAGACCACTAGCAAGACTAATAAAGAAGAAAAGAGAGAAGAATCAAATAGATGCAATAAAAATGATAAAGGGGATATCACCACCGATCCCACAGAAATACAAACTACCGTCAGAGAATACTACAAACACCTCTACGCAAATAAACTAGAAAATCTAGAAGAAATGGCTACTTTCCTGGACACATACACCCTCCCAAGACTAAACCAGGAAGAAGATGACTCTCTGAATAGATCAATAACAGGCTCTGAAATTGTGGCAATAATCAATAGCTTACCAACCAAAAAAAGTCCAGGACCAGATGGATTCACAGCCAAATGCTACCAGAAGTACAAGGAGGGGCTGGTACCATTCTTTCTGAAACTACTCCAATCAATAGAAAAACAGGGAATCCTCCCTAACTCTTTTTATGAGGCCAGCATCATCCTGATACCAAAGCCTGGCAGAGACACAACCAAAAAAGAGAATTTTAGACCAATATCCTTGATGAACATTGATGCAAAAATCCTCATTAAAATACTGGCAAACAGAATCCAGCAGCACATCAAAAAGCTTATCCACCATGATCAAGTGGGCTTCATCCCTGGGATGCAAGGCTGGATCAACGTGCATAAATCAATAAATGTAATCCAGCATATAAACAGAACCAAAGAAAAAATCACATGATTATCTCAGTAGATGCAGAAAACGCCTTTGACAAAATTCAACAGCCCTTCATGCTAAAAACTCTCAATAAATTAGGTATTGATGGGACGTATCTCAAAATAATAAGAACTATCTATGACAAACCCAGAGCCAATATCATACTGAATGGGCAAAAACTGGAAGCATTCCTTTTGAAAACTGGCACAAGAGAGGGATGCCCTCTCTCACCACTCCTATTCAACATAGTGTTGGAAGTTCTGGCCAGGGCAATTAGGCAGGAGAAGGAAATAAAGGGTATTCAATTAGGAAAAGAGGAAGTCAAATTGTCCGTGTTTGCAGATGACATAATTGTATATCTAGAAAACCCTATCGTCTCAGCCCAAAATCTCCTGAAGCTGATAAGCAACTTCAGCAAAGTCTCAGGATACAAAATCAATCTACAAAAATCACAAGCATTCTTTTACACCAATAACAGACAGAAAGCCAAATCATGAGTGAACTCCCATTTACAATTGCTTCAAAGAGAATAAAATACCTAAGAATCCAGCTTACAAGGGATGTAAAGGACCTCTTCAAGGAGAACTACAAACCACTGCTCAATGAAATAAAAGAGGACACAAACAAATGGAAGAACATTCCATGCTCATGGGTAGGAAGAATCATTATTGTGAAAATGGCCATACTGCCCAAGGTAATTTATAGATTCAATGCCATTCCCATCAAGCTACCAATGACTTTCTTCACAGAATTGGAAAAAACTACTTTACAGTTCATATGGAACCAAAAAAGAGCCTGCATCGCCAAGTCAATCCTAAGCCAAAAGAACAAAGCTGGAGGCATCATGCTACCTGACTTCAAACTGTACTACAAGGCTACAGTAACCAAAACAGCATGGTACTGGTACCAAAACAGAGATATAGATCAATGGAACAGAGCAAAGCCCTCAGAAATAATGCCTCATATCTACAACTATCTGATCTTTGACAAACCTGAGAAAAACAAGCAATGGGGAAAGGAGTCCCTATTTAATAAATGGTGCTGGGAAAACTGGCTGGCCATATGTAGAAAGCTGAAACTGGATCTCTTCCTTACACCTTATACAAAAATTAATTCAAGGTGGATTAAAGACTTACATGTTAGACCTAAAACCATAAAAACCCTAGAAGAAAACCTAGGCAATACCATTCAGGACATAGGCATGGTCAAGGACTTCATGTCTAAAACACCAAAAGCAATGGCAACAAAAGACAAAATTGACAAATAGGATCTAATTAAACTAAAGAGCTTCTGCACAGCAAAAGAAACTACCATCAGAGTGAACAGGCAACCTACAAAATGGAGAAAATTTTTGCAATCTACTCATCTGACAAAGGGCTAATATCCAGAATCTACAATGAACTCAGACAAATTTACAAGAAAAAAACAAACAACCCCATCAAAAAGTGAGCGAAGGATATGAACAGACACTTCTCAAAAGAAGACATTTATGCAGCCAAAAAACACATGAAAAAATGCTCGTCATCACTTGCCATCAGAGAAATGCAAATCAAAACCACAATGAGATACCATCTCACACCAGTTACAACGGCCATCATTAAAAAGTCAGGAAACAACAGGTCCTGGAGAGGATGTGGAGAAATAGGAATACTTTTACACTGTTGGTGGGACTATAAACTAGTTCAACCACTGTGGAAGTCAGTGTGGCAATTCCTCAGGGATCTAGAACTAGAAATACCATTTGACCCAGCCATCCCATCACTGGGTATATACCCAAAGGATTATAAATCATGCTGCTATAAAGACACATGAACATGCATGTTTATTGTGGCACTATCCACAATAGCAAAGACTTGTAACCAACCCAAATGTCCAACAATGATAGACTGGATTAAGAAAATGTGGCACATATACACCATGGAATACTATGCAGCCATAAAAAATGAAGAGTTCATGTCCTCTGTAGGGACATGGATAAAACTGGAAACCATCATTTTCAGCAAACTATTGCAAGGACAAAAAACCAAACACTGCATGTTCTCACTCATAGGTGGGAATTGAACAGTGAGAACACATGGACACAGGAAGGGGAACATCACACTCTGAGGACTGTCGAGGGGTGGGGGGAGGGGGGGGACGGATAGCATTAGGAGATATACCTAATGCTAAATGACAAGTTAATGGGTGCAGCACACCAACGTTGCACATGTATGCATACATAACAAACCTGCACATTGTGCACATGTACCCTAAAACTTAAAGTTTAATAATAATAAAAAAGAAAAAAAAGAAAAGGAGAATAGAGAGTGACTGCTTAATGAATATAGGATTTCCTTTTGGTGTTTTAAAATGTTTAGGAACTAGATAGTGATGATAATTGCACTATATCAGGGGTTTCTAACTCCTAGGTCATGGACTGGCTCCTGTCTGTGGCTTGTTAGGAACCAGGCTACACCCCAGGAGGTGAGCGGCAGGTGACCAGCAAAGCTTCATCTGTATTTAGAGCTGCTCCCCATGGCTCACATTACCACCTGAGCTCCACCTCCTCTCAGATCAGTGGTGGCGTTAGATTCTTATATGAGAGGAAACCCTCCTGTGAACTACACATGTGAAGGATCTAGATTGCATGCTCCTTATGAGAATCTAAGGATGCCTGATGATGTGTCACTGTCTCCCATCACCTCCAGATGGGACTATCTAGTTGCTCCCACTGATTCTACATGATGGTGAGTTGTGGAATTATTTCCTCATGTATTACAAGGGAATAATAATAGAAGGAAATTGCACAATAAATGTCGTACTCGAATCATCCTGGAACCAACCTCCTCAACCCCACCACCACCATCAGTGGAACAATTGTCTTCCACTAAATCAGTCCCTGGTGTCACACAGGTTGGGTACCACTGCACCAAATGCCACTGAATTGTACTTCCAAATGGTTAAAATAGTCCATTTTATGTTATATGAGTTTTATCCCAAAATAAAAAGTGAAACTCATGAAATTACTAAGGTTCAGATGCATTTTATTTAAATGAGAAATATTTCTTTTTAACAGATTATTTCGGCTGGCTGTTGTGGCCCATGCCTATAATCCCAGCATTTTGGGAGGTCGAGGCAGGTGGTCACAAGGTCAGGAGTTCAAGACCAGACTGACTAATATGGTGAAATCCTGTCTCTGCTAAAAATACAAAAATTTGCCAGGCATGGTGGTGGGCGCCTATAGTCCCAGCTACTTGGGAGTCTGAGGCAGGAGAATTGCTTGAACCTGGGAGGTGGAGGTTACAGTGAGCCAACATCATGCCACTGCACTCCAGCCTGGGCAACAGAGTGAGACTCCATCAAAAAAAAAAATATTTTAGAGTTAAAGAAGAAAAAAAGAAAAACGAGGAGATGAAAAGCACTATGTGCCCTGGGTGTTTTGGGAGTTTAACTAGGTTAACCTCATATTCCTTAATGGCTTTAAGTTTAAACATCAAGGCAATAAAACATTTAGTGGTCCTTTTAAACATAAAAATCAGAAGGCATTCTTTCTAAACCAAACAAATCGCTCTTTTGCGTATAAAACCAAAAATGCATAGAGTAAAAAAAAAAATGGCCGGGCGCGGTGGCTCACGCCTGTAATCCCAGCCCTTTGGGAGGCGGAGGCGGGCAGATCACGAGGTCAGGAGATCGAGACCATCCTGGCTAACACGGTGAAACCCCGTCTCTACTAAAAATACAAAAAATTAGCCGGGCGTGGTGGCGGGCGCCTGTAGTCCCAGCTACTCGGGAGGCTGAGGCAGGAGAATGGCGTGAACCCGGGAGGCGGAGCTTGCAGTGAGCCGAGATCGCGCCACTGCACTCCAGCCTGGGCGACAGAGCGAGACTCCGTCTCAAAAAAAAAAAAAAAAAAAAAAAAAAAAAAAATTAATACTAAGATTTTGTCTATCCCTTCTCTCTTTTTCCAGTCTTAAACACAAAGTGGCCTTTAGGAATTTATTTTAACTTCTCTGAATTTTTATATACAGTGAATCATCTATTAATAAATATTGATGTGTGCCATTTAAAATATTTTACATAATGAATGAATAACACTCATACTTAATTAAACCTATCTTTACAATGATTATGTCTGAGAAATAAATGAGGAAAGACTGATCATAAACAATTATCTTATAATAATTTAGTCTTATCTAATATCATTAGATAAGAATATTATATTATTAGATAATAGTAATAATGTGATCTAATAATTTTCAAAATAAAAATCCATGGGTAAAATACTCTGTCTCATAATAAAAATACAGTATAACATAATAATAAATACGAAGCAAAACTTACCTTTATATGTTGGTTCTTCCTTCTTTCTTATAGTTTCTTATCAGAGGAGTAGTGGATTTGGTAATTTAAGAGGTGTTGAATCTTCCCTTCAGCAACCACATGGCTGCGCAGGGAGTCAGCTCACAAGTCATGCATCAGTTATGAGGACAGATGATAGACCCATCGCTTTTAGTAAAGAGAAGGGCCCTGTGATTCAGGAACACAGATTTTTTAAAAAGTGGAGTGAGATAGCTACAACATTTTTGGACAGCTATTGTTTTCTTTAAGTTTCCAATTATTTTTCACCAGTCTAGTATCCATCAGGAAAATACACATCGCCCTCACTTCATTTCAAGCAAGAAGACGTTCTCTGCAGAGCCCTGGGTCCTTGCACTATTATCTGGAATTGTTTCTTTCCAGGGCTGTTGCCTAGGGGAACATTTCTTCTCAATGCATCCTTGATTATTTCTACTGCTCTTTTTATTCTGTTTTATTCTCCCCAGATATTCTTTGTTTTTCGAGGACTGTGTCATTGGGTGTTTATTTTTTCCAGTAAGCATGCTTGGGATAAAAATTTTGGCAAACATGGATCTTTCTTTCCTTTTCTTTTCTTTCTTTCTTTTTTTTTTTTTTTGAGACGCTGTCTCGCTCCATCGCCCAGGCTGCAGTCCAGTGGCGCGATCTGGGCTCACTGCAAGCTCCTCCTCCTGGGTTCAAGCCATTCTCCTGCTTCAGCCTCCCGAGTAGCTGGGACTATGGGCACCGGCCACCATGCTCGCCTAATTTTTTTGTATTTTTAGTAGAGATGAGGTTTCACCGTGTTACCCAGGATGGTCTCGATCTCCTGACCTCGTGACCTGCCCACCTCAGCCTCTCAAAGCGCTGGGATTTCAAGCGTGAGCCGCCGTGCCTGGCCCGAACGTGCATCTTTCTAATTCCAAGTAGTTTTATTATAAAGTAATATTCCTTCAGATGTTTGAAAACTCTGCTTCATACTTTCTGATACATTGTGTCTTTCTGATAAGAAGTCTAAAGCTGGTAATAGCTTTCTTTTTAAATTTATAGATAAAGGCCTCTTTCTTTCTCCTCTGATTATGGAATGTATCTAGTGTGTGTCTCCCTTTTATTTTCCCCTTGAAATACATGTGTAGTAGACCGCACAATCATGTTCATAGCAGCTTTATTCTCCACAGCCAAAAGGCAGAAGCAACCCAGGTGTCCATCAACAGGTGAATTTCAACGTGGTAAAACCCTGCTTCTCCAAAACAAACAAAAAAAAACAAACAAACAAACAAAAAAAAAATAGCCAAACAGGAAATGTCTTATATACAAAAAAGGAATATTTAGCCTTAAAAAGGAAGGAAAATCTAGTAAGTGGTACAACATGAATGAATTTCAAAGATGTTTTGCTATGTAAAATAGGCCAGAAACAAAAAGACAAATAGTGGTGGGGTGCAGTGGCTCATGCCTATAATCCCAGCATATTGGGAGGCCAAGGTGAGGGGATGCCTTGAGATCAGGAGTTCGAGATCAATCTGGGCAACAGAGTGAGACCCCATCTTTACAAAAAATAAAAAAATTAGCTGGGTGTGGTCGTGTATGCCTGTGATCCCACCTACTTAGGAGGCTGAGGCAGGAGGATCATTTGAGCCCAGGAGATTGAGGCTGCAGTAAGCTATGATCACATCACTGCATCCCAGCCTGGGCAACAGACTAAGATCTTGTTTCAGAAAAACAAAAAACAAAAAACACAAATAGTGCATGATTCTATTTATATGAAGTAACAAGAATAATCAAAGTCATAGAGAAAGTAGAATGGGGGTTCCAGGGGATTGAGGAAGGAGGAATGAGGAGTTAGTGTCTATTGTGGACAGAGTTTCAGTGAGGAAGGTGAAAAAATTCTGGGATGGATGGTGGTGATGGTTGCACAACATGTAAATGTCCTTAAAGCCCCTGAAATGTATATTTAAAATGGTAAGTTTTATAATGGGGAAATTTCAAATTTTATTAATATATAGTATTATATTTATGTATACACACACAAGACACCACACACACACACACAAACATATATATATACACACATATATAGCGACACTAAAAAATAGGTATGTGGTGGGGTGTGGTGACTCACAGATGTAATCCCAGCAATTTGGGGGGCTGAGGTGGGTGGATCTCTCTAGCCCAGGAGTTGAAGACCAGCCTGGGCAACGTGGGAGAACCTTGTCTCTACAAAAACAAAAAATAAAAATTAGTCAGTTGTGGTGGCTCACACCTGTAGTCCCAGCTACTTGGGAGGCTCAGGCAGGAGGACTGCTTGAGCCCAGGAGGTATAGGCTACAATGAGCCATGTTTGCACCACTACGTTCCAGCCTGGGTGACAAAGTAAGACCCTGTCTCAGATAGATAGATAGATAGATAGATAGATAGATAGATAGATAGATAGACAGACAGACAGACAGACAGACAGGTAGATAGATAGCTGGATGTGCAACTGGGAGGAACCTTGGCATGGTACTTTGTAATGAGTTTGTCATCACCCAAAACATGTAGTAGCAGATCATGGGCACCATTACAAAGAGGTAGCTCAGCAGTCATGTGGCTTGCTGCTCCTTTGCGACCTCAGCTCTGCATCTGGTCTTCAGAGTGTCATCAAGTCAAAGCACAGATAATATTTATTCCATTAAAACCAATCTGTTCATGATACAGGGGTGTTCCCACTAGTTGTCAACCACTTTTTACAGAGCTTACTGGAAAAGTTGCTTTGGAATCCAGCAGAATGCATCAGAAGGTACTTTGTCTAAAGCGAACTTTATCTTGAAATATTTCCAAATTCATGCAAAATTAATATTTTCAAAGGCAAAGCAATTGCCTGCCATCTGCCTCCAAGCTTTGAGATAGAAATGAAAATAGTTAAGAAGAGAAAACCATGCCACTCTATTTCCATTGAATAATATACCATACCTAAGAGACTAAAAGATAAACAAAATCTGTAAATTTTCTAAAACAGATTAACATTAATGGAAAAAAATAATTTTGCCTGTGTGCAAATTTTGCTTGCAGTTGTAAAGTATAGTAGAAGTTATATAATAACAAAAGTGGTTTCCTTTAATGTTTGCTTTTTAGCTTTCTGGATGTTCTATTGCATTTGACAAAGTCAACCCACTTCTTCAAATTCCTTCACACTTGGTTCCATAGTGAAATGTGACCTCATTTCTTCCTGCTTACTTCTTCTTAGCTGTCTCAAGTCCCCTTTCATTCAGCTCTTCATGGAAACACCAACAGAAATCCATCATGGACCTTTTGTTCTTCTAATTCTCCAGACTTCTGCACAATCCCATTCCTGCCTCAAGCTTCAATCATCGTAGGTCCTTCCATAATTATGAAAGCTAAGAAGTCCCACAATCACCACCAGGTTAATACTGAAAATTCCCTTTTGTTTTACTACCTCTGTTACAAGCAGCTCCATGAGAATGTCAATAAGAAATTGCCATTTATTTTTTATTATTTTAATTTGAGACAGAGAGTCCTGGTCTGTCACCCAGACTGGAGTGCAGTGGCACAATCTCAGCTCACTGCAACCTCCGCCTCCCAGGTTCAAGTGACTCTCCTGAACCTCAGCCTCCTGACTAGCTGGGATTACAGACATGTGCCACCATGCCCAGCTAATTTTTGTATTTTAGTAGAGACAAGGTTTCACCATGTTGGCCAGTGTGGTCTCGAACCCCTGACCCCAAGTGGTCTACCTGCCTCAGCCTCCCAAAGTACTAGGATTACAGGTGTGAGCCACCACACCTGAACTAGAAATTGCCAGTTCTATTTAATAATAATGATAGAGACCACTAACATGTATTGAGCACTTATGCTATGCGAGAGACTGTTAAGTGCTTTACACAAATTAGCTCATTTCATTATCATAATAACTGTATTATTATTCTCAGTACATCAAAGAAGAAACTGAGGCACAGTACAATCAATTTACCAGCCCGTACAATCAATTTACCGGCCTGTGATTATGCAGCTAATGGCGTACCTGGGAGTCTTACCCCCAAAATTTGGCCCCAAAACCAGTATGTCATGCTGGGAATCATGACATACCAGAAATTCAACATGAATGATATTCACCCCACTCTCTAAATCTCTCTCTCCTCCCTAAAGTCCCTAAATCATACATTCCAATCTCATCCTCTTGTTTTCCCAATCAGGAATTTGAGAACTATCCCAGGGCTGCCATCATCTTTATTCTCATATCCAGTGTGTCTATGGGTCCTTCCAAGCTGATTTCTTACATGTGTATTTCCTTTCATTTCTGTAGCCACAGAGATAGTTGAAACAACATAAGTCAAAGTGACAGCCACAGTGAATGAGAAAGAAGTCAGAACGAAAACTAACAGCAGCCAAGGAGAGATCTTAACATGAAGGGAGGGCATTCTGCCACGGGGTGAAGATCAGAATCCAGTCATCTCGACATCAGACATTCTAACTAATGAGTTGAGACTATGCCTTGAGATTTAACGTGACTGTGCAAGAGCTCTGTATGAGTTTCCTGTGGCTGCTAAAACAAATACCAAAAATGCTAGGTGAAAACAATACCCATTTATTCATGTGCAGCTCTAGAAATAAGAAGTCCTAAATGGGTCTCCTGGGGCTAAAATCAAAGTGTCGGCCAGGTTGATTCCTTCTGGAGGATGCAGGAAACAATCCATTTCCTTGCAATTTGTACCTCCTATAGGCTGCCATGCCTTGGCATGTGGTTTCCCTCTTCATCTTCAAAACCAGCAACAACAGCAGAGACCATCTCACATCTCATCATTCTAACCTCCATTTCTGCCTCCCTCTTCTATTTTTAAGAGCCCTTGCAATTACTTGGATAACCCAGAATAATCTCCTCATTTTAGGATCAGCTGATGAGCAAACTTCATTTTCCCTCCAACTTTGATTCCCCTATTGCCCTATAAGGTAACATTTTCATAGCTTCTGGGAAAGAGGATGTAAAAACATTTAGTTAAGGATCTTGAGATGAGATCATCCTGGAGTAGAGTCAACCCTAAATGCAATGACAGGTGTCCTTCTAAGAGATGGAAGAGGAGATGGTACACACACAAAGGAGAAGGCCACGTGGAGACAGAGGCAGAGACTGGAGTGATGCAGCCACAAGCTCAGGAATGCCTGGAGCCCCCAGGAGCTGGGAGAGGCAGGAAGGATCCTCCCCTAGAGCCTCCAGAGAGAGTGCAGCCCTGCCCACACCTTGATCTCAGACTTCTGGCCTCCAGAACTGGGAGAGCATAAATTTCTGTTGTTTTAAGACACTCAGTTAGTGGTGATTTGTGTGGCAGTCCAGATTGCACCCATGTTTGAAGGCTAATTAGGAATCATTACCAAACCACACAGTTTCTGTTTAAACTAAGTATTCTTTGCCTTTTTCTTCTTTGTAAGTTACTCAGGGCAACATTTAGAGGCTGAATTTTCTGATCCAGGCTTTCTAATGGCTTTGAGTTATTTGTTTCCTTCACTTTATTCATAAGATAGTTATATTTATATCTTTAAAGAGCATGTTCCAAAGTGTTATAATACTTCTTTAAAATACATTAGTGCTCCTTTGAATTTAGTCTGAGTTTTAGTGAATTTCTAAGCTTGTCCACTTACAAACACACACCTATATTTATAATCAAGTAAATCTCAGTATGTTTCGATCTCATGATTACACAGGGAATCAAAGATCACTGGGTTTAAGAACTAATTTCCTCTGCTGTATTTTAAGAATAACTTAAAACTTGTTCCATGAGTCACCCCGGGTCTGTTAACTAAGGCGGCTTCTTCTAATTCATGAAAGAGACATCTTACCCAAAGGGAAAGCACTTCACGTGGTGTCCTATAGAATTTTGAGTATTCATCATTTATAGGAAGTCTTTCTGAAATGAATAGTTTCATGCTGAAGGAGAGACCATTTGCCATTTTTATTTTGAAAAGTAAGGTGGGTGTTGGAATCTATCCACATGTAAGAAGAATGTCCTAGGACAGGGGTTTGCAACCCCAGGGGCCATGAACTGCTACCTGCCTGTTAGAAACCAGGTTGCAAAGCAGGAGGTGAGCAGCAGGGCAGTGAGTGAGGCTTCATCTGTATTTATAGCTGCTTCCCATCCTGAGCTCCACCTCCTGTCAGATCAGCAGCAGCATTAGATTCCTACTGGAGCAGAAACCCTATTGTGAACTGCACATACGAGGGATCTAGGCTGCAGGCTCCTTATGAGAATCTAATGCCTGATGATTTGTCACTGTCTCTCCCATCACCCCCAGATGGGACTGTCTAGCTGCAGCAGAGCAAGCACGGGGCTCCCATGGATTCTACATCGTGGTGAGTTGTAGAATTATTTCATTACATATTACAGTGGAATAATAATATACATAAAGGGCACAATAAATGTAATGTGCTTGAATCATCCCAAAACCACATATCCCACCCCCATCCTGCTACATGGAAAAACTGTCTTCCATGAAACTGGTCTCTGGTGCGAGAAAGATTAGGGACCGATGACCTAGGAGATTTCTAGACCATGCCACTTGAGGGCAACGTCTCCACCAGCCAGTAGTGCTCAGAACTAGTTTCAATGACATTCTATCCTACTTCGTCACAAGCTTCTAGGGCAGCTTCCATGTGGAATCCCCTAGAAGCCATTTGGTTTTTATTCCAAGAGGCCGCTTCTGAAAGAAGACAAGTCAGCAAAAATGTAAGCCAAAACAGTCTGGAGGAAGAAAAAGGGTTTTGACTCTTTAAATATAGAATTTTTAAAACTAGACTTTATTTTTAGAGCAGTCTAAGCTGCGAAATTGAGCAGAAGGCACATAAATTTTTATATATCCCTTTCCCACACACACACACACACCCTCTTCCATGATCAATAGCTCTCAGCAGAGTGAGACATTTGTTACAACAGATGAACTCACACGGAGACATCAAAGTCACCCAAAGTCCGTAGTTTTCATTAGGGTTCCCTCTTGATGTGAACTCCAGAATTATGAGTATTTATCATTTATAGAACATCTTTCTGAAATGAATAGTTTCATGTTGAAAATGTGCCATTTTTATTTTCAAAAGTGAGATGGGCCGAATGTGGTGGCTCATGCCTGTCATCCCAGCACTTTGGGAGGGCGAGATGGATGGATGACCTGAGGTCAGGAATTTGAGATCAGGCTGGCCAACATGGTGAAACCCCATCTCTACTAAAAATACAAAAATTAGCAAGGCGTGGTGGTGCACACCTGCAGTGCCAGCTACTCGGGAGTCTGAGGCAGGAGAATCGCTTGAACCCGGGAGGT
Source organism: Pan paniscus (assembly GCF_029289425.2). NCBI lineage: Eukaryota > Metazoa > Chordata > Mammalia > Primates > Hominidae > Pan > Pan paniscus. The sequence continues at coordinate 43,008,103 of NC_073273.2, read as the reverse complement.
GGAGGTTGCAGCGTGCCAGGATTCCATCATTGCACTCCAGCCTGGACAACAGAGTGAGACTTCATCCCCCTACAAAAAAGTGAGCTAGGTCTCGGTTTCTCCTGAATTGCCCATCTAGGATTGAGGTCTTTGAAGGGATTAATTAATGATTGCTGACATTTTCTTGCCTTTCCCTGTCGGCAATTCACTGGCCTGTGTGGTCTGGGTCAGGGAGGAAGCGGGTAACCTTCCATACCTTCCATGATCTCATCTTCTGCAGCTGGTTTTCTTTTTTCTTTTTCTTTCTTTCTTTTTTTTAAGACGGAGTTTTGCTCTGTTGCCCAGGTTGGAGGGAGTGCAGTGGCGCGGTCTTGGCTCACTGCAAGCTCCGCCTCCCGGGTTCACACCATTCTCCTGCCTCTCCCGAGTAGCTGGGACTACAGGCTCCCGCGACCACGGCCGGCTAAGTTTTTGTGTTTTTAGTAGAGATTGGGGTTCACTGTATTAGACAGGATGGTCTCGATCTCCTGACCTCAGGTGATCCGCCGGCCTTGGCCTCCCAAAGTGCTGGGATTACAGGCCTGAGCTACCTTGTCTGGCCTGCAGCTGGTTTTCTACCGACTGAAATTTTAGGGATCCAGAGAGGAGAAGGCTGTGTCTGTGAGTTCCACCGTTCTAGGTGCCGCTGGTCCGGGTAAGTCACAGTAGTAGATAAACAGCTTTCATTTTGCCCAGAAATCCCCATCAGCACATCTGCCCAAGCTGGGTCAGGGTAGTTCACTTCTCCACGATGTGTTTTCTCTGCAGGTTGATACGCACCATGCTAAGCAGAATTTTCTCCAGCCTAATCTGCAGAGATAACTCAACTGTGATCAGGAGAGCTAGAGGGTTTCTCTGACGTGTTCTTTGTATTTATTTACTTATTTTCCACGCTGCTGTTCTATTTTAAAGTATGCTGTTGAGAAAATCTGGAAGCATTTTAGTACATACAAGAGAACAGAGTATTCCTACCGACTGTGCTATGAGGATAAGAAGCAAAACAAAAATACCCCCTCATTTTCATTGAGGTGGCCAGTAGCCCGTATTTTCATTGAAGGTTTACCCTACACAGATGAGGGCAAGTTCCCATGGAAAATTCCTAAAAGTCTGTTTCTGCTGAAATAAAGATACAACCCCACTAGCTATTAGTCTGCCCCTGGGATTTCTGAGCTATGCAAGCCCATGAGTTTGAAGTAGAGATTTCCTGTGTCGATTTTTTTTTTCCCTCCAGTCATCCAAGGGTATTCACTAGGTCAGCCTTTCTCTTGATTATAGAGCTTGCGAAGCAGTAGGGTTTGCAGTCATGTGACTCAGAAAGTTACTTTTACAATCCCTGTTAAGAAAATTACATAGTGATCTACAGAGTCCTTTAGAATATTAGAGTTTCACATTGAAACCAGAAACTCCAGGAACTGCAGTTCATACATGAAACAGCCAGTGTACTTCCAGAGACCTTGCCTTCGGGTAAAAGATGGATGTGAAGATGAAAGACAGCAATAAAGTTGAAAAAAATGACTGTAGGTTCTCTGGATCCTATGTATAAATATTCACTGCAGACATGGTGCATGTAGTATGTTCACTTCTCTCTGTACAACATTGCATTCTGTCCTTATGACACCTCCAAGAAGTAAAATTACCCTTATTGTACCCTTGAGAAATCTGGTTTTAGGAAGGGAGAATAGTGTGTTCTAGGCCCTCTGGCCAAGAAATGGCAAGTAGTAGGAGGAGGTGGTTTGAGTTCTACTATCTGTCTGACTCGATCACCTATGGCTCCGCTGTTGGTCAAAGGCTTGCAAGAAAAGTGGATTTTAAAGATCTTATGACGGAGGCAGAGGGATGATGGCTCCCCAGTGGTAAGGGCCTCCTGGGTCTCCTGGGCTGCAAGTTTCCCTACCTCCACATTTCTAAAGGAAAGGGGGTCTCAATGGAGGATCAGGGTTGGGTGATGGGAAGTGAGCTAGCAAACCTGTCTGGATTTCCTTCTGAATGCATGAGTCTAGGGGGTTGAATTTAAAGGGCTGGCACTTCTCAATCATGTCTTTTCCACGCATCACTTTTTAAAACTGGGATGCCATCAGCCTGCTTCAGGAGCATCTCAGCAAACAGGATTTGTTACACAAGGAAATGGTACCATTAGGCTTGTAAAAAAAAAAAAAAAACCAAAAAAAAAAACTCTGTTTTTTTTTATATTCACTGATGTCTTTTGTAGATCAAAGACAAAACAGGCAAATGTTGATAATAAGGACATGTTGTCAAAATGCTGGTTCAGGGAGAGAAATGCTGCTAACCAGAGGAACAGTAAAAAGCAGTGGCTAGTAAGTCACTGGTTCATCTGCAACAAGCCACAATCCATCAGGTTCCATGGCATTTAGCGATTAGGAGGGCTCCAATCTTTTGTTAATCACTGAGCTCAGTATCATTCTTTTGCTTGAAGTACATTCTGTAGCTACAAGGACTGACCTGCCCTTCATTTGATCATCCTTCCTCACCCTCCACATGGTGGAATTATTAGCAAACAGATGAATTTAATTTAACTGACATGTACTGCAAACCTCCTGTATTTAAGGAACTCTCTTGGCACTTCAAGGGATTCAACAATTAATCAAACATGGTCCCTGCTCTAGGAACACATCACCAAGCAAGCAGGTAACATTAGCAGGACAAATGTCAAAATAAAAAAGACTAAATACAGCAAACTATGCATTTTACTTAACAAAAAGGATGGAATGACGAGATTCCATAATACTTTCTTTGTGGATATATTGTACAAGTTACATCCTGGGACTTTTCTACTCTAGGCATTTCTTGTTTATTAGTATGTGTGTAATTAAAAAATAATTTATTGAGGTTAAATTCACATCATAAAGTAAACCATGTTAAAGTAATAATGTAATGGCATTTCATACATCTCAGTGTTGTGCAGCCATCACCTGCACGTAGTTCTGGATTTTTGTTGCCCCAAGCTAAAATTCTGCACCCACCCAGAGGTTTCTTTCCACTGCTCACTCACCGTCATCCAATGCATGAAATTTTCAAAGCAGAATTGAATTAGTTGACCTGATATTTTATTTACTTCAGACTTGTAGGGAATTAAAACCATTATATTTGAGTTACCTATCTAATTTCCGTAAACCTCTGTCTTTCACCGCACTTCGATAAACCATTTTTGGGGTGCAGATTGTCCAGGTAGCACAAGTATTTAGAGGTATTAATATATATTATCTATTAAGTGAGCCAATAATATTCCCTCTGAATAAGCTAGTATAAATAGATTTCCCTACTGCAGGGAAATCCTGACTTTTTTTTTTTTTTTTTTTTTGAGGCAGGGTCTCGCTCTGTCACCCTGTCTGGAGTGCGCTGGTGCAATCTTGGCTCACTGTCTCAAGTGATTCTCACATTTCAACCCCCAGTATGTAACTGGAACTACAGGCATATGCCACTATGCCTGGCTAGTTTTTTTGTTTGTTTGTTTGTTTGTTTGGTGCGTGTGTGTGTGTAGAGATAGGGTTTTCCCATGTTGCCTAGGCTAGTCTCAAACTCCTGGACTTAAGCAGTCTTCCCACCTCAGCCTCTCAAAGTGCTGGGATTACAGGCATGAGCCACTGCACCTGGCCAAATCTAGACATTTCTTAATAGAATTCAACCTTAGTCATGTATTCTTTCATTCATTCATTCATCTATTCATTTATTCAATTGAACACTTGGTGTATGCCAAGCTCTGTGCTATACTCCAGGTGTCAAGAAGCTATGACAGCATAAAAAGAAGGTGAGCGATTGTCCACAATGCAGGAAAAAGCCCACATTAGCAATGGGCACAGAGGCAAGGTAATGCTGTACAATGGAGATTGAGGAGAAGTTTGTCAAAACAGTGGCATAAACCAACAACAACAACAAAAATCAGGGATGTGCTACCTGTTCTTGACAAGCCAGACATATCAGTAAAAGGTAGAGCCCAGTGACAGGCTGGGAAGCACAAGGCGTGTCACCGGCCACCCATAGAAAACTTCAGCCTTGGGTTTGAGGATGATAGCACCCCTCTAAATCTCAGTTATCAGCTGGAAGGGACAAATTAAGGCATTGATGGAGGAAGAAGTTGTCAAAATCTAAGACATACCCATGCAACTGTAGAGAGAGAGGGCAGAGAGAAGAGCACATTGGGCCCAGAGATTGTTAGGCATCAGGAACTAAACTTGGCAACCAGGTGACTATGAGGAAGGTGTGAAGGATAGGCAGAAGGCAAGGATGGCTTGAGTTTCTACTTTACTGACTAGATGGGTGGCAACATCATTAACAAGGATAAAGAGATGTTCAAGAGACAGCTGTTTTTTGTTTTGTTTTGTAATTTAATCAATGGGTTTGGGGCATGCCCAAGAAAAGGCCTAAGGGCATTATTTGACTAATCCCTGGAACTATGTCAACACATGCTGAAAACTAAAGCTAGAGAAGGAATGAATTCCCATTTATGAACCAGTGTTTCCTGACTATCAACTCTGTGGAAGCCACCCTAGGTGTTGGCGGCAGGTGGTGAGGAATTCCTAAACATTGTGTTTCTTAGGAGGAACTAAGACAGTCCATGCTCCATGCAGGGGAAGCAACTTATTTCTTAGGCTTATTCCTTCCTTCTTCCTGACAGCCCCTGAGAAAGTGCTGGATGTAGGGCAGGGCATCAAATCTAAACAGCAGGCACTTCTCAATTATACTTTTTCCATGCATTGTCTTTTAAAAACTGCATGCCTGCTGGGTGTGGTGGCTCATGCCTGTAATCCTAGTGTTACATGAGTCCGTATGAAGAGACCACCAAACAGGCTTTGTGTGAGCAATAAAGCTCTTTAATCACCTGGGTTCAGGTGGGCTGAATCTGAAAAAGGAGTCAGCACAGGGAGATAGGGGTGGGACAGTTTTGTAGGATTTGGGAAAGTAGTGGAAAATTACAGTTAAAGGGGGTTGTTCTCTTGCAGGCAGGGGCAGGGGTCACAAGGTACTCGATGGGGAGATAATGAGACTCATTTTCCAGAAGAAGGAATGCCACAAGGTTAACTGATCAGTCAGGGTGGGGCAGGAACAAATCACAATGGTGGAATGTCCTCAGTTAAGGCAGGAACTGGCTATTTTCACTTCTTGTTTTTGTTTTGTTTTGTTTTGTTTTTTTTTTTGAGTTGGAGTTTTGCTCTTGTTATCCAGGCTGGAGTGCAATGGCACCGGCTCACCATAACCTCTGCCTCCGGGGTTCTTTTGTGGTTTCTTAGTTGCTTCAGGCCATCTGGATTTATATGTGCAGGTCACAGGGGATATGATGGCTTAGCTTGTGCTCAGAGGCCTGACACCCAGCACTTTGGGAGGCTGAGGGGGGTAGATCCTTGAGGCTAAGAGTTCGAGTCCAGCCTGAACAACATAGTGAGACCCTGTTTGTACAAAAATAATAACAACAATAATAATAATACAAAAATTAGCCCAGCATGGTGGCAAATGCCTGTAGTCGTAGCTACATGGGGGACTGAGGTGGGAGAATCGCTTCTGCCTTGGAGGCGGAGGTTACAGTGAGCCAAGATTACACCACCGGCACTCCAGCCTAGGCAACAGAGGGAAGCTCCATCTTAAATAAATAAATAAATAAATAAATAAATAAATAAATAAATAAAAATAAAAGCCGCTTACCTGCTTCAGGGGCATCTCAGCAGACAGGATTGGTTGTACAAGTACATGATACCATTGGGCTTGTAAAAAATTTTTTTTCTTTTTATACTCACAGATGTCTTTTGTAGATCAAAGAACACAACAGGCAAACACTGTCCCTAAGGATATGTTATCAAAATGCTGGGTCAGGAAGAGGATTGCGACTAACCAGAGGAAGAGCCAAAAGCAGTCGCTGGTGCACCCTGCAAGAAGCTGGTGCCGTGGTGCCTTTCCGGGCCCTGCACACTGGTCTGAGCTCCATGTTTTTACCCCAGGTGGGCTCTGCTGACCGACGATCCTTTCCTGACCTCTCCCCACCATTCCAGGTCTGACTTATCCAGGAAGCCAGGCAGCCACCTCCTCCTCGTCCTCTGCCTCCTGGAATAGGGAACTACCCTCTGTACCCTCTACTTTTTGCCTTGTCTCCAGGTCACTGCCACCCCCACACCCTCCCCAGATAATACCATTAGACCATTAGACTCTCCCAACTTCCCAGCCCTCGCCCTTCCCCTCGAAGGCTCTCCACGCCGGAGGGCAGCCGTTCCATCTTTCCGGCAGGAAGACTGGCAGCGGGAGGGAGGCGTGCGCCCGGGAGTCCTGGAGAGGCGGGAGGGCGTGGCGGCGGCTCTCACGTTGCAGCCCTGCAGGCAGCTCCCGGTATGCTTGCGAGGCCAGTCCGCTCCTGCCTGCACAAGGGCTAGGAAGAGCTGCCAGAGAAAACGCCATCTGACCCGGAGAAGCGCAAACTCTGCTCCTTCTCTGTCCCCTGAAAGGAACGGAAACGTTGCCAGCGCTGCTTAGGCGTTCTCCAAGCGCGGACTCTGTTGCGGCTCCCACCGCGCTCCCTGCATCTCGCCCTTTCCTCCTGGGTCCCGGGACTTCTCTCTGACACAGAGCCCTCCTTCCCAGAGCCGCCTGCGGTTCTTGCAGCTGGAGTGGGTGAGGCATACGCACCCGGGCCCAGGCGCAATGAAGACGCGACAGGAAGGCTGAGCTCAGAGCGGCGCGGCCAGGGTCCCTTGGCTTGGGCCTGCGCCCCGTCTCCCCGGGGTGGGGCAGGGTGGGGGTGTGAAGAGGGGTGGACTTGGGGAAGCCTAGCAGCGCCTGAATAAAAGGGCGCCGGGGCGCTGTGCCGCGCTGAGCCGCGCTGAAAAGCCGAGCTGCCTCGCCCCCGGCCCGGAAAAGGGCATGGCCCCGGCAGACTCCTGGCCTTGACTTGAGCACCACGGCACGGTGGATGATCCGCGCTCTCCGCTCCCGTGTGCGGCGGCTTCCCAAGGATAGGTGAGGATCCAGGGTGGCCAGGGTGCCCGTGGGCTGCTGTGTCTGCTTGCAGGGGGTGACGGGATTTGAGAGACACCCAAGGGAAACACTGGGGGTAAAGGGCCTGCATGCAGGCAGATTGCACTGTTCCCCAGCACTGTTTGAAGTTGCTAAGAAATCAGGATACCTGAATTCCTGCAATTTTAAGTAGCTGAGGATCATTTAGGGAGGACAGCCGGATCTTGAAGGAGGATGCATGCAGGTCTAATTAAGCCCAGACAACCCATGCCTCCTTTCCTCCCGCTTCCCAACTCGCCCCTCATCCCTCTGTCTCTCTCTCTGGAGACCTACAATCCCGCCATCCGGCGTTTCTAGGAAGCTGCGGACGGAATTCCTGAATGAAGCCCACTGTGCTCTTGCAATCGGTGGGGGAAAGGACGCTTGAGGGGCCTCTTTTGAAGTTGCTCAGGCTGCGACTACTTCATGTCACCTATTCCTCCTCTCTTCCCCAGCTCCTTCCTTGCCTCTTTCCTCCTACTATTACCCAGGCTTTTCCTGGAAAGGGGACAACCCAACGCCTAGAGTGATCTGAGCCATGCAAAAAAAAAAAAAAAAAAAAAAAAAAAAGGGACAGTCATCACTGCAGAGAGAAGGGGTTTGATGTCCGAGTCCCGAGCGGCGACGACTCGCGGGGCCACCCCATCCGCCTTCCAGGAAAGCGCGTAGTTCACCCCTCAGCCAGCTCGACGCAACCCAACGTACTCTGGAAGCCGGCCAGGGGCGCAGGGCCGCCAGCGCGGCCACTCTAGGTTATCCGCCCAGGGCCAAGAAGAAAGCAGACTGCCTCAGCACCCCTGCTTCCCTGCAGGGTTCGCAGACCGTATCCGGCGGCCTAGCTGGCGCAGGGCCGCTTTCTCTGCGGCAGAGACTTGACCCCGCGTCCCGGGGATTAGGGTTGTCTGGGGGCGAGTTTCCCGGGTCCCCCGGGAGGTTGGTGCCGGGGTGGGAGGGTGGACAGGGAGCGGGGGCTGAGGAGTCCTCTGGAACGCCTGGGCCAAGTCCGCCCGCAGGCACAGGACGCTGGGGACCGGCGCCCTCGGCTGCCCTTGGGACCAACCCAGCACCAAGGTCGGGTGCGCTGGCAGGGGCGGGGACAACCTGGGCTCTGACGAGAGAGAAAAGTCCGAGGACTTGCAGAGCTGCGGGAGTCAGTTTGTTCCAGCCCTCAGAGGCGAAGCCGGACTTGCTTTTTTACAAAGCTACCAGTGCACCATCAGTCCTTGATGGGCAACTGAAGGGAGACGAGCCCCCGGGCTTAAGAGAATAACCTTTCCTAGGTCACTTACAGGCAGGGAAAGCTACAGGTCTGGATGCTCCTCTCTTATAGAAAGGGTTTTAGAATTTTTATTTACTCTTATTATTATTTTTGAGACCAAGTTTCGCTCTTGTTGCCCAGGCTGGAGTGCAATGGCGCGATCTCGGCTCACTGCAACCTCCATCTCCCGGGTTCAAGCGATTCTCCTGCCTCAGCTTCCGGAGTAGCTGGGATTACAGGCATGCACCACCACGACTGGCAAATTTTGTATTTTTAGTAAAGACGGAGCTTACACTTATTGGTCAGGCTGGTATCGAACTCCCGACCTCAGGTGATCCGCCCACCTCTGCCTCCCAAAATGCTGGGATGGCCGGCTTGAGCCACCGCGCCAGGCCTGGGTCTTGGAACTTTTAGTTAGCAGTTCGTGGTCGTTCAGAACCCGGGCGAATGGGCAGGCTGTCGTTTGTTGTGCATCCCTATTTACTTTCCATGTGTGCCACTGTTTTTAAGTGAACGCCATTCAAGAGATGACAAAAATGTTAGATGACATAGACATTGCCAGGGCACGAAGAAAATGATCACTTCTAAATGAAGTAGCTGATGCAATCTAGGTTTTCCATTTTTTTAGTGACTCCATTTTTTTTCTGTTTGCCTGAATATATTTCATAAGCAGTCCCTTCCTGTTTATTGAATGATCAGAGGCTCCCCCAGAATTCCTCCCCGATTAACAGCAACTCTATATCATCAAAAAAACTCTCTGGCTTTTCCAAGACAAAAAAATAAGGATAGTAAATACACCCAGAAATAACAGGATGAATCTTCTTCTAGTGAATACCTCTTTAAGCTCTTCAAGAAGCTAGAATTAAAGGTTTGAGAAATATCATTAAAGGAAAGAATCAAAATAAATAGTTTTCTTGGGAAGTAATTTTGTATTTTTTAGTACAGACGGGATTTCTCCGTGTTGGTCAGACTGGTCTTTACCTACCGACATCAGGTGATCCGCCCGCCTCGGCTTCCCGAAATGCTGGGATGACAGGCGTGAGCCACCGCGCCCAGCCTGGGTTTTAGAGTTTTTAATCAGCAGTTCGCCCTCCTTCAGAACCTGGGCGAATGGACAGGCGTGTGTTTGTTGTGTATATAAATATATAATGGCTCAGTTGTTGTTGGATGCAGAAACACAACATTTTATTATTTCTTTTATTATGGAAACATAAATACAAACCTCTCTTTTTCTTGTTCTCCCTCTGTCTGTCTCCCCCACCACCCCCCGCCAATTTCATACCCACAATTACAGAATGCAAGACAGATTTCCAAATCATAGTATCCAAGCCAAGAATCAAGACTATATTCTATAGTCATGATTAAAGTGAATGGTGAAAAGTTTAGAAAAAAACCATGTTTCATCTTTCTCAATTCCCACGGTTTAAGCGTCACTACAACACATCGTGTGAAGTCCTGGGAAGCTTGAAACCCTGATGCACAATTCAAATTTAAAAATTGCCCACAGTTCGTCGGTGCTACCTGTGAATAAGCGCATCTCTTCGTTGTTCTACCTCAGGTATCCGAGAATCAGGCACCCCGACAAGATGCCCAAGCGCGCGCACTGGGGGGCCCTCTCCGTGGTGCTGATCCTGCTTTGGGGCCATCCGCGAGTGGCGCTGGCCTGCCCGCATCCTTGTGCCTGCTACGTCCCCAGCGAGGTCCACTGCACGTTCCGATCCCTGGCTTCCGTGCCCGCTGGCATTGCTAAACACGTGGAAAGAATCAATTTGGGGTTTGTACCACTTTCTTCCCGAACCTTCCCACTGTCAGTGTGTGCGTCTTGATCTGGTTTTGCATGTGTGTATGTGCATTTACTTAACTTCATATGTGCATTTCCTCTGTGTAGCTCTGTCGAGAATTATGGAGCTGCAGATGGGCAGAATAGAGAGAAAAAGTTTTAGTTATGCTAAATGCAGCTTTTTCGATGATTATCTCAATATATCCATCAGCTGCCACTGCTGTAAGGTCTATTAACGAGCAGCATGAACAACTTTAGAGTCTGTTGAGAAATTGCCTTGATAGCATTTCTTTAATATATTGTAGAGGTGAATGCATGAGAAACACACTTAAACATACGAAGATGATTTAAATAGACTTCAGCAACGATTTAAGAATAATAAAAATAAGCAGAACATCTGTGCCATTTTATAAGTCATGTAGATGATAGAATTGTGACTTTAAGGCAGGAAAAGAATTCCTGCAGATTTTGGCTATTAAAAATGTCAACATCTTTTTTAAAACATATTTTGATGTAGTGTGCCAGGTAGAATTTTAATATATTGGTTTCATTTTATACGCACGAAGGTTGTGTGGACCTAAGTGTTAGGTGCTATGAACTACAGGTGCTCAACTGCAATTTTAATAGTCAACAATCATTTGGAGTACTTCAACAAAATGTATTAGCTACTTTCTGGCATCTATCCCCAGAACAACTGATTAAATTAGTGTCTGAGAAATATCCACCATGGAGATGTTTTAGTAAAAATAAAATGGCCAGATTTGAGCCAATGCAAAATAACTGTAAATGTACGTGGACATCTTATAGAACAAAGTTAAAAAAAAACTTTCCTCTATTGACAGTGGTAGAAAAAGAGAATGAAACACTGAGATAATAAGATGGAAATTTCTCTATTGACAGTGGTAGAGTCAGAGAATGAAACGTTGAGGGAGTAAGGAGGAAACTTCCCTATTGACAGTGGTAGAATTAGACAATGAAACATTGAGGGAATAAGATGATAATTTCCCTAACCCATGGCAACAGACCATTAAATAGCTTTCTCAATGAAATGCTGTTAGAGTTTATGAGTTGACCACCTGAACATCCAACCACAACGATGATAGCTCATTGGGGAAAACAGCTTGGCGTTGGCAGAGGAGGGAATAGTAACATGTAAGCCAGCTTCCCTTTTTACAGTCTTGTAATTTATCAGGACACATTTCTTGTATAATGAAGTAAGAAAAACAGAATAGGTGCTAAAGCCCATTTGTTTTATTTATTTATTTATTTAACTTTAAGTTCCACGGTACATGTGCAGAGTGTACAGGTTGTTACATAGGTATATGTGTGCCATGGTGGTTTTCTGCACCTATTGACCCAATCTCTAAGTTCCCTCCCCTCAACCCCCACCCCCCAGCAGGACCTGGTGTATGTTGTTCCCCTCCCTGTGCTCCTGTGTTCTCAATGTTCAACTCCCACTTACGAGTGAGAACATGCCGCATTTAGTTTTCTCTTCCCCTTGTTAATTCACCGAGGATGATGGCTTCCAGCTTCATCCAGGTCCCTGAAAATAACAAGATCTCATTCCTTTTTACAGCGGCATAGTATTCCATGGTTTATATGTACCACATTCTGTTTATCCAGTCTATCATTGATGAATATTTGGGTTGGTTCCTTGACTGCTAAAGCTCCTTTGAATCCTGAGAGATAGCGCATGTGATATTTGAAAGTGAAGCTTTAACTGTAACTTCTTTTTCTTCCACCCTTGGTGTGCAAAATGGCTCTGTCTAGGAATTGTTTTTTATACATGAACCATTTTAACACATGGTCCCACTTGCTGGGATTAACCACCTCATCTTTCAAACCTAGCACCTTGGCAGGTCCCATGCTGGGGGTACCATCAGCCAGGCCTTGGTGGAGCCTTCTAAAAAAGTGTGGGGCTGATGCAGATATATGCGTGTGTGTGTGTGTATGTGTGTGTGTGTGTGTATATATATATATATATATATATATATATATATATATATATATATGGCGGTGCTTCCTGCACAGCAGGTTTGTGTGTTTGTGTTGTGTGTTGGGAAGGGGGATATCAGGCTGGAAATGAGGGTGGGGACAGTCCCTGCATACAACCTCCCCAAAGAGGTGATTTGTTTAATGGCCGGAGACTTAGAGCACCAATAAGACTATTACTTCTGAAGTTGTTTGCATCTCATTTACAGTTTCTGGGATGCTTTTCTTCCTGTTCATTTTTAAACTTAAGTACTTTGTAAGTGCAAAACATAACTAACCTCTAAATTACAACACCATTTCTGATGGTTTCATTTTAAACAACTCACAATAAAGATTGACTTTAATGGGGGAATAAAACAGACATATCAACATGTTAATGTTTCTTTTTCCTATTGATGCCAGTAATATCTAGAGATAGTTTTCTATAATATTAAAAAGAAAAGAAAAATTTTAAGACCCTAGAGAATTACTTCACTGCATCAACATCTATGCCTTCCATCTGGTTTAATCTGTAATAGCAACTAATATACTATTGGAAAAACATCACTAATAATATTATAATAGCATTGTTTCAGAAAAATCAATCTCAAATTAGGTAATGAGTCCAGCATCTTGGACTTTGTTGGGGAAAAAACCTGAAGCAAGAGCAATGTCTAACTGATAAAACTCAGAGATTGATTTGTGTTTTAGTGGTCTGGAGAAAATATAAGACTCTCAAGGAATGAGGAATTGTTGGTCAAGTGCCAATGAAACCTATTCCCACACAGCTGTTTTTAGGATTCTTTGTCAGCATTGGTATTTCCTGCTTGGACAGACTAAAAGCATTTCTGAAAATTGCTTTCCAAATATTTTTTTTTTCAGGAACCAACAATGTAGCATCCACCTAGAGATGGATTTACAGACTCTTTAATATTTTTTCCCTCGATTAAAAGACTGGTTTTGATTATGACTTTCTGCAACTTTGACAATGCCCATACTCATCCGTTTTATTTTAAGTTCTGCCTTGTGATATTAACCAGAATCTATGACATAATTTTGCAAATATTGTCTGCCATAAACATTTCACAGAGTCAGTTATATATTCAGTGATTGTCAATCAATAGGTGATGAAGATAGTCTGGAATGTAAGCCAAGGGGCTAATAAGCCACGGAACTGCACTTTGTACAGGGTCATCCCAGTCTCCAGTTTCCCAGACTGTCTACTGATTTTTAGAAGGATGCAAAAAGGGGACATGTATACCCTCGGGTTCTGAAAGGGGGTACTCAAGTGATTCTCCAGGCTTTTGTCTGTTCCAGAATAACCGCCCCCCTCCCCCATTCTCACATCTGGCACCCTTGGAATCTGCATCTGCAAGCTCTCTAATGCCCATTAAAAACAATCAGGGGAAGATGACAGTCAGGCACGTTTCTGAGCTGATATGGAGCCTGTCCCAGACTTTGGGTGCCTTCCCAAATAGGGGGAATTATTCAGATGTGAAGGGAAATCAACCAGTATTGATCCTTTGTTCCTATTTTCCCTTCTTCTCCACCTTAATAGTTGTCACCAAAATTCTTAGGTTACTTTTGACATTCAGCTATCCATGGCTTTAATATGAGTCATTCTGTCTGTTTTTCTCAATATCTGTCTATCTATCTATCTACCTACCTACCTATCTATCTGCTTGTCACCTATCTACCTACCTAACCTCTATCTCTATCCTCAATCAGCCAATCTATCTCTCTACCTACCCATCATCTATCAGTCAATCTTTGTTTCATCTGTCTGCCTATCACCTACCTATCCCCTATCTCTAGTGGTTTGGCCCACCAAACCCCTCTACTCTCCTTCCTGTCCTTTAATTATTTCCTTCATCTATCTATTGATCTCTCTATCCTATCTATCATCTATTAATCAAGCTACCTATCTATTCTCCATCGTCTATTTATCAATAATCTACCTACCTATCATCTCTATCAATCAATCAATATCATCTATCCATTCTATCTATCTATCTATCTGTCTATCTATCTATTTATCTATCTATTATTTGTCTGCCTATGTATGTATGTATTATCTATCTATGATAGTAGTTATCAACAATGGATGAGTTTGCCCCTGGAGAACATTTGGCAACATCTGGAGACCTTTTTGGTGACCACAACTACGGAATGAGAACATAGCACACTCTTGAAGTAAAATGTGCTGAGGAACATCCAGCTGTTTCTGACCCGTTTCGGAGACTGAGCCTCAGAACCCTACCTTCTCTGTCTGAAGATCTGCCTCCCGTGGGCTCTGTTCAGATTATTTACTCCCAGGGCTCTGTTCCATTGGTTGGTTGGCTAGTCTCCTCTGAATGTGCATCGTGGTTCTCCATCGTGGTCTTGATCCCTATTCGCCCCTTAGATGCTTACAAAATTCTCAACCATCGCATGGTAAATACAGCTTTGAATTCTTTCCCCAACACCTGTCTCTCTCAGCCTTTGCCATCCAGCAAATGATAGCATCCCCCTACATGGAGAATCCTCCCCTCCAAGTTTGTCCTCATTCCCACTCCCACCACTCAGCAATTTCTGCTGGCTCTTCCTCTAAGTACATTTGGAAATGTTCTGTATGCTTTCATATTTACTGCCTGGTTGTGAATCCAGCATCCCTCAATTTCTCTGCAGGATTCACCTCATTTCTGCCTCCCTCTCTTGCCCAGCTCTGACACGTTCTCCAGGTAGTGGCCAACATTGCTGTTTTAACACATACTTCAATTCATGTCACTCCCTTCCTTAAACCCTCCAATCACTCCCTTTTGCACTTGGTGTAAATAAAACATAGTCCTTCCCATGTCTTCTCAGCTCTTAGGTAACCTGGTTGCAGACAATCTCACCTACTCACCTGATACCATTATTTCCCCTGCTTGCTGTATCTAGAGAAATCTCAGCATCCAAGAAATGGAAAATGATTTTTTTTTTTTAAGATGGAGTCTCACTTTGTTGCCAGGCTGGAGTGCAGTGCTGCTATCTTGGCTCACTGCAACCTCCAACTCCTGGGTTCAAGCAATTCTTCTGCCTTGGCCTCCCAAGGTAACTCCTTACCTCAAGTGATCCACCCACCTTGGCCTTGCAAAGTGCTGAGATTACAGGCATGAGCCACCTACACGCAGCCTGGAAAAGGATTTTGGCGCTGACATCAATTCCCTTTTGTGTGTTCACCATTCCAGACAGATTTTTTCTAAAATCCTAAATAATAATAAACACAACACATCTGCCCAAAGATTACCTAGGATTAGAGCAGGATTTCCTCACCTCAGCATAACTGACATTGGGTCACTATTATCATTTTGGATAGGATCATTCTTTGTTTTATGTTGCTGTCATGTGCATTGTAAAATGTTGAGCAACTTCCCTGACCCTCACCCATTAGATGCCAGTAGCACCTGCTTCCATATTTGTGATCACCAAAAATCTCTACACATGATGACAAATGTTCCCTAGAAACAAACTTTTCTCTGGTTGAGAACTGCTGCCACAGATAGACAATAGACAGACAAACAGGGAGACAGAGAGACAGACAGAGAGACAGACAGATGATAGAATGATTGATAGATAGAATGATAAAGATAGATGATAGATAGGTTGATAGATAATAGGATATTAGATGATAGATAAGATAGATGATAGACTGATACTGGATAGGATGATAAACTGATAGGTGATAGAGATAGATAAAAGGTAGGTATGTTGATAGGTAGGTGATTGGATGATAGATAGAATAGATATACATATGTAGAAAGGTGATAGGTAGATGACAGATAGATGTGATGGATGGATAGATAATAGAAGATAGATAGATAGGATACATAGATATTAGATACATAGATGCCATAGATATTAGATGCATAGATGGATGGAAAAATAGATAGATAGATAGATAGATAGATAGATAGATAGATAGATAGATAGATGTGGTGGATGAATAGATATAAGATAGATAGGTAACAGAAACATGATAGGATAATAAGCAGATGATAGAATGATAGCTGATAGATGATAGAGATAGACGAAAGGTAGGTATATTGGTAGGTACATGATAGGATGATAGATAGATGCAATAGATATAGGTACATAGATAGATGATAGATAGATGGATAGATAGATACCCAGATACAGAGCTGGATGCAATGGATAGATAGGTAATAGATGGTAGATAGATAGTAGATAGATAGATAGATAGATAGATAGATAGATAGATAGATAGATACATGTGATGGATGATAGATATATGATTGATAGAAAGATGGATGTGATGGATGGATAATAGATGATAGATAAATAGATGTAATGGATGAATAGATATATGATTGATATATAGATGATAGATAATAGATGCTTGACAGATGATAGGATGATGAGAGATAGGATTATAGATAGATTGATAGATGATAGGTAGGTAGGTAGGTAGTTAGGTAGATAGATACAGACAGAGAGACAGGTAGACAAATTTGCACATGCTAAGGTAATGTTACCAAATTTCTGCAATCTTGATGTTTAGGACTGAATCAATCTGGGTTGTAGGGGCCATCGTGTGCATTACAGGATGTTGAGCATCATCTCTATAGAGAACAAATCAATGGCCATGCTATAAAGCAGGCAAGCTTGGTGAGTCTAAGGAATAGAAAGATGGCCAATAACCCTGAACTTTATGGCAAACAGCAAAATACCAGAGAGGTAACTAATTGTCCACCATGGAATATTCTTCTAAAATGATGAGGCCCTGCCCAAGTGGACCAATAATGAATCTCTGGAAATAAGATGAGGCATCTTGGAACAGAGAGTTAAGAAACCAAATGAATAGTAAGTCAACCAATAATGGAGTGAAACACTGAAGCTGCACCCAAAACCAAGTTCCTAATCAGGATCAACAAAACAAACAGTGAGCTTTTGTATAAAGCAATGAAAATCTCTGGGTGTCTTCCTCCATTGGGAATGCCTTTCCCCAAGAGGCTTCTGAAGCCCTGCTTCAAATCTCACCTCCCCAGAGAGCTCTGCCACAGGCATTGACCCACCAAACCCCTCTACTCTCCTTCCTGTCCTTTAATTATTTCCTTATGAAATTCACGATTACCTGAAATGATCTTTTTCATTATTTTTACCCTTCTAGTCATCCTTCTTGCTAACAGAGCTGAGCCCTTGCCTATTTGGTTGACCCACCCAGAATAGTAACTTGCAGACCCACAAAGCTCAAATTATAGCTGTGACTGCATTGCAAGATGAATCCATGCACATAGAATCTGTAGCAAACATCGTTTCATATTGAGGGCATTTCAAACAGCACCTCCCTTATTTTTCCTTTCATTTCTCCATCTCTAAAAGCATTAGAGCTTGTTTTCAGAGCCAGCTACATCCTGAAGGCACATATAAAGCTGACCTGCACAATGCTTTTGCAATTTTTTAAAGTAAAATTCAAATGGCATGGCATTCATTATTGTAGACGCTAAAATTCAGTGCCATTTAGTACATTCATACTATTGTGTATACATCATCTCTATCTTGTTCCAAACATTTTTAACACCCAAAAAGGAGATCTCATATCTGTTAAGCAGTCACGCTCTACTCCCTCTCCTCCTCCAGCCTTTGGGGACTACCACTTTCTTTCCTGTATCTATGAATTTGACTATTGTGAACATTTCATATATATGGAATCATACAATATACATTTAATATACATGGAGTCATACAATAGATCAGCAGTCCCCAGCCTTTTTGGCACCAGGGACCAATTTCATGGAAGACAATTTTTCCACAGACAGGGTTGGGGAGGGGGTGGTTTTGGGATGACTCAAATGCATTACATTGTTGTGCACTTTATTTCTTTTATCATTGCATTGTAATATATAATGAAATAAATCTACAACTCACCATAGTGTAGAATCAGTGGGACCCCTGAGTTTATTTTCCTTCAACTAGACAGTTCCATCTGAGGGTGATAGGAGACAGTGACAGATCATCAGGCATTAGATTCTCATAAGGAGTGCACAACCTAGATCCCTTGCATACACAGTTCAGAATAGGGTTTGTGCTTCTATGAGAATCTAATGCTGTCACTGATCTGACAGGAGGTGGAGCTCAGACAGTAATGCCAGAAATGGGGAGTGGCCGTAAATACAGATGGGGTATGGAACTCAGGGAATGTATTTGGACTAGAGAAGCACATATGGTAGTCATCACTGGCAGGTGGGTGGTAATTGGAACCACGCATGTGGGAGAGGCCATTGACTCTGAAGCCAACCAGGAAGGAAAGGGGCTTAGGACCAAGTCAAGGAGGACCCAGTCAGCAAAGATTCAGGCAGAGGAGGAGGGGGAAGCAGTGACTGAGACCAAGTTATGGCTGGAAAGGTGGAGAAAATTCCAGAGGATTTCATATCCAGGAGACCAAGAGGATAATGTGAACTCAAAAGCAAACACTACATGAAGTGTTTACTATAAATACAGAGAGAGTTATAAATATAGATATAGTTACCTAGATACATACATATTGATTATATATACATTGTATATTATAAATTTATAAATATAGAGTTATAAATATATAGTTACCTAGATATCTACACATTGATTATATATAAATTGTTATGAATTTATAAATAGAGTTATAAATACATAGTTACCTAGATACATACAAATTGATTATGTATACATTATATATTAAAAATTTATACATATAAATATAGATATAGTTACCTAGATGCATACATATTGATTATATATAAATTATATATTATACATTTATAAATATAGTTATAAATATAGATATAGTTACCTAGATACATACATATTGATTATATACAAATCATATATTATGAATTTATATAGAGTTATATAGTTACCTAGATACATACATACTGATTATATATAAATTATATATTATAAACTTATAGTTATAAATATAGATATAGTTACCTAGATACATACATATTGACTATATATAAATTATATATTATAAATTTATAGAGTTATAAATATAGATATAGTTACCTAGATACATACATATTGATTATATATAAATTATATATTATAACTTTATAGAGAGTTATAAATATAGATATATTTACCTAGAAATATACATATTGATTATATATAAATTAAATATTATAAATATAGTTATAAATAGTTCCTAGATAGATACATATTGATTATATATAAATTATATATTATAAATTTATAAATACATAGTTATATATAGTTACCTAGATACATACATATCAATTATATATTTATATATAAACATATAAATTATATATTTTAAATTTAGAATTTAAATTTATCATTTAAATTTATAAATGATTTATAATATAAATATATTGATTTATATATAATATATTTATAATATAAGGATATTGATTATATATTACATATAAATGTTTATCTATAAATTTATATATTGTTATATCACAATTTTAAAAAGTAAATATGATGTGATACATGCCAAAGATTCTTCCTTTTACCTGAAAATGCTTTCACGGGTTTATATATTTATATCCATATATATTTATATATATTTATATATATTTAGATATGAATATACATTGATTATATGTCTATATATCTACATATATTTATTGATATATCAATATATGTTTATATATCATGATAGATATATATCTATATAATATATTATATTATATATTATATATAAAATATAATATAAAATATAATATATATAATATAATATAAAATATAATAAATAGTTACATATCTATCATGATATATAAACATACTGATATATCAATAGATATATATCTTATTTATTATATATTATACAGATATATATCTTTATAACATATATTTAATCTATATATAGATATATAATATCTATATTTATATATTATATATATTATATATAATGTATAGAATTATATATATTCTATATATTATATAAATATATAATAGATCTCTATATTATATCTATATATTATATAAATATATAATAGATCTCTATATTATATCTATATATTATATATAGATATATAGATATATAGATCTATATATCTATATATTATATAGATATATATAATGTAAATATATATCTATTAAGATAGATACATATTTGTATATATTGAGATAGATATATATAAAGATTTTTTATATATATAGGTATATATATCAAGACGAAAAACAACAAAAAATAGATATGATGTGATACATGCAAAGATTCATCCTTTTACCTAGAAATGCTTCCCCAGTTTGTAGTTATTTATACAGATTCTTCTAAACTTTCACAGAAGGTACATTGTATAATGTATATGAGTGAAGCTGTTTTCTTTAACTTAGAAATGTTTTTAAAATACCTGTTAGTAAGTATTTTAAGATATTTTTAAGTAAAAATTATTATTAATGGTTAAGCAGTTATAAAGCATCCATTAGTTACCACACAGTGTACTAAAACTGTGGTTTAACATGAAGCCTTAAAGGCAACTCATGTATAGGATTCCTTGTTTATGGGATTACAGCTGGGTGATAAAGACGCAAACATAGGCTTTATCCTCTGGCCATGTACAAGGCGTGCCATTCTTTGGCTCCTTACCCTATTGAGTGTCTATTTGCTTATTTGTTTTAGGAATTCTGAAGTGTAAAAAGGACAAAGCTTATGAAGGCGGTCAGTTGTGTGCAATGTGCTTCAGTCCAAAGAAGTTGTACAAACATGAGATTCACAAGCTGAAGGACCTGACTTGTCTGAAGCCTTCCACAGAGTCTCCTCTGAGACAGAACAGGAGCATGAGTATTGAGGAGGAGCAAGAACAGGAAGAGGATGGTGACAGCCAGCTCATCCTGGAGAAAATCCAACTTCCCCAGTGGAGCATCTCTTTGAATATGACTGATGAGCACGGGAACATGGTGAACTTGGTGTGTGACATCAAGAAACCAATGGATGTGTACAAAATTCACTTGAACCAAACAGATCCTCCAGATATTGACATAAATGCAATGGTTGCCTTGGACTTTGAGTGTCCAATGACCCAGGAAAACTATGAAAATCTATGGAAATTGATAACATACTACAGTGAAGTTCCCATGAAGCTACATAGAGAGCTCATGCTCAGCAAACACCCCAGAGTCAGCTACCAGTACAGGCACGATGCTGATGAAGAAGCTCTTTACTACACAGGTGTGAGAGCCCAGATTCTTGCAGAACCAGAATGGGTCATGCAGCCATCCATAGATATCCAGCTGAACCGACCTCAGAGTACGGCCAAGAAGGTGCTACTTTCCTACTACAACCAGTATTCTCAAACAATAGCCACCAAAGATACAAGGCAGGCTCGGGGCAGAAGCTGGGTAATGATTGAGCCTAGTAGAGCTGTGCAAAAAGATCAGACTGTCCTGGAAGGGGGTCCATGCCAGTTGAGCTGCAATGTGAAAGCTTCTGAGAGTCCATCTATCTTCTGGGTGCTTCCAGATGGCTCCATCCTGAAAGTGCCTGTGGATGACCCAGACAGCAATTTCTCCATTCTCAGCAGTGGCTGGCTGAGGATCAAGTCCATGGAGCCATCTGACTCGGGCTTGTACCAGTGCATTGCTCAAGTGAGGGATGAAATGGACCGCATGGTATATAGGGTACTTGTGCAGTCTCCCTCCACTCAGCCAGCCGAGAAAGACACAGTGACAATTGGCAAGAACCCAGGGGAGCCAGTGATGTTGCCTTGCAATGCTTTAGCTATACCCGAAGCCCACCTTAGCTGGATTCTTCCAAACAGAAGGATAATTAATGATTTGGCTAACACATCACATGTATACATGCTGCCAAATGGAACTCTTTCCATCCCAAAGATCCAAGTCAGTGATAGCGGTTACTACAGATGTGTGGCTGTCAACCAGCATGGGGCAGACCATATCACGGTGGGAATCACAGTGACCAAGAAAGGTTCTGGCTCGCCATCCAAAAGAGACAGATGCCCAGGTCCAAAGGCTCTTTCCAGAGTGAGAGAAGACATCGTGGAGGTTGAAGGGGTCTCAGGCACGGGAGATGAAGAGAACACTTCAAGGAGACTTCTACATCCAAAGCACCAAGAGGTGTTCCTCAAAACAAAGGATGATGCCATCAATGGAGATAAGAAAGCCAAGAAAGGGAGAAGAAAGCCGAAACTCTGGAAGCATTCGGAAAAAGAACCAGAGACCAGTGTTGCAGAAGGTCTCAGAGTGTTTGAATCAAGACGAAGGATAAACATGGCAAACAAACAGATTAATCCGGAGCACTGGGCTGATATTTTAGCCAAAGTCCTTGGGAAAAATCTCCCTACAGGCACAGAAGTATCCCCAATTATTAAAACCACAAGTTCTCCATTCTTGAGCCTAGCAGTCACACCACCTTTGCCTGCTGTTTCTCCCCCCTTGGCATCTCCAATACAGACAGCAACAAGTGCTGAAGAATCCTCAGCAGATGTACCTCTACTCAGCGAAGGAAAGCACATTTTGAGTGCCATTTCCTCAGCCAGCATGGGACTAGAACACCACAACAATGGAGTTATTCTTGTTGAACCTGAAGTAACAAGCACACCTCTGGAAGAAGTTGTTGATGAGTATTCCAAGAAGACTGAGGAGATAACTTCCACTGAAGGCGACCTGAAGGGGACTGCAGCCTCTACACTTATATCTGAGCCTTATGAACCATCTCCTACTCTGCACACCTTAGACACAGTCTATGAAGAGCCCACCCATGAAGAGACGGAAACAGAGGGTTGGTCTGCAGCAGATGTTGGATCCTCACCAGATCCCACACCCAGTGAGTATGAGCTTCCATTGGTTGTTGTCTCCTTGGCTGAGTCTGAGCCTGTGCAATACTTTGACCCAGATTTGGAGACTAATTCACAACCACATGAGGATAACATAAAAGAATACAGTTTTGCACACCTTACTCCAACCGCCACCATCTGGGTTAATGACTCTAGTACATCACTGTCATTTGAGGATTCTACTGTAGGGGAACAAGGTGTCCCAGGCAAATCACATCTACAAGGACCGACAGAGAACATCCAGCTTGTGAAAAGTAGTTTAAGCACTCAAGACACCTTACTGATTAAAAAGGGTATGAAAGAGATGTCTCAGACACTACAGGGAGGAAATATGCTAGAGGGAGACCCTACACACTCCAGAAGTTCTGAGAATGAGGGCCAAGAGAGCAAATCCATCACTTTACCTGACTCCACACTGGGTATAATGAGCAGTACGTCTCCAGTTAAGAAGTCACCCTGCTACACAAAGACACCACAACAGAAACAACTCCAAGGCAAAAAGTGGCTTCATCATCCACCATGAGCACTCACCCTTCTCGAAGGAGACCCAATGGGAGAAAATTACACCCTCACAAATTCCACTACCGGCACAAGCAAACCCCACCCACAACTTTTGCCCCATTAGAGACTTTTTCTACTCAACCAACTCAAGCAACTGACATTAAGATTTCAAATCAAATGGAGAATTCTCTGGTTCCTACGTCTTGGGAGATTAACACAGTTAATACCCCCAAACAGCTGGAAATGGAGAATAATGTGGAGCTCATATCAAAGGGAACTCCACGGAGAAAACACGGGAAGAGGCCAAACAAACATCGATATACCCCTTCTACAGTGAGCTCAAGAGCATCTGCATCCAAGCCCAGCCCTTCTCCAGAAAATAAACATAGAAACATTGTTACTCCCAGTTCAGAAACTACACTTTTGCCTAGAAATGTTTCTCTGAAAACTGAGGGCGTTTATGATTCCTTAGGTTACACGACAACCACCAGAAAAATACATTCATCTTACCATAAAGTCCAAGACACACTTCCAGTCATGTATAAACCCACATCAGATAGAAAAGAAATTCAGGATGATGTTGCCACAAACGTTGACAAACATAAAAGTGACATTTTAGTCCCTGGTGAGTCAATTACTAACGTCACACCAACTTCTTGCTCCTTGGTCTCCACTATGGGAGAATTTAAGGAAGAATCCTCTCCTGTGGGCTTTCCAGAAATTCCAACCTGGAATCCCTCAAGGACAGCTCAGCCTGGGAGGCTACAGACAGACATACATGTTACCACTTCTGGGGAAACCCCTACAGACCCTCCCCTTGTTAACGAGCTTGAGGATGTGGATTTTACTTCTGAGTTTTTGTCCTCTGTGACAGTCTCCACACCATTTCACCAGGAAGAAGCTGGTTTTTCCACAATTCTCTCAAGCATAAAAGTGGAGATGGCTTCAAGTCAGGTAGAAACTACCACCCTTGGTCAAGATCATCATGAAACCACTGTGGCTATTCTCCACTCTGAAACTAGACCACAGAATCACATCCCTACTGCTGCCCGCATGAAGGAGCCAACATCCTTGTCCCCTCCTATGATTCTCCTGACTTTGGGACAAACCACCACCACTAAGCCAGAACTTCTCAGTCCAAGAACATCTCAAATATGTAAAGATTCCAAGGAAAATGTTTTCTTGAATTACATGGGGAATCCAGAAACAGAAGCAACCCCAGTGAACAATGAAGGAACACAGTGTATGTCAGGGCCAAATGAATTATCAACACCATCTTCTGACCAGGATGCATTTAACTTGTCTACAAAGCTAGAATTGGAAAAGCAAGTATTTGATAGTAGGAGTCTAACACGTGGCCCAGATAGCCACCACCAGGATGGAAGAGTTCATACTTCTCATCAACTAACCAGAATCCCTGCCAAACCCATCCTACCAACAGGAACAGTGAGGCTGCCTGAAATGTCCACACAAAGCACTTCCAGATCCTTTGTAACTTTCCAGTCACCTCATCACGGGACCAACAAACCAGAAATAACTACATATCCTTCTAGGGCTTTGCCAGAGAGCAAACAGTTTACAACTCCAAGAGTAGCAAGTACAACTCCTCTCCTATCACACATGTCCAAACCCAGCATTTCTAGTAAGTTTGCTGACCTAAGAACTGACCAATCCAATGGCTCCTACAAAGTGTTTGGAAATAGCAACATCCCTGAGGCAAGAAACTCAGTTGGGAAGCCTCTCAGTCCAAGAATTTCTCATTATTCCAGTGGAAGACTCCCTTTCTTTACCAACAGGACTCTTTCTTTTCCACAGTTGGGAATCACCCGGAGACCCCAGATACCCTCTTCTCCTGTCCCAGTAATGAGAGAGAGAAAAGTTAATCCAGGTTCCTACAATAGGATATATTCCCATAGCACCTTCCATCTGGACTTTGGCCCTCCGGCACCTCCGTTGTTGCACACTCCGCAGACCACGAGATCACCCTCAACTAACTTACAGAATATCCCTATGGTCTCTTCCACCCAGAGTTCTGTCTCCTTTATAACATCTTCTGTCCAGTCCTCAGGAAGCATCCACCAAAGCGGCTCAAAGTTCTTTGCAGGAGGACCGCCTGCATCCAAATTCTGGCCTCTTGGGGAAAAGCCCCAAATCCTCACCAAGTCCCCACAGACTGTGTCTGTCACTGCTGAAACGGACACTGTGTTACCGTGTGAGGCAATAGGAAAACCAAAGCCTTTCGTTACTTGGACAAAAGTTTCCACACGTAAGATTTTTAAGCATCTACTCTTTTTTGGGTCAATTTTTATTTTATTGGCTAGCAATATTACAATACATTAAAACAGCATGAGGTACAAAACATAAACACATTAGGAGAAATATTTACAACAAATTTGGGGAATTTTTTTTTGCTTGAAGAAGTGTTTATTTTTATAATTTCAGCTTTTATTTTAGATGCAGGAGGGAACATGTGCAGGTTTCTCACATGGGTATATTGTATGATGCTGAGGTTTGGGTCACAAATGATCCCATTACCCAGGTAGTGAGCATAGCATCCAATAGGTGGATTTTTCAGCCCTTGCTACCCCTCCCTGTCTCCTCTAGTAGCCCCAAGTATCCATTTTTCCTATCTTTATGTCCATGTGTACCCAATCTACACTTCAACCAGAGTGTAGGAGAAAGTTACTGGAGTCTTACTTTAGGCACAACCAGAAACTCAGAAAATAAGGAATTGGTAGGATGAGAGGAGTCATCTGAAATCTTAAATCTAAGCATGTTTCTTTGCAGGGACAGGAAGTGAGGAACTAGAATGGATGTGAGATTTTAATGGAGCCATGGAAACATCTAATAAGTCCTTTCGATGGAGAATAACCCAGGTTTGAAATATTCCATAAGAGAGACTCTCACTTTTTTCAGTTGGCTCCAATACAAATGCCTTCAACCACCATCTGAGGGCAGAGTGGATATGAGACGTGGTCTGTAAATCCCCCTTGCCCTTTTACCAGCTTGCAAAGGTAAACCCAGCTTGGTCAGAGATCTGGTTATAGTCTTCTAAGTGCTAATCAGGTGCTTCTTTGACTTGAACCTAGACCCAGGGTTGTGTTAATCAGCTTGGGCTGCCATGACAAAGTACCACTAACTGGGCAGTTTAAGTAACAGATAGTTATTTTCTCACAATTGCAGATTTTGGAAGTCCAAGATCAAGGTGTTGGCAAGATTAGTTCCTTCTGAGGCCTCTCTCCTTGGCGTGTAGTTGCCGTCTTCTTCCTATGTCATACATGGTCCAACTTCTGTTTGTCTGGGTTCTAATCTCTTCTTATAAAGATACCAGTTTTATCAGATTAGAGACCATCCTATTGACCTCATTTAACCTTAATCACCTTGGTGAAGATCCTATCTCCAGTCATATTCTGAGTTCCTGGGGGTTAGGACTTTAATATATAAATTTGGGGGGACACATTTCAGCCCATAAAAATGGTTTATACTTGGAATCCTGAGACAGACATTCAAAGAGCAGCTGGCTTCCTAAATTGACCATCTGCTTTCTCTGAATGACAGAACAGTTTCTAGGTTACAGAAGAAAATAAAACCAGAGAATCACAACCTGGACAAAAGAGCATCTTTTTCTCCTTTCTCTTTCCTTCTCTCTCAACACAAATGTATCTTCACCCCTGGATTCTGATCAGAGGATTGTGTGTATGTGTGTCTATGAGTGTTTTGCCTTCATTTCGATAATGCAAAATGATTTATGCTGCTAGCACTTAGCTGTACTTTCTTTGTACTGCTTTATCTCCCAAATGTTGGAGGTATTCCAGAGGTTCACAGAGACTCTGAGCCTAGGGCAATTGTTTACTTCTTTGATAAGCTTAGCACTTGAAGTCATAGGTTTTCATAATTTCATAATGAATTTTGCTGGAAGTGGAAAATGAGGGACACCATGGGTTATTTATTCCAAAAGGGTTATGTCCTTGAAGGAACCCATTCTCCTTCTGGGAATCCCATTTATATAAATCCTTAGGTTCCTTCACACCCTATGCCATTTCAGAGCATCTTTGAACTTTGCCCCTGCACCAGACATTCATGCACATTTTTCTTCTACATTTCCTGGAATCAGCTCTCAATGCTGGCTGCTCATTTGTTAGCTAGCTCTTGTTTTTAGACAAAAGCTATTTCTCTCAATGGATGGCCAAATGAGATTTGCTCACATCCAAAAGTGTTGTAATTGCATGTTGTGGAACTACATGGCATGGATTTATCATGCCTTTGTTTTCAGATAAACTAATCTCTTTTATTGAGGCATCAGAGAGAAATGGAAGGCACTTTAAAATTGCCCCAGGAGGTGTAAGAATAATTGGCAGGAGGTTTCAGTGGTCCTTCCCTTGCATCCCAAACCAAATGAAAGACAGGCACTCTTGTACCTCTGCATCATAAAATGCCTCAGTGGGGAGGTGGGACTCCATAAGTGAGGGTCAGCAGGTTGGTGTCCATGACCATGCCCATGGTCACCTGTCATTCGGGAGGGCTCAGCCACAAAGCTAGGTGGGATCTTAGCTGCATTGCCTGAAAAGTAGGGAGATTATATCAGCACTAAGCAATACCTACTCTCTAAGACCTGGTGGGCTGGGCAGACTCAACGGGCTGCTGATCCTCGTTTTGGAGGGGACAGCTGTGGTCTTGGCTGCTTCTGTAAACACACCAGAGTAGTGACCTTTTTTCAATGTCTGTTCTGTGTTGGAATAATCCACCCACTATGAAATTATTTTCATAGTGAGAGCAAGTAATTTTGCAGGTGTGTGACCACCAGACGCTTTGTCAGAGTATGAGTTCCCCTTGAGGATGGAAATGATGACGAGCTTGCAGGATTTGAAAGTTTCATCCAAAGAATGAGCTCCCATATTAGAGAAAGTTATTAGTAAAACAGTTGGAGGCACTGGTCAGAATGAAGTGAATGGCACACAGGACAAGTCCAGACCCAGGAAGGTCCAGTAACATGGGAGAAGAACGGAAGGAGTTCTAAAATTCAGGGCTCCCTTGGGCTCCCCTGTTTAAAAATGTAGGTTTTATTATTATATTTCATTGTTAACAAAAGTCCATGAGATCTGTGGAGGATAAAGGGGGAGCTGTATTTTCCATTAAAAAAAAAAAAAAGAAAACCGTTTCCAGATTAGGTGGACATAGCCTTCAGTGCAAGTAAAAAGTGCTCTCTGAAGAACAAAGGAAGTAGAGACAGTTCCTGCACTGGTTCCCAATCAAGTCTATTTACACAAATTAGGAATTCAAATATGTTTAGTTCTGACTGGTCCAAATAGTTGAGCCCTGATTGGGTGATTTCCAAGCCCCAAACTGGAAGTCTCTGGCAAGTTGTTTGTCAAGAGATACTGCTCTGAGAACAAACAGCATTTGACAGCTGTTCTCTCCTCCTGCCATGGTTGCTTGGTTCTGTTTTGTAAATTTGTGGATCTCTATCAGTCACAGGGGGTCCATGTTATGAGAGCTTGAGGTCTCATTTACAGTTTCATTGCATGCCTGTATGGTTAGGCCAAGTGATCAGCAGATGACTGCCATTAAAAAGATAGTTTGTTACTCAGTTACCAGGACAGAGTACAACACATCATGCAGGGCCACAGAGGGAAGCACCAGGTTTGGTTAGGAAGCAGAGAGATAGGAAGAAAGTGTGGGCAAGCACCTTTTTTTGTAGTTTCTATGGGAAGAAACAGGCGAGGCTTAGAATTGAGTATTTTGAAAAATGTCAGCAGGCTCTGGAGCACATGGGGCTGTCCCTAGTTGTATGTTACCTGACCCTGGGATAGTTAAGGCTAGAGGATAGTGACTTGGAATCAGACAGCCCAATAAAGGAGGTGGTTAGGGTGTGGTCTCTGGATTGATTGGTTTGCATATGCAAGCTGCACTCACAGGTGTGTAGTTTGCTATCTCTAGTGATTATCTAGCTTTGGGAGGGGTAGTTTTCCCGGGGTCAGCAAAACCCCAGATGACAGAGCATCAGAAACACACAATTAATACAGAGCCTGATGATTGCAGGTCTTAGGAGGTCAAACAGAGTGTGAAATATAGAGAGTATAGAGAGTGGAGAGAAATAAGGACCTATGTCCCATAACTCCACCCACTGGCTAGAGTGGTGAGAGGTCAGATGTCACTGAGAAGCCTGAATTCATGCTCAACTCAAGTGGGGAATGACCCCATCATGACCCCGTCCCCATCAGTCTAACCAATCTACCTTATTTTCTTTTCTGTCTGTTTTCTTTTCTTTTTTTACTTCTCTCTCTCTTTCCTTTTATTATTATTATTATTATTAAATAGAGTTTCACTCTGTTGCCCAGGCATGAGTGCAGTGACATGATCATGGTTCACTGCAGCCTCTATGTCCCAGGCTCAAGGGATCCTCCCACCTCAGCTCCCCAAATAACTGGGACCAAAGGCACATGCCACCGCACCCAGCTATTTTTTTTTTTTTTTTTTGGTAGAAACAGAGTTTAGATATGTGGCCTAGGATGGTCTAGAACTCCTGGGCTCAAGCATCCTCCTGCCTTGGCCTGCTAAGGTGCTGGGAGTAATTTACCTTTCTTGTGGACTCAAGGGCCTCTCTGGGCAGGGGTGGCTGGCCACTGCAAGCCTGGGATGACCATGCAACCAGCTAGCCCAAGGAGTTCAGGAGAATAGCATAAGCATGAATAAATAAGGGAGAGGCTGTGTCTGTAGTAATTGAGCTTGTGGAATCTTAGCTCACCTTGGAAGTGGCTAGGACTTATGCCTGCTTCCAGAATTCTCTATAAAACCCACATTTGCCCTCTTTTGCTTGAGGATGGCCTTGTTTCTGGGACTAGTATAAAAATGAAAAAGAAAAACAAAACGTTATTTTTCTCTATCCTTTTTTTAAAGAGCATATTTATTTCATATGTGTGTGATGACAAAAAATCTACTCTCAACAATTTTCAAATATAAACTAAATTGTTATTAACTATAGTTGCCATGAGTATAACATCACTTAAGCATATTCCTCCTAACTGAACTTTACATTCTTTAATTAACAGCTTCCCCTTTCTCCTACCCCCAGTCCCTGGTAACCCCCATTCCACTATCTGTTTCTTCTTCTATGAGTTCAACTTTCTTCCATTGCACGTATAAGTGAGATCATGCAGTATGTGTCTTTCTGTGCCTGGTTTATTTCACTTAACCTAATATCCTCCAGGTTCATTTATGTTGTGGCAAATGACAGAATTTCCTTTAAAAAAAAGACATAATAGTATTTCATCGTGCATATATACTGCATTTTCTTTATCCATTCATTTATTGATGGACACTTAGCTGAATTCTGAATCTTGGCTATTGTGAATAGCACTGTGATAAACACGGGAGTGCAGATGTCTCATAAACAAACTGACATCATTTCCTTTGGATAAATACCCAGTAGTGGGATTGCTAGACCATAGGCAGCTCTATTGTTAGTTTTATGAGGAATCTCCATACTGTTTTCCACAGTGGTTGTACCAATTTACATTCTCACCAACAGTGTATGAGGGTGCCCATTTCTCCACATCTTCACCAGTGTCTGTTGTTTTTGGTCTTTTTGACAATAGCCATTCCAGCAGGCATGAGGTGATAGCTCAGTTTTACATTTCTTTAATGGTTAGGACAAAAACAATCTGGGTGTGATGGCTCACATCTGTAATCCCAGCCCTCTGGGTAGCCAAGACAGAGAATCAATTGAGGCCAGACGTTCAAGAGCAGCCCGGGCAAAACAGTAAGACCATGTCTCTACAAAAAAAAAATAATAATAAAAAAAAGAAAAAAAAATGTTTTTAATTATCCAGGACTGGCGGCCTGCACCTGTAGTCCCAGCTCCTTAGAAGGCTGAGTCCAGGAGGTTGAGACTGCAGTGGGCTATGATTGTACCTCTGCACCCCCGCCTGGGAGACAGAGCAAAACCCTATCTCTAACAAATAAAATAAACATGAAAAAACTTTTAAAAACACTAAAACATTCCACCTTCTACATTTGCTTTTGCTGTCTGGGTGATAAAGTGGAGACTTAGATTAACTAATACTGCTCGTTTGAGCATTATCAAAAGGGCACAGTTTATGCCAAAGCTGACTGTGTTAATTTTCTCCAGGAGCTCTTATGACTCCAAACACCAGGATACAACGGTTTGAGGTTCTCAAGAACGGTACCTTAGTGATACGGAAGGTTCAAGTACAAGATCGAGGCCAGTATATGTGCACCGCCAGCAACCTGCACGGCCTGGACAGGATGGTGGTCTTGCTGTGGGTCACCGTGCAGCAACCTCAAATCCTAGCCTCCCACTACCAGGACGTCACCGTCTACCTGGGAGACAGCATTGCAATGGAGTGTCTGGCGAAAGGGACCCCAGCCCCCCAAATTTCCTGGATCTTCCCTGACAGGAGGGTGTGGCAAACTGTGTCCCCCGTGGAGGGCCGCATCACCCTGCACGAAAACCGGACCCTTTCCATCAAGGAGGCGTCCTTCTCAGACAGAGGCATCTATAAGTGCGTGGCCAGCAACGCAACCCGGGCGGACAGCGTGTCCATCCGCCTACACGTGGCGGCACTGCCCCCCATTATCCACCAGGAGAAGCTGGAGAACATCTCGCTGCCCCCGGGGCTCAGCATTCACATTCACTGCACTGCCAAGGCTGCGCCCCTGCCCAGCGTGCTCTGGGTGCTCGGGGATGGTACCGAGATCCGCCCCTCGCAGTTCCTCCAGCGGAACTTGTTTGTTTTCCCCAACGGGACGCTCTACATCCGCAACCTCGCGCCCAAGGACAGCGGGCGCTATGAGTGTGTGGCCGCCAACCTGATCGGCTCCGCGTGCAGGACCGTGCAGCGCGCAGCAGCCAACGTGCAGCGCGCAGCAGCCAACGTGCAGCGCGCAGCAGCCAACGTGCAGCGCGCAGCAGCCAACGTGCAGCGCGCAGCAGCCAACGTGCAGCGCGCAGCAGCCAACGTGCAGCGCGCAGCAGCCAACGTGCAGCGCGCAGCAGCCAACGTGCAGCGCGCAGCAGCCAACGTGCAGCGCGCAGCAGCCAACGTGCAGCGCGCAGCAGCCAACGTGCAGCGCGCAGCAGCCAACGTGCGCATCACGGGCACCTCCTCGCGGAGGACGGACGTCAGGTACGGAGGGACCCTCAAGCTGGACTGCAGCGCCTCGGGGGATCCCTGGCCGCGCATCCTCTGGAGGCTGCCGTCCAAGAGGACGATCGACGCGCTTTTCAGGTAGGCAGCTCCACGTGGCTTCCTGTAAATCCCTGGGCTGGTGGCCCCAACGAATATAACCTTGCAGGATGAATATGCACACACATTGCTCCCTGCGTGCGATAAAATTAAATGAAATTAATTAGCAGGACACGGTGGCTCACGCCTATAATCCCAGCACTTTGGGGCCAAGGCGGGCGGATCACTTGAGGTCCGGAGTTCGAGACCAGCTTGGCTAACATGGTGAAACCCTGTCTCAACAAACATACAAAAATTTGCCGGACGTGGTGGCGAGTGTCTGCAGTCCCAGCTCCTCGGGAGGCTGAGGCAAGATAATTGCTTGAACCCAGAAGGTGGCAGTTGCAGTGAGCCAAGATCACGCCACTGCATGCCAGCCTGGACGACAGACTGACACTCTATCTAAAAATAATAATAATAAGTTAATTAATTAAGTTGAGACAGGGTGTTGCTCTGTCACCAAGGCTGCAGTGCAGTGGTGCGATCATAGCTCACTGCAGCCTCAAACTCCTGGGCTGAAGCGATCCCCTGAGTAGCTGGGATTACAGGTGTGCACCATGAGGCACGACTCTTCTTCTTCTTCTTCCTCTTCTCCTTCTCCTCCTCCTCCTCCTTCTTCTTCTTCTTTCTTCTTCTTTCTTCTTCTTTCTTCCTCTTTCTTCTTCTTCCTCTTCTTCCTCTCCTTCTTCTTCTTGTTCTTCCTTTCTTCTTCCTCTTCCTCTTCTTCTTTCTTTCTTCTTCTTTCTTCGTCCTCTTTTTTCTTCTTTCTTCTTCTTCTTCTTCCTTCTTCTCTTCTTCTTTCTTCTTCTCCTTCTCCTCTTCTTCTTCTTCTTCTCTTCTTTTCTTCTTCTCTCTTCCTATTCTTCTTCTTTCTTCCTCTTCCTCCTCTTCCTTTTCTTCTTCTTTCTTCAATTTATGTAGAGATGGGATCTGCTATGTTGCCAAGTATGATCTTGAACACTTAACCTCAAGCAGTCCTCCTGCCCTGACCTACCAAAGTGCTGAGATGACAGGCTTGAGCCACCGTGCCTGACCCTGTGTGTGATTTTTATGCAATGACATTTTGTATCTCTAAACTTGGATCTACAACGAATGCTTAACTTCTTCTTAACAAATACTTAACTTCCTCCTCTCTTGTCCCATTCAAAAAAAAAAAAAACAGGAAAAAGATAAATAAATCAAGAAACGGTTGTTTTAATGATTATATGTTTAACTATAATGTTAGGGCAAACAATTCAGCTTGCTTCTATTTCCATTGTAGATTTCAACAATATACATAGATGTGTTAGGCTTTATTTTAATATGGCATTATTGGTACAATCAAAGTGTACACATTGTTTTAAAAGCATCATTACCACCCCAACATAGTGCACTTGAAATGATACAAATGTACTTGGGCTATGAAGAAAGCCACCTTCTAATCAAGTACCATCAGTTCCCAGATATACAGGTTTATGGCAGTGCTTTTCAACCAAGGGTGATTTTGCCCCAGGACAACCCTTGGCAACATCCGAAGACACCTTTGATTATCACAAATGGGGCGGTGGGTGCTTCTGGTATCTGGTGGGTGGACCCCAGGGACAGTGCTCAACACCTTGCAGTGCACAGGATGGCCCATCACAGATAGTCATCTATCCTACCTTCAATGTCCATAGTGCCGAGGTCAAGTTACTCTGTCTTAGCAGGAAAGATTCTATCTATCTATCTATCTATCTATCTATCTATCTATCTATCTATCTATCTATCTATCTAATCTATAATCTATCCATCCTACCTATTTCATCTATCATCTATCTATCTATCTATCTATCTATCTATCTATCTATCTATCAATCAATCATCTGTCTGTCTATCCATCCATTATCTATGGCAGTCATTTGCAACCAGGCATCAGGTGTTCCTTAGTCCCTAGGGGACACTTGGTGATGTATGGAGACATTTTTGGTCATCATGACTCTGGGGTGGAGGGTGTGCTTCTGGTAGCTGGTTGCTGCAGTCCTGGGATCCTGCTCAACATCCTACAGTGCACAAGACACCCCACCACAGATTAGCATTCATCTTGCCTTAAGTGTTAATACTGCTGAAGTCAAGTAACCCTGTCTTAGCATGTAAGATTTTGTCTGTCCATTTAGCTATCTATTTACCCATTCATTCATTCCTGTATACCTAACCTATCATCCATCCTTATCTCTTGTGTATCTATTCATTCAATCATACACCCATATCTGTCTGTCTGTCTGTCTGTCTATCTATCTATCTATCTATCTATCTATCTATCTATCTATCTATCTGCCTATCTGCCTGCCTACTTATCCGTCTATGGCAATTGCTTGCAACCAGGGAGATTTTATTTCCAGGAGATATTTGGCTATGTCTGACAACATTTTTTTTGGTTGTCACAAATGGGATGAATGTTACTGGTGGGTGGAGCCCAGAGATGCTGCTCAACACCCTACAGTGCACAAGACAGACCCACCACAAAGAATCCTCCATACAGCCTTAAATGTCCCTAGTACTGAAGCCAAGAAACCCTATCTTAGTATGAAAATGTTGGTCTGTCTATATACCTGCTTATCTATCCATCCATTTCTATCTACCTAACCTATCCATCCATCCATTCTTATGTCTTATGTATCCATCTATTCATCCATCCACCCATCTCTCCATCCATTTATCCATCCATCCATCTGTATGTATGTATGTATGTATGTATGTATCTATCTATCTATCTATCTATCTATCTATCTATCTATCTATCTAGTCTATCTACTGATCTAGCTAGCTAGCTAGCTATGGTAGTTGTTTGCAACCAAGGAGATTTTACTCCCAGGAGACATTTGGCTGTGTCTGGAAACATTTTTTGGTTGTCACAGATGGGATGGATACTGCTGGCATCTGGTGGGTGGAGTCCAGGGACACTGCTCAACACCCTACAGTTCATAGGTTGGCCCCATCACAGAGAATCATCTAGGCTCAAATGTCGCTAGTGCCAAGGTTGAGAAACCCTGAGCTAGATTCAAAAAAGGGCTAATATCTCTTTAATAAGTGTGTCAAAAAATAGAGGACACTGACAGTAGAGGAAAGGTAAAATGGAGTCCAACTCAATTCACACTGCTATGGTGGAGAATCCCTGGATTGTGCTGTCTTCAGCATTCAGCAGCTCAAGCAGGAAAGCCTCTCACTATGGTGAGAGCAAAATCAGTGTCCAAGGGTTTCTTCTGCACAGTTGTATCTGCCCTTCTAGGACTCTTTGCAGTTCAGGAAAAGGGCTGAGATGCCTTTCCCCTGCCTGTATTTTATACTTTAGATGGCTTGGTGGTGCTCTGAAGAGCTTGCACAATCAGTCCAGAAGAATCATGTACCAAATATACCCAGGAAGGCCTTCCAGCTTAGCAGATGTGCTGCCACTAAGAAAACTGTTTTCCATTGAATTTGGCATGGCGGAGGCAGTTTTGAATGGATAACAGTAGAAGAATGCAGTTCCACTAGGATTTTTGAGTCATTCTATTAATATCTCCATATAAATCCTAAATAAATTATAAACTGTTATTTATGTTACTTTATTCTTTGTAAATTCTGACTATATTCTTAGTAAAGTGTAATTGAACAAACCATGTGCATTTTGTCAGAGCAGACTCTTCCCTGCCTACATGTTGGGATTACTTAAAAATAAAAATATCAGGCCTTGTGTGATGCCTGACACCTGTAACCCCAGCAATTTGGGAGGCCAATGTGGGTGGATTGCTTGAGGTCAGGAGTTCAAGACCAGACTGACCAACATGGTGAAACCCTGTCTCTACTCAAAATACAAAAATTAGCAGGGCATAATGCACATGCCTGTAGTCCCAGCTACTTGGAAGCCTGAGGCAGAAGAATTGCTTGAACCCAGAAGGTAGAGGTTTCAGTGAGCCAAGATCAGGCCACTGCACTGCAGCCTGGGTGACAAAGTGAGACTCCATCTCAAAAAACAAAAAGAAAAACAAGTATCAGAGCTTTGTTTCTTGAAGTCAAATCCCTCACAATGCATAGACATCTGTGGCTTTCAGATTTGCTCAGTTGATTTATTCTGATGACAACTGGATTGGGGTCACTGTTACGGAAGCCATAGAACGTTTACATACACATGCTACCATAATCATTTTTGGATTCAAACTCCAAGACACATTAAAAT
Source organism: Pan paniscus (assembly GCF_029289425.2). NCBI lineage: Eukaryota > Metazoa > Chordata > Mammalia > Primates > Hominidae > Pan > Pan paniscus. The sequence goes on along the minus strand of NC_073273.2, from coordinate 42,971,388 downwards.
GTGCTTGCCTGCCCCACAGCTATTAAATTCCTTACTGAGTTACATTGACTTCATTCTCACTCATAACCCACAAAACAGTATATTTTGTCATTGTTAATTGTTGCTTTTATTACAATGATTAGGTTGAATGTAAGCACAAGCAGGCTCATTTTTGTTAAGATCTATGACATCGTCTTAGACATGTCATTAGAAAAATGGAATGTTGCCAGATGTGGTGGCACATGCCTGTATTCCCAGCACTTTGGGAGATGAGCAGAAGGATCACTTAAGTCCAGGAGTTCAAAACCAGCCCAGACAACATAGCAAAATCCTGTCTCTACAAAAAAACAAAAACAAAAAAGCAAAATAAATAAATAAATAAATAAACAAACAAAAAAACACCTCCAGCCATGCATAGGCATATTGGTATATGGTTATAGTCCAAACTACTCAGGAGGCTGAGATAATAGGGTCCCTTGAGTCCAGGAGATCAAGACTACAGTTAGCTATGATTGCACCACTGCACTCCACCCTGGATGACAAAGCAAGATCCCAATTCTTCAGAAAAAAAAGAAAGTGTGGTATTTAGGAAATATTAAGGCTCCCATTACAATGTATGTGTCATGGAGGATTCAACAGGGACAATTTTAAAAGTGAGAACTTTCTCAATCTTTTCACTGGATTATCCAACATACTAGTTCTGAATAACTAAAGAATACTTCAGTATTTATGAAACTGTTACATATATAATGAAGATTTTCCTATCATCCTTTCTAGGTTGCCTCTGTTAAACCGTTTTGTAATTATTAACTCAGCAGTGCTTAGACTTCATAGGGAAGAATGGTACACCAGCCTTGGGGTCTTAGCTAGTGAGTGTTATTCAGCTTTAATTACAAATTCTAGAAAACCCATTACACCAATATTGCCAACTTCTGAAGAGCCCAATTTTAGCCTTGGAACTCTGGGCATAACCATAATTACATGACCTTAGAGTTGCTTTTTCTGGCTCTTGCCCAAAACTGGGATACAACAGCTTTTAAAAAAAAAAATTGCCAAAAGTAGAAACAGTGTCTAAAGCATTTTCTCCAGGAAGAAATTAACATCTTTATTAGGCTGACTCAGATTCATCACCATCTCCATGACTGCAGCATTTTATCTGATTTTGTTTTTACATTGACCTCTGCAATGACTACCATGCAAATACTTGATCCAGACACACTTGCAGGAATAGGACTGACATCTTTGACTACATTTCATGTCCTTGAACCCATGGTCAGGCCAACCTAACATCAGATTTAACAGGGAGTTGTTATTTGCAGTCAATCACTTTCCACAATCTTCTCCAGGCTGTAAAAGCCATTGGGCATTTTGCAATAGCAGCCGCGTGGGCTGATGCTTCACAGAAATATCTATTTTTTGTGTTATTCCAGTGACATAACACCATGGTAGAGTATTTGGGAAACTGACATCTTACTCCTTTTTCTTTTTTTCTGTAGTTTTGATAGCAGAATCAAGGTGTTTGCCAATGGGACCCTGGTGGTGAAATCAGTGATGGACAAAGATGCCGGAGATTACCTGTGTGTAGCTTGAAATAAGGTTGGTGATGACTACGTGGTGCTCAAGGTGGATGTGGTGATGAAACCGGCCAAGATTGAACACAAGGAGGAGAACGACCACAAAGTCTTCTACTGGGGTGACCTGAAAGTGGACTGTGTGGCCACTGGACTTCCCAGTCCCGAGATCTCCTGGAGCCTCCTGGATGGGAGTCTGGTGAACTCCTTCATGCAGTCAGATGACAGTGGTGGACACACCAAGCACTATGTGGTCTTCAACAATGGGACACTCTACTTCAATGAAGTGGGGATGAGGGAGGAAGGAGACTACACCTGCTTTGCTGAAAATCAGGTTGGGAAGGATGAGATGAGAGTCAGAGTCAAGGTGGTGACACCTGCCACCATCTGGAACAAGACTTACTTGGCAGTTCAGGTGCCCTATGGAGATGTGGTCACTGTAACCTGTGAGGCCAAAGGAGAACCCATGCCCAAGGTGACTTGGTTGTCCCCAGCCAACAGGGTGATCCCCACCTCCTCTGAGAAGTATCAGATATACCAAGATGGCACTCTCCTTATTCAGAAAGCCCAGTGCTCTGACAGCGGCAACTACACCTGCTTGGTCAGGAACAGCGCGGGAGAGGATAGGAAGACGGTGTGGATTCACGTCAACGTCCAGCCACCCAAGATCAACGGTAACCCCAACCCCATCACCACCGTGCGGGAGATAGCAGCCGGGGGCAGTCGGAAACTGATTGACTGCAAAGCTGAAGGCATCCCCACCCCGAGGGTGTTATGGGCTTTTCCCGAGGGTGTGGTTCTGCCAGCTCCATACTATGGAAACCGGATCATTGTCCATGGCAACGGTTCCCTGGACATCAGGAGTTTGAGGAAGAGTGACTCCGTCCAGCTGGTATGCATGGCACGCAACAAGGGAGGGGAGGCGAGGTTGATCGTGCAGCTCACTGTCCTGGAGCCCATGGAGAGACCCATCTTCCACGACTCAATCAGCGAGAAGATCACAGCCATGGCGGGCCACACCATCAGCCTCAACTGCTCTGCCGCGGGGACCCCGACACCCAGCCTGGTGTGGGTCCTTCCCAATGGCACCGATCTGCAGAGTGGACAGCAGCTGCAGCGCTTCTACCACAAGGCTGACGGCATGCTACACATTAGTGGTCTCTCCTCGGTGGACGCTGGGGCCTACCGCTGCGTGGCCCGCAATGCCGCTGGCCACACGGAGAGGCTGGTCTCCCTGAAGGTGGGACTGAAGCCAGAAGCAAACAAGCAGTATCATAACCTGGTCAGCATCATCAATGGTGAGACCCTGAAGCTCCCCTGCACCCCTCCCGGGGCTGGGCAGGGACGTTTCTCCTGGACGCTCCCCAATGGCATGCATCTGGAGGGCCCCCAAACCCTGGGACGCGTTTCTCTTCTGGACAATGGCACCCTCACGGTTCGTGAGGCCTCAGTGTTTGACAGGGGTACCTATGTATGCAGGATGGAGACGGAGTACGGCCCTTCGGTCACCAGCATCCCCGTGATTGTGATCGCCTATCCTCCCCGGATCACCAGCGAGCCCACCCCGGTCATCTACACCCGGCCCGGGAACACCGTGAAACTGAACTGCATGGCTATGGGGATTCCCAAAGCTGACATCACGTGGGAGTTACCGGATAAGTCGCATCTGAAGGCAGGGGTTCAGGCTCGTCTGTATGGAAACAGATTTCTTCACCCCCAGGGATCACTGACCATCCAGCATGCCACACAGAGAGATGCCGGCTTCTACAAGTGCATGGCAAAAAACATTCTCGGCAGTGACTCCAAAACAACTTACATCCACGTCTTCTGAAATGTGGATTCCAGGATGATTGCTCAGGAACTGACAACAAAGCGGGGTTTGTAAGGGAAGCCAGGCTGGGGAATCGGAGCTCTTAAATAATGTGTCACAGTGCATGGTGGCCCCCTGTGGGTTTCAAGTTGAGGTTGATCTTGATCTACAATTGTTGGGAAAAGGAAGCAATACAGACATGAGTAAAAGGGCTCAGCCTCACTGAGAACTTTCTTTTGTGTTTACATCATGCCAGGGGCTTCATTCAGGGTGTCTGTGCTCTGACTGTAATTTTTATTTTTTTGCAAATGTCATTCAACTGCCTGCATAAGTGTCCGTAGGATATCTGAGGAACATTCACCAAAAATAAGCCATAGACATGAACAACACCTCACTACCCCATTGAAGATGCATCACCTAGTTAACCTGCTGCAGTTTTTACATGATAGACTTTGTTCCAGATTGACAAGTCATTTTTCAGTTATTTCCTCTGTCACTTCAAAATTCCAGCTTGCCCAATAAGGATTTAGAACTAGAGTGATTGTTATATATATAAATTATATATATATAAATTTATATAATTTATATATATAAAATTTATAATATATATATTTTAATTCAGAGTTACATACATACAGCTACCATTTTATATGAAAAAAACATTTCTTCCTGGAACCCACTTTTTATGTAATTTTTTAATATAAATATTTTTCCTTTCAAAACAGATGATGAGACTAGAAGGAGAAATACTTTCTGTCTCATTAAAATTAATAAATGATTGGTCTTTACAAGACTTGGATACATTACAGCAGACATGGAAATAGAATTTTAAACAATTCCTCTCCAACCTCCTTCAAATTCAGTCACTACTGTTATGTTACTTTCTCCAGCAACCCTGCACTGGCGAAGGCTGTGATATTAGATTTCCTTGTATGCAAAGTTTTTGTTGAAAGCTGTGCTCAGCGGAGGTGAGAGGAGAGGAGGAGAAAACTGCATCATATCTTTCCAGAATTGAATCTAGAGTCTTCCCTGGAAAGCCCAGAAACTTCTCTGCAGTATCTGACTTGTCCATCTGGTCTAAGGTGGCTGCTGCTTCCGCAACCATGAGTTAGTCTGTGCCCATGAATAATACAAGATCTGTTATTTCCATGACTGCTTTACTGTAATTTTAGGGTCAATATACTGTACATTTGATAATAAAATATGTTCTCCCAAAAACCTGGCAGTGATGACAATGCTATTTTCTTTTCTTTTCTTTTTTTTAATTATACTTTAAGTTCTAGGGTACATGTGCACATTGTGCAGGTTAGTTACATATGTATACATGTGCCATGCTGGTGCGCTGCACCCATTAACTCATCATCTAGCATTAGGTATATCTCCCAATGCTATCCCTCACCCCTCCCCGCACCCCACAACAGTCCCCAGAGTGTGATATTCCCCTTCCTGTGTCCATGTGATCTCATTGTTCAATTCCCACCTATGAGTGAAAATATGCGGTGTTTGGTTTCTCGTTCTTGTGATAGTTTACTGAGAATGATGATTTCCAATTTCATCTATGTCCCTACAAAGGACATGAACTCATCATTTTTTATGGCTGCATAGTATTCCATGGTGTATATGTACCACATTTTCTTAATCCAGTCTATCATTGTTGGACATTTGGGTTGGTTCCAAGTCTTCGCTATTGTGAATAATGCCACAATAAACATACGTGTGCATGTGTCTTTATAGCAGCATGATTTATAGTCCTTTGGGTATATACCCAGTAATGGGATGGCTGGGTCAAATGGTATTTCTAGTTCTAGATCCCTGAGGAATCGCCACACTGACTTCCACAGTGGTTGAAATAGTTTACAGTCCCACCAACAGTGTAAAAGTATTCCTATCTCTCCACATCCTCTCCAGCACCTGTTGTTTCCTGACTTTTTAATGATTGCCATTCTAACTGGTGTGAGATGGTATCTCATTGTGGTTTTGATTTGCATTTCTCTGATGGCCAGTGATGATGAACATTTTTTCATGTGTTTTTTGGCTGCATAAATGTCTTCTTTTGAGAAGTGTCTGTTCATGTCCTTCACCCACTTTTTGATGGGGTTGTTTGTTTTTTTCTTGTAAATTTGTTTGAGTTCATTGTATATTCTGGATATTAGCCCTTTGTCAGATGAGTAGGTTGTGAAAATTTTCTCCCATTTTGTAGGTTGCCTGTTCACTCTGATGGTAGTTTCTTTTGCTGTGCAGAAGCTCTTTAGTTTAATTAGATCCTATTTGTCAATTTTGTCCTTTGTTGCCATTGCTTTTGGTGTTTTAGACATGAAGTCCTTGCCCATGCCTATGTCCTGAATGGTAATGCCTAGGTTTTCTTCTAGGGTTTTGATGGTTTTAGGTCTAACGTTGAAGTCTTTAATCCATCTTGAATTGATTTTTGTTTACGGTGTAAGGAAGAGATCCAGTTTCAGCTTTCTACATATGGCTAGCCAGTTTTCCCAGCACCATTTATTGAATAGGGAATCCTTTCCCCACTGCTTGTTTTTCTCAGGTTTGTCAAAGATCAGATAGTTGTAGATATGCGGCATTATTTCTGAGGTCTCTGTTCTGTTCCATTGATCTATATCTCTGTTTTGGTACCAGTACCATGCTGTTTTGGTTACTGTAGCCTTGTAGTATAGTTTGAAGTGAGGTAGTGTGATGCCTCCAGCTTTGTTCTTTTGGCTTAGGATTGATTTGGTGATGTGGGCTCTTTTTTGCTTCCATATGAACTTTAACGCAGTTTTTTCCAATTCTGTGAAGAAAGTCATTGGTAGCTTGATGGGGATGGCATTGAATCTGTAAATTACCGTTGGCAGTATGGCCCTTTTCACGATATTGATTCTTCCTACCCTTGAGCATGGAATGTTCTTCCATTTGTTTGTATCCTCTTTTATTTCCTTGAGCAGTGGTTTGTAGTTTTCCTTGAAGAGGTCCTTCACATCCCTTGTAAGTTGGATTCCTAGGTATTTTATTCTCTTTGAAGAAATTGTGAATGGGAGTTCACTCATGATTTGGCTCTCTGTTTGTCTGTTGTTGGTGTATAAGAATGCTTGTGATTTTTGTACATTGATTTTGTATCCTGAGACTTTGCTGAAGTTGCTTATCAGCTTATGGAGATTTCGGGCTGAGACAATGGGGATTTCTAGATATACAATCATGTCGTCTGTAAACAAGGATAATTTGACTTCCTCTTTTCCTAGTTGAATACCTTTTATTTCCTTCTCCTGCCTAATTGCCCTGGCCAGAACTTCCAACACTAGGTTGAATAGCAGTGGTGAGAGAGAGGGCATCCCTGTCTTGTGCCAGTTTTCAAAGGGAATGCTTCCAGTTTTTGCCCATTCAGTATGATATTGGCTGTGGGTTTGTCATAGATAGCTCTTATTATTTTGAAATACGTCCCATCAATACCTAATTTATTGAGAGTTTTTAGCATGAAGGGTTGTTGAATTTTGTCAAAGGCCTTTTCTGCATCTATTGAGATAATCACGTGGTTTCTGTCTTTGGTTCTGTTTATATGCTGGATTACATTTATTGATTTGCGTAAATTGAACGAGCCTTGCATCCCAGGGATGAAACCCACTTGATCATGGTGGATAAGCTTTTTGATGTGCTGCTGGGTTCATTTTGCCAGTAGTTTATTGAGGATTTTTCCATCAATGTTCATCAAGGATATTGGTCTAAAATTCTCTTTTTTTGTTGTGCTCTGCCTGGCTTTGTTATCAGGATGATGCTGGCCTCATAAAAAGAGTGAGGGAGGATTCCCTGTTTTTCTATTGATTGGAATAGTTTCAGAAGGAATGGTACCAGTTCCTCCTTGTACTTCTGGTAGAATTCGGCTGTGAATCCATCTGGTCCTGGACTCTGTTTGTTGGTAAACTATTGATTATTGCCACAATTTCAGATCCTGTTATTGGTCTATTCAGAGGTTCAACTTCTTCCTGGTTTAGTTTTGGGAGAGTGTATGTGTCCAGGAATTTATCCATTTCTTCTAGATTTTCTAGTTTTTTTGCGTAGAGGTGTTTGTAGTATTCTCTGACGGTAGTTTGTATTTCTGTGGGATCGGTGGTGTTAACCCCTTTATCATTTTTTATTGCATCTATTTGATTCTTCTCTCTTTTTTTCTATATTAGTCTTGCTAGCAGTCTATCAGTTTTGTTGATCCTTTCAAAAAACCAGCTCCTGGATTCATTAATTTTTTGAAGGGTTTTTTGTGTCTCTATTTCCTTCAGTTCTGCTCTGATTTTAGTTATTTCTTACCTTCTGCTAGCTTTTGAATGTTTTTGCTCTTGCTTTTCTAGTTCTTTTAATTGTGATGTTAGGGTGTCAATTTTGGATCTTTCCCGCTTTCTCTTGTGGGTATTTAGTGCTATAAATTTCCCTCTACACACTGCTTTGAATGCATCCCAGAGATTCTGGTATGTTGTGTCTTTGTTCTCGTTGGTTTCAAAGAACATCTTTATTTCTGCCTTCATTTCGTTATGTACCCAGTAGTCATTCAGGAGCAGGTTGTTCAGTTTCCATGTAGTTAAGCGGTTTTGAGTGAGGTTCTTAATCCTGAGTTCTAGTTTGATTGCACTGTGGTCTGAGAGATAGTTTGTTATAATTTCTCTTCTTTTACATTTGCTGAGGAGAGCTTTACTTCCAAGTATGTGGTCAATTTTGGAATAGGTGCTGTGGTGCTGAAAAAAATGTATATTCTGTTGATTTGGGGTGGAGAGTTCTGTAGATGTCTATTAGGTCCGCTTGGTGCGGAGCCGAGTTCAATTCCTGAGTATCCTTGTTGACTTGCTGTCTCGTTGATCTGTCTAATGTTGACAGTGGGGTGTTAAAGTCTCCCATTATTAATGTGTGGGAGTCTAAGTCTCTTTGTAGGTCACTCAGGACTTGCTTTATGAATCTTGGTGCTCCTGTATTGGGTGCATATATATTTAGGATAGTTAGCTCTTCTTGTTGAATTGATCACTGTACCATTATGTAATGGCCTTCTTTGTCTCTTTTTATCTTTGTTGGTTTAAAGTCTGTTTCATCAGAGACTAGGGTTGCAACCCCTGCCTTTTTTTGTTTTCCATTTGCTTGGTAGATCTTCCTCCATCCTTTTATTTTGAGCCTGTGTGTGTCTCTGCACGTGAGATGGGTTTCCTGAATACAGCACACTGATGGGTCTTGATTCTGAATCCAATTTAAAGTCTGTGTCTTTTAATTGGAGCATTTAGTCCACTTACCTTTAAAGTTAATATTATTATGTGTGATTTGATCCTGTCATTATGATGCTAGCTGGTTATTTTGCTCGTTAGTTGACGTAGTTTCTTCCTAGTCTTGATGGTCTTTACAATTTGGCATGATTTTGCAGTGGCTGTTACTGGTTGTTCCCTTCCATGTTTAGCGCTTCCTTCAGGAGCTCTTTTAGGGCAGGCCTGGTGGTGATAAAATCTCTCAGCATTTGCTTTTCTGTAAAGTATTTTATTTCTTCTTTGCTTATGAAGCTTAGTTTTGCTGGATATGAAATTCTGGTTTGAAACTTCTTTTCTTTAAGAATGTTGAATATTGGCCCCCACTCTCTTCTGGCTTGTAGGGTTTCTGCCGAGAGATCTGCTTGAATCTGAATGTTGGCCTGCCTTGCTAGATTGGGGAAGTTCTCCTGGATAATATCCTGCAGAGTGTTTTCCAACTTGGTTCCATTCTCCCTATCACTTTCAGATACAGCAATCAGATGTAGATTTGGTCTTTTCACATAGTCCCATATTTCTTGGAGGATTTGCTCATTTCTTGTTATTCTTTTTTCTCTAAACTTCCCTTCTCGCTTCATTTCATTCATTTCACCTTCCAGTACTGATGCCTTTTCTTGCTGTTGATCACATCGGCTCCTGAGGCTTCCGCATTCTTTACGTAGTTCTCGAGCCTTGGTTTTCAGCTTCATCAGCTCCTTTAAGCACTTCTCTGTATTGGTTATTCTAGTTATACATTCTTCTAAAGTTTTTTCAAGGTTTTCAACTTCTTTGCCTTTGGTTTGAATGTCCTCCCATAGCTCAGAATAATTTGATTGTCTGAAGCCTTCTTCTCTCAGCTCGTCAAAGTCATTCTCCGTCCAGCTTTCTTCCGTTGCTGGTGAGGAACTGCGTTCCTTTGGAGGAGGAGAGGCGCTCTGGTTTTTAGAGTTTCCAGTTTTTCTGTTCTGTTTTTTCCCCATCTTTGTGGTTTTATCTACTTTTGGTGTTTGATGATGGTGATGTACAGATGGGTTTTTGGTGTGGATGTTCTTTCTGTTTGTTAGTTTTCCTTCTAACAGACAGGATGTTCAGCCACAGATCTGTTGGAATACCTGGCTGTGTGAGGTGTCAGTCTGCCCCTGCTGGGGGGTGCCTCCCAGTTAGGCTGCTCAGGGGTCAGGGGTCAGGGACCCCTTCTGCCCCTTCTCAGATCTCCAGCTGTGTGCTGGGAGAACCACTGCTCTCTTCAAAGCTGTCAGACAGGGACATTTAAGTCTGCAAAGGTTACTGCTGTCTTTTTGTTTGTCTATGCCCTGCCCCCAGAGGTGGAGCCTACAGAGGCAGGCAGGCCTCCTTGAGCTGTGGTGGGCTCCACCCAGTTCGAGCTTCCCAGCTGCTTTGTTTACCTAAGCAAGCCTGGGCAATGGTGGGCGCCCCTCCCCCAGCTTCGCTGCCACCTTGCAGTTTGATCTCAGACTGCTGTGCTAGCAATCAGTGAGACTCTGTGGGTGTAGGACCCTCTGAGCCAGGTGCGGGATATAATCTCGTGGTGCGCCGTTTTTTAAGCCCGTCCGAAAAACGCAGTATTCAGGTGGGAGTGACCCAATTTTCCAGGTGCCATCTGTCACCCCTTTCTTTGACTCTGAAAGGAACTCCCTGACCCCTTGCGCTTCTCAAGTGAGGCAATGCCTCACCCTGCTTTGGCTCATTCATGGTGTGCGCATCCACTGACCTGAACCCACTGTCTGGCACTCCCCAGTGAGATGAACCCGGTACCTCAGATGGAAATGCAGAAATCACCGTCTTCTGCGTCCCTCACACTGGGAGCTGTAGACCGGAGCTGTTGCTATTCGGCCATCTTCAACAATGCTATTTTCAAGGACAAAAGAGGGTCACATTAATTTGGGTTTCCATCAGAGTGGTTGAAAAAACTGCTTTCATCACCTTCTCTCAATGATTAGCTTCTCTACACATTTTTAACAGGCAAGGAAACTGAGTCAAAGGCAATGCTTCTGATGACAGATTTGGCAGGCAGGAAGGCAGGATTTGAGTGTCAGTTGCATGTAGTGACAATTTCAGTATGCAGCAAGACAGCTTGGGGACTGAGAAGCTGTGCTCTAGGAAATCATTCAGGATTTTTCTTTTTTATATTGTTTTCAAAGAGACACCTGGATATACATGTATTCGTATTCCACAAATATGCAAAACTGTCCTTCTTTTGCTTCCCCTGAGAGAAAGGAAAAAGGCAAACAAGATAAATATTTGGGAAAAATATTACTGTCAGCATTTCAAGAAATGCAGTGTCACAAATTGTTAAAGAATGTCGGTCATGGAAACTAAAGAGTGCTTTTTTTTTTTAACTCTGTGGAAGGCATAGAGCATGTCTCTCATTCATGAATCCACTTATTTGCTTAAATATGTCTGCACAGCCCTTACTTGTGCTGGGTATCAACAGAGCCTGAGGAAGCAGAGAGGAGGAGGAGGAGGTGGTGCTTGGAGTGTTTATGCTCAATAGACAGGTTCTTCAGATGGTGCAGGGTCTCTCAAAATGCCCATGAATGACATATGGGGATGGATGATTCTCTGGGCTTGGGTGTCCTGTGTAGGGTGTTGAGAAGTATCCCTGGGCTCTACCTGCCACATGGTAGCATCCCCCCACCCCCAAAAAGTTGTGATGACCAAAATGTCTCTAGACATTACCAAATGCCCCTTTAGAGGGTGCAAACTTGCTCCTGAGAGCCACTGATGTGGACAGATTAGATTGGTAAATAAATAACTGATAGATGATTGATATAGATAGATAAGTGATAGATAGATGGTAGATAGGTGATAGATAAATGACTGATAGATACAAAGAGATTGATGATAGGTTGATAATAGATATAGATAGGAGACAAAGATTGATACAGATAGATGATTGATAGATATAAATAGATAGTAGATACAGATAGGAGTAAGATAGGTAGATAGATAATAGATGGTTGGATGGAGGATAGATAGATAAATGATGGATGGTTGGGATAAATGATGGATGGTTGGATGCATGATAGATACACAGATAAATAAATGATGGATGGTTGGGTGGATGATAGGTATATAGATAAATAGATGATGTATGTTTGGATGAATTATAGATAGAAGATAGAGTGGTAGATAATGTATGGTTGAATAGATGATCAATAATTGGATAGATACATATGTAGATAAACTGATGATAGATGGTTGGGTGGATTAGATAGGTAGTTGGGTAGATGATAGATGTATAGATAAATAGATGATGCATGGTTGGATAGGTGATAGATGAATGGATGGATGATAAATGATACATGAGAGAGAGATAGATAGATAGATACATACATACATACATACATAGACAGACAAATAGATGAGGGTTGACTGGATGGATAATAGATAGAGTTTCTCATGCTAAGGATTTCTCCGCCTCAGCAGTATGGACATCTGGGGCAGGAGGATTCTCTATGGTTGGACTGTCCTGTGCACTGTAGGGTGTTGAGCAGTGTCCCTGGGCTCCACCCACCAGATGCCAGGAGCACGCACCACCCCAGTGGACAACCAAAAATGTCTCTAGACATGGCTACATTCCCTGCATAAGGCTGTACCATTCCTGAATGCGAAACACTGTGCTAGGTAAATACACGCAGCAGAGGGTTTCAGAAACATGTTCATTTGGACAGCCTTCTTCAGTGCATGATGTGGAAACAGATCTGGGGAGGTAAGTTCACCTAGGTGTAGAGAATGTTTCTGCAGGACATACCTTGGTAAAATTTTACCTGGAAAAAATTTGGCAAAAACATCCTATCAAACAAAATTTCTGCATTCGTATGAGGTGATGGGCTGAAGAGGTGTTTGGAAACATTAAAAGTGTTTCAGAGAGCATTCAGATTCTAGAAGATAAAAAAACCAAGTGGGATTGTAGTCCCATTAAAAAAGAGCTATATTTTTATGACTTAGATAGCATTTTCACTGAGTCAAGAATAGAAGAATGGCTGGGCAGAATGATATGGACAAATGAGAGGACGTGTTCTCCTGGCCGCAAAAAGATCATGAAGAAAGTTCGACCCTCAAGCAAGGAGACCTGGGGTTTAGTAATAGATAAAATGTAATAGTGGTGCAGGCCCGTAGTCACAGCTACTCAGGAGGCTGAGCTAGGAGGATTACTTGAGCCCAGGAGTTTGAGGCTGCAGTTTGCAAAAAAATCATTTCTACCTGGAACCTGTCAGTGCAACCTTATTTGAAAAAAGAGTTTTTGCAGATGTAATCATGTGAAGGATCTGGAAATGAGATTATTCTGGATAAGGATGGGTTCTAAATGCAAAAGTGTGCCCAAAGAGACAAATGAGGGGACACAGACACAGAGGAGGAGGCCATGTGGAGACAGAGGCAGAAAATGGAGTGACATGGCCCAGGGATTCCTGGAGCCCCCAGGATCTGGAAGAGGCAGGAAGGATCCTCCCCTAGAACATCCAGAGGGAACTGCATACAATTGTAGTGCATTGAACAGTGGCCCTCAAAATATATGCCCATATTCTGACTCCCAGAACCTGGGAATGGGACCTTATTTGGAAATAGGGTCTTTGCAGGTGTAATTAAGTTAAAGATCTTGAGATGAGTTCATCCTGGATTAGACAGGCTCTAAATCCAACGATAGGTGTCTGTCTAACAGACAAAACAGTAGGAACAGACACAGGAGAAGGCCATGTGGAGACGGAGGCAGACTGGAGTGATGCGGCCACAAGCCCAGGGACATCTGGAGCCCCCCAGGAGCTGGGAGAGGCAGGAAGGATCCTCCCCTAGAGCCTCCATAGGGAGCATGGGCCTGAGACACTTTGATTTCAGACTTCTGGTCTCCAAAACTGAGAAGGAGTCCATTCTGTTTTTTTTTTCTTTCTGAAGGTAACATCTATTTTTATTTCTTTTCTTCTTATTATTATACTTTAAGTTTTAGGGTACATGTGCACAATGTGCAGGTTTGTTACATATGTATACATGTGCCATGTTGGTGTGCTGTACCCATTAACTCGTCATTTAGCATTAGGTATATCACCTAATGCTATCTCTCCTCTCTCCCCACACTCCAAAACAGTCCCTGATGTGTGATGTTCCCCTTCCTGTGTCCATGTGTTCTCATTATTCAGTTCCCACCTATGAGCGAGAACATGCGGTGTTTGATTTTTGTCCTTGTGATAGTTTGCTGAGAATGATGGTTTCCAGCTTCATCCAGGTCCCTATAAAGGACATGAACTCACCATTTTTTATGGCTGCATATTATTCCATGGTGTATATAGGCGACATTTTCTTAATCCAGTCTATCATTGTTGGACATTTGGGTTCATTCCAAGTCTTTGCTATTGTGAATAGTGCCACAATAAACATACGTCTGCATGTGTCTTTATAGCAGCATGATTTATAATCCTTTGGGTATATACCCAATAGTGGGATGGCTGGGTCAAATGGTATTTTTAGCTCTAGATCCCAGAGGAGTAGCCACACCAACTTCCACATTGGTTGAACTAGTTTACCGTCCCACCAACAGTGTAAAAGTGTTCCTATTTCTCCACATCCTCTCCAGCACCTGTTGTTTCCTGACTTTTTAATGATTGCCATTCTAACTGGTGTGAGATGGTATCTCATTGTGGTTTTATTTCCATTTCTCTGATGGCCAATGATGATGAGCATTTTTTCATGTGTTTTTTCACGGCATAAATGTCTTGAGAAGTATCTGTTCATATCCTTCGCTCACTTTTTGATGGGGTTGTTTATTTTTTTCTTGTAAATTTGTTTGAGTTCATTGTAGATTCTGGATATTAGCCCTTTGTGAGACAAGTAGGTGGCAAAAATGTTCTCCCATTCTATAGGTTGCCTGTTCACTCTGATGGTGGTTTCTTTTGCTGAGCAGAAGCTCTTTAGTTTAATCAGATCCCATTTGTCTATTTTGGCTTTTGTTGCCATTGCTTTTGGTGTTTTAGACATGAAGTCCTTGCCCATGCCTATGCCCTGAATGGTAATGCCTAGGTATTCTTCTAGGATTTTTATGGTTTTAGGTCTAACATGTAAGTCTTTAATCCATCTTGAATTAATTTTTGTATAATGTGTAAGGAAGGGATCCAGTTCCAGCTTTCTGCATATGGCTAGCCAGTTTTCCCAGCACCATTTCTTAAATAAGGAATCCTTTCCCCATTGCTTGTTTTTGTCAGGTTTTTCAAAGATCAGATGGTTGTAGATATGTGGCATTATTTCTGAGGGCTCTGTTCTGTTCCATTGGTCTATATCTCTGTTTTGGTACCAGTACCATGCTGTTTTGGTTACTGTAGACTTGCAGTATACTTTGAAGTCAGGTAGCGTGATGCCTCCAGGTTTGTTCTCTTTTGGCTTAGGATTAACTTGGCAATGTGGGCTATTTTTTGGTTCCATATGAACTTTAAAGTAGATTTTTCCAATTCTGTGAATAAAGTCATTGGTAGCTTGATCGGGATGGAATTGAATCTATAAATTTCCTTAGGCAGTGTGGCCATTTTCATGATATTGATTCTTCCTACCCATGAGCATGGAATATTCTTCCAGTTGTTTATATCCTCTTTTATTTCATTGAGCAGTGGTTTGTAGTTCTCCTTGAAGAGGTCCTTCATATCCCTTGTAAGTTGGATTCCTAGGTATTTTATTTTCTTTAAAGCAATCGTGAATGGGAGTTCACTCAGGATTTGGCTCTCTGTTTGTCTGTTATTGGTGTGTAAGAATGCTTGTTACTTTTGCACATTAATTTTGTACCCTGAGACTTTGCTGAAGTTGCTTATCAGCTTAAGGAGATTTTGGGCTGAGACAATGGGTTTTTCTAGAAATACAATCATGTCATCTGCAAACAGGGACAATTTGACTTCCTCCTTTCCTAATTGAATGCCCTTTATTTTCTTCTCCTGCCTGATCACACTCGCCAGAACTTCCAACATTATGTTGAATAGGAGTGGTGAGAGAGGGCATCCCTGTCTTGTGCCAGTTTTCAAAGGGAATGCTTCCAGTTTTGTGCATTCGGTATGATATTGGCTGTGGGTTTGTCATAGATAGCTCTTATTATTTTGAGATATGTCCCATCAATACCTAATTTATTGAGAGTTTTTAGCATGAAGGTTGTTGAATTTTGTCAGAGGCGTTTTCTGCATCTATTGAGATAATCATGTGGTTTTTGTCATTGGTTCTGTTTATATGGCGGATTAAGTTTATTGATTTGCATATGTTGAACTAGTCTTGCATCCCAGGGATGAAGCCAACTTGATTATGGTGGAAAAGCTTTTTGATGTGTTGCTGCATTCGGTTTGCCAGTATTTTATTGAGGATTTTTATATTAATGTTCATCAAGGATATTGGTCTGAAATTTTCTTTCTTTGTAGTGTCTCTGCCAGGCTTTGGTATCAGGATGATGCTGGCCTCATTAAATGAGTTAGGGAGGATTCCCTGTTTTTCTATTGATTGCAATAGTTTCAGAAGGAATAGTACCAGCTCCTCCTTGTATCTCTGGTAGAATTCGGCTGTGAATCCATCTAGTCCTGGACTTTTTTGGTTGGTAAGCTATTAATTATTCCCTCAATTTCAGAGCCTATTATTGTTCTATTCAGAGATTCAACTTCTTCCTGGTTTAGTCTTGGGAGAGTGTATGTGTCGAGGAATTTATCCATTTCTTCTAGATTTTCTAGTTTATTTGCATAGAGGTGTTTATATATTCTCTGATGGTAGTTTATATTTCTGTGTTATCGTTGGCGAGATCCCCTTTGTCATTTTTTATTGCGTCTATTTGATTCTTCTCTCTTTTCTTCTTTATTAGTCTTGCTAATGGTCTATGAATTTTGTTGATCTTTTCAACAAACGAGCTCCTGGATTCACCAAATTTTGAAGTGGTTTTGTGTCTCTATTTCCTTCAGTTCTGCTCTGATCTTAGTTATTTCTTGCCTTCTGCTAGCTTATGAATGTGTTTGCTCTTGTTTCTCTAGTTCTTTTAATTGTGCTGTTAGGGTGTCAATTTTAGATCTTTCCTGCTTTCTCTTGTGGGCATTTAGTGCTATAAATTTACCTCTACACACTGAATGAGTCCCAGAGATTCTGGTATGTTGTGTGTTTGTTCTCATTGGTTTCAAAGAATGTCTTTATTTCTGCCTTCATTTCGTTATGTACCAGTAGTCATTCAGGAGCAGGTTGTTCAGTTTCCATGTAGTTGAGCGGTTTTGAATGAGTTTCTTAATCCTGAGTTCTAGTTTGATTGCACTGTGGTCTCAGAGACAGTTTGTTATAATTTCTGTTCTTTTGTATTTCCTGAGGAGTACTTTACTTCCAGATATGTGGTCAATTTTGGAATAGGTGTGGTGTGGTGCTGAAAAGAATGTATATTCTTTTGATTTGGGGTGGAGAGTTCTACAGATGTATATTAGGTCCTCTTGGTGCAGATCTGAGTTCAATTCGTGGATATCTTTCTTAACTTTCTGTCTCGTTGATCTGTCTAATGTTGACAGTTGGGTATTAAAGTCTCCTATTATTGTGTGGGAGTCTAAGTCTCTTCATAGGTAACTAAGTACTTGCTTTATGAATCTGGGTGCTCCTGTATTGGGTGCATATATATTTAGGATAGTTAGCTCTTCTTGTTGAATTGTTCCCTTTATCATTATGTAAAGGCCTTCTTTGTCTCTTTTGATCTTTGTTGGTTTAAAGTCTGTTTTATCAGAGACTAGCATTGCAAGCTATGCCTTTTTTATTTTCCATTTGCTTGGTAGATCTTCCTCCATTGCTTTATTTTGAACCTATATGTGTCTCTGCATGTAAGATGGGTTTCCTGAATACAGCACACTGATGGGTCTTGACTCTTTATTCAAGTTGCCGGTCTGTGTCTTTTAATTGGAGAACTTAGCCCATTTACATTTAAGGTTAGTATTGTTATGTGTGAATTTGATCATGTCATTATGATGTTAGCTGGTTATTTTGCCCGATAGTTGAAGCAGTTTCTTCCTAGCCTTGAAGGTCTTTACAATTTGGCATGTTTTTGCAGTGGTGTTACCGGGTGTTCATTTCCATGTTCAGTGCTTCCTTCAGGAGCTCTTTTAGGGCAGGCCTGGTTGCAACAAAATCTCTCAGTATTTGCTTGTCTGTAAAGGATTTTATTTCTCCTTCACTTACAAAGCTTAGTTTGGCTGGATATGAAATTCTGGGTTAAAATTTCTTTTCTTTAATGTTGAATATTGGCCCCCACTCTCTTCCGTCTTGTAGAGTTTCTGCTGAGATATCCGCTGTTAGTCTGATGGGCTTCTCTTTGTGGGTAACCCGACCTTTCTCTCTGGCTGCACTTAATATTTTTTCCTTCATTTCAACTTTGTTGAATCTGACAATTATGTGTTTTGGAGTTGCTCTTCTGGATGAGTATCTTTGTGGCATTCTCTGTATTTCCTGAATTTTAATGTTGGCCTTCCTTGCTTGATTGGGGAAGTTCTCCTGGATAATATCCTGTAGCATGTTTTCCAACTTGGTTCCATTCTCCCCTCACTTTCAAGTATGCCATTTAGACGTAGATTTGCTCTTTTCACATAGTCCCATATTTCTTGGAGGCTTTGTTCATGTCTTTTTATTCATTTTTCTCTAAACTTCGCTTCATGCTTCATTTCATTCATTTCATCTTCCATCACTGATGGAAGTTGATCGCATTGGTTTCTGAGGCTTGTGCATTCATCACATAGTTCTTGTGCCATGGTTTTCAGCTCTGTCAGGTCCTTTAAGAATTTCTCTGCGTTGATTATTCTAATTAGCCATTCATGTAATATTTTTTCAAAGTTTTTAACTTCTTTGCCATGTGTTCAAACTTCCTCCTTTAGCTGAGGGTAGTTTGATCTTCTGAAGTCTTCCTCTCTCAACTCGTCAAAGTCATTCTCCATCCTGCTTTGTTCCATTGCTGGTGAGGAGCTGTGTCCCTTTTGAGGAGGAAAGGCACTCTGATTTTTAGAGTTTCCAGTTTTTTTTCTCTGTTTTTTCCCCATCTTTGTGGTTTTATCTACCTTTGGTCTTTGATGATGGTGATGTACAGATGGGGTTTTGGTGTCAATGTCCTTTCTGTTTGTTAGTTTTCCTTCTAACAGTCAGGACCCTCAGCTGTAGGTCTGTTGGAGTTTACTGGAGGTCCACTCCAGACCTTTTTTGCCTGGGTATCAGCAATGGTGGCTGCAGAACAGTGGATATTGGTGAACCACAAATTCTGCTGCCTGATCATTCCTCTTGAAGTTTTGTCTTGGAGGAGTACCCGGCCATGTGAGGTGTCTGTCCACCCCTACTGGGGGTGCCTCCCAGTTAGGCTACTCAGAGGTCAGGGACCCACTTAAAGAGGCAGTCTGCCTGTTCTCAGATCTCAAGCTGCATGCTGGGAGAACCACTACTCTCTTCAAAGCTGTCAGACAGGGACAATTAAATCTGCAGAGGTTATTGCTGTCCTTTGTTTCTCTGTGCCCTGCCCCCAGAGGTGGAGTCTACAGAGGCAGGCAGGCCTCCTTGAGCTGCAGTGGGCTCCACCCAGTTTGAGCTTCCAGGCTGCTTTGTTTACCTACTCAAACCTGAGCAATAGCAGGTGCCCCTCCCCCAGCCTCTCTGCCACCTTGCAGTTTGATCTCAGACTGCTGTGCTAGCAATGAGTGAGGCTCCATGGGCATAGGACCCTCCAAGCCATGTGCGGGATATAATCTCCTGTTGTGCCATTTGATAAGCCCTTTGGAAAAGCTCAGTATTAGGGTGGGAGTGACCCGATTTTCCAAGTGCCATCTGTCACCCCTTTCTTTGACTAGGAAAGGGAATTCCCTGACCCCTTGCACTTCCCCAGTGGGGCGATGCCTCACCCTCTTTGGCTCACACATGTTGTGCTGCACCCACTGTCCTGCACCCACTGTCTGGCACTCCCTAGTGAGATGAACCCAGTACCTCAGTTGGAAATGCAAAAATCACCCATCTTCTGCATCGCTCCCCCTGGGAGCTGTAGACTGGAACTGTTCCTATTCGGCCATCTTGGCTCCACCCCCATTTCTATTGTTTTTAAGCCCCTATTTTGAGGTGATTGGTTACAGAAGCCCTGAGAAATAAATGCAAATATTTAAAATTTTCTTGTAGGGATGGTCATGATGATAGGTACTTAGAACCTCATGACAGGTAAAATAAGTGATTTAAACCAGTTTGTCCAGAACACAAAGGTGTGATTTGAGCAGATCATTAATCAGAATCACATATGACTATCATTATTTGTAAATAATATACTAACTACAAGACAGTTGTTTTTTCCCACCTAAATGGCTAAGTTCTAACATCCGGTATATGTTCTTGTAAAT
Organism: Pan paniscus; assembly: GCF_029289425.2. Lineage (NCBI taxonomy): Eukaryota > Metazoa > Chordata > Mammalia > Primates > Hominidae > Pan > Pan paniscus. The sequence continues at coordinate 42,951,437 of NC_073273.2, read as the reverse complement.
CTGTGGACACAAGCAAAATCCCTAGCTAACCATCCATTGTCACCATTTAATTACTCTCAGGCCCTCACAGAAAAACAAAACTTCAATCAGGCTCTAGTCCTTGAAGTCTGGTTTGTAATTCCAAAGGCCGTTCTTGTTTAAATGAAGCTGGGCTGAATGTGGGACAAGATGAGGAAGACCCCAATCCTGCTGCTGAATTCAATCTCCAAGACACTGAACCCCACAAGATTGTTTTCTGCACTTTTGTCATTTAAGACCCAAGTCTCACCTGTAATCCCAGAACTTTGGGAGACCAAGACCTGCAGATTGCTTGAGCCCAGGAGTTCAAGACCAGCCTGGGCAATATAGCAAGATCCCATCTCTACAGAAAATACAAAAATTAGCTAGGTGTGGTGGTGCATGCCTATAGTCCCAACTACTCTGTAGACTGAGGTAGGAGGATCACTTAAGCCCAAGACAATGAGGCTACAGTGAGCCGAGATCACACCACTGCACCCCAGCCTGGGTGATAGAGAAAGATTGTCTCCAAAAATAAAAAATGACCCAAGTCTTTTGGAGGTGGAAGTTCAGTAACAGATTAATGATGAAACTAAGAGGGCTAGTGTTAGTGAGATCCTGGATGGCCAGCACAAACTGACTGTTCTGGGGGAAAAAAAAAGTTGGTTTATCTTCTCCTGAGAGGTTGTTCATCTTACTTTTTAGTAGAGTCTTTTAAAATTAACCTTGTTAGAACACAAGAAACCTGTGGTTCTTGTTGGCTTTATGTTGTCATCTCCTGGATTGATTTAAACATCCTCAACTCCAAGTGTCTTCATTTCCTAGGGCTGCCCTTGCAAGTGACCACAGAACCGATGGCTTAAAACAAAAGGAATTGATTCTCTCGCAGTTCTGGAGACCAGCAGTCTGAGGTGAAAGAGTGGGCAGAGCTATGCTACCTCTGGAGGTTCTAGGAAAGGATTCTTCCTGCCTCTCCCAGCTCCTGGAGGCTCTAGGCATCTCTGGACTTGTTGCTGCATCACTTCAGTGTCTGCCTCCATCTCCATGTGGCTTACTCCTCTCCATCTGTGTCTCCTTTTGTGTCTCTTAGAAACCTGCTGTTTAATCTAGGGCCACACTAATCCAGGATGATCTCATCTTGAGATCCTTGACTTAAGTATACCTGCAAAGCCCTCATTTCCAAATAAGGTTCCATTCACATATTCTGGGGACAGGATGTGGAAATATCTTTTTGGGACACTATGGTTCAATACATTACAATTGTATTCCACTCCTTCTGGAGGCTCTAGAAGAGGATCCTTCCTGTCTCTCTCAGCTCCTGTGGACTCTAAGCATACTTGGGCTTGTATCTGCATCACTCCAGTCTCTACCTCCATCTCCACATGGCCTTCTCCTCTGTGTCTGTTCTCCTCTTCTGTCTCTTTTCTCTCTCTCTTTTTTAATTGGAGACAGAGGTTCACTCTTGTTGCCTAGGCTGGAGTGCAATGTCACAATTTTGGTTCACTGCAACCTCTGCCTCCTGGGTTCAGGCAATTCTCCTTCCTCAGCCTCATGGTTTTCTGTAAGGACATTTGTCCATAGACTTAGGGCTTATCTAATCCAGGATAATATCATTTTGAGATACTTAAGCCATTTATATCTTATCTAAATAAGTTCACATAAGTTCCAGAGGTTAGGACATAGACACATCTTTGAGGGCCACCATTCCACCTGCTACACAAGGCTCTATTAATATCTCTGACCTACAATTCAGAATCTCTGAGAGAGAAGCCTGGGTGAGTATGAAGTGCAGCAAGAATACGATGAGGAAGTGGCCTCTTTAGTGCTGGAATTCATTTGTTCCTGAAGTAGTTTGGCAAAACTATACTGTGATCCATCACATATTTCTTATGATTTAACCCTCAATGGGGCAACCTATTTTGCTAATTTTTATCATATTGTGTGGTACCTCCCCACAAGAAGACATTAGAACCTTGTGTGTTGTTGAAATTCTGCATGCTTCTGTTTTCAGATTTGTGGGAAAGAGGAAAATTATAGGATATTTATCTCATAAAGCCATTGTGAAAATAGAATATGAGATTCTTAGAACAAAGCCGGTCACATCACAAGTACTCAGTATATGTTGGTTGTTTCCATACTTATTGCTGTCATTTCTCCAGTAATTTGAAGAGTGATGGTTTCCAAAGTATGTTCAAGTTAAGCACTACAACCACTCTTGGGAGAGTTGAATTCTGAGGAAGGGTGCTTAGATATGACCACTATACTGGTGTAGGATTAGAGCATTGGTGTAGGTTCAGTCCTACACCATCCAACTTCAGCAGAAGCTTATGCATCCTAAGCCATGTAGCAGAACCAGAACTAGAAACCAAAACTAGAACAAACATGTGTGCTGTGATGTGTTGTGCCTAACCATGGAGCTTTGGGAAAACATGGCCTATCAAACAAGGCTTTGAGTGGATGGGACACTTGGGAAAACATGGACAATTAAACTAGGCTTTGAGTGGATGAGGAGCCTTGAAAAAGCATGGCTGATCAACAAGGCTTTGGGTGGATGAAAAGCCTTGGGAAACCATGGCTGATCGAACAAGGCTTTGAGTGGATTATGAGCCTTGGAAAAATATGGTCCATGAAACAAAGCTTTGGGTGGATGGGGAGCTTTGGGAAAACATATTCCATCACACAAGGCTTTGAGTGGATGAAGAGCCTTGGGAAAACAGCCGACCAAACAAGACTTCAAGTGGATGAGACACAGGCTTGAATTTATTTCCTGTTCTTTAATAGCTGTGTGAATGTAGATGTCCTCTACTTAAACTTCTGTTTCTTTGTGTGTATCAAGTGGGGATGACACCACTCATTTTACCAGGACATTGGGAAAACCACAGATATATCATAACTCATAGGACAAAACTTGAAAGTTCCATTAAAAAAAGAAGAAAAGCACTGAAGCTGTGTCCACTCTCTGGTAGGGCAGCATAAATTATCTGAGAGAAAAAAGTACCCTTTTTTTGTTTTAGGAAACATTCTATGATGCTTCCTAATTATGTAAACAGAAAAAACTTCAAGGACTACATAGTTGGAGTTTTCAGTCAAGGGGAATTACTATATGGTGTTGCATACAGAAAGAAAGGAAGGGCTGAGGAGCCCAACTAGACAAGTAGGCACCTCAGAGAGTGAGTCACAGACTGATGATGTATCAATTGTGGCTGCAACACTGTGGCCCAAGACTGACACAGGAAATGCACTCATCTTCCATTCCTCCCACTTCTTCTCCAAACTCCGATACCTGCCCCATTGCTGACTTCAGCAACAAGTCAGCTGATAGGAGCTCTGCAGGGGACATTCTCCTTGCCAGGCAGAGCTGAGGATATACAGGAAGTAGATCAGGAAAACAGGTGCCAGGAAATCTAGTATAAAAGACAACAATTACTCACAATGCCTGATTGAAGATATTTGTCTAGTTTCTTTTTTTATCCTTTGGGGCATTTTTAAAAATATATATATATTTTATTATACTTTAGGTTCTAGGGTACATGTGCACAATGTGCAGGCTTGTTACATAAATATACATGTGCCATGTTGGTGTGCTGCACCCATTAACTCGTCATTTACATTGGGTATATCTCTTAATGTTATCCCTCCCCCCTCCCCCCACCCCACTACAGGCCCCAGTGTGTGATGTTCCCCTTCCTGTGTCCCAGTGTTCTCATTGTTCAATTCCCACCTATAAGTGAGAACATGCAGTGTTTGGTTTTTTTGTCCTTGTGATAGTTTGCTGAGAATGATGGTTTCCAGCATCATCCATGTTCCTACAAAGGACATGAACTCAACATTTTTTATGGCTGCATACTACTCCATGGTGGTGCCACATTTTCTTAATCCAGCCTCTCATTGTTGGACATTTGGGTTGGTTCCAAGTCTTTGCTATTGTGAGCAGTGCCAAAATAAACATACATGTGCATGTGTCTTTATAGCAGCATGATTTATATTCTTTAGGTATATACCTAGTAATTGGATGGCTGGGTCAAGTGCTATTTCTAGTTCTAGATCCCTGAGGAATCCCCACACTGTCTTCCACAATGGTTGAACTAGTTTACAGTCCCACCAATAGGGTGAAAGTGTTCCTATTTCTCCACATCCTCTCCAGCACCTGTTGTTTCCTGACTTTTTAATGATCACCATACTAAATGGTGTGAGATGATATCTTACTGTGGTTTTGATTTGCATTTCTCTGATGGCCAGTGATGAGCATTTTTTGATGTGTTTGTTGGCTGCATAAATGTCTTCTTTTGAGAAGTGTCTGTTCATATTCTTCGCCCACTTTTTGATGGGGTTGTTTCTTTTTTTCTTCTAAATTTGTTAGAGTTCTTTGTAGATTCTGGATATTAGCTCTTTGTCAGATGAGTAGATTGAAAAAATTTTCTGCCACTGTGTAGGTTGCCTGGTCACTCTGATGGTAATTTCTTCTGCTGTGCAGAAGCTCTTTAGTTTAATTAGATCCCATTTGTCAATTCTGGCTTCTGTTTCCATTGCTTTTGGTGTTTTAGACATGAAGTCCTTGCCCATGCCTATGTCCTGAATGGTATTGCCTAGCTTTTCTTCCAGGATTTTTATGGTTTTAGATCTAACATGTAAGTCTTTAATCCATCTTGAATTAATTTTTGTATGAGGTGTAAGGAAGGGATCCAGTTTCAGCTTTCTACATATGGCTAGCCAATTTTCCCAGCACCATTTGTTAAATAGGGAATCCTTTCCCCATTTCTTGTTTTTGTCAGGTTTCTCAAAGATCAGATAGTGGTAGATGTGTGGTATTATTTCTGAGGGCTCTGTTCTGTTCCATAGGTCTATATCTCTGTTTTGGTACCAGTACCATGCTGTTTCGGTTACTGTAGCCTTCTAGTATAGTTTGAAGTCAGGTAGCGTGATGCCTCCAGCTTTGTTCTTTTGGCTTAGGATTGACTTGCCAATGCGGGCTCTTTTTTGGTTCCATATGAACTTTGAAGTAGTTTTTTTCCAATTCTGTGAAGAAAGTCATTGGTAGCTCGATGGGGATGACATTGAGTCTATAAATTACCTTGGGCAGCATGGCCATTTTCCTGATATTGATTCTTCCTACCCGTGAGCATGGAATTTTCTTCCACTTGTTTGTGTCCTCTTTTATTTCATTGAGCAGTGGTTTGTAGTTCTCCTTGAAGAAGTCCTTCACATCCCTTGTAAGTTGGATTCCTACGTATTTTATTCTCTTTGAAGCAGTTGTGAATGGGAGTTCAGTCATGATTTGGCTGTCTCTCTGTTATTGGTGTATAAGAATGCTTGTGATTTTTGCACATTAATTTTGTATCCTGAGACTCTGCTGAAATTGCTTATCAGCTTAAGGAGATTTTGGGCTGAGATGATGGGGTTTTCCAGAAATACAATCATGTCATCTGCAAACAGGGACAATTTGACTACCTTTTTTCCTAACTGAATACCCTCTATTTCTTTCTCCTGCCTGATTGCTCTGGCCAGAAATTCCAACACTATGTTGAACAAGAGTGGTGAGAGTGGGCATCCCTGTTTTGTGCCAGTTTTCAAAGGCAATGCTTCCAGTTTTTGCCCATTCAGTATGATATTGGCTGTGGGTTTGTCATAAATAGCTCTATTATTTTGAGATATGTCCCATCAATACCTAATTTATTGAGAGTTTTTTGCATGAAGGGCTGCTGAATTTTGTCAAAGGCCTTTTCTGCATCTATTGAGATAATCATGTGGTTTTTGTCTTTGGTTGTGTTTATATGCTGGATTACATTTATTAAGTTGTGTATATTGTACCAGCCTTGCATCCCAGGGATGAAGCCCACTTGATCATGGTGGATAAGCTTTTTGATGTACTGCTGGATTCGGTTTGCCAGTATTTTATTGAGGATATTTGCATCAATGTTCATCAAGGATATTGGTCTAAAATTCTCTTTTTTGGTTGTGTCTCTGCCAGGCTTTGGTATCAGGATGATGCTGACCTCATCAAATGAGTTAGGGAGGATTCCCTCTTTTTCTATTGATTGGAATAGTTTCAGAAGGAATGGTAGCAGTTCCTCCTTGTACCTCTGGTAGAATTCAGCCATGAATCCATCTGGTCGTGGACTTTTTTTTGTTGGTAAGCTATTAATTATTGCCTAAATTTCAGAGCCTTTTATTGGTCTATTCAGAGATTCAACTTCTTCCTGGTTTAGACTTTGGAGGGTGTATGTGTCGAAGAATTTATCCATTTCTTCTAGATTTTCTAGTTTATTTTCATTGAGGTGTTTATATTATTCTCTGATGGTAGTTTTTATTTCTGTGGGATCGGTGGTGATATCCCCTTTATCATTTTTTATTGGGTCTATTAGATTCTTTTCTCTTTTCTTCCTTTTTAGTCTTGCTAGTGGTCTATCAATTTTGTTGATCTTTTCAAAAACTAGCACCTGGATTCATTGATTTTTTTGAAGGGGTTTTTGTGTCTCTATCTCTTTCAGTTCTGCTCTGATCTTAGTTATTTCTTGCCTTCTGCTAGCTTTTGAATGTGTTTGGTCTTGCTTTTATAGTTCTCTTAATTGTGATGTTAGGGTGTCAATTTTGGATCTTTCCTGCTTTCTCTTGTGGGCATTTAGTGCTATAAATTTCCCTCTACACACTGCTTTGAATGTGTCCCAGAGATTCTGGTATGTTTTGTCTTTGTTCTAGCTGCTTTCAAAGAACATCTTTATTTCTGGTTTTATATTCTTATGTATCCAATAGTCATTCAGGAGCAGGTTGTTCAGTTTCCACGTATTTGAGTGTTTTTCAGTGGGTTTCTTAATCCTGAGGTCTAATTTGATTGCACTGTGGTCTGAGAGACCACTTGTTATAATTTCTGTTCTTTTGTATTTGCTGAGGAGTGCTGTACTTCCAACTACGTCATCAATTTTGGAATAGGAGCAGCACGGTGCTGAGAAGAATGTATATTCTGTTGATTTGGGGTGGAGATTTCTGTAGATGTCTATTAGGTCCACTGGGTGCAGAGCTGAATTTAATTCCTCGATATCCTTGTTACCTTTCTCTTTCATTGATCTGTCTATTGTTGACAGTGGAGTGTTAAAGTCTCCCATTATTATTGTGTGGGAGTCTAAGTCTCCTTTTTAGTTCACTAAGGACCTGCTTTATGAATCTGGGTGCTCCTGTATTGGGTGCATATATATTTAGGATAGTTAGCTCTTCTTGTTGAATTGATCCCTTTATCATTATGTAATGGCCTGCTTTGTCTCTTTTGATCTTTGTTGATTTAAAGTCCGTTTTATCAGAGACTAGCATTACAAGCCCTACCTTTTTTTGTTTTCCATTTGCTTGGTAGATCTTCCTCCATCCCTTTATTTTGAGCCTATGTGTGTCCCTGCACATGAGATGGGTTTCCTGAATACAACACAATGATTGGTCTTGACTCTTTATCCAATTTGCCAGTCTGTGTCTTTTAATTGGAACATTTAGCCCATTTTCATTTAACATTAGTATTGTTATGTGTGAATTTGATCCTGTCATTATGATGTTAGCTGGTTATTTTGCTCGATAATTGATGCAGTTTCTTCCTAGCATCAATGGTGTTTACAATCAGCCAGTTTTTGCCATGGCTGGTAGTGATTTTTCCTTTCCATGTTTAGTGCTTCGTTCAGGAGCTCTTTTAGGGCAGGCCTGGTTGTGACAGAATCTCTCAGCATTTGCTTGTCTGTACAGGATTTTATTTATCCTTCACTTATGAAGCTTAGTTTGGCTGGATATGAAATTGTGGTTTGAAAATTCTTTTCTTTAAGAATGTTGTTTTTCTCAGGTTTGTCAAAGATCAGATAGTTGTAGATATGTGGCATTATTTCTGAGGGCTCTGTCCTGTTCCATTGATCTGATCTCTGTTTTCGTACCAGTACCATGCTGTTTTGGTTACTGTAGCCTTGTAGTATAGTTTGAAGTCAGGTAGTGTGATGCCTCCAGCTTTGCTTTTTGGCTTAGGATTGGCTTGGTGAAGTGGACTCTTTTTGGTTCTATATGAACTTTAAAGTAGTTTTTTCCAATTCTATGAAGAAAGTCATTGGTAGCTTGATGGGAATGGCATTGAATCTGTAAATTACCTTGGGCAGTATGGCAATTTTCACGATATTAATTCTTCCTACCCATGAGCATGGAATATTCCTCCAATTGTTTGTATCCTCTGTTATTTCCTTGAGCAGTGGTTTGTAGTTCTCCTTGAAGAAGTCCTTCACATCCCTTGTAAGTTGGATTCCTAGGTATTTTATTCTCTTTGAAGCAACTGTGAATGGGAGTTCACTCATGATTAGGCTCTCTGTTTGTCTGTCGTTGGAGTATGAGAATGTTTGTGATTTTTGTACATTGATTTTGTATCCTGAGAGTTTGCTGAAGTTTCTTATCAGCTTATCTTTGACAAAACTGAGAAAAACAAGCAATGGGGAAAGGATTCCCTATTTAATACATGGTGCTGGGAAAACTGGCTAGCCATATGTAGAAAGCTGAAACTGGATCCCTTCCTTACACCTTATACAAAAATCAATTCAAGATGGATTAAAGACTTAAACGTCAGACCTAAAACCATCAAAACCCTAGAAGGAAACCTAGGCCATACCATTCAGGACATAGGCATGGGCAAGGACTTCATGTCTAAAACACCAAAAGCAATGGCAAAAAAAGACAAAATTGACAAATGGGATCTAATTAAACTAAATAGCTTCTGTGCAGCTAAAGAAACTACCATCAGAGTTAACAGGCAACCTACAAAATGGGAGAAAATTTTCACAACCTACTCATCTGACAAAGGGCTAATATCCAGAATATACGATGAACTCAAACAAATTTACAAGAAAAAAACGAACAACCCTATCAAAAACTGGGCAAAGGACATGAACAGACACTTCTCAGAAGAAGACATTTATGCAGCCAAAAAACACCTGAAAAAATGCTCACCATCACTGGCCATCAGAGAAATGCAAATCAAAACCACAATGAGATACCATCTCACACCACTTAGAATGGCTATCATTAAAAAGTCAGGAAACAACAAGTGCTGGAGAGTATGTGGAGAAATGGGAACACTTTTACACTGTTGGTGGGACTGTAAACTAGTTCAACCCTTGTGGAAGTCAGTGTGGCGATTCCTCAGGGATCTAGAACTAGTAATACCATTTGACCCAGTCATCCAATTACTGGGTATATACCCAAAGGACTGTAAATAATGCTGCTTTAAAGTCACATGCACACATATGTTTATTGTGGCATTATTCACAGTAGCAAAGACTTGGAACCAACCCAAATGTCCAACAATAATAGACTGGATTAAGAAAATGTGGCACATATACACCATGCTATACTATGCAGCCATAAAAAATGATGAGTTCATGTCCTTTGTAGGGACATGGATGAAACTGGAAATCATCATTCTCAGTAAACTATCGCAAGAACAGAAAACCAAACCCCACATATTCTCACTCATAGGTGGGAATTGAACAATGAGAACACATGGATACAGGAAGGGGAACATCACACTCTGGGGACTGTTGTGGGGTGGGGGGAGGGGGATGGATAGCATTGGGAGATATACCTAATGCTAGATGACGAGTTAGTGGGTGCAGCACACCAGCATGGCACATGTATACATATGTAACTAACCTGCACATTGTGCACATGTACCCTAAAACTTTAAGTATAATAATAAATAAATAAAAAGATTAAAAAAAAGAGAATGTTGAATATTGGCCCCCATTCTCTTCTGTCTTGCAGAGATTCTGCTGACAGATCAGCTTTTAGTCTGATGGGCTTCCCTTTGTGGGCAACCCGATCTTTCTCTCTGGCTGCCCTTAACCTTTTTTCTTTCATTTCAGCTTTGGTGAATCTGATAATTTTGTGTCTTGGAGTTGCTCTTCTCGAGGAGTATCTTTGTGGCACTCTCTGTATTTCCTAAATGTGAATGTTGGCCTGCCTTGCTAGATTGGGGAAGTTCTCCTGGGTAATATCCTGCAGAGTGTTTTCCATCTTGGTTCCATTCTCCCTGTCACTTTCAGTTACACCAATTAGACATAGATTTGTTCTTTTCACATAGCCCCATATTTCTTGGAGTCTTTGTTCATTTCTTTAATTCTTTTTTCTCTAAACTTCTCTTCTCACTTCATTTCATTCATTTGATCTTCAATCACTGATACCCTTTTTTCCAGTTGACTGAAACAGCTACTGAAGCTTGTGCATTCATCATGTAATTCTGGTCCCATGGTTTTCAGCTCCATCAGGTTCTTTAAGGACTTCTCTGCATTGGTTATTCTAGTTAGCCATTTGTCTAATCTTTTTTTTTCTTTTTTATTATTATTATACTTTAAGTTTTAGGGTACATGTGCACAATATGCAGGTTAGTTACATATGTATACATGTGCCATGCTGGTGTGCTGCACCCATTAACTCGTCATTTAGCATTAGATATATCTCCTAATGCTATCCCTCCCCGCTCCCCCCACCCCACAACAGCCCCCATAGTGTGATGTTTCCCTTCCTGTGTCCATGTGTTCTCATTGTTCAATTCCCATCTATGAGTGAGAACATGTGGTGTTTGGTTTTTTGTCTTTGCAATAGTTTACTGAGAATGATGATGTCTAATCTTTTTTCAAGGTTGTTAACTTCTTTGCAATGGGTTCGAACTTCCTCCTTTAGCTTCAAGAAGTTTGATGATCTGACGTCGTCTTCTCTCAACTCATTAGAGTCATTCTCCATCCAGCTTTGTTCCATTGCTGGTGAGGAGCTGCGTTCCTTTGGAGGAGGAGAGGTGCTCTTGATTTGTAGAATTATCAGTTTTTCTGTTCTATTTCTTCCCCATGTTTGTGGTTTTATCTACCTTAGGTCTTTGGTGATGGTGACGTACAGATGGTGTTTTGGTGTGGATGTCCTTTCTGTTTGTTAGTTTTCCTTCTAACAGTCAGGGACCTCAGCTGCAGGTCTGTTAGAGTTTGCTGGAGGTCCACTCCAGACCCTGTTTACCTGGGTGTCAGCAGAGTAGGCTGCAGAACAGGGAATATTGCTGAACAGCAAATGTTACTATCTGATCATTCCTCTGGAGGATTTGTCTCAGAGGCATACACAGCCGTGTGAGATGTCAGTCTGTTGCTACTTGGGAATGCCTCCCCCATAGGCTACTCGGGGGTCAGGGACCCATTTGAGGAGGCAGTTTGTCCATTCTCAGATCTCAAACTCTATGCTAGGAGAGCCTCTAATCTCTTCAAAGCTGTCAAACAGGGACATTTAAGTCTGCAGAGGTTTCTTGCTGCCTTTTGTTCAGCTATGCCCTGCCCCCAGAGGTGGAGTCTACAGAGGCAGGCAGGCCTCCTTGAGCTGCAGTAGGCTCCACCCAGTTGGAGCTTCCTGGCCACTTTGCTTACTTACTCGAGCCTCAGCTATGGTGGGCACTCCTCCCCCAGCCTCACTGCCACCTTGCTGTTTGATCTCAGACTGCTGTGCTAGCAATGAGCAAGGTTCTGTGTATGTGAGCCCCTCTGAGCCATGCTTGGGATATAATCTCCTGGTGTGCCTTTTGCTAAGACCATTGGAAAAGTGCAGTACTAGGGTGGGAGTGACCTGATTTTCCATGTACTGTCTGTCACAGCTTTGCTTGGCTATGAAAGGGAATTCCCTGACCTCTTGCACTTTCTGGGTGAGGCGATGTCTCACCCTGCTTTAGTTCACACTTGGTGTGCTGCACCCACTGTCCTGCACCCACTGACAGACAAGCCCCACTGAGATGAACACAGTACCTCAGTTGGAAATGCAGAAATCACCTATCTTCTCTGTCACTCACGCTAGGAGCTACAGACTGGAGTTGTTCCTATTCAGCCATGTTGGAACCGCACCATCTAGTTTCTTCAATGCTGTGTGTATAATGACCTAGCCAGTGCCTGATCATGGGTAGATACTAAAAAATGTATTGGGTGGCTATAATAAAGGTATGTAAATTTTCTCTTGGGCTGGGAGATGATTCTGAAATGACTTCATTTTGTCTTCTTCTGCGGAAGGGCTTGGGTTCTGAGCTTCATGGCAGTAATAAGGATTACATGGACTACTATATTTAAAATTCCTTCCAAACTTTTTCCCATTTCTGCTCAATTTTCATTCTCCAATATTTGCAAAACTTAAAATTCCATGACACAGAGCAACCTTGGGTTGGTGGTGTGTTGGGGCATGAAGAAAGATCTGCTTTCTCTTCTGTTGATGAAGACTTTGAAAGGGAAGAACAACAACCTGAGTAAACATAATAGAAAGATCTGAGAGATTATCAAAATCCAGATGAAGAAGGTAAACAGTGCCTGTGGACCATTTGAAGTACTGGGAAAGACCGTAAATCTGCTTGACACTCAACTTGACTCAGAGTATGCAGTCATTTAGTTAAGGGTAGTCCCTGGAAGGCTGGAAAAACTGGAAATCCTTAGATTGGAGTATAAAACCTTTATTTCATGTCTGCCACATAAAGGGGTCTCATAAATAAGGATGATCCTTTCCCAATGTAATTTTTTCTTTGATTCCAGGAAAGCATCCACTGCCATTTAACCCGATATTATGCTTATCTGCTGGATATCTTCAGGGATACATGTTTTTAGGTTTTTGTGATACTCATAGAATGCCATAAGGATAGGAAATGATTCCTGCCATTATTCTGTCTCCCTTCCCACCTGAAACCCACTCAAATGAACTATAGTATGGTAAGAAAAGCAAGGGTTATCTTCATATGGGCTTTTCACAGTATCCCAATTCTGTGCTCATTGTGGGCAAACGAGTAGAAACATCATGCAAATATCCATGGTATTGTCTAAGCTTTTTATGACCAAGTGACTTTTGAGAACAATGTGGAAATTCTATGTATTCCTTTACCCCTTATATCTGTTGTATGGTACTATCACTGTTTATTTTCTTTATACTCCAGTGTCTTTTTTCTTCCCCTCCTTTTACTTTCCCAATTTTCTTCTTTTTCTATCTTCAAACCATTCTTTTCTCTCTTCACTCATGAATCCCTCTAGCTTCAACCATAACTTTCATATATTGAAGGATTTTAGTTATGTTTCTAACTTTTTCCTGAGTTCTGTTTCTGCTTGATTTTCTGCAACTTGCTGCCTCTCTCTCTCTCTATTCACTAGCATCTTCCACTGTGTTCCAAACTGCATTCACCATCTGACACAAATTAGATCATGTTCCCAATGAGCTGCTTTCTCAGATAAGAAGGAAATTAAACAGATTCACTCATGACCATATAACATGTTTAGACCAGTGAAATTAAGCGGACATGATGTCAATTTTATCCAAGCAGAAGACTCAAGACATTCCTTAACCCTGTACCTCCTGCTGTCCACCATGAGGACAGCATGAAATGCTTCTTTGGCTTCCAAATAGGAATCCAGCACGGCTGAACCCAGCAGAGCCCAACTGAGCTGTAGTTGACCTGTAGCCATCCTATCACACAGGCACATTTATTTTTGAATTGGAGCTATTTGTTACTGAAGCAGAAGCTGACATATACTCCATCTTTCTTCCAAATTTAGCTTTTCCTTCTTTGATATTTCTGTTAATGCCACCACGTCTTTCAGTTCATAAACCTAAACTTTTTTGTGACACTTACTCTCTCTTGCTTTCCTTTCAATCACTCACCAAGATATGTTGAGATGCCTTTGTAACATTGACTTTATCCTTCTATTTTCCCCTATTACTTGTTTATCACTGCCCTGGTGCTGATACCAAATTTGAGATCTCACTTGGATTATTGCTGATTTTGTCTACTAAACTCTTCACCTTAATGCATTCAACACACAATACCACTAAGCTAGTTTTCTGCTGTAGAATTCCAGCTATGCTACTTCAGTGAAAAATCCTCAGATTGGATCTTCAAATTTACACAATTAACTCCACACTTTGGATTAGTAATCAAGGGCTTTGACTACATTTCAAGTCTTCCATTTCATTTTTTACTCCATGTTTTAACACAAGGATTCTTATTGTCAACCAACCATTTGCAACCCTCTATCAAAGACTTTTCTCACCATCACTATCATCTTCATCATCATCACAACCATCACCATCATCATTGATATCATCATCATCCTGTTTATCAACTGCAAGGTCACTCCTCTTACTCCTCTCTCCCTTTCACCACCACACTTTCAGGCCATGCAGGCTTAGATGGACAACAGTCGAGGTAAAATTTTGCAAAAGCTTCCCTTTGGAAATAAAGCTTTGCCACTTTGAAAATCATAGAGCTTGTAAAAGATTTCTTTGTGTTTCTTGCTGTCACCTTGCTCACAGAATTCAGTCAACATTTACTGATATGTAGCATGAGATAAGCACTGAGTGAGACAGTGTAATGAAAAGTGAATTGCATGGGATTTCTATATCCCAGTGAACTTACAATACATATACAGACATTAATTGTAACATGATAAGATAAGCATCAGAGGATGTATGTACAAGGGACAAAAGTTATGAAAACAATTAGAAGAGAATTATCAGTTGTTGAAAAATATTTAAAAAATGGTACTTGTTTGTTTATTTTCTTTTTTTGAAAGTTTATTTTATTAATATATTTTTTAGAAATTGGGTATGGGGAGAGTATCCCAGGATCAATGAGCAGCTATGTGTATAACTCTCAGATGCATCATTTTCTATCTCCTGTCTTCATTCCTTCTCACATTTATGGCCTTTGACTTTTCTCTGATGGTGATTTAAAAGTTAATGTTCCCTGTTATATTACTTTCCCCTACATTCCTGACTTACTCCCTCTAGAGTTCTCAAAAACTGCCTTTGCTCATTATATAGGTCACCCAAATGACTCAGGCCCTCCCTCTGGGAGGTTGCCCTTCTCTGAAACATCCCAGTAGAACGATTTAGGTACTCTTCCAAAGATTATGGAAAGCCCAAAACTACTTCCTATTGTGAGGTGCTTCAGTGGGAGAAAGGTGAATAATTGTTATTATAGCCACTGGGTTGCAATGTGCCTCTTCTTGCTTCAATCTCCAGCTTCTGGCAAAATTCTCCATCAACTCTACCTGCCAACGTATGACCTTGGAAGCCTTCTGTCTCAATGACTGGCTAAATTTGTCCCAATCTCAAACTCATCTTCTCTCCTTCATCTTCCACATTCAATACTGATGATAATAATTGGTATCTATGTAGAGTCTTGACAGCCTTGGCCAGTTTCCATATATTACTTATTTGATTATCACAACCACCCTGCAAAGTTAGTGCCAAAACCACTGCTCCCATTTTACATAGTAGGAAGTTGAGGCACAGTGAGTTTGAACAGCTTGCCTTTGGTCATTCAGTTCTAAGATGGTAGAATTACTATTCCATCTTCTTACCTTCCTAATGAGAACTTTAGAAAGTCTGTGCTTTATATTCATGTTCCTCTTTTATCGTATGAGAACTTCAAAATCTAGGAAATTCCTGCTCTACTTTGCATTATCTTAACCTCTGTACAACCTCATCACGTGAACATGGAACAGAACATAATGAAAGTCAATATCATACAGGATGGGGCATATGAGGACAATAAAACTTCAAATATCACCACTCCTTAAGGCAATGGAAATGTCAAACCCTGATAAATCTCTTCACCAGTGGTTCTTAATTTTGGATGCACTTTGAAATCATTGAAGGGTTTAAGAAATTTAATGTCGATAACATCTCTCTCTTCCCATTACCCCACTGTTAGGAACTCAAATTCAATTAGTTTAGGGAATGTTTGGGGTGTTGGTATTTGTGCAAGCTCCCTGTGATTCTAATAATCAGCCAAGATTGAGAACTTCTGTTCTAGCTTGCATCTCTGTAGACTTCACTCTACTTCCTTACTTTCATTCTAAGAACTTTGGATCCAATCTTGCTTGAAGCTCCAACCTTTTATTCCTTCAGCTGTTAGCTGTCAACTCTGAATTCCAATCACTATGCTGAGCTGAGCCATCAACATCCTTACTTTGCCTGAACCTCTTCCATGCACACTAGCACTGGGTCATATGCCACCCTTTGCAAAGTCAAAAAGGCTCATTGACATTTTAGTTTACTTGCCCAAAAGAACAGTTTTCTTTCTAAATGGAATTATTTGCCACCTTAGTGCACTGGTTTAAATGGTATTTTTCCTTCTAAAGTGAAACTAGCCTGAGAATATATGTCATTTGAGCCATTTGAAAAATAATTATTAGTCTGGGATAAGTAGATAGAATATATAGTATATAATAAAAACATATAAATATAAAATATAAGTATAAAGTTATACACATGTGTTTGAGTGTGTGTGTGTATGAATAGATTCAAGATTGAGGGACTAATTTTTGAGACTACTATTAAATCCATTGTAAAATAACCTGCTAAATCCTTTATTACACAAACACCAAAATCTCACACTGTACTTACTACTGCCTATTTTAGTGCACACCATAAAAATAGCATACCTGGCACCTTTAGCATTCATTAAACCCAGTTAAAGGATTTCATCTGAGCACGCATGTCATCTGTTTATAAAAAGCTTCCTAGGTGTAAAAGGGAATACCACACTCCTGAATATTATCCAACTTCTCGGACACATCTTAATGTAGCCTGAATTATTCACTCTTATTTTAAAAGTCTTTTTCTATTTCTCTTTGCAAGTTATGAAATAACAGATGCAGAAATGAAGAGATGGGATTCCAAGTGGAGAGATGGATAACCCAAACAGTCACATGTAGGAGGGAAAACATAATTTGGGGGACATTTTCAAGCACAAATAATAAATTAAAAAGAAATCTTAGTTTTTTGTTTGACACATTCCTCCCTTTTGAGTGCACAAGAAAACATGCATTAAAGAAGCAGCTCGCCATAATGTAGCCTGGACCTACATCTGACTCCCAGTTATTGAATTGGCCAATTACTTGACCTGCAACATCAATGGCAATGCAACTGCTCTGAGGCAGAGGTGGCTACCTGTCCACCAAGCACCATGCACTGCCTGCCATATTGAATGTAAATCCTGAGGTAAAGACTACATTTCCCATGCTTCCTTGCACTGAGGTGGCATCTTGTGATGAATTCCCACCAATTAAGTGATATGATAAATTCCTGCCAGTGGAGTGATGTGATGAATTCCCACAAATGGTGTGTGTTCTTTCCAGGCTCAGGAGTAAATAAGCAAGGATGCTTTTCTACCTCTCTGTTCTAATTACCCATTCAGTAAAAATTACAAGGCACTAGGGGATGGGAAGGACAAGGTGGGAAGAACTTGAGTTCTTGAATGAATTCAGAGCAACTTCAAAGGTTGTCCACAGAGGCGCTGTATTATCCTACTATACCTTATCTTATTATCCTCACTGCTGCCATACCTGTTGAGAAACACTCTTGCCCTTGACATTAGAAAGCAATACTTATCAAAGTATGCTTCTGCTAGACTGAGGTTTATTTTACCCATGGTATATTTCCACAAAGCCACAAATGTTTTCATATTTAAATGAAATAATATTTGTGAAAGGCTCCTCTAGAAATGCTATATAAATACTATCTATTATTGTTATATATGTGTGTATGTGTGTATTTTTTTGTCTTTTTTTCGAGATAGAGTGTCCTGTCACCCAGGCTGGGTGCAGTGGTGCAATCTCGGCTCACCGCAACCTCCACCTCCCAGGTTCAAGCAATTCTCCTGTCTCACTCAGCCTCCTGAGTAGCTGGGATTACAGGCATGCACTACCATGACTGGCTTTTTTTGTTGTTGTTGTATTTTTAGTAGAGATGGGGTTTCACCATATAGGCTACGGTGGTCTCAACCTCCTGACCTTGTGATTTGCCTGCCTCAGCCTTCCAAAGTGCTGGAATTACAGGCGTGAGCCACCGTGCCCAGCCATTATTATTATTACTATTATTTCTTTGATGCAATGATGTTAATAGCATAACTCCAATTTACACAATGAATAGTAATTTTTAAAAGCATTCCCTTATACTGCCATTTAAAGTGTATAACAATACTGTAGGCTGAACATTATTTCTTTATTCCAGATTAGAGGACTAGGATTCATGGGATTATGCATCAACTTAAGTTCTGCCCACAAGTAAGTGATAGAGAAATGTCATCTGCAGCCCAGGCAAGTGTCCCTGTTACAATTTAGTTGGATTACTAATCAGAGTATAGATTACAATTTTTTACATGTCCCTATTCACAATCTTAAGACTCTTAGCCCTCTTTATCATTTAAGAGATTTCTAAATAAGTATATTTTATATTTTAAAAAAGTAATAAAAGGGGTTGGAGAATAGTGAAGCACTGTGAGTGGAATTTAGCTTCAACTTTCTGTTATGAAAAAGAAATATGGACATGTGGATTTTGGAAGAATGAAAGCAAAGCTATTTTTCACTGATGTTCAGCAACATGAGTTTTAAGACAATAAGAAAAAACAAGCCAAAAGAAAAAAAAAAACTAAGAGTTTCCACATAAAACAGGGGACTCACACAGTCTTTTTTCATTATTTTATGTTATATAAGCTTTTGTGAAATATGTCGACATAATGCAATCTTACATTTTCTGGGCCTAGCTGAAGGGTTGAAGTTTTTAGTTTTTTCCTCAAGATTTGGCTTTGAATCATTATAAAAATAGCTTACATGTATAAACATTTTCTATCTTACTTTCTGGATGATGGAAGGAGGCTGAGTTTCATTTTAAGTAAGTACTTAAAGGAAGAGATAAAAAATGATTTTCAGATGACTGTATTAAAACCCACTGCAGTTTTATTTTTTATTGTTGATTCTGGAAAGGTGAGACTTTTATTAGGCCAGGATTTAAACTAATAGAAAAAAAAACCACTGATATTTTTCTACAGAAAATACTGCCTTTAATACATTCTCAGAGAAAGATAATCTGTCTTGATGTCCTCCTTGCTGAAGCAAGAGCAGACACAAAACCTACCGTGGGTCCAGGTGGCTGGAGGACAAGTGGGAGCAGGAGAAGGAGAGGAGGAAGAGGAAGAAAGGAAGAGGAAGAGTAGGAGAAGGAGAAGGAGAAGAAGGAGGAGGAGGAGAGGAGGAGGAAGAGAAGGAAAGGGCAGAGGAAAGGGAAGAGGAGAGGGAGGAGACAAGAAGATTATGCTCCTTTGTAGCTATCAAATTAGAAGTTGTTAAAATGATAGCAATTCTTGGGAAACATGGAGGTAAAATATGCACTCTCATCGGCTGGCACAGTGACAATATAAATGGAAAAAACCTCTTTTTTTGTTTTGTTTTGTTTTTTGAGACAAGAGTCTCACTCTGTTGCCAGGCTGGAGTGCAATGGTGCAATCTCGGCTCACTGCAACCTCCGCCTCCTAGTTTCAAGTGATTCTCCTGCCTCAGCCTCCCACGTAGCTGAGATTACAGGCACCTGCCACTATGCCCAGCTAATTTTTGCATTTTAGTAGAGATGGGATTTCATTATGTTGGTCAGGCTAGTCTCAAGCTCCTGACCTCAGGTGATCAGACCACCTCAGCCTTCCAAAGTGCTGGGATTACAGGTGTGAGCCACTGTGCCCAGTGAAAAAAACCTCTTTGAAGGGCACTTAGGAAGGAGAATTGGCCCCTGCTTGGAGAGGAAAAACAAGTTTCCAGCATTTTCACATGCATAGCTGGAACTAGCTTCTATCTTTGTGAAAAGCCTTTATTTCATAGTGTAACTGTTATAAATAATAAGACATAGAAATATATTATAATGTAATATTCTTTTTTTTTGTTTTTTTTGTTTTTTTTTGTTTTTTTTTAAAATTTTTTATTATACTTAAAGTTTTAGGGTACATGTGCACACTGTGCAGGTTAGTTACATATGTATACATATGCCATGCTGGTGCGCTGCACCCACTAACTCGTCATCTAGCATTAGATGTATCTCCCAATGCTATCCCTCCCCCCTCCCCCCTCCCCACCACAGTCCCCAGAGTGCGATATTCCCCTTCCTGTGTCCATGTGATCTCATTGTTCAATTCCCACCTATGAGTGAGAATATGCGGTGTTTGGTTTTTTGTTCTTGCGATAGTTTACTGAGAATGATGGTTTCCAGTTTCATCCATGTCCCTACAAAGGACATGAACTCATCATTTTTTATGGCTGCATAGTATTCCATGGTGTATATGTGCCACATTTTCTTAATCCAGTCTATCATTGTTGGACATTTGGGATATTCTATATAATGTAATATATATTGGAATAGAAAAGAGTGAATAAATAAAAGTTATTTGCAATGTCATTTATCAAAGATAAATATTCTGAACATGCCCAGATTTTGGTTAGTGTGTATTCACACTATGTGATTGCAGTTTGGATTATAAATCAGATCATGTGGTTTAAAGTTCACCTCTGCCCCCAAAACCCCAATATGTCCTTTGCATAGCTCAACATCAGTCAGCCTCATCCTAGGGATGTATAGATGTGTCACTAAGTATTTAATCCTATCTTGGGGGACTTCTAGACTGTTTCACAACTTTGCCCACCTCTGCAAAGAATCCCCATAGTCTCTGAAATTCCGAGATATGGAATGGCCACAGTGAAGTGTATGAGCATATTTAAGGCTCTTGCAAAACATTTCCAAAATGCCTTTCAAAGAGCTTTTTCCAGTTTATATTGTCACCATGCCAGCCAGCCTATGAGAGTCCACATTTTATTCCCATATTTCTCAAATGAATTACTATCATTTTAACAACTCGCACTTTGAAAGCCACAAAGCAGTATGCTCTTCTTGTCTCCTCCCTCTCCTCTTCTCTTTCCTCTTCACTCTCCTCATTCTCTTCCTACTTTCTCCTCCTCCTCCTCTTCTTGCAGGAGCACAGATAATAACTTAAAAAGAGATCTTGGTTATTTTTTGTTTGGGTGTTGGTATTTGTGCAAACTCCCTGGCGATTCTAACGTTCAGCCAAGATTGAGTACTGCTGTTCTATCTTGTGTCTTTGTAGACTTCACTCTACCTCCTTACTTTTATTATAAGATGAAATCTTAGGTAGAATCTTTAGATGCAATCTTACACCAAACTCTCATTCCCACAAATGGGAGGAGTAAACCTCCAAATTCCAATCACTATACTGAGTTGAGCCATCAATATCCCTACTTTGCCTCAACTTATTTTATGCACACCAGCACTGAGACACACTCCACTTTTTGCAAAGTCGCTTGTGTCAATGACCTCCTATTCCTCTTCCTCTTCATCCTTCTTTCTTCTTCCTTCTTCTTTCCTTCTCCCCCTTCTCTTTTTACTCCTCCTCCTCACCCCCTTCTTCTTTGCCAAACTACCTAATTTGGCCATCTCTTGGAAGACTTTCATTTCTTGGTTTGTCCTTACATTTCCTTTTTAAAAATTTTAACTGACATAGTATAATGTATGGAGTACATAGTGATGTTTTGATACATATGATGTATACTGATCAGATTACCATAATTATCGTGTTCATCATCTCAAACATATGTCATTTCTTTGTGTGGGGAACATTCAGTTCCCACTTTCTAGCTATAGGAAACTATATATTTTTATTACTATAGTCATTCTACAGGGATATAGAACACTAGAACTTATTCTTTCTGTCTAGCTGTAATTTTGTATCATTTATCTACTGAGCTGCTCAGGCTTAGTTTGCTGAGTAGTAAGAATTAATCTACATAGCAAGCCTTAAATATAGCAAATACATAAAAAGGCATTAACATTGTTCTAAATATAACAAATATTTTGTTCACAGTTGTCGTTTTTTCTATTTTGTTTATGAAACTGCATTTTTGGAATGCACAGTAGTGTTAAATTGTTTAAGCAAACTATCACAAGGACAGAAAACCAAACACCACATGTTCTCACTCATAAGTGGAAATTGAACAATGAGAACACTTAGGCACAGGAACATCACATACCAGAGCCTGTCGTGGGGTTGGGGGAGCGGGGAGGGATAGCATTAGGAGAAATACCTAACGTAAATGATGAGTTAATGGGTGCAGCACACCAACGTGGCACATGTATGCATATGTAACAAACCTGCATGTTGTGCACATGTACCCTAGAACTTAAAGTATAATAATAATAAAAAAAATTGTTTGTGGCCGTTATCTTTTATTTTTCCTTTGTTATTCACTCTTCTTTGTGTTTAGAAAGTCACTCTTCTTTCTGATATGAGATATTGCCCAGATGTCTTTTATAATATTTCTCATTTTTAATTATCAGAATTTGGCCAGGAGCAGTGGCTCACACCTGTAATCCTAGCAGTTGAGGAGGCTAAGCTGGAAGGATTGCTTGAGGCCAAGAATTTAGACCAGTCTGGACAATACAGTGAAACCATCTCTACCATTTTTTTAAATTAGGTGGATGTGTTGGCATATGCCTGTAGTCCCCCCTACTTGGGAAACAGAGGTAGGAGGATTGCTTGAACCCAGAAGTTGGGGGATGCATTGAGTTATGATTGTGCTACTGCACTCTAATATGGGGGATAAAGCAAGACCTTGTTTCTAAAAATATATAATACATATAAATATATATATATAATATATTATGTATACATATATGAACTTAAAGCATCAGGAACTCACTTGAGTATATGGTGTGAAACCAAGATCTAACTTTGTTTTACCTGAATATTAAACCACTTATTCTAACATCATGTATTAGTCTGTTTTCATGCTGCTATGAAGAAATACCCGAGACTGGATAATTTATAAAAAAAGAGGTTTAATTGACTCACAGTTCCACATGGCTGGGGAGGCCTCAGGAAAATTATAATCATAGAGGAAGGCACCTCTTCACAGGGTGGGAGGAGAGAGAATGAGAGCCGAACAAAAGGGGAAAAACTCCTTATAAGACCAGCACCCACAATGATTCAATTGCCTCCCACTGGGTCCCTACCATGACATGTGGGGATTACGGGAACTGCAATTAAAGATAAGATTTGGGTGGAAGCATAGCCAAACCGTCTTGTACCATGTGTTAAGTAATTTATTATTTCCTCAGTGACCACACATGTCACTCACATTAAACATCCATGTGAGTTTCTGTTCTCTGTTTTATTTTAGGGTGTCTTACAATATATTTTAATATGATAACCCATGCTTTCTTATATTTTCCATATTGTTATATGTATTCATACCAATTTTTGCCTTTAGATAAATTTCATTTACTAAATGTTTATCACCAAAAGTCATTGAGATTTTAATTGAATTTCTTTGAAAAGATAAATCAAATTTTTAGCATGTATTCTTTATAATATTGTGTTTCATCATGGAAGGACATATATATTTCCAGGTTTTCAATATCTTTGTAGAAGCCTTGAACACTTTTGCTAAACTTTCTTGGGAAGCTCTTGTTTATTTGCATCATTTTCAGCTGAGCTACTTAATTGATCATATTGCCTGTGAAAAAGTATAGCTTTCTCTCTCTTCCCATTGTTATTTCTATGGCTTCTTTTTCTTGTTTTATTCTACCAGCTATTTTTCAAAGCTGTAGTTCACAATGTTTCTGATTCTTAGAGAAGAAAAATGTCTGTAGAACAGCCTTTTGTAGGTAATGCCCAGAAGCCTGGTTCTGATTTTAGCAGACTGTCTAAAAAATAAAACAACAAGGACTTCTCTGTTCAAGAAAATATGCACCCTGTAGCTGAAAGAAAATTCTCATGATGTTGAAGAATCTTCCCAAGTCTAGATTACTAAGTGTGCTCTGTTTTTGAAAGGGTTGTTGAAATTGAACATGGGCATCCTCACACCTTTATGCATAAGTGGTGCTTTAGAATGGGCTCATTCTGACTTTAAGGAACTAACCATGAAACATGCAGGAATTGTGCGAGCCATCTCTCCAACTGTTTGTAGCTTTAGCGGGAGAATTTATGCCATGGAAATTGGCTAACACCACTAATCAGTATGTGTGTGTATTTTGAGAGCTGATTTACTTAGCACACTATCTATTATATAGATAATCTCATCCATGCCTTTATTTAATAAGGGGCATATTATACACACCAAACAAGTTAGAAAGACTTTAATAAAAATTTCAATAATGAAGGCAAAGTTTCAATGAATAATTACAAAACAACCAATTGATAATACAGTTATGATCAGTACCATAAATGTCAGATGCTGTCATAGAGTTTATAAAACAGATGTGTGGTGAAATCTGGTGCAAGATTTCCCAAGGAAATGATGTGTCGACTTTCACCATGCCATTTTGCAGGACTCTTGGTCTATCCCATAAATATGTAAACAGTTTTTTCCTAACTGGATTTGCCTGCATCACATTCAGGGAAAGCATATTTTATTTTAAGAGCTTACCTCAATCAATAGAGCTCACTTCTGTGGGTATGTCCAGGCCTCAGGATTGAGTAGTAAAAGATTGACTGATGGGAGGGAGATCTGAGATGGAAAGAACAAGATAGAGCATTGAGAATAGAATATGTAGGAGAGTCTCTGCCATCTCTTCTGAAAGGTTTGCCATTTCAAGATTTCCCAGGTTTGCTTTCTCACAAATAAAGTGACCACCCAGTCTGGTCGTTTGGTGTTGAGATACATAATTATCTCTGTGTGGCAGATTGCTCCCCACAAAACAAAATGAAAGAATTCCATTGTATATGTGGACCACATTTACTTTATCCAGTCGTTCACTGATGGGCATTTAAGTTGATTCCATGACTTTCCTATTGTAGATAGTGCTACAATGAACATTCAGGTACATGTGTCTTTATGGAAGAATGATTTATATTCCTCTGGGTATATACCCAGTAATGGGATTGCTGGGTCAAAAGGAATTTCTGCTTACTGTGCAGCCATAAAAAAGAATGAGATTATGTCTTTTGCAGGAACATGGATGGAGCTGGAGTCTATTATCCTTAGCAAACTAACACAAGAACAGAAAACCAAATACTGCATGTTCTCACTGATAAGTGGGAGGTAAATGATAAGAAATTATGAACACAAAGAAGGAAACAACAGACACTGGGCTCTACTTGAAGGGGGAGGGTGGGAGGAAGGAGATGAAAGAGGGAGAGAGGAAGGGAGAGGAGCAGAAACGATAACTCTTGGGTACTGGGTTTAATATGTGAGTGATGAAATAATCTGCACAACATTCCCCCCAACACAAGTTTACCATTGCAACAAACCTTCACATGTACCCTCAAAACTAAAGCACAAGTTTAAAAAACTAATGAATTTCACATGGTTTGAAAGGAAATGAAATAAAAGTGTAACTTGGAGTAATTCATATTCTCTAACTTTCCACCCAAATTCTACACACATTTAAGTAGGTTCTACTTATTTAAGTAGGTTCTTGGAATTTTTACCCCTCCATGACTGCCTTTTTGTTTTGAGTTTGTCGATAACCAAAATGCCAACATGTTTACTTGACCAAACATTCTTTATGTTACCTTTATGCAATAGAAGCACCATTTATCTATTGTGTTTGCTGTTAAGATAGCTGATGAAATACCAGTACAACATGTTTATGAATGAGTTGCTTTTAATTGAACTCAAACTTTAGTTCTTAGCAACAGAATTCCAAGTATAGTTGACCCTACATGACAGTTTAAACAAACAGGGATGTGGTAAATCAATGTTGTTTCATATATTTTAGTTTCAGTCATTTACAATTTTCCATATTGATTGAATAACTACCACCGAACATCATTCACCGTTTGGTGGAGGAAATGAGACAGATGAACCAGTGAGTGCTGACAGGCTAAATGACCTCCTATACGCTTATTAGCCGAGGTAGATTAGGGGGCTGCAAAGTGAATAAATTTGGGTTAGAAATGGGGTATCAGAGAAAATTCACTCAAGAATGGCTATAATTTGTACAAGCCCCTTTAGCAGAGAATTGTCAGCTTGAGCCAGACCCAGGGATGTGGTTCTCTAGGGTGATTTTGGGAAAGAATGAGTGGTTCCGTTTGGCTTAAAGATGGGTTGTATGGGGCTTGGGGTGGAAGAAAATGCTGGAAGTATTATGCTACATTTTATTTTTTATTTTATTTATTTTTAGAGACAGTTTATTGCTGTCAGTCAGGCGGGAGTGCAGTGGCTTGATCATAGCTTACCGCAGCCTTGACCTCCTTCACTTTAGTGATCCTCCAATCTCAGCCTCCCAAGTAGCTGGGACTACAGGTGCACACTACCATGCTTGGTTAACTTTTTAAAATTTTGTAGAAGCAGTGTTTTACTATGTTGCCCAGGCTGGCCTCAAACTCCTGGCCTCAAGCGATTCTCCCACCTTGGCTTCCCAAAATGCTGATATTATAGCTGTCATCCACTATTCCCAGCCCCTATACTACATTTTAAAATAGGTTCCATATTGGAATGAATTTGATAAATATGGAATTGTTGCAGGGATTTTGTTTAGTTAAGCAAGGTACTATGAGGCATGTAATCAGTAAGGAATTTTAAAAAATTAAAATGGGCATGGTGACGTAGATTGATCTGCGTTAGAAAAAATTAATTTGCCTCTTCATAAAAAATAGTTAGGCAGCAATTGTCAGATCAGTGAGGATTTTCAGGAAAATTAATAAGGGATTCAGTTGAATTGATTTCCATTAGGCAAAATTAATTGGCCTCCTGGTCAAAATTAGTTAGGAGGTGATTATCATGATTTAGACAAGGATTAATAAAAGTTTTATATAAAGTGGTTCTAGAGAAAATAGAAATTAGGGAAAATAGTGGCAAAATATGACAGAGCTTCTCTAGAATTTGGTGATTGTCTGCCTGTAAAAGAGGGAATATCAGCATCAAAAAATATTTGAACTTGAGTGACTATGAGTAACATGTCTCATTCAACCAGGGTGAGGAGGTTGAAAAGGGGACTGTTTTTCTAGATAATGAATTGAAAGTATCATACAAACAGTTAAAAATAACGACCGATATCCATTCAATATCACCAGATTCAGAAACAATCACATTAAGATGTTTTTTCCTTTCTGTTATTTTAAAGTTCAGTTTCTTTAGCTGTTCAATATTTATTAGTATGTTTGAAGCCAAAGACGCAAATAGAAGAAAGCTTAGACTTTTAGGACAAAAATGAAACTGTAGCCAGGTACAAAAAGAATTTGGAGACACAGAGCAAAGTGTTGAAGGAAGTAAACTGGGAATTTTTATTTGGGTTTTGAGATCCAATTATTATAATCCCAAGCGTGCACTGATTGCAAATTGCTGAAAGGTTTATTAGCTTCCTATAAAACCTTCCTTAATTAGCCCAAACTGAGGCAGTGCAGCTTCAAACAAGAAAATCTGCCTTTGTCAAAAAGTGCACACAAATCAACTTAGAGAACCGCAGGCCAGAAACAGTCCAAGCTGCCTTGCAAAACTGCACCTTTTACTGCTGAGACCCCACTGTGATTCATGGCCCATAGGGTCATCCAGCAGGAATTGGGGGCACCACAGCCCACTGCAAGGAAAGCCCAGAAATCATGGCTCCCTGTGGGTATTCACAACAAAGACTCACAGAGGTATGGAGACAACCTCAGGGCGCAGCTTTTACTGAGTCCATGGACATGACTCAGACTCTGCTTCTCCCGCTGTCAGCCACAAAATCAGCACAAGAAAAATTAAGAAAGGTTAAAAATATCGCGTTTACTTTGCAAGAGAGGGGAGACTCAAAGTGTTCGGTTTTCATCATCACAAATGGTATATGTTCAATGAGATGAAGGAAATTCTCATTAGTTGAAAGGTTTAATTGATCTTGGTGCAGCCTTATGCCCACAAAACAACCTGCCACTGCCAATTAATTTGCCAGGATAAATAAAGCAAGCTGGGCCCATTCAGGCTTGGTGCATGGCTTCAGTGTTAAGGGTGGAGCCCATAAAAGCTTGCACTTCTCCCAAATCTCTTTAAAGCTCTTTCCACATGCCTATAGAATGAATCACGCTGGAGCTGAAATCTCTAGTAAGTGCACTAGTAAAGTAAGAGGTCGAGATGTATTATATAGCTGTATGCAGTTACAGTCCATCAGAATTTTTATTTTATTTTTCGGTAACTAACCATGGGAGCACAAAGGAAGGTCAGGCAGAACAAGAAGTACTGCCATAAGATTTGAAACACCTTCATTATAATTTTCTCATTTTATTAGAAGATGTGTATTAACAAAAGTCATGCAACAACACATAACTAGATGAAGCCTGGATAAGAAAACATTCAGGAAGACAGCAGGGAATCCTATAATCAAAGTGATAAGAGGGCATTATTAAGGCAAAAAATAATCCAAATAATATATATAAACACTTACCAATATTGTTGCGGTGTACAGTGTTGATGTTAAAGAAATGTTCGACAACCACATTAAAAAATAGGCAAACAGCCAGGCACAGTTGCTCATGCCTGTAATCCCAGCAATTTGGTAGGCTGGGGCAGCAGATCACTTGAGGTTCAGCAGTTCAAGACCAGCCTGGCCAAGATGGTGAGACCCGACTCTATTAAAAATATAAAAATTAGCTGGGCATGGTGACACATGCCTGTAATCCCAACCACATGGGAGACTAAGGCAGGAGAATTGCTTGAACCTGGGAGGCAGAGGTTGCAATGAGCTAAGATCATGCTTCTGCACTTCAGAGTGGGTGACAGAGCAAGAAACTATTTCAAAAAATAAAGGAAAAAAATGGGAAAAAGATATGAACAGACACATCTAAAAAGAACACATACACACTTATGACAACAAACATATAAAAAAACTCCATATTACTAATCATGAGAGAAATGCAAATTAAAATCACAATGAAATACCATCTCAGCTTAAGGAGACTTTGGACTGAGATGATGGGGTTTTCTAGATATACAATCATGTCATCTGCAATCTGAAGCTATTAATTATTGCCTCAATTTTAGAGCCTGTTATTGGTCTATTCAGAGATTCAACTTCTTCCTGGTTTAGTCTTGGGAAGGTGTATGTGTCGAGGAATTTATCCATTTCTTCTAGATTTTCTAGCCTTATTTGCGTAGAGGTGTTTATAGTATTCTCTGATGGTAGTTTGTATTTCTGTGGGATCGGTGGTGATATCCCCTTTATCATTTTTTTATTGCATCTATTTGATTCTCCTCTCTTTTCTTCTTATCAATCTTGTGAGCACTCTATCAATTTTGTTGATCTTTTCAAAAAGCCAGCTCCTGGATTCATTGATTGTTTGAAGGGTTTTTTCTGTCTCCATCTCCTTCAGTTCTGCTCTGATCTTAGTTATTTCTTGCCTTCTGCTAGCTGTTGAATGTGTTTGCTCTTGCTTCCCTAGTTCTTTTAATTGTGATGTTAGGGTGTCAATTTTAGATCTTTCCTGCTTTCTCTTGTGGGCATTTGGTGCTATAAATTTCCCTCTACACACTGCTTTGAGTGTGTCCCAGAGATTCTGATATGTTGTGTCTTTTTTCCCATTGGTTTCAAAGAACATCTTTGTTTTTGTCTTGATTCCATTATGTACCCAGTAGTCATTCAGGAGCAAGTTTTTCAGTTTCCACGTAGTCGAGTGGTTTTGAATGAGTTTCTTAATCCTGAGTTCTAGTTTGATTGTAATGTGGTCTGAAAGACTGTTATAATTTCTTTTCTTTTACATTTGCTGAGGAGTGCTTTACTTTCAACTATGTGGTCAATTTTGGAATAAGTGCAGTGTGGTGCTGAGAAGAATGTGTATTCTGTTGATTTGGGGTGGAGAGTTCTGTAGTTGTCTATTAGGTCCACTTGCTACAGACCTAAGTTCACTTCCTGGATATCCTTCTTAACTTTCTGTCTTGTTGATCCATCTAATGTTGACGATTAGATGTTGATCCATCTAATTGTGTGGGAGTCTAAGTCTCTTGCTAGGTCTCTAAGGACTTGCTTTATGAATCTGGGTGCTCCTGTATTGGGTGCATATATATTTAGGATACTTAGCTCTTCTTGTTGAATTGATCCCTTTACCATTATGTAATGGCCTTCTTTGTCTCTTTTCAACTTTGTTGATTAAAAGTCTGTTTTATCAGAGACTAGGATTGCAACCTGTGCCTTTGTTTGTTTTCCATTTTCTTGGTAGGTCTTCCTCCATCCCTTTATTTTGAACCTATGTGTGTCTCTGCAAGTGAGATGGTTTTCCTGAATTCAGCACACTGGTGGGTCTTGACTCTTTACCCAATTTGACAGTCTGTGTCTTCTAGTTGGTGCATTTAGCCCATTTACATTTAAGGTTAATATTGTTATGTGTGAATTTGATCCTGTCATTATGATGTTAGTTGGTTATTTTGCTCATTAGTTGGTGCAATTTCTTCCTAGCGAGCCTCGATGGTCTTTTCAATTTGGCATGTTTTTGCAGTGGCTGGTACCGGTTGCTCCTTTCTATGTTTAGTGCTTCCTTCAGGAGCTCTTTTAGAGCAGTTCTGGTGGTGACAAAATCTCTCAGCATTTGCTTGTCTGTAAAGGATTTTATTTCTCCTTCACTTAGGAAGCTTAGTTTGGCTGGATATGAAATTCTGGGTTGAAAATTATTTTCTTTAAAAATGGTGAATATTAGCCCCAACTCTCTTCTGTCTTGTAGAGTTTCTGCCAAGAGATCAGCTGTTAGTCTGTTGGGTTTCCCTTTGTGTGTAATCCGACATTTCATCTCAGGATACAAAATCAATGTGCAAAAATCACAAGCATTCGTATATACCAATAACAGACAAACAGAGGGCCAAATCATGAGTGAACTCTAATTCACAATTACTTCAAAGAGAATAAAATACCTAGGAATCCAACTTACAAGGGAAGTGAAGGACCTCTTCAAGGAGAACTACAAACCACTGCTCAATGAAGTAAAAGAGAATACAAAGCAATGGAAGAACATTACATGCTCATGGGTAGGAAGAATGAATATCAGAAAATGGCCATACTGCCAAAGGTAATTTATAGATTCAATGCCATCCCTATCAAGCTACCAATGACTTTATTCACAGAATTGGAAAAAACTACTTTAAAGTTCATATGAACCAAAAAAGAGCCCGCATTGCCAAGTCAATCCTAAGCCAAAAGAACAAAGCTGGAGGCATCAAGCTACCTGACTTCAAACTATACTACAAGGCTACAGTAACCAAAACAGCATGGTACTGGTACCAAAAGAGAGATATAGACCAATGGAACAGAACAGAGCCCTCAGATGTAATGCCACATATCTACAACCATCCGATCTTTGACAAACCTGACAAAAACAAGAAGTGGGGAAAGGATTCCCTATTTAATAAATGGTGCTGGGACAACTGGCTAGCCATATGTAGAAAGCTGAAACTGGATCCCTTCCTTATACCTTATACAAAAGTTAATTCAAGATGGATTAAAGACTTACATGTTAGACCTAAAGCCATAAAAACCCTAGAAGAAAACCTAGGCAATACCATTCAGGACATAGGCATGGGCAAGGACTTCATGTCTAAAACACCAAAAGCAATGGCAACAAAAGCCAAAATTGACAAATGAGATCTAATTAAACTAAAGAGCTTCTACACAGAAAAAGAAACTACCATCAGAGTGAACAGGCAACGTATAGAATGAGAGAAAAATTTTGCAATCTATTCATCTGACAAAGGGGTAATATCCAGAATCTACAATGAACTCAAACAAATTTCCAAGAAAAAAACAAACAAGCTCATCTAAAAGTGGGCAAAGGATATGAACAGACACTTCTCAAAAGAAGACATTTTATGCAGCCAACAGACACATTAAAAAAATGTTCATCATCACTGGCCATCAGAGAAATGCAAATCAAAACCACAATTAGTTACCATCTCACACCGGTTAGAGTAGCGATCATTAAAAAATCAGGAAACAACAGGTGTTGGAGAGGATGTGGAGAAATAAAAACACTTTTGCCCTGTTGGTGGGACTGTAAACTAGTTCAACCATGTGGAATTCAGTGTGGTGATTCCTCAGGGATCTAGAAGTAGAAATACCATTTGACCCAGCAATCCCATTACTGGGTATATACCCAAAGGATTATAAATCATGCTGCTATAAAGACACATGCACACGTATGTTTATTGTGGCACTGCTCACAATAGCAAAGACTTGAAACCAACCCAAATGTCGAACAATGATAGACTGGATTAAGAAAATGTGGCACATATACACCATGGAATACTATGCGGCCATAAAAAATGATGAGTTCATGTACTTTGTAGGGACATGGATGAAGCTGGAAACCATCATTCTCAGCAAACTATCACAGGACAAAGAACCAAACACCACATGTTCTCACTCATTGGTGGGAATTGAACAATGAGAACACATGGACACAGAAAGGGGAAAACATCATACACTGGGGCCTGTTGTGGGGTGGAGGAAGGGGGGAGGGATAGCTTTAGGAGATATACTTAATGTTAAATGACGAGTTACTAGTTGCAGCACACCAACATGGCACATGTATACATATGTAACTAACCTGCACATTGTGCACATGTACCCTAGAACTTAAAGTATAATTTTTTAAAAAAGGATATGAATGAGGAAAAAAAATGAGAAAAAAGTAATACCATCTCATACCTGTCTCATATTTCTGATATGATTAATAAGTCAGAAAGCAACAGATCCTCACAAGATTGCAGAGGAAAGGGAACACTTACACGGTTGGTGGAAATGTAAATTAGACCAGCTTCTGTGGAAAGCCGTTTTGAGATTTGTCAAAAAAC
The DNA here is from genome assembly GCF_029289425.2 of Pan paniscus. Classification (NCBI taxonomy): domain Eukaryota; kingdom Metazoa; phylum Chordata; class Mammalia; order Primates; family Hominidae; genus Pan; species Pan paniscus. The sequence continues at coordinate 42,918,852 of NC_073273.2, read as the reverse complement.
AAAAACAGAACTACCATTCGACCCAGCAATCCCATTACTCAGTATATGCTCAAAGGAATATACATTGTTCTATCATAAAGACACATGCATGTGTATGCTCATTGCACCACTATTCAAAATAGCAAAGATATGGAATCAACTTAGATGCCTCTTAAGAGCAGACTGAATAAAGAAAATGTGGTGAATATACACTTTGGAATACCATTAAACCACTAAAATAATGAGATCATGTTCTTTGCAGCTACATGGATGTAGCTGGAAACCATTATTCTAAGTGAATTAACACGGGAACAGGAAACAAAATACCACATGTTCTCACTTATAAGTGGGAGCTAAGCATTGAGTACACATGGACAGAAATGTGGGAACAATATACACCAACACCTACTTGAGGGTGGAGGGTGGGGATCAGAAAACTGCCTATGGGATACTACACTTCTTACCTGGGTGACAAAATAATCTGTACACAAAAACCCTATACGTGCAATTTATCTATTTAACAAACCTGTACATGAACTCTCTGATCCTAAAATAGAAGATGGAGAGAAAAAGTAAATAAATAAATAAATAAATAAATAAATAAATGTATGAGATTTAGATGAATGCTATATTTTACAACAAATGAAATACATATACTATTAGCAATGCAGAAATAAAGTTTTTGTTCAATTGTGCATTGAACAATTTATAAGGTGATTTCTGCAAAAGATAAGGCTACAAAATATGTCGGTTTTTCGCAGAGGTCATTGAAAAACTACTAAGATAATATTAACATATTTTATATAAATGTAGAAAAGTATAGAAAATATTTCATTCCAATGTATATTCCATTTTAATATTATATATATAATGTCATATTACTAGATGTTTTATATGTTTCATGGTAGATATAGATATTGGTATAACAAAGATACATAAGTTTTCATGGCTCAATAGTTCATTTCTTTTTAGCACCGAATAATATTCCATTGTTGATAAACTGATGATGAGGAAGGCCATACATGCATAGGCACGGGGGTCTGGGGAACTCTCTGTACCTTGTGTTCAGTTTTGCTATGAACTTAAAACTGCTGTAGAAAATAAAGTTTATTTAAAAATATTTACCAATCAAGCTAAATTATGAAAAAATAAATTTTGTTAAATCTAAAATATTTACTTTCTTAAAAAATGTATAATGTCATCTCCTTTGCTGAGACAAAGGGGAAAATTTAATTATTTTCTAAGAAGTGTGGGTATGAAGACTCTCCTCTTTAGGTCTCTAAAACTTTTTTGTCTGTTCCTTCTGTATAAGCAGGACTTTGGTTGCCTGGCTTCCCCCATCACTGGGCCATGTGGCCAGACAAAAGAAAGAGCAAAGTTCTTGAATTAAGTATTAGTTCTTTCCCCTGCTATTGGAGCCATGATGGAGTGAAAAGTGCTTTGTACAATGGAAAGGTGCAATGTTGAGTCAAACTTTTCTATTTATTCAGTTGACATCCTCTGAAGAAGCACCATGGTAAAGCTTGTGCTTCTGCAGAACGTGGACTAAAATTAGAATAAATGTGCAGTTCCTGCTGGTGTATGTCCAGCATTAGATGTCCCTCATGGATAAACTTACCAAAGAGAAACAGAAATCTGAGTATTTAATACATCTATCTTAAAAGCAAAACCCAATTATCACCAGTTTTAAATTTCCCTCTTTAAGAGAATTTCAAAAACAATTATATATGATATATATGTGTGTATATGTGTGTGTGTGTGTGTGTGTGTGTGTGTGTGTGTATACTTTTTATTTTTAGAGTTTGGCTTGTTGCCCAGGCTGGAGTGCAGTGGTGTGATCTTGGCTCACTGCAACTTCCACCTCTGGAGTTCAAATGATATTCCTGCCTCAGCCTCCTGGGATTACAAGCACCCACCACCACGCCCGGCTAATTTTTGCATTTTTAGTAGAGATGAGGTTTCTCCATATTGGCCAGGCTTGTCTCAAACTCTTGACCTCAGGTGATCTGCCTGCCTCAGCCTCCCAAAGTGCTGGGATACAAGCATGAGCCACCATGCCAGGCCAAAAAATGCAATTATATTTTGAAAAAATACTCAGATTCCCTCTTATTTTATTTGTAAGCATTGTTGTATCCATGTGACTTATGTCTGATTCCTCAGAAGTAGACCCTGAGAGGAAGGGCTCCCAAGAAACCTGTAGGAATGTTGGTGGAACCATCCAGGGTGGGGGAGGGGAGAAACATAAATCAAGCAAGGTGGGATCTCAGGCCAAGTTGTAGGGAATGAAAGTTTCATTTTGCATGACTTAAATCAGTGCCTGCACACAATCTTTTACACATTTTGAAAACAGTTAATGAAGATGATCGAATAGGAACAGCTCCAGTCTACAGCTTCCAGTGTGAGTGATGCAGAAGACGGGTGATTTCTGCATTTCCAACTGAGGTACTGGGTTCATCTCACTGGGGAGTGTTGGAAAGTGGGTGCAGGACAGTGGGTGCAGTGCATCGAGTGTGAGCTCAAGCAGGGCAAGACATCACCTCACCCAGGAAGCACAAGGGGTCAGGGAATTCCCTTTCCTAGTCAAAGAAAGGGGTGATGGACAGCACCTGGAGAATCAGGTCACTCCCACCCTAATTCTGTGCTTTTCCAATGGTCTTAGCAAATGGCACATCAGGAGATTATATCCCATGGCTGGCTCAGAGGATCCTATGCCCACGGAGTCTTGCTCATTGCTAGCACAGCGGTCTGAGATCAAACAGCAAGGTGGCAGTGAGGCTGAGGGAGGGGGGTTCACCATTGATGAGGCTTGAGTAGGTAAACAAAGCAGCTGGGAAGCTCGAACTGGGTAAAGCCCACCGCAGCTCAAGGAGGCCTGCCTGTCTCTGTAGACCCCATCTCTGGGAGCAAGTCATAGCCAAACAAAAGACAGCAGAAACCTCTGCAGACTTAAATTTCCCTGTCTGACAGCTTTGAAGAGAGTAGTGATTCTCCCAGCATGCAGCTGGAGATCTGATAATGGACAGACTGCCTCCTCAAGTGTGTCCCTGACCCCTGAGTAGCCTAACTGGGAGGCATTCCCAGTAGGGGCAGATGGACACCTCACACAGCTGGGTACTTCTCTGAGACAAAACTTCCAGAGGAATGATCAGGCAGCAACATTTGCTGTTCACCAATATATGCTGTTCTGTAGCCTCCACTGCTGACACCAAGGTAAACAGATCCTGGAGTGGACCTCCAGCAAACTCCAACAGATTTTCAGCTGAGGGTCCTGACTGTTGGAAGGAAAACTAACAAACAGAAAGGACATCCACACCAAAACTCCATTCGTAGGTCACCATCATCAAAGACCAAAGGTAGATAAAACCACAAAGATGGGGAATAAACAGAGCAGCAAAACTGGAAACTCTAAAAATCAGAGCACCTCCCCTCCTCCAAAGGAACAGAGCTCCTCACCAGCAATGGAACAAAGCTGGATGGAGAATGACTTTGACACATTGAGAAAATAAGTCTTCAGAAGATCAAACTACTCCAAGCTAAAGGAGGAAGTTCAAACCCATGGCAAAGAAGTTAAAAAGCTTTAAAAAAAATTAGATGAATGGATAACTAGAATAACCAATGCAGACAAGTCCTTAAAGGACCTGATGGAGCTGAAAACCATGGCAAGAGAACTACGTGATGAATGCACAAGCCTCAGTAGCTGATTTGATCAACTGGAAAAAAGGGTATCGGTGATGGAAGATCAAATGAATGAAATGAAGTAAGAAGAGAAATTTAGAGAAAAAAGAAGAAAAAGAAATGAACAATGCCTTCAAGAAATATGGGACAATGTGAAAAGACCAAATCTACATCAGACTGGTGTACCTGAAAATGACGGGGAGAATGGAACAAAATTGGAAAACACTCTGCAGTATATTACCCAGGAGAACTTCCCCAATCTAGCAAGGCAGGCCAACATTCAAATTTGGGAAATACAGAGAATGCCACAAAGATACTCCTCGAGAAGAGCAACTTCAAGACACATAATTGTCAGATTCACCAAAGCTGAAATGAAGGAAAAAATATTAAGCACAGCCAGAGTGAAAGGTCGGGTTGCCCACAGAGGGAAGCTCATCAGACTAACAACTGATCTCTCAGCAGAAACTCTACAATCCAGAAGACAGTGGGGGCCAATATTCAACATTCTTAAAGAAAAGAATTTTCAACCCAGAATTTCATATCCAGCCAAACTACGCTTCATAAGTGAAAGAGAAATAAAATCCTTTACAGACAAGCAAATGCTGGAAGATTTTGTCACCACTAGGCTTGCCTTACAAGAGCTCTGAAAGAAGCAATAAACATGGAAAGGAACAACTGGTACCAGCCACTGCAAAAACATGCCAAATTGCAAAGACCATCAAGGCTAGGAAGAAACTACATCAACTAACAAGCAAAATAGCCAGCTAACATCATAATGACAGGATCAAATTCACACATAACAATATTAACCTTAAATGTAAATGGGCTAAATTCTCCAATTAAAAGACACAGACTGGAAAATTGGATAGAGTCAAGACCCATCAGTGTGCTGTATTCAGGACACCCAACTCACTTGCAGAGACACACATAGGCTCAAAATAAAGGGATGGAGGAAGACCTATCAAGCAAATGGAAAAGAAAAAAAGGCATGGGTTGCAATCCTAGTCTCTGATAAAACGGACTGTAAACCAACAAAGAACAAAAGGGACAAAGAAGGCCATTACATAAAGGTAAAGGGAGCAATTCAAAAAGAAGAGCTATCTACCCTAACTACATATGCACCCAATACAGGAACACCCAGACTCACAAAGCAAGTCCTTAGAGACCTAGCAAGAGACTTAGACTCCCACACAATAATAATGGGAGATTTTAACACCCCACTGTCAACATTAGACAGATCAACGTGACAGAAAGTTAAGAAGGATATCCAGGAATTGAATTCAGCTCTGCACCCAGGAGACCTAATAGACATTTACAGAACTTTCCATGCCAAATCAACAGAATGTATATTCTTCTCAGCGCCACACCACACTTATTCCAAAATTGACCGCATAGTTGGAAGTAAAGCTCTCCTCAGCAAATACAAAAGAACAGAAATTATTGCAGTCTTTTAGACCACATTGCAATCAAACTAGAACTCAGGATTAAACTCACTCAAAACCGCTCAACTACATGGAAACTGAACAACCTGCTCCTGAATGACTACTGGGTACATAACAAAATGAAGGCAGAAATAAAGATGTTCTTTGAAACCAATGAGAAAAAAGAAACAACATACAAGAATCTCTGGGACACATTCAAAGCAGTGTGTAGAGGGAAATTTATAGCACCAAATGCCCACAAGAGAAAGCAGGAAAGATCTAAAATTGACACCCTAACATCACAATTAAAAGAACTAGGGAAGCAAGAGCAAACACATTCAAAAGCTAGCAGAAGGTAAGAAATAACTAAAATCAGAGCAGAACTGAAGGAAATAGAGACACAAAAAACCCTTCAAAAAATCAATGAATCCAGGAGCTGGTTTTTTGAAAAGATCAACAACATTGATAGACAACTAGCAAGACTAATAAAGAAGAAAACAGAGATGAATTAAATAGACGCAATAAAAAATGATAAAGGGGATATCACCACTGATCCCACAGAAACACAAACTACCATCAGAGAATACTATAAACACCTCTATGCAAATAAGCTAGAAAATCTAGAAGAAATGGATAAATTTCTCAACACATACACCTTCCCAAGACTAAACCACGAATAAGTTGAATCTCTGAATAGATCAATAACCGGCTCTGAAATTGAGGCAATAATTAACAGATTACCAACCAAAAAAAGTTCAGGAACAGATGGATTCACAGCTGATTTCTACCAGAGGCACAAGGAGGAGCTGGTATCATTCCTTCTGAAACTATTCCAATCAATAGAAAAAGAGGAAAACCTCCCTAACTCATTTTATGAGGCCAATATCATCCTGATACCAAACCTGGCAGAGACATAAGAAAAAAAGAGAATTTTAGACCAATAACCCTGATGAACATCAATGCAAAAATCCTCAATAAAATACTGGCAAACTGAATCCAGCAGCATATCAAAAAGCTTATCCCCCACAATAAAGTTGGCTTCATCCCTGGGATGCAAGGTTTGTTCAACATACGTAAATCAATAAACATAATCCAGCATATAAACAGAACCAACAACAAAAAAACTCATTATTATCTCAATAGACGCAGAAAAGACCTTTAACAAAATTCAACAACACTTCATGTTAAAAACTCTCAATAAATTAGGTATTGATGGGACGTATCTCAAAATAATAAGAGCTACCTATGACAAACCCTTAGCCAATATCATACTGAATGGGCAAAAACTGGAAGAATTCTCTTTGCAATTTGGCACAAGACAAGGATGCTCTCTCTCTCACCACTCCTATTCAACATAGTGTTGGAAGTTCTGGCCAGGGCAATTAGGCAGGAGAAGGAAATAAAAGGTATTCGATTAGGAAAAGAGGAAGTAAAATTGTCCCTGTTTGCAGACGACATGACTGTATATCTAGAAAACCCCATTGTCTCAGCCCAAAATCTCCATAAGCTGATAAGCAACTTCAGCAAAGTCTCAGGATACAAAATCAATGTGCAAAAATCACAAGCATTCTTATACAGCAACAACAGACAAACAGAGAGCCAAATCATGAGTGAACTCCCATTCACAATTTCTTCAAAGAGAATAAAATACCTAGGAATCCAACTTACAAGGGATGTGAAGGACCTCTTCAAGGAGAACTACAAACCACTGCTCAAGGAAATAAAGATGATAGAAATAAATGGAAGAACATTCCATGTTCATGTGTAGGAAGAATCAATATCGTGAAAATGGCCATACTGCCCAAGGTAATTTACAGATTCAATGCCATTCCCATCAAGCTACCAATGACTTTCTTCACAGAATTGGAAAAATCTACCTTAAAGTTCATATGGAACCAAAAAATAGCCCACATTGCCAAGTCAATCCTAAGCCAAAAGGACAAAGCTGGAGGCATCACATTACCTGACTTCGAACTGTACTACAAGTCTACAGTAACCAAAACAGCATGGTACTGGTACTGTACATGGTACATGGTACTGGTACATGGTACTGGTATCAAAACAGAGATATAGATATAGATCAATGGAACAGAAGAGAGCCCTTAGAAATAATGTCGCATATCTACTGATCTTTGACAAACCTGACAAAAACAAGCAATGGGGAAAGGGTTCCCTATTTAATAAATGGTGCTGGGAAAACTGGCTAGCCATATGTAGAAAGCTGAAAGTGGATCCCTTCCTTAAACCTTATACAAAAATCAATTCAAGGTGGATTAAAGACTTAAATGTTAGACCAAAAACCATCAAAACCCTAGAAGAAAACCTAGGCAATACCATTCAGGACATAGGCATGGGCAAGGACTTCATGTCTAAAACACCAAAAGCAATGGCAACAAAAGCCAAAATTGACAAATGGGATCTAATTAAACTGAAGAGCTTCTGCGCAGCTAAAGAAACTACCATCAGAGTGAACAGGCAACCTACAAAATGGGAGAAAATTTTCACAACCTACTCATCTGACAAAGGGCTAATATCCATAATATACAATGAACTCAAACAAATTTACAAGAAAAAAACAGACAACCCCATCAAAAAGTGGGTGAAGGGCATGAACAGACACTTCTCAAAAGAAGACATTTATGCAGCCAAAAAACACATGAAAAAATGCTCACCATCACTGGCCATCAGAGAAATGCAAATCAAAACCACAATGAGATACCATCTCACACCACTTAGAATGGCTATCATTAAAAAGTCAGGAAACAACAGGTGCTGGAGAGGATGTGGAGAGATAGGAACACTTTTACACCGTTGGCAGGACTGTAAACTAGTTCAACCATTGTGGAAGTCAGTTTGGCGATGCCTCAGGGATCTAGAACTAGAAATACCATTTGACCCAGCCATCCATTACTGGGTATATACCCAAAGGATTATAAATCATGCTGCTATAAAGACACATGCACACGTATGTTTATTGTGGCACTATTCACAATAGCAAAGACTTGGAACCAACCCAAATGTCCAACGATGATAGACTGGATTAAGAAAATGTGGCACATATACACCATGGAATACTACGCAGTCATAAAAAATTATGAAGTCATGTCCTTTGTAGGGACATGGATGAAATTGGAAATCATCATTCTCAGTAAACTATTACAAGAACAAAAAACCAAACACCACATATTCTCACTCATAGCTGGGAATTGAACAATGAGATCACATGGACACAGGAAGGGGAACATCACACTCTGGGGACTGTTGTGGGGTGGGGGCACGGGGGAGGGATAGCATTGGGAGATATACCTAATGCTAGATGATGAGTTAGTGGGTGCAGCGCACCAGCATGGCACATGTATACATATGTAACTAACCTGCACATTGTGCACATGTACCCTAAAACTTAAAGTATAATAATAATACATTAAAAAATAAAAACTCTCAATAAATTAGGTATTGATGGGACGTATCTCAAAATAATAAGAGCTAGCTATGACAAACCCACAGCCAATATCATACTGAATGGGCAAAAACTGGAAGCATTCTCTTTGCAATTTGGCACAAGACAGGGATGCTCTCTCTCTCACCACTCCTATTCAACATAGTGTTGGAAGTTCTGGCCAGGTGAATCAGGCAGGAGAATAAAATAAATCATATTCAATTAGGAGAAGAGGAAGTCAAATTGTCCCTGTTTGCAGATGACATGATTGTATATCTAGAAAACCCCATCATCTCAGTCGAAAATCTCCTTAATCTGATATGCAATTTCAGCAAAGTCTCAGGATATAAAATCAATGTGCAAAAATCACAGTCTTATACACCAATAACAGACAAACAGAGAGCCAAATCATGAGTGAACTCCCATTCACAATTGCTTCAAAGATAATAAAATACCTAGGAATCCAACCTACAAGGGACATGAAGGACCTCTTCAAGAAGAACTACAAACCACTGCTCAACGAAATAAAAGAGGATACAAACAAATGGAATAACATTCCATGCTCATGGGTAGGAAGAATCAATATCGTGAAAATGGCCATACTGCCCAAGGTAATTTACAGATTCAATGCCATCCCCATCAAGCTACCAATGACTTTCTTCAAAGAATTGGAAAAAACTACTTTAAAGTTCATATGGAACTAAAAAAAGCCCACATTTCCAAGTCAATCCTAAACGAAAGGAACAAAGCTGGAGGCATCACGCTACCTGACTTCAAACTATGCTACAAGTCTGCTGTAACCAAAACAGCATGGTACTGGTACCAAAACAGAGATATAGACTAATGGAACAGAAAAGAGCCCTCAGAAACAATGCCACGTATCTACAACTATCTGATCTTTGACAAACCTGACAAAAACAAGCAATAGGGAAAGGATTCCCTATTTAATAAATGATTCTGGGAAAATTGGCTAGCCATATGTAGAAAGCTGAAACTGGATCCCTTCCTTACACCTTACACAAAAATTAATTCAAGATGGGTTAAAGATTTAAATGTTTGACCTAAAACCATAAAAACCCTAGAAGAAAACCTAGGCAATACCATTCAGGACATAGGCATGGGCAAAGACTTCATGTATAAAACACCAAAAGCAATGGCAACAAAAGCCAAAATTGACAAATGAGATCTACTTAAACTAAAGAGCTTCTGCACAGCAAAAGAAACAACCATCAGAATGAACAGGCAACCCACAGAATGGGAGAAAGTTTTTGCAATCTACTCATCTGACAAAGGGCTAATATCCAGAATCTACAATGAACTCAAACAAATTTACAAGAAAAAAAAAAACAACCCCGACAAAAAGTGGGTAAAGGATATGAACAGACACTTCTCAAAAGAAGACATTTATGCAGCCAAAAAACACATGAAAAAATGTTTATCACCACTGGCCATCAGAGAAATGCAAATCAAAACCACAATGAGATACCATCTCACACCAGTTAGAATGTTGATTATTATAAAGTCAGGAAATAACAGGTGCTGGAGAGGACGTGGAGAAATAGGAACACTTTTACACTGTTGGTGAGACTGTAAACTAGTTCAACCATTGTGGAAGTCAGTGTGACAGTTCCCCAGGGGTCTAGAACTAGAAATACCATTTGACCCAGCCATCCCATTAATGGATATATACCCATAGGATTATAAAACATGCTGCTATAAAGATACATGTACACGTATGTTTATTGTGGCACCATTCATAATAGCAAAGACTTGGAACCAGCCCAAATGCCTAAAAATCATAGACTGGATTAAGAAAATGTGGCACATATACACCAAGGAATACTATGCAGACATAAAAAATGATGAGGTCACGTCCTTTGTAGGGACATGTATGAAGCTGGAAACCATCACTCTTAGCAAACTATCACAAGGACAAAAACCAGACACCACATGTTTTCACTCATAGGTGGGAATTGAACAATGAGAACCCCTGAACACAGGAAGGGGAACATCACACACTGAGACCTGTTGTGGGGTGTGGGGAGCAGGTAGGGATAGCATTAGGAGATATACCTAATGTTAAATGATGAGTTGATGGGTACAGGCAAACAACATGGAACATGTATACATATGTAACTAACCAGCACATTGTTCACATATATCCTAAAACTTAACATATAATTTTTTAAAAAGCAGGAAACAGAAATAAGAATGGAAGGATCTCCAAGATATTACTAAATAAAAGACAGGAAAATGTAAAAAAAAATCATTTTATAATTAGCTTTATAATGCACAATCACACATTTGGCAGATTTATGTAGTCCCTAAATTTTCCACTTTGAATCATTATCATGCCAATTATATTAAAGAGATATTCCTGAAAAAAATAAAAAAACAAACACAGTTACCATCATTTTATCTCAGCATTCTGTGTGCAATTAACAGCAATTTTCTCATAATTAACTAATGGATTCTCTTCATGAGTTCACTCCCAAATTGTTGGCCATATCTGGTCTCTAGCCTAGAATCCATCATTTCTGCACAGAAAGATAAATGTGGGGGTCTGTCCTACCAATGCTGACCCAATGAAATATGAATAATGTGCACTGACACAAATATTCTGTTTTGCCAGTTGAGCGGAGCTAAGAGGCTGCTTACAGACTCCAAGCAGAGTGCTGTAAAGAGTAGCAGCTGCAACAAGCTAGTTAGATAAACTACCCCAAATTCCTTTGTATCTACTTTAATCTGTTTAACTAAAGGTAAATGGACTAGGCTGCCTTCAGCCAGATATATTACTAAAGTTTTGCAAACTCTCAGGCCTTCCAAGAGGGTTTGTGGCTATTATAACTAAAATTTTTCCCAACAGCCGGACTGAACTCCCTGTATAAAATTTCAGTTTTTTTCCAATTTGTTGATATATTACTCCATTCCTCCCTCATAAATTTTCATGCTAAGTTTTCTAAAGCTTGGTCCCTAAATTATGTCCTAGGTATAGAAGAACCAAGAACAGGTAATATATCATGTTCCTTAGCCCACATGTGGTTATCTAGGCCTGTTATGTTATACAGTCTTGTCTTGCTGATCACCTAGTTTTATTCTTGAAAGGTAAGTTCCCTTGAATCTACTTTTCCAAACCTTTACTCATTCTATGGTCTTTGTAAAAAGGATTTCTGCACTTTTCATAGTACTGCAGAGCTACATCTTGAATTATAAACACACATGTAAAATCATCTGCATAAACTTTATAAAATTTATCGGGGAAAAAAGAATGGGGAGAAATGAAAATAAATCAACCTCACAGGACACTCAACATTCATCCTAAGGGCAGCCTATCCCCTTGACCTTCTTCATCATAGTTGTTTGGTGCCTCTTGTCCTAGAATCACATAAACCGTAGATTAGAGTTCCCTTAACTGCTCTGTAGATAACAACTTCAACATTATGAAACAAGTTTTCCCTTTGAGATTTTTTTTCAGGTCCTGCATACTGATGAAACTACTAATGCCAGCTGGTCTGAAGCACACCACAAGAAGCTAACTCACCAAAGAATGCAGTTTCCATATCCTGAGGATTTTATGCTCCTTACCCTAAGCAGTCAATGACCCCAATTTCCCAGCCTCTTATCCTCTACAATCCCCTGAAAAACTACAGCTCAGAACTCCACAAGGAGACAGATTTGAGGGTTTCCTCCCATTTTCTCACTCAGTGTCCTACATTTATTAAGCTCTTTCTCTGCTGCAAACCCTGCTGTCTCAGAGTATTGGTTTTTTTACTGTACAGTGGACATTCGGCCCCAGTGGTCCTATAACACATAGTTCAAGACAGCTGTTGTTGGGTAAGTCAGGTCCTGCTTGTATGTCTCCCCATTCAGCGAGCTGCAAATAACAACATACACCTGTAAATCAGAGTCAAGTGAGTTTCATTAATGACTAACTCAAGGCTCCTTTAACCTATTTACAACCAAGACGGTGGCCCACTGTGAGTCTCATGAGTCTCACAGTGGGCCGCCGTCTTGGTTTTAAATAGGTTAATGACTCCAAGGATCATTTTCTCAGACTTGGACTCTCTTTCATGGTGAATGTGTTTTATAGCATTCTTTTTTACAAAAATGTAATGAAAACCACTGATAACGAACACTGACAATGAATGCTCAAATAATTTTCAAACACGTATTTGAGGCTGTAACTGTAATATAAAACAGAAATGTAACAGAAAAGCAACTTCTCTTACTTTAAAACACTATGGCATTTTAATAGGTAAATGGTAAGGTAGGGATGGAAAAAAAGACCCACAGGTTTGCTTTAGATAGAATCATTGAGATAGATACCAGAACTGCCAACACTGGTGTGTTGTGTTGGCAACTCAAATAGCAGCAGGAGGATTTCCATAGATAGTGTTTTCCAAAGTGGTGACTAGTTCTTGATCAGGTTCTGATCAAGGCAACTGACTGCAGTCCTCTGTTTCCACTGGTTTGCTTTCTTGTGAATTTCATCTTGATTAAAACTGTTCAAACGTGGATGGAACTGGAGGTCATTACATTAAGTGAGATAAGCCAGTCACTGGAGAACAGCACATATTCTCACTCCTGTGTGGGAACTCAAAAAAGTGGAGCTCATGTAGATAGAATGTAGAATGGGGATTACCAGAGTCTGGGGAGAGAAGTCTCACAGTGGGCCACCATCATGAGTCTCAAAATGGGCTGCCATCTTAGTGGTAAATAGGTTAATAGAGACTTGCTTTAGTCCGTGATGAAACCCACTTGAATATGTGTTGAATACCTAGAATAGACAGCCACAGTAGGTGTCCATTAATTTCAAAAATTAGTATTTGCAAGCAAATTTATTCAGATGAGAAGTCTTCATGAAAACTAACCTTCTTGGGTAAGCAGGATGAAGCTGTTTGTGAGTATAATGGTGAGTCATTGAATGAATATATTCCTACCTAATAGATTATAACTTATGTCCTAGCTTATTGAGGCAAATTATAAAAATATTTTTAAGAACAACCATTTATCACACAATGTTTGGACTATTGCAAATTTCTTGTTTCTTGCTGTCAAAATTAAATCTGTGGCATGTACTCAATGATCCTTCATGGAGGGAACTCCCCTTACTATTTTTAATTTTCAGTTTATTTTTAATTGACAAATAATAATTTCATGTATTTATGCGTTAAAAGGTGATTTTTTACACATTTATACATTGTGTATTTAACAAATCATGCTAATTAAAATAATCATCACTTCACATATTTGTCATTTCTTTATGGTGAGATCATTTGAAATCCAATTCTTAGAGAAATTTAAAAATATACAGTATATTATTAACTACAGTCACTGATATAGTTTGACTCTGTGATTCCACTCAAATATCATGTCAAATTGTAATCCCCAGTGTTGGAGGAGGGGCCTGGTGAGAGGTGGTTGAATCATGGGAGTGGACTTCCTTCTTGCTCCTCTTGTGATAATCAGGGAGTTCTCATGAGATCTGATGGTTTAAAAGTCTGTGGCACTTCCCCCCTCACTCCTTCTCTCTCCTCCATCACAATGGTAAGACATGCTTGCTTCCCCTTCATCTTCCAACAAGATTGTATGTTTCCTGAGGCCTCCCCAGCCATGCCTCCTGCATAGCCTGCAGAACCAGGAGCCAATTACACCTCTTTTATGTATAAATTACTCAGTCTCACATAGTTCTTTATAGCAACGCCAGAACAGACAAATACACTCACCTCATTGTGCAACAGATCACCAGAACTTATCCTTCCTGCCTAATTGAAACTTTGTACCCTTTGAACAATATACACTGCATGTCCCCATCCTCTACCATCCACCATTCTACTCTCTACTTCTGTGAGTTTGACTTTTTTAGTTTCCACATATGAGGGAGGTTATGCAATTTTTGTTTTCCTGCCAACTTCCGGGGCATGGAATGGTATGTGGATGGTAGACATACCCCAAATTGGCTACAGAGCTCTGGAGAGAAACCTTGAAGACAACTTAAGCGCATTTTGGAATCTGGCTCTGAGGCACACAGCAGGCTTAATGGGTCTTTAATTACAACCATTGGAGAACCAGGATAATATTCCTCCCTGCCTTTGTCCACTTGGGCTTCTATAATAAAATATCATGCACTGAGTGGCTAAAGCAACAATCATCAATTTCTCATGCCTCTGGAGAGCGGAAGTCCAAGATATGGATGTCAGCAGATCCAGTGGCTGGAAAGGACTCTCTTTTTGGTTTTCAGATGGCTACCTTCTTGTGTCTGCAAATGGTGGTGGGGGAGAGAGGGTGGAGAACAAGCTCTCTTGTCTCTCTGATTATAAAGGCACTAATCCCATCATGAGGGCTCCATTCTCATGACCTGTTTTTCAAAGTCCCCATCTTCAAATACCATCTGTCTTAGTCTTACAGGCTGCTATAATGAATACACTATAAAATGGGTGGCTTATAAGCAACATAAATTTATTCCTTCCAGTTCTGGAGGCTGGAAGTCCAAGATCAAGTTGTGGCAGATTTAGTGTCTGGTGAGGACTGTTCTCCTAGTTCATGGATGGTGCTATGTCCATTCTGGTTTATAGATGACATTATGTTCTTCCTGTGTCCTCACATGGTGGAAAGGGTGAGGGAGCTCTCTGGTTCCCTTTTCATAAGGAAACTCATTCCATCCATGAGGCTCCATCCTCATGACCTCACCACCTCCCAAAAGCACCACCTCCTAACACGATCACCTTGGAGGTGAAATTCCAATATGTGAAATTTGGAGGGCAGATATTCAGATCATAGAACCATGATAGTAAAAATTGGGATTCCAAAACATATAAATTTGGGGAAGTTGAGATAAACATTCATTCCATTGCATCCCCTACCTGCCCTGTGTAAAGAGAATGCATGCCTATTGAATTCAGATGCCTGCCTATCTAACTGGCATTTTCACTTGCGGGGTATGGATGGTACACATGCCCCAAACTGGCTACAGAGCTGTGGGCAGAAAGCTTGAAAGCAGCTTGAGGGCATTTTGGAATCTGGCTCTGAGGCACACAGCAGACTTAATGAGTCTTTAATGACAAGCAGAGACTTGGAGGTGGAGGGTGATTTTCTACACAGCAGATGAGAATGAACTTCTCTCCAACATTTGTTTGGATGAAGCAACTCAAGCCATCCATGAGATCAAATGCCCTGGCATGTCAATACCCAGCTGATTGGAAAGTCTTCTGGGAAAGAATGAACCTTCTCATTCCCCATCTGGCAGGCTTCTGATGCCACTGCACCATTGGAGGTTCCTAAAATGCTCATCAACACAATTCACTGGCAGCTCATTTTACCTAGGATTTGACCCTCAACATTACTGAGTTGGGGGAGAAAAACTTTCCACTTCTCAGGTAGGAGACCAGAATTGGGCCATGAACAGAGGAAGTGGGAAGCCCTGCCATCTGTAGCAATGGGACTGGTTTCTTGGGAAAAACTTGGTTTTACAAGGTTTAGAAAATCTGCTCATCAGAACTACCATCTCATCCAGCAATCCCACTTACTGTGTATCTACCCACAGGAAAATAAATCATTCTATCCAAAAGATACCTGCACTCACCCGTTTATCATAGCACTAGTCACAATAGCAAAGATATGGAATCAACCTAAGTTGATTCCTCTCAAAATGTAAGTGTCCATCAGTGCATGAATGGATAAAGAAAATGTGGCATATATACACACCATGTGTATTAATCTGTTCTCACACTGCTGATAAAGACATACCCAAGACTGGGTAATTTATAAAGGAAAGAGGTTTTAATGGACTTACAGTTCTATATGGCTGGGGAGGCCTTATAGTCATGGCAGAAGAGCAGGGTATGTCTTACATGGCATCAGGCAAGAAGAGAATGAGAACCAAGCAAAAAGTGCAACCCCTTATAAAACCATCAGATCTCGTGAGATTTATTCACTACTATGTAGACATTATGAGGGAGACTGCCCCCTTGATTCAATTATCTCCTACTGGATCTCTCCTGCAACACATGGGCATTATGGCAGCTACAATTCAAGATGATATTTGTGTGGGGACACAGCCAAACCATATCTCCACGGAATATTACACAGCCCTCCAAATGAATTAAATCATGACTTTTGCAGCAACATGGATAGAACTGGAGTATATTATCCTAAGTGAAACAACTCAAAAACAGAGAGATAAACACCCCATATTCTCACTTATAATAAGTGGGAGCTAAACATTGTGTAGACATGGACATAGACAGTGGAATAAGAGACATTGGAGACTGGGAAAGGAGGGAGGGGAGAGGAAGGCGAGGGATGAGAAATTACCCAGTGGATACAATGTACGCTATTTGAGTGATAGTTACAGTAAAAGCCCAGACTTCAGCACTGTGCAAACTCTCCATGTAACAGAACTGCACTGGTATCCCCTAAGTCTATAAAAATAAAAAAAAACTTTTAAAAAATTACAAATAAGAGGCTAGGTGTTGTGGCTCATGCCAGTAATCCCAGCACTTTGGGAGGCTGAGGCTAGTGGATTGCTTGAGTTCAGGAGTTTGAAAGCAGCCCAGGTAACATGGAAAAACTGCATCTCTACAAAAAATACAAAATAATTAGCCAAGCAGGTGGTGCATGACTGTAGTACCAGCTTCTTGGGAGGCTGAGGTGGGAGGATTTCTTGTACCCAGGAGATCAATGCAGTGAGCCAAGGTCACACCACTGCACTTCAGCCTGGGAAATAGAGGGAGACCCTGTCTCAAAAAATGAAAATAAAAGTAAAAATACACAACCTTACCTTATTCTTAAATATCCATTGCTATTTGAGTCTAGGAGGGCTGTGCCTCCTGGGGTAAACATGTACCAGCATCTATCTGCAAGGAACTGGGAATAGGCATTTCTTATAAATACTCAACCTTCTGCTCAAGTCTCCAGGGGTCCTTTTCCTCTTTGGGTAGCAGGGTGAGTGTCCATGATTTGCTGACGCTGCAAGCTCCCCCATGTCCAGCTGCTCTGTGATATTTATTTTCCACCTCCGATAATTAACCTCATCCTCCTCTCGAAATGTAAGCAGCAGGCAGCTTTAGAAAGATGGTGCAGATTTGCAGATTGCAGGCTTCAACATGCAGGACCTTGTCGAGTGCGTTCAAAGGCTGGTTTGATTGAAGGAGATTTTTGATGGCGCAGTGATTCAGGGCAGCTACAGAGGTACCACTGGATGGTGGAAAGCCACCGTGGAACGAAAGTCTCTGCAGGAATCAGCTGAGTGGCCTTGAATTAGAAAGGGATGTGGGGCAGATGTAAGGAGTTGACACTGAATTTGCACAATGCTGCCTTGTGTGTTTTCTTGCCTGTCTCCACGACCCCTCTCGAAAGCCACCTGGAAATACTGGACGCATAAACTTGGCATGGATTTAACATCATGCTAGCTGGCAGAACTCAGTGATCCCTGAGCTAAGCCAAAGGGGTAATAAATTAAAGACATGCTATGTTGGAAAGAGCTGCCGGGGGAAGCAGATTTATCAACGCGAGGGATGTCTGTAGGCACAGCGGACATTGTCAGCTCCCACCATTCCCCAGACACACTGGGACAGGAAGAGTAAGCTCATTTTTAGATCTGTAATTCATCTCGGGGGTTTTACTCTGCTACTCTAGCAAGCTCTAAGTGACAAGAATAATTTCTCTTTCGGCACAAACAGTTCTATTACAAAGGTGATCTCTCTTGGCTTCTAGTATAAGCCCACTGCTACTGCCACAAATGAATGACCCAGTAAAACGATTTATCTCTGCAGAATGGTGGCACTGCATAAACTGGAGTTAAAAAGTTTCAAAAGGGGCAGTTCACGCACACTTTCTTTACTACTCAGAAGGTATGGTAATGTTTCTGACTGTAGAGTATATCTACATGTTTATTTGGTGAAAAATAAGAGAACTGGATTGATTATTTAATTTATCCATTTGTTTTCATGAAATAGACTCTGTTTGGTACAAAAGCATCACAGTGAATAAAAAAAGAAAATATACAATGTATCGTGACAGTCTGAGTTCAGGCGCAGAGATGAACTTGGCTATTACATCTAAAGAGGAATTTCCATCCTAAAAAGCAAAGTGCTCTGATGCAAAGACCCTGTTACCTTAATGCTGTGCTTTTAGACAAGTTGGGAAGGCAACTGTGAGTACGACAGGCCCCACATCTCCCGAAGCTACCATAGAATCTGATATTCTGAATAAGGACAAGGAGTCTTTGTTCTTATAGAACTAGTCTGCAGTTTGCAAGACTCTACAATGCTAAACAGACATAGAAATCACATAAATTGGCTAGGCACAGTGGTTCATGCCTATAATCTCAGTAGTTTTGGAAGCCAAGGTGGGAGGATCCCTTGAACCCAGGAGTTTAAGACCAGCTTGGGCAACATAGCAAGGCCCCATTTCTACCAAAAAATAAAAATAAAAAATTATCCAAGTGTGGTGGTACATGCCTGTGGTCATAGCTACTTGGGAGGCTGAGATGGAAGAATTGCTTGAGCCTAGGAATTCAAGACCAGCCTGGGGAACATAGTGAGTCCTCATCTCTATTTTTAAAAAATGAAAATTAAAAAAAAAAGATGTACGTTCTATTTGGGGAACTGAGGTTGGAGGATCACTTCGGTTCAGGAGATCGACAGCTATGATCATGCCACTGCACTCCAGCCTGGATGACAGAGCAAGACCCTGTGTCTAAGAAAGAAGAAAGGGGAGGAGGAGAAGGAGGAGGAGGAGGAAGAAAAACAATAAATTTTTAAAAATGGCCATTTGCCTGTAGTATCAGCTACTTGGAAGGCTGAAGTGGGAAGATCACTTAAACCTAGGAATTTGAGGTTACAGTCAGCTGAGGTTACAGTGAGCTGAGGTTATAGTGATCTATGGTCACACACTGCACTTCAGCTTAGATGACAGAGAACCCATCACTGGAGAAAAGTAAATACATAAACAAAATGAAAATAAAATGGCCTCCAAGTATAGTGCTAAGTATTGTCCAGTCTTCCTAAGTGCAAGAAAGAAAGCTATGATGTGCCTTACACAGAAAATACTTTTGTTAGGGAAGCTTCATTCAGGCATGAATTATAGCACTGTTGGCCACGAGTTTCAGGGTTCAGTATTCATTAATTCAGTCTGTGGTGATTTTATAGAATAAAACACCTCAGAAATGAGTGTATATTCACAATTGCAAACTATAGAACCAGCCTAAATACCTATCAACCAATGAATGAATGAAGGAAATGAGATATATATATATCTGTATCTATCTATCTATCTATCTATCTATCTATCTATCTATCTATCTAACACACCACAGAATACTATTGTATCTATCTATCTATCTATATATAACTATCTATATATATCTATATATATATAACTAACTATCTGTATCTATATATATATAACACACCACGGAATACTACTTAGTCATAAAAAGGAACAAAATAATGGCATTCGCATCAACAGGGATGGAGTTGGAGACCAGTATTCTTATTCTAAGTGAAGTAACTTAGAAATGGAAAACGAAACATCATATGTTCTCACTCATAAATGGGAGCTAAGCATGAGGATGCAAAGGCATAAGAATGATATAATGGACTCTGGGGACTCAGGGAAAGGGTGGAAGAGGGGTGATGGATAAAACACTACACATTGGGTACAGTGTACACTGCTCGGAAGACAGGTGCAACAAAATCTCAAAAATAACCATTAAAGAACTTATTAATGTAATCAAACATGACCTGTTTCCCCAAAAACGTATCGAGCTAAGAAAAATAGTTTTTAAAAAATGAGTGTGTGGTACACATAAATATATCAATATATATCACAATGATATATAATCATGTTCAGGATTATATATAAGACAAAAATAACACAAAATAAGTGTGATATATATCCAACATGTTTATTTTATATATAAATATAAAATAGTATACATAATAATATACATTATATATTATACATAAAATATAATATATATTTATTTATATCTTCATTTTATATATCTAAAATATATATTTTATGTACTAAAATATATACTATATATAATTATTGTATATTATATACTATATATTTTATGTATCTTATATACGCAATAAAGATATACATAATAATATATTTTTATATATAAAATAAACATATATTGGATATGCAAAGGATAAGAATGACACAATGGTCTTTGGGGACTCGGGGGAAAGGATGGAAAGTGGGTGAGGGATAAAAGACTACAAACTGGCTTCAGTGTATATTGCTTGGGTGATGGGTGCGCCAAAATCTCACAAATCACCATTAAAAAACTTACTTATGTTACCAAATACCATCTGTTTACCAAAAATCTATGAAAATAAAAAAGTAAAAAAAGAAAGAAAGAAAGAAAAAAAGTCTTTGTCTCCTAAACCAGCCCGTAAACTCTCAAAAGGCAGGGATTACATATGTGTCTGCATGTGTGTATTTGTGTGTTTTCATGTCCCTTACAATGCCTTTACAACCTTCTACAATCTCATATTGCTTTTTATAATCTTTCTGTATTCGAGAGCCAATAATCAAATGTCATAGTGATCAGAGAATGTCACTCCATTAGAATGCTGGAAACTTCCTTTAACTAAATGATGTATTTCTTCAGTCTTATTTTATACAATGCTATGGTTTTTTGTAAAAAAAAAAAAATTATTGACCTATTGTATGTTTGGATACCTCAGCATCTTTTACAGATCATCAAGAATATTGGTTCTATCTTCTACTCTCCTGAGAGTTTGCAACATACCATGAACTAGGAAAACTTGAACAAATATTTAATTTTTTCCCTCTATTGAATAGGGTTGAGAGGTGTGTGTATTTCAGGTAATTGTTGGGTGTAGTTGGGAATATTTTTTTTAACTTCTGCTAAATTAGGAGAAAAGGTTATGGCAAAGTTATCAGCTAGGAGGACAGAAGAATGTCAATAAAGATTTTCACATTGAAGTGTATAGGCTTAGACTATCTAAGAGAATATGATTCACTGCTGAGGCCCAACCCTGTGTTTCCCCTTATACCCTTATATTCCTCTATATTGCCTTTGCCCTAGAAATCACACTCCACTTGCATTAGACTTTAATGAGTAGTTGTCTCTGTCTTCTAGACTGCAGACACATATGCAGATCTTCCCTTGAACCTGGAGATCAAGCTGTCTTCCAGTTTTGAGGTCTCTGTCAAATGACCCACGTTAGCAAGACTGGCGTATTGAACAGAGAACTACATAGGGGTATGTGGGGTTTGGGAGTAAGTATGTTATTACTGGAAAGAACATGCCAACATTTTTACTATGAGTAGTACAGATTGAGTTTACAGGGATAATACATTTCTTTTTGAACATGGATCAAAAATATTTTTGCAAGATACAGAACTAATCTAAGTGTCCATTAACCAATGAGTGGATAAGACTATGTGGATACCATGGAATACTACTCAGCCATAAAAGCGAATGAAATAATGTCTTCTGCAGCAACTTGGATAGAACTGGGGGCCACTATTCTAAGTGAAGTAACTCAAGAATGGAAAACCAAACATTGTATGTTCTCACCTATAGGTGGGAACTAAACTATGAGGATGCAAAGGCATAAGAATGATATAATGGGCTTCAAGGACTCAGGGAGATGGGAAGGCTGGGAGTGGGGTGAGGGATAAAAGACTACATATTGGGCACAGTGTACACTGCTTGGCTGGTAGGCACACAAAAATCTCAGAAATCACCAGTAATGAATGTAACATGTAACCTTAAACCACCTGTATTCCCCACAACTATTAAAATAAAAACAAAAGTATTAAAAAAAATTTTTTTGGCACATTTTGAGTACCAAGCACTAAATTATTTATTTTTTGTAGTAGTTTATTTTATTTATTACTTATTTTATTTCCGTAGGTTTTTGGGGAACTGGTGGTGTTTGACTACATGAGTAAGTTCTTTCATGGTGATCTGTGAGATTTGGGTACATGTTCATAGCAGCACAATTCACAATTGCAAAAATATGAAACCAGCCCAAATGCTCATCAATCAGTTAGTGAATAAAGAAGTTGTGGTTCATATGTACCGTGGAATACTACTCAGCAATAAAAAGGAATGAAAGGGCTGGGCGCGGTGGTTCACACCTGTAATCCCAGCACTTTGGGAGGCAAAGGCAGGCAGATGATGAGGTCAAGAGATCAAGACTCTCCTGGCAACAAGTTGAAACCCCATCTCTACTAAAAATAGAAAAATTTGCTGGGCATGGTGGTGCGCGTTGGTAGTCCCAGCTGCTTGGGAGGCTGAGGCAGGAGAATCACTTGAACCTGGGAGGCAGAGGTAGCAGTGAGGCAAGATTGCACCACTGCACTCCAGTCTGGCAACAGAGCGAGACACTGTCTTAAAAAAAAAAGAAAGAAAGAAAGAAAAGGAATGAACGAAGGCACTCACTGCAACCTGGATGGAATTGGAGATCATTATTCCAAGTGAACAAGTGAAGTAACTCAGGAATAGAAAACAAACATTGTAAGTTTCACTCACAAGCAGGAGCCAAGCTGTGAGGATGCAAAGGCATGAGAATGATACAATGGACTTTGGAGACTTGGGGGAAAGGGTGGGAAGGGGTGAGGAATTAAAGATTACGAATTGGGTACAGTGTATACTGCTTGGGCGATGGGTGCACCAAACACTAATTTAAAAGCAAATGGCATATATGAGTAGAAAGTTTTCATTTTGTAAGTTGAAAATGAGTTCTGAAGATGGATGGTGATGGTTGCACAATAACATGAATATATTTAACACTACTTCAGGGTACACTTAAAAATGGTGAAGATAATAGCTTTTGCATTATGTTCATGCAATTTTTAAAATATACAGTACCAAAAAATGGTCCTTTCCTCCTCTTAGGGTAATGATAGACGTACATCAATGCATACATTTTACTCTGAAGTCACTTGCAAGATAGCCTGCTAAATGATTTCAAGTCCCTCTTGCTGGTTCAATGAGAAGCAGAGAAAATAACCATGTTCTTATATCACAGTAGAGGACATGCAAACTGCAGCTGATTGATATCACAGGCCATACCAAGGAGAAGGCCACACTTGGATTGCATTTACCTGTCACCATGGATGTTCTATTAAAGAGATATTAGCAGAAATCCATTCTTAAAAAACGTGTTCATTTCTTTTTCCAGCACTTTAAATTGAAGGAACACACTTTCTCAATGGGAAAGCTTTAAGATATGTGCCCCCAGGCAAGCAAGTCTTGGATATATTACTAAAAGTTGCATTGGTCAATATGGGTGGAGCCCTCTGGATACAGATGAGAGTCTTGGGAATTTAAGGTCTACATATTTTTATTTAATCTTTACATCAGTATTGATAACAGTCCATTGTTATCTGTGTTTTACAGCCTAGGTGACTGGTACAACTCACCACTGGTCACCCAGTCAGAAAACGTGCATTCAGGATTCAAACCCAATTAGCTTGCCTTAAGAGCCTAAAAATTCTTGCCAGCTTCATGGTCTCTGCTCAGGTGAAAAACAACCATTTCTTGGTGTCTTCACAAGATGCATTATCACACTCTTCTTCCTCACATATTAGATGATTTCACAGATGTGCAACCTGGAGTTAAGTATTTTTAAGCACCTCTTATGTATTTCTGTCCTCATCACATTACATATAAATCAATCCAATAATATGTATTGACTTAAAACGCATCACTGTTGGGGGCCCATTCCAAGATGGCTGAGTAGGAACAGCTCTGGTCTGCAGCTCCCAGCATAATCAACACAGAAGACAGGTGATTTTTGCATTTCCAACTGAGGTACCTGATTTATCTCATTGAGACTGGTTGGACAGTTGCAGCCCACAGAGGGTGGGCTGAAGCAGGGTGAGGCTTTGTCTCACCCAAGAAGCACAAGGGGTTGGGAGATTTCCCTTTCCTAGCCAAGGGAATCTGTGACAGACTCTACCTGGAAAAAGGGGACACTAAGCCCAAATACTGCAGTTTTCCAACAGTCTTAGCAACCAGCAGACCAGGAGATTCTCTCCCATGCCTGGATCAGTGGGTCCCATGCCTAAGGACCCTTTCTTAATGCTAATGCAGCAGTCTGACTGAGATTGACCTCCAAGGCTGCAGCCACGTGGGAGGAGGGGCGTCCACCATTGCTGAGGCTTGAGTAGGTAAACAAAGTGGCTTGGAATCTCAAACTGGGCAGAGCCCACTGCAGCTCAGCAAGGCCTATTGCCTCTATAGACTCCACCTCTGTGGGCAGGGAATAGCTGAACAAAAGGCAGCAGAAACTTCTGCAGACTTAAAAGTCCCTGTCTGAAAGCTCTGAAGAGAGCAGTAGTTCTCCCAGCATGGCTTTTGGGCTCTGAGAATGCACAGACTTCCTCTTCAAGTGGGTCCCTGATCACTGTGTAGCCTAACTGGGAGACACCTCCCAGTAGGAGCTGACAGACACCTCATACACCTAGAGGGTGCCCCTTTGGGACAAAGCTTCCAGAGGAAGGATCAGACAGTAATATTTGCTGTTCTGCAGGTTCCGCTGGTGATACCCAGGAAAACAGGGTCTGGAATGGACCTTCAGCAAACTCCAATGGACCTGCAGCAGAGGGACCTGACTGATAGAAGGAAAACCAACAAACAGAAAGGAATAGCATCAACATCAACAAAAAGGACATCCACACCAAAACCCCATCTGTAGGTCATCAACATCAAAGACCAAAGGTAGATAAAACTACAAAGATGGGGAGAAACTAGAGCATAAAAGCTGAAAATTCTAAAAACCAGAGAGCCTCTTCTCCTCCAAAGGATTGCAGCTCCTCCCCAGCAATGGAACAAAGCAGGACAGAGAATGTCTTTGATGAGCTGACAGAAGCAAGCTTCAGAAAGTTGGTAATAACAAACTTCTCCAGCTAAAGGAGCATGTTCAAACCCATCACAAGAAAGCTAAAAACCTTGAAAAAAGATTAGATGAATGGCTAACTGGAATAAACAGTGTAGAGAAGACATTAAATGACCTGATGGAGCTGAAAACCATGATATGAGAACTTCGTGATGCATGCACAAGCTTCAATAACTCATATGATCAATGAAAGAAAGGATATAAGGGAAGGAAGATCAAATTAATGAAATAAAGTGAGAAGACAAGATTAGAAAAAAAAGAGTAAAAAGAAACAAAACTTCCAAGAAATAAGGGGTTATGTGAAAAGACCAAATCTACATTTCAGCAGTGTACCTGAAAGTGGAGGGGAGAATGCAATCAAGTTGGAAAACACTCTGCAGGATATTATCCAGGAGAACTTCCCTAACCTAGTAAGGCAGGCCAACATTCAAATTCAGGAAATACAGAGAATACCACAAAGATACTCCTCGAGAACAGCAGAACCAAGACACATAATTGTCAAATTCACCATGGTTGAAATGAAGGAAAAAATGTTAAGGGCAGCCAGAGAGAAAGGTCGGGTTACCCACAACTGTAAGCCCTTTGGACTAACAGCAGATCTCTCAGCAGAAACCATGGAATCCAGAAGAGAGTGGGGGCCAATATTCAACATTCTTAAGGAAAAGAATTTTCAACTCAGAATTTCATATTCAGCCAAACTAAGCTTCATAAGTGAAGGAGAAATAAAATCCTTTACAGACAAGCAAATGATGACAGATTTCGTCACCACCAGGCTTGCCTTACAAGAGCACCTGAAGGAATCACTGAACATGGAAAGGAATAACTGGTACCAGCCACTGCAAAAACATGCCAAACTGTAAAGACCATTGATGCTATGAAGAAGCTGCATCAATTAATGGGCAAAATAACCAACTAACATCATAATGACAGGATCAAATTCACACAAAATAATATTGACCTTAAATTGTAAATGAGCTAAATCCTCCAGTTAGAGTCACAGACTGGCAAATTAGATATAGAGTCAAGACCCATCAGTGTGCTGTATTCAGGAGACCCATCTCATGTGCAGAGACACACATAGGCTGAAACTAAAGGGATGTAGGAACATCTACCAAGAAAATGGAAAGCAAAAAAAGCAGGGGTTGCAATCCTAGTCTCTGATAAAACAGACTTTAAACCAACAAAGATCAAGAAACAAAGAAGTCCATTATCTAATGGTAAAGGGATCAATTCAACAAGAAGAGCTAACTATCCTAAATATATATGCACCCAACAGGAGCATATATATTCATTCATATGCTTGTCTTATCATATTCATATAAAGATTCATACAGCAAGTCTTTAGAGACCTACAAGGAGACTTAGACTCCCATACAATAATAATGAGAGACTTTAACACCCCACTGTCAATATGAAACAGATCAATGAGAAGTGAAGAAGGTTGACAAGGATATCCAGGACTTGAACTCAGCTCTGTGACAAGCGGACCTAATAGACATCTACAGAACTCTCCACCCCAGATCAACAGAATATACATTCTTCTCAGTGCCATATCACAGTTATTCTAAAATTGACCACATAATTGGAAGTAAAGCACTCCTCAGCAAATGTAAAATAACAGAAATCACAAAAACTGTCTCTCAGACCACAGTTCAATCAAATTAGAACTCAGGATTAAGAAACTCACTCAAAACTGCACAACTATATGGAAACTGAACAACCGGCTCCTGAATGACTACTAGGTAAATAACAAAATGAAGGCAGAAATAATGAGGTTCCTTGAAACCAGTGAGAACAAAGACACAATGCACCAGAATCTCTGGGACACACTTAAAGCACTGTACAGACGGAAATTTATAGCACTAAATGCCCTCATGAGGAAGCAGGAAAGATAAAAAATTTACACCCTAACATCACAATTAAAAGAACTGGAGAAGCAAGAGCAAACAAATTCAGAAGCTAGCAGAAGGCAAGAAGTAACTAAGATCAGAGCAGAACTAAAGGAGATAGAGACACAAAACACCATTCAAAAAATCAATGAATCCAGGAACTGGTGTTTTGAAAAGAT
The DNA here is from genome assembly GCF_029289425.2 of Pan paniscus. Lineage (NCBI taxonomy): Eukaryota > Metazoa > Chordata > Mammalia > Primates > Hominidae > Pan > Pan paniscus. The sequence continues at coordinate 42,891,378 of NC_073273.2, read as the reverse complement.
CAACAAAATTGATAGACTGCTAGCAAGACTAATAAACAAAAAAGGAGAGAAGAATCAAATAGAAGCAATATAAAATGATAAAGGGGATATCACCACCGATCCCACAGAAATACAAACTACCATCAGAGAATACTATAAACACCTCTACACAAATGAACTAGAAAATCTAGAAGAAATGGATAAATTCCTGGACACATACACCCTGCCAATACTAAACCAGGAAGAAGTTGAATATCTGAACAGATCAATAGCAGGCTCTGAAATTGAGGCAATAGTTAATAGCCTAACCACCAAGAAAAGTCCAGGACCAGACAGATTCACAGTCAAATTCTACCAGATGTACAAACAGGAGCTGGCACCATTCCTTCTGAAAGTATTCCTGTCAACTGAAAAGAGGTAATTCTCCCTAATTCATTTTATGAGGCCAGCATCATCCTGATACCAAAGCCTGGCAGAGACACAACAACAAGAAAAGGGAACTTAAGACCTATATCCCTGATGAATATTGATGCAAAAATCCTCAATAAAATACTGGCAAACCAAATCCAGCAGCACATCAAAAAGCTTATCCACCACAGTCAAGTCAGCTTCAACCCAGGGATGCAAGGCTGCTTCAACATACACAAATCAATAAACGTATCCCATCACATAAACAGAACCAATGACAAAAACCACATGATTATCTCAATGGATGCAGAAAAAGCCTTTGATAAAATTCAACAGACCTTTGGGCTAAAAACTCTTAATAAACTACGTATTGATGGAATTAATTTCAAAATAATCAGAGCTATTTATGGCAAACTCACAGCCAATATTATACTGAATGGGCAAAAACTGGAAGCATTCCCTTTGAAACCAGCACAAGACAAGGATGGTCTCTCTCACCACTCTTATTCAGCATAGCATTTGAAGTTCTTTCCAGGGCAATCAGGCAAGAGAAAGAGATAAAGTGTATTCAATTAGGAAAAGAGGAAGTCAAATTGTCCCAGTTTGCAGATGATATGATTGTCTATTTAGAAAACCCCATTGTTTCAGGCCAAAATTTCCTAAAGCTGATAAGCACTTCAGCAAAGTCTCAGGATACAAAATCAATGTGCAAAAACCACAAGCATTCCTTTGCACCAATAACAGACAAACAGAGAGCTAAATCATCAGTAAACTCCCATTCCCAATTGCTACAAAGAGAATAAAATACCTAGGAATCCAACTTACAAGGGATGGGAAGGACCACTTCAAGAACTACAAACCACTGATCAATAAAAGAAAAGAGGACAAAAACAAATGGAAGAACATTCCATACTCATGGATAAGAAGAATCAATAACATGAAAATGGCCATACTGCACAAGGTAATTTATAGATTCAATGCCATCCCCATCAATCTACCAATGACTTTCTTCACAGAGTTGGAAAGAAAACTACTTTAAACTACATATGGAACCAAAAAAGACACTGCATAGCCCAAGAAAATCCTAAGCAAAAAGAACAAAGCTGGAGGCATCATGCTACCTGACTTCAAACTATACTACAAGACTATAGTAACCAAAACAGCATGGTAATGGTACGAAAACAGAGATATAGACCAATGGAAGAGAACAGAGCCCTCAGAAACAATGCCACATATCTACAACTATCTGATCTTTGACAAACCTGACAAAAACAAGAAATGGGGAATGGATCCCCTATTTAATAAATGGTGCTGGGAAAACTGGCTAGCCATGTGTAGAAAAATGAAGCTGAATCCCTTCCTTACACTTTATACAAAAGTTAATTCAAGATGGATTAAAGACTTAAATGTTACACCTAAAACCATAACAACCCTAGAAGAAAACCTAGGCAATACCATTCAAGACATAGGCATGGGAAAAGACTTCACAAATAAAACAGCAAAAGCAATGACAACAAATGCCAAACTAGACAAATGGGATCCAATTAAACTCAAGAGCTTCTGCACAGCAAAAGAAGCAACCATCAGAGTGAACAGGCAACCTACAGAATGGGAGAAAATTTTTGCAATCTACCCATCTGACAAAGGGCTAATATCCAGAATCTACAGAGAACTTAAACAAATTTTCAAGAAAAAGAAAACCATTAAAACGTGGGCAAAGGATATAAACAGACACTTCTCAAAGAAGACATTTATGCAGCCAACAGACATGTGAAAAAATGCTCATCATCACTAGTCATCCAAGAAATGTTAATCAAAACCACAATGAGATACCAAGTCACACCAATTAGGATGGCGATCATTAAAAGTCAGCAAACTGCAGATGTTGGAGAGGATGTGGAGAAATAGGAATGCTTTTACACTGTTGGTGGGAGAGTAAATTAGTTCAACCATTGTGGAAGACAGTGTGACAATTCCTCAAGGATCTAGAACTTGAAATACCATTTGACCCAGCAATCCCATTACTGGGAATATACCCAAAGGATTACATATTATGCTAAGATAAAGACACATGCACACGTATGTTTATTTGGCAATATTCACAATAGCAAAGACTTGGAACCAACCTAAATGTCCATCAATGATAGACTGGATTAAGAAAATGTGGCACATATACATCATGGAATACTATACAGCCATAAGATAGGATGATTTCACGTCCTTTGCAGGGACATGGATGAAGCTGGAAACCATCATTTTCAGCAATCTATCACAAGGGCAGGAAACCAAACACCACATGTTCTCACTCATAAGTGGGAATCGAACAATGAGAACACTTGGACACAGTGGGGAGAATGTCACACACCAGGGCCTGTTGGGGAGTGGGGACCTGGGGGAGGGATAGCATTAGGAGAAATACCTAATGTAAATGATGACTTGATGGTTGCAGCCAACCAATATGGCACATGTATACCTATGTATCAAAACTTCACGTTATGCACATGTACCCTAGAACTTAAAGTATAATAAAAATAATAATAAAATATCAGTGTTCATGTCAAAGCTACAGATATATAGACAACACTGTTACTTTCTGTACAGACTGCACCCTGTGGAGGGAAATGAAGCTACAGCAGACAAAGATACACAGATAATGGACACAAGGGGAGTTTGGAAAATTGTCTTCTTTCACTGGGGCTGCTATAACAAAACACTACAGACTTGAGGCTTATTAACAGCAGCTATTTATGTCTCACAGCTGGAATTCCAAGATCAAAGTGTGCCAGATGCAATGTCTGGTGATAACCAGCTTCTTTATTCACAGACAGTGCCTTCTTGCTGTGTCCTTACATGGTGGAAGGTGCAAGAGAGCTCTCTGGAGTCCCTTTTTATAAGGGCACCCATCTCACTCATGAGGCACCGCCTTCACAACCTCATTATCTCTCAAAGGCTCCATCTCCCAACACCATGACCTTGAGTGTTAGGATTTTCACACAGAAAATTTGGAGGACACAAACATTCACACCATAGCAGATTAGTAATATAAAAAATGAATAGGGTCAGGGCAGCAGCTCACAGCTGTAATTCCAGCACTTTGGGGGGCTGAAGTGGGCAGATCACTTGAGTTCAGGAGTTTGAGACCAGCCTAGTTAATATGGTGAAACCCTATCTCTACTAAAAATACAAAACTCAGCCAGGTGTGGTTGCACCTGCCAGTGTTTCAGCTACTCAGGAGGCTGAACAGGAGAATCACTTGAGCTTGGGAGGTGGTGGTTGCAATGAGACAAGATTGAGACAACTACACTCCGGTCTAAGCAACAAAGCAAGACTACTCAAAAAAAAAAAAAAAAAAAAAAAAAAAAAAAGCCAGGAGGCTCGGTGGCTCATGCCTGTAATCCCAGCAATTTGGGAGGCTGAGGCAGGTGGTTCACGAGGTCTGGAGATAGAGACCATCCTGGCTAACATGGTGAAACCCCGTCTGTAGTAAAAACACAAAAATTAGCCAGGCATGGTGGTGAGTGCCTATAGTTCCAGCTACTTGGGAGGCTGAGGCAGGAGAATTGCTTGAACCTGGGAGGTGAAGATTGCAGTGAGCCAACATTGTGCTGCTGCACTCCAGCCTGGGCAAAAGAGTGAGACTCCATTTCAAAAAAAAAAAAAAAAGTGAATAAATCATATAGAAAGAAAAAGAAGAAGGCTGTTAATTCAGTAAAAGGAACTTGGTAACATTTCAGGAACAAAATGGCTTTAGAGTTGGGACTTCCAATGTGTGGGCATTCAGCATACAGAGATGGGGCCAGAGAGGAAAATGATAGTGAGGTCAGAGAGGATGGGAGGAGATAAGTAAAGCAAAAGGATAGAACCAAAAGGAAAAGCAGAATCGAGTCTAGGGGAGAAGGGAACTTGGCAAAGCAGAGGCATTGATCTCTCTATAACTTTGTGAATAAATCTTTGTATTTGTCTGACCTGGGAAAAAGTTCCAGAGCAACCACTTTCAAGCTTGGGCAAATTTCTCAATTACTCTAAGTCTCATCTTTTCTTTTCTTTACTTTTGTTTTTTGGTTTTTACAGTTGTTTGCACAAGAGTAGCAACCATCCAGAGTGGGGTGCATGGAGTAAACTCAGAAAAAGTCATGCTTTAAAAAAATGCTTAGTGCAATGGCTATCATCCAATATGCTCATTAGGAAATAACAAAATACAACAAAAATTTGAAGGCATGGAGTTGACTAATGGTCTAAAGAGTCAGCCATGTGTAATTATAAAAGTTTACAGACCTGAGATTTATGAATATTTTGTTTGTTTCTAAGTACAGTTGATTTTCATTATTATAAATTTTGTCTTTCTGAACTTGCCTGCTCACTAAAACTTTGTAACCTCGAAATCAATGTGACACTTTTGCAGTCATTTGCAGAGACACACACAAAGCTGGAAAAAAATGCAAATTGCTCAAAGTGCATGTTCCCAGCTAAAGTGGGACAAGGCCATGCCCTACCTTCTTGTTTCAGCTCTCATACTTTAAACAAGTGGAATTATTGCAGTCCGTTGAGTACCATATGTTTTGCATGTTTGTGCTTTTTGTTGGTGATTTTGCTGTTTAAAATGGCTTGAAGAACAGAGCTGAAAGGTTGCCTGGGGTCCCTAGTATAAAAAGACTGCAATGTGCCTCACAGAGAAAATCTCTGTGTTACAGAAGCATTACTCAGGCATGAGCCATGGTGCTGCTGGACATGAGTTCAATGTGAATGAGTCAACAATATCTACTCAGAAATATTTTCTTAAACAGAAACATACATAAAACAAGATCATGTATTGACTGATTGATGAAAATGTTGTGACCGGATATCATAGAAACCTAATCTTGTATTTCCCCTAGGAGAGATAGTTTATGATTTGCTAAGGCAGTGTTTATGGTGATTTGTTTGTTTGTTTGTTTTTGGAGATGGAGACTTGCTCTGTTGCCAGGATGGAGTGCACTGACACGATCTTGGCTCACTGCAACCTCGGACTCCATGGTTCAAGCGATTCTCCTGCCTCAGCCTCCTGAGTAGCTGGGATTACAGGCATGCCCCCCATACCCAGCTAATTTTTGTATTTTCAGTAGAGATGGGGTTTCACCATGTTGGCCAGGATGGTCTACAACTATCACAAATACTGAGAATTCAATGTAATTTCCATTTTTATTTCTACTGAAATAAATTGGGGATCTCAATCAACCTAGGAGCCTGTTGGGTTTGCCCATTGCTGAATTGCTGATGATTGTTCCAATGCTGGGCTTATAATAGGCATTTGATTAACATTAGGTTTATACATCAGGTGAGTAAGGAGGAGACTGGCTTCATTAATACCACATAGTCACCATGCAAAAGTATCACATTTATTAGGGAAGTGTGACACTGGCATGGAGAAATCAAATGAATAAAATTCATATAGTAAATCATGGCTGAACATAATGTAAAATAGTCATTATAGAAAAGAAATTATAATTAATTCTCCAATATTCCGTACAATAACACTCTAGGAAGGCAATCACATTACTAGTATTGATTTTGACCAATTGTCTTTTCCAGTCATTAAAATGAATGACAACCACAAAACTTAAAGTATGCATACACTTCTTGTATTATTTTTCTGTGGCTGTTGTAACAAATTACTACAATCTGGGTGGATTGTGGAACCAGCCAAAATGCCCCTCAATCAATAGTTTGGCAAAGAAACTACAAAATACACACACACACCCACACACACACCACCATGGAATACTACTCAGCCATAAAAAAGAATAAATTAATGGCATTTGCAGCAGCCTGGATGGGATTAGAAAAGATTATTCTAAATGAAGTCACTCAGGAATGGAAAACCAAGCATTGTATGTTCTCACTCATAAGTAGGAGCTAAGCTATGAGGATGCAAAGGCATAAAAATGATAAAATGCACACTGGGGACTTGGGAAAAAGGGAAGGGGGGTGAGGGATAAAATGTTACAAATTGGGTTCAGTGTATATTGCTCTGATTATGGGTGCACCAAAATCTCACAAATCACCACTGAAGAACTTATGTAACTAGATACCACCTGTTCCCCCAAAACCTACGGAAATGAAAAAAAAATTTAAACAGATAGCAGGAATTTGTTCTCTCAAACTTCTGGAAGCCACAAGCCCAAAATCAAGGTGTGAGCAGCAACACACCTTCTCTGGAAACTCAAAGAGTGAATCCATTCTTTGCTTCTTCTGGCTTCTGGTGCCTTTTGATGTTCTGTCTTGTGGCCACATCACTCCAACATCTACCTCCATGCTCACATCACCTCCTCTTCTTCTGTCTCTCTTGCCCTTCGTGCATATTTTATTTAAGCCACCCAGTTTATGGCATTTGGTTATAGCATTAGAGGTAGTTCTGCCCAAATAATCCAGGATGACGTCCTCATCTCAAGACTTTTAGCTTAATTACATCTACAAAGACCCTAATGCTATAGCAGATCACATTCGTGGTGTCTTAGTTAAGGATCCTATAATAAAATGCCTTAAGCTGGGTGGCTTGAGCAACAAATGTTACTTCCCAAAGTTCTGGAGCCTGGGAAGATGAAGATGCTGGCAGATCTGGTGTCTACTGAGGGCCTCCTTCCTCCTTCCTGGTCTACAGATGGTGCCATGTCTCTGTACCTTCACATGGAGGAGAGAGGGAGCTCTGAGTCTTTTTCTCTTCTTATGAAGACACTAATCCCATCATGCAGGCACCACCCTCATTATCTCATCTAAACCTACATACCTCCCACAGGCCCCACCTACTAAGACCATCCCATTGGGGATTAGGGCTTCCACATATGGATTTGGGGACGTTGTGCTGTATTAGTTCATTCTTAAGCTGCTAATAAAGACACTCCTGATACTAGGTCATTTATAAAGTAAAAAGGTTAATTGACTCACAGTTCCACATGGCTGATGAGGCCTCACAATCATGACAGAAGGCAAGGAAGAGCAAAGCCATATCTTTCTGTAACCTGGCGGCAAGAAAGAGGGCTTGTGCAGGGGAACTCCCATTTATAAAACCATCAGCTCTCATGAAACTTACTCACTATTCTGAGAACAGTATGAGCAAAGATGTCCCCATGATTCAATTATCTCCACCTGGTCCTACTCTTAACATGTGGGAATTAGTACAATTTAAGGTGAGGTTTGAGTGGGGACACTGCCAAACAATATCACAGGCATTCTGTAACTTCAACCAGGGGTTAGAACATGTACTCTGTAATTTAGACCAAGGATTAAACATAGACTTTCATTCTGAGGGCCATTTAACTTTCTACACTTCTATACAGAGAACCATCAAGTTAGAAGAAAGCAGCAAATGCCATTGGGATTTTACACAAAACTAGAGAGAACAGCCACATAAATGCAAAGTAAAACAAAGTAGATCTGAACTTCTCTGGTTGGCAACTTGGGAGTATTTTGTTTCAGTGACATACCAAATTCCTATCTTTGCATGTTCCCAGAATTGAGTTCAAATGACATTAATACTACAAAAGCTCATACAATGACTATTGGTAGCAGTGAAAAAGAATGTGGTAATTTAAAATTTGCATTAGGTTGAAATGCTATGGAAAACACCTGGGGAAGTTTTATCATCTTTGCTGCAAAATTGTGGGTGACAGACAAGGTATATAAATCACGACATCTTATTCAAAGATAATAAATGCACCAACTCAACTAAGACAAACTGATGACAAGCCAAAATACTCTAGAAGGAAAAGAAGGTAACATCTGAACGTGATCTCAGCTGAGAAAAGTACACTTGGAAAGGGCATATATTTAGCTGTTTCAAATGCTCCATTTCTGGATAAAGCACATATTTAAATGTTTGGTTGACATGAATTAAAAGCAAGTGCCCAATGTGGTACTCTATAAGGTAGGTTTCTGAATCTTATTTATATGATGCCAAATGCATTCATTCATTGACAAATTCATTCACTGAACAGATGCTCACAATGTATTCATTGTATGCCAGTGCTATTCTGGGCAATGCTGAGAAGTGTGGATAAATAGGACATACAAACTTCACATTTAGGGTAACTGAATCTAGATGTGCTCCAGCAAAAGTGTAAGGTTCATTTGTCTTCTGTCTCCTAGGAAGTAGTTGAGAGCCAAATTATTACTAAGAAGGAACATTGCAACCCCACCAAAGTTCATGCATACACAAATACATCTGCTTACTGAACATAACACATCCAGCGAACAGTGTCCATATTGGTCAAAATTTTTCTCTCTTACCTTGGAAAAAATTAAGACTCCTAATGTTAACTGGGCAAAGATTTGCTTCTTTCAAGATCTTACATTTAGATTCATGGCCACTGGTTGAACTGTGCTGTACTGTGAGCTCATAGCTGGTACTACCAATGTGTCAATCCTTAGCAAAAACTTTTATTAATAACTATGCTGGTGCTGCCCTAGCCTTCCAGTGGCCATAGGTGATTGACATTGGTAAGAGGGGGATGCAAGTGATTGAAGTAGAGCTGGGGGCAATTGTTGCAGTTTCCATTGCTATTGCTCTGTGTGGTTTTAATTCAAGGGCATTTGTTTGGGGAAAAAGCAGTGTTAACATCTTGAATTTGATACTCCCTAGTGAACTAGCTGTGAATTAACAGGTTTTACACTGTAAGAAAGTGAAAAGAAACATGAACAATAACACTTAAGGAGTTTAGGCATGTCTTAGAGAACATAAAAAGAAAGAGATCAGTTAAGAGTTAATTTTGTGGAATAGATAGTGCTCTAGGCATGTCGGTTTTCTCCCAACCAAAAGTCAACAATCCATCAAAGCACAGGGCAGCATATAACTGTTGGGAAGTGCATGTATTCTGACATCAGTTAGGAAGTGTCCATATGGTAGTGGGTGGCATATTGGCCCCCAAAATACATGTCCACATCCTAATAGCAGGTATAGAGGGATGAGACCTTATTTGGAAATAGGGTTTTGAAGCTGCAATTAAGTTAAGAATTTAGTGATGAGATTATTCTAGATTTAGAGGGCTCTCTTAAATCCAATGACAGGTGTTCCTGTAAGAGACAGAAGAGGAGACACCGATACAGAAGAGAAGTCTGCATGGAGATGGAGGCAGGACTGGAGTGATGCGGCCACAAGCCCAAGGAAGCCTGAAGTCCCCCAGAAACTGGGAGAGGCAGGAAGGATTCTCTTGTAGAGCCTACAAAGGGAACACCACCCTGAGACACCTTGATTTCAGATTTCTGGTGCCCAGAACTGGTAGAGAATACATTTCTGTTGTTTAAGCCTCCTGGTCTGTGGCACTTTTGTTACAGCAGCCCCAGAAAACTCAAACACAACACTCTGTGTGTGTGCTCCTGCAGTAACTTCCATATACCTCTCACAGGAGAGGAAGGGGATTATTCTTCCAACAAGATGGAGACTTGCACACATGTCTTGTAGACACAGAGGAAGCAAAAAGCACAGAAAAGTACTCAGAGGCTTCGCAGACCCATGGGAGACCCTCCTCAGTTGGTAAAACGCCACAGCAATACCTTACAATGGGCACAGAACTGTAACATAAGGAGTGATCTTCTTTTCTGAGGAGCCAAGGCTAAGAAAACTGATTCTCGCTGAAAAAGAAAGCATTTCCAATGCACACCAGACATAAATAATTCATGCAAACCAACATGAATTATTTTAGCATGTTGCTTTCATGAACTAAGTTCTTGTCTTCATTTTGTAACCCCTTAAAGTTCTCAAAGACTACTCTCAGAGTTGTTAAAGCTGAAAAAGCTTAACTATACATATAAACACTGTCATATGTCAAAGGGATTTTTCAGCTTATAAAGCATGCTCACTAGGGCTTTGTTCATGAAACACATTCAGTTCCACTTCACCCTGGAAACAGAATCTCTTATCCCTGAATCAGAAGGGACATAGACACATGAAGTGCCAGGGAGAAAACAGCCATGTTGTATATCATGCTAAATTAACAAGTTTTGGCACTTGTATTTTTCTATCTTTTTTTTTAACAAGACTTTTTAAAAAAATACTTAAAGTTCTGGGGTACGTGTGCAGAATGTGCAGCTTTGTTGCATAAGTATACATGCAGCAGGGTGGTTTGCACACCCATCAACTTGTTATCTACATTAGGTCTTTCTCTTAATGCTATCCATCCCCCAATCCCCCACACCCAATAGTCCCTGGTGTGTGATGTTACCCTCCCTGTGTCCATGTGTTCTCATTGTTCAGCTCCCACTTATGAGTGAGAACATGCGGTGTTTGGTTTTCTGTTCTTGTGTTAGTTTGCTGAGAATGATGGTTTCTAGCTTCATCCATGTTCCTGCAAAGGATATGAACTAATCCTTTTTTATGACTGCATAGTATTCCATGGTGTATATATGCCACATTTTCTTTATCCAGTCTATCATTGATGGACATTTTGGTTGGTTCCAAGTCTTTGCTATTGTGAATAGTGCCAAATAAACATACTTGTGCATGTGTCTTTATAGTAGCATGATTTATAATCCTTTAGGCATATACCCAGTAATGGGATTGCTGGGTCAAATAGTATTTCTAGTTCTAGATCCTTGAGGAATTGCTACAATGTCTTCCACAATTGTTGGACTAATTTACACTGCTGCCAACAGTGTAAAAGTGTTCCTGTTTCTCCACATCCTCTCCAGCACCTGTTGTTTCCTGACTTTTTATTGATCACCACTCTAACTGGCATGAGATGGTATCGTATTGTGGTTTTGATTTGCATTTCTCTAATAACCACTGATGATGAGATTTTTTTTATATGTTCGTTGGCTGCATAAATGTCTTCTTTTGAGATGTGTCTGTTCATATCCTTTGCCCACTGTTTGATGGGTTTTTTTTTTTTTTCTTGAAAATTTGTTTGAGTTCTTTGTAGATTCTGGATCATAGCCCTTTGTCAGATGTATAGACTGCAAAATTTTTTCCCATTCTGTAGGTTGCCTGTTCACTCCGATGATAGTTTCTTTTGCTGTGTGGAAGCTCTTTAGTTTAATTAGATGCCATTTGCCCATTTTGACTTTTGTTCCCATTGCATTTGGTGTTTTAGTCATGAAGTCTTTGCCTATGCCTATGTCCTGAAGTTTTGGCCCTTGTATTTCTCACAGGAAAAGAAGGAACACGAAAGATAAGGATTTGGGTGGTATCACTCATTTTTATATGGATTGTGGGATGGATGAACTCTACTGGAGATGATTATAAATACAGTTTGTCTTTTAAACCAGAGTTTTATGAATTCACATAATGCCTTATTTACTTATTCTGGAGGAGTCTGTGGTCTCCTTTCCTCCTCAGATTCTTGGTAGTGGGAAACTGCTCAGATGTCCTGAGCAAAGTGATCAAATTCCAAAGCCCAGACTTTAAGGGAGCTGACAGCAAGCCACAGGGAGGAGAAGTGGTTAAAGAAAGGGGAGATTCCAAAAAGACAGCCACTTAGCACACCAATTCAGTGTCACTGGTGCCAGAATCCTTTTCACTGTTGGTGATGGGCTTTTGAGAAAAGTGTTTCAAATTGAAGAATTTGAGGTGTTCTAAAAATGGGTTTCAAAAGAAAGTGGAATAGACATGAAAAGATTCCCTTATCCATTTGTGATTTTCAATTATCCCGCTGATCTATGTGCAGGTCTTGATATACACAGCCTTCAGGGACTTGCTGCAAACAAAACCTACTGTGACGGTTAATACTGAGTGTCAACTTGATTGATTGAAGGATGCAAAGTATTGTTCCTGGGTGTTGCCAAAGAAGATTAACATTTGAGTCAGTGGACTGGGCAAGGCAGACCCAACCTCAATCTAGGTGGGCACCATCTAATCAGCTGCCAGCAAAAGTAGGATAAAGCAGGTAGGAGAAGATGGAAAAGCAGACTTGCTTACTCTTCTGGACTTCATCTTTCTCCTATGCTGGGATGCTTCTTGCACTCGAATATCAGACTCCAAGTTCTTGGACTTACACCAATGGTTTGCTAGGGCCTCTTGGGTCTTCGGCCACAGACAGACCGCTGCACTGTTGGCTTCCCTACTTTTGAGGTTTTAGGATTCAGACTGGCTTCCTTGCTCCTCAGCTTGCATAAGGCCTGTTGTGGGACTTCACTTTGTGATGGTGTGAGTCAATACTCCTTATAAACTACCTTTTGTGTATACATCTATCCTATTAGTTCTCCCTCTCCAGAGAACACTGACTAATCCAACTACACAGAGTTCATTTGGCCACATCCAGGAAGAACTACCAGAGAAACCAGACCAGGACCAGTCAACTGCAAGTCCCAGTGCTGTGGAAGTCAGGGGTCTCCAGAGACAGAGCACCCCACATCTGAAAGGGCTGAGACAGACAGCTCTTGGCCACTCTAGGATTCAGTGATTCACAGTGAGTATCCTGAAACTCTGATAAAACAATGCGTCCCTGTCTCTTCTGAGTGAAATCTCTTATGGAGTTAAGTTTACAAGCATCTGTTTATTTGGCTACACTGTGAATGTTAAACAGTTTTTAGAGGTTATCTGAATAATTGGCACAAGTAAAATAAAATGAAATAAAATTCATTCATCAATTCACCCATTCAACAGATGCTTACCAAAGGTCATCACATGCCCAGCATTTTCCTGGTCACTGGTCATACAACAGATACCTTATGGACTTTACAGAGCAGTAAAAGATTCATTTAAGAAAACCACAGAAAATTTGTACTTAAAATTTGTATAAGTTCAACAAAGGAAAATAATTGACTTCTGTGAAAAAGAAGAGCTTGGGGAGATTATTGAATAGGCAGGAGAAAGAAATACCAGAGTGAAGGCGATGGTGGAATTGGCTTCTATTCTGGCTTGGATGGTGCCCAAAGGACATGTCCTCTTAGCCTCACACCATTTACAGAATGTAGTGCAGCCTCTTTAATAGAGTTCCCTAATCTACCCTCCTGAAAAATAATGCTTACCCCATTTGGCATAGCAAGTCAGACACCATCTATCCCAGACACTGCCATTTCAAAGGCGAAAGGAAACAGGAACACTCTGAAGACTTCAATCTAAAGTGAAAGAGTACTCGTTGACATTAAAGGCAAGGTTTACATTTCCCTCTGTAGGAAATGTACTCCCCAGAGATCTCCTTGGTTCTTTGCATCTTTTATTTTGAGACAGTCTTGTTCTGTCACCCAGGCTGGAGTGCAGTGGCACGATCTCACCTCCTGGGTTCAAACAATTCTCCTGCCTCAGCCTCCCAAGTAGCTGGGAATGCAGGTGCGCACCACCATGGCTGGCTAATTTTTGTATTTTTAGTAGAGATGGGTTTTCACCTTGTTGGCCAGGTTGGTCCTGAACTTCTGACCTCAAGTGATCTTCCTGCCTTAGCCTCCCAAAGTGCTGGGATTACAGGTGGGAGCCACCGCACCAGGACAGTTCTTTGCATCTCTATTCAATTATCTCTGCACCTATCAATTTATAGATCAATATGTATAAAAGCTCCTATCAATGTATAGATAACCTTAGAAAATAATAGAGGACATTTAGTATAAGTGAAGTCATAGGAGATGCGGTTCTTTTACTGAGCAGGATATTTTCAGGGTTTATCCATATTGTAGCCCTGTGAGAACTGCAATTCTTTTTATGGCTGTGATATGCTTTGGATTTGTGTCCCCACCCAAATCTCATATTGAATTGTAATGCCCAATGCCAGCTGATTGGATCGTGGGGGTGAATCTTTCATGAATGGTCTAACAGTATCCCCCTTCCTACTGTATAGTGAGAGAGTTCTCACAGCATCTGATTGTTTAAAAGTGTGTGGCACTGCCCCGCTCTCTCTTTTGTTCCTGCTCTGGCCACGTAAGATACTCAGGAGTTTCTGCTTCGGCTGGGCGCGGTGGCTCACGCCTGTAATCCCAGCACTTTGGGAGGTCCAGGCGGGTGGATCACGAGGTCAGGAGATCAAGACCATCCTGGCTAACAGGGTGAAACCCAGTCTCTACTAAAAATACAAAAAATTAGCCTGGCTAGGTGGCACGCAGCTGTAATCCCAGCTGCGCGGGAGGCTGAGGCAGGAGAATGGCACGAACCCGGGTGGCGGAGTTTGCAGTGAGCCGAGATCGCGCTACTGCGCTCCAACTGGTAGACAGAGTGAGACTCTGTCTCAAAAAAAAAAAAAAAAAAAAAAAAAAAAAAAAAAAAAAAGAGTTCCTGCTTCCCCTTCACCTTCTATCATGATTGAAATTTTCCTGGGGCCTCCCCAGAAGCCAAGCAGAAGCCATCATGCTTCCTGTGCAGCCTGCAGAACGGTGAGCCAATTCAACCTCTTTTCTTTATAAATTACCCAGTCTCAGATATTTCTTTATAGCAATGGGAGAACGGCCTAATATAGGCTGAATAAGATTTCCTTCTATAGACGGACCATCTTTTCTTAATTCACTCCTCTGCTGATAGACATCTGGATGGTTTTCACTTTCTGGCTATTGTAAATACAGCAGCTGTGTATTTGAGATGATGAAAAAGTCGGGAACTAGAGAGTGCTGATGCTTGGACAAATTTCTGGATGGACTTAATGCCACTTTAGAGTGGTTCCAATAGTAAATATGATGTTTATATGTGTAAACACAGGTGAGGAAATTGCAAACGTTTGCATTTTAGACGGAGATAATAGCCGGGCGCGGTGGCTCAGCTTGTAATCCCAGCACTTTGGGAAGTGGCGGGCGGATCATCA
Source organism: Pan paniscus (assembly GCF_029289425.2). Taxonomy (NCBI): domain Eukaryota; kingdom Metazoa; phylum Chordata; class Mammalia; order Primates; family Hominidae; genus Pan; species Pan paniscus. Next base: position 42,876,301 of record NC_073273.2, on the reverse strand, counting down.
GGTCAGTAAATCGAGACCGTCCTGGCTAACACGGTGAAACCCCATCTCTACTAAAAATACAAAAAAAGAAAAAAAGAAAAAAAATTAGCCAGGCGTGGTGGCGAGCTCCTGTAGTCCCAGCAACTCGGGAGGCTGAGGAAGGAGAATGACGTGAACCCGGGAGGTGGAGCTTGCAGTGAGCCGAGATTGTACCACTGCACTCTGGCCTGGGTGCCAGCAAAACTCTGTCTTCAAAAAAAAAAAAGAAAAAAAAAAAAAAGAGAGAGAGAGAGAGAATAAGAATGAACAGACAGGCCAGGAACAGTGACTTACTCCTGTAATCCCAGCACTTTGGGAGGCCGAGGCAGGCGGATTGCCTGAGGCCGGGAGTTCTAGATCAGTCTAACTAACATGGTGAAACCCTGTCTCTACTAAAAATACAAGAAATACCCAGACGTGGTTGCAGGTGCTTGTAATTCCAGCTGCTTGGGAGGCTGAGGCAGGAGAATCGCTGTATCAACTGGGAGGCACAGGTTGCAGAGGGCCGAGATTGTGCCACTGCACTCTATGCTGGGAAACAGAGTGAGACTCTATCTCCAAAAAAAAAAAAAAAAAAAGACAAAGAATTCCCTTACATAATGTCAATCTCTTCAATAACATGCTGGTCACTCTGGAAAAATAAAGAAAGAATAAATAGCTTGTAACAGCTTCCAGACAGCTAGTGCCCCAGTATGCTATAACTCCTTCTGTCTGTGTCTCTGTTTCTCTCTCTCTCTCTGTCTGTCTCACATACACACTCACTGTTTCTTTTTCTCTTTTTTCTTTCCTTCTCTCTCTCTCTCTCTTTCTCATTCTGTCTCTCTCACTGTTTCTTTCTTTCTGTTTTTCTATTTGTTTTCCTCATTCTCTCTCTCTGGCACTGACTCTCTCTCTCTTTTTCTCACAGACATAAGCCTTCTGTTTCTACCTCTCTCTCTCTCTCTGTCTTCCTTTCTTTCTCTTGCTCTCCTTTTTCTTTCTCTTTCTCAGTCTTTCTTTCTTTTGTTCTCAATTTTTCTTTTTCTTCCTCTCTCTCTCTCTGTCTTTCTCTGTCTCTGTCCTCTATGTCACTTGCATCATCCACAACATGGAGATGATCTGAAACTCCCATCTCAGCACACCCAGTCAACACCTTCCCCCATAGAAACACACCCTAACTCTGAGCCTTCCCTTGATGTCCCACAAAGCTGCTCTGACCCGACATTCATCTCATCAATTTGATCGTCCCCCTACCCACCTCAGCTCCACCATGCTGGCCACCCAGTCTTCACTCTTCTGTCTTAGTGCGGGGTCTCTCTTTTCTGTGCTGCTCTTTGTTTCTGCCACCTCCAGTTTGAAGAGTCTCTGGTTTATTTTTTATTATGTAAATTTTTAATCCATCTTTAGAGCCTTAGTTAGTGCAAGCTCCTCCTAAAATATCTCTTAATTTCCCTAAATCAGAATTCATCTCTCGCTCCTCTCCACTCCCATGGTGTCTGTTTATGACCCCTCTTACTGAACTTAGAGTCTTTAATTCCTTATTGGTTGCATATACACCACTTTTTCCAACTAGATTCTGATATACTGAAAAACAGAAATAATTGTTTTCTCTTCTTTGTGACCTCAGCTTTTACAATATCCTTTGAGGTTAGGTTTGAATATATGTATTTTTACATACATATATTCTGGCTTTCACGGTCTTTTTCTTGGGGGAGCAAAAAACAAGACAATAAAATTCAATTAGAAACATGATTGAAAATGACATTTCATTGAAACTGGAACCAAAAATAAGCACGATTTCACTTCCTTGAACAGCAAAAATGAAGCAACCTCTTAGCTTAATTTATCACACCTCAGAGAGGGGAAGTGTCGTCAGTCCTTCTGAGTTAAACCCTGAGGAGACATAGCCATACAGTCTTCCACTGGGTGCCTCTGAGGGGCCGCTGGGCTCTCAGAAACTTGGCAGGCCTATGTCCCTTTACTTGCCTTGATTCATTGAAAGCATGTGAAGTTTGGATCAGATGTTGTGGAAGCAGATTAAACACAAGTGAACAGATCCCAACTTCGGTTTTTGGTAAAACTTCAAACTGTGAAAATGTGTGGGGTTGTGAAGAGCTGAACACTGTGTTGCTCCTTGGATGAAATAGTTACTTGATTTCATGCATATTTTATTATTAGTCATGGACTACACGAAAATTTGCCTCAAAATCAAAGACGGGACCAGAACCTAGCTATACTACCTGATAATAGTCCATAATGTTGATACTTTGTTTATATGCACACACACACACATATCAATATATACACATATATATATATACTATGAATACACACTAGCATGTACACACACATATAGGTACTATATATACACACATATACACACATGTACTTTATATATACACACATACAGATGTATGATATATACCCACATACACACATATATAAGTACTTTATACATACACACATACATATGTACACACATATGTATTGTGTATGTACACATATGTACTAATATATACACATGTACTATATGCGCATGTATACATATATGTACCACACCCATGTATGTACTTTATATATGAACACATACATATACAAGTAGTTCATATATACCCATAAATACACATATAATGTAGTCTATATAAGCACACACACTTATGTACACATACGTGTTCTTTATATGCACACATATTTACCAATATATACATATATATGCTATATACACAAATACAGATACATATATACTGTAATATATGACATATATTGTTATACTGTGTGTATAGGACATAGGTATGTGTGTATGCCTATATATAAAGTAATATATATGGATGTATATGTGTGTTTGTATATGTATATGTGTATGTATATATATGCACATATGCTGTGTACACATGCACACACACATACATCCATATATATTACTTTATATACATACAAACATATGTATGCACTATATATGCATACACATGTACACACAAATATATTTGCACCATATAACACACATATATAGACATATGTACTATATATAACACATATATACATGTGTATCATATATACACATACATACACATACATACATGTACTATATAGACACACATGTGTACAATATAAACACATATGTGTACTACTTATACACATATATACACACACCCATATACATGCACCACACTCTCTATATATATATACACACACACACATGCACACACAATTAACATGGAACCGTAGGATTTTATATGTATATGTAAAACAGCATATATAAACACTGTATTTATATTAAACAGTATATATAGTATGTATTTGTAAATATTAATGTTTCAGTGAATTTCAATTTATATCAGAATTTGTCTTTCCAAATAAAGTTCTGAAATTCTGCTCAAGAAATATTTGTGGCTGTAAATCATCTAAATGGGGTCAAATTATGTTAAAGGATTTATGGGATGCATTCATGTCATCCCAAGCTCTTAATGGGATGAAATAATGCCTTTTATAAAGCTGCCCTTAGGAAATGAAAATTGACACAAACTTGTAATTTATACCTGGTTCTCAACTCGTTATGGCCAGTGCATTTTCTCTGGTTATCTCTGATGTTGTTAATATTCTAAATCTGCCAGATGTTTTTTCTAGTAGGAGTGGGGGTAAATAAAATGCAGGCTGGATTTGAGGATTACCCTAGGACCTGGGAAAAGACCAACTTATATGAATTCAACCTGTCCTTCTAGATATGAATGAGCTGAACAAACTTTATTATGTTCTTATAGAACTTTTGATATTTTTTTCTGACTATTCAGTGTATGGAAGTAACCTCCTATGATTAAACTTCTACCGTAGACCAGCAGAATTTATTACCAAGGTTATATGTATTGGCTTTTATTCAAAGAGCTTGTTTACTGAAATGTCAAAACAATTTCCTATAAGGTTATTTTAGCTGGAAGACAAACTCACATCTTCTACATAAGAGATGTTGTCTAAGACTTCACCATAGAGTGAGGCTGACATTTTTCTCCAGGTATGAGACAAGATGACCTACAAGCCAAGTGGCCAAAAAAATGATTTTCTTCATTTACTCCCATGATATCATATTTGGAGAAAACTTGCTCTAATGAATATTCTAGGTGTGTTCATATTAAATCCTGGATAAGTTCCACTCGAAGCCCCATTCTGTGAATGACAAACAGTGGATGCTTTTCTCAGTATATAAAAAGGAGGGATGGGGGTAAGGGGATATACCTTGGGTTCATTAGTTCATTCTGTTATCATATGTCCAACATTCATGCACTGTCTTTCTTTTGCCCCTTGCTGAATTGGTCACAGAACCCTGACTCTTTTATTTCCTCCAGAGATGAATGAAAGACTAAGTAAAGGAATAATCAAACAAAGTAATTCACACAAGACTTCTTTGTATGCATCGACTTTGCTGAGAATGTTTAGAGAATAAGGGAGACATGAATAGCCAATCTACACAGATGGATAAAATTTGGATATACAATATTCTTTTCCTATAAGTTCTTTTTAGTCCCTCTGCTACTGATGATTTGTCATTGGCCCCACCATTCAGGGATATCCCCAGCATCCAATTATTTGTCTTCTCTCCCCTCTTCCACTCCCTCCTCCCAAGCAGGAGCAAAACAAAACAAACACAAAATAAAACCACAGAGACTTCTTACTCTATTTGTGCACTGTAATCCCCACTACTCTCTACATTGTATCTTTTTAGACCTACATGGCTTCTGTAACAGAGTAGCAGTGCCAAGAGAGCAGCAGTGTCAGCTTTGGCACTGTTGACATTTGGGGCTGCATGATTCCCTGGTGGGGCATCCTTGTGTGCTGTATGGTGTTGAGCAGTGTCCCTGGGCTTCACCCACCAGATGTCAGGGCCAACCCTCCACCCAGGGAAGACGTTTCCAGGCATTGCCAGTGTCCCCTGAGGGCAAAGTGGACTGCAATTGGAAACCACTGTGATGACAGATATAGATAGATAGATAGATAGATAGATAGATAGATAGATAGATAGATAGATGGATGGATGGCTTGGATGTGTCCCCACCCAAATCTTATCTTGAATTTTAGCACCCATAATTCCCAACTCTTGTGGGAGGGACTTGATTGGAGACAATTGAATCAACAGGCAGTTTCTCCCATACTGTTCTTGTGATAGTCAATAAGTCTCAGGGGATCTGATGTTTTAATAAGAAGAAACCCTTTCTCTTAGCTCTCATGCTTTCTCTTACCTGCTGCCATGTAAGACGTGTCTTTTGCCTTCCTCCGTGATTATGAAGCCTCCCCAGCCATGTGGAACTGTGAGTCCATTAAACCTCTTTTTCTTTATAATTTACCTCACCCCAGCAGTGTGAAAATGGACTAATACAAATGGATAGATAGATAAATAGATAATTAACAGATATATAGATAAATAGTAATAATGATGACCAAATAGATGATAGAGGGATAGATATATCGATGATAGATAGATGACAAATATGTGGACAAAAACATAGAGAGATCAATAAATAGATAATAGACAAGCACACAGAGTCTTTTATGCTAAGGCAGGATTTTGCAGTTGAGCTGGCACTGCTGACATTTGGGGGTGGATGATTCTCTGTGGTGGGGGTGTCCTGTGCACTGTAGGGTGTCGAGCAACATCTTGGGCTCCAACCACCAGGAGTTAGTGAGACCACTCAGTTGTGACACCAAAAAATATCTCCAGACATTGCCAAGTGTCCCCTGGCATGGAACAAAATCTCTCTACCTTGGAGACCATTGTTCCACAACTCATAGAGCTCTCTCACTCATCATACACAGCATTTGTGTGACCATTTTTATTGTTTCTCAAAATTATGACCTGATTGTCTCAATTGTTTTGATAAAATTGACGTTGTGAATGTCTCCAAGAGTCTTAGGTTCATTTCCCACCTTAGAAACAAAATCAAGGCCAGGTGCAGTGGCTCACACCTGTAATCCCAGAACTTTGGGAGGCCGAGACAGGCCAGTTACTTGAGGTCAGGAGTTTGCGACCAGCTTGGCCAACATAGTGAAACCCTGTTGCTACAAAAAAATACAAAAATTAGCTGGGTCTGGTGTCCCATGACTATAATCTCAGCTACTTAGGAGGCCAAGGCAGGAGAATCACTTGAACCTGGAAGACAGAGGCTGCAGCGGGCTGAGATCTCACCACTGTACTCCAGCTGGGATGATAGAGTGAGGCTCTGTCTCAAAAACAAACACAAAAACAAAAAACAAAATAAGGTGAGTCCCTATCCATTTCATTTTAAAGAATTTTCTACATTTCTTATTTTAATTTTGCATGGCCACAAACACATCTAATTCAGGTTTGTACTTGAATGTGTGTTGATGGAAGAATTAAAAAATAGCACTTGGGCGGATCACGAGGTCAGGAGATCGAGACCATCCTGGCTAACACAGTGAAACCCCGTCTCTACTAAAAATACAAAAAATTAGCCGGGCGTGGTAGCGGGCGCCTGTAGTCCCAGCTACTCAGGAGGCTGAGGCAGGAGAATGGCGTGAACCCGGGAGGCGGAGCTTGCAGTGAGCCGAGATCGCGCCACTGCACTCCAGCCTGGGCGACAGAGCGAGACTCCGTCTCAAAAAAAAAAAAAAAAAAAAAAAATAGCACTTAGCAAATTTCACAAAGCCCACACATGTTACACAGCTATGTAGGTTAATCAAACTTCCTTAAAAATTTCAAACTAATTATATGTATCTACCCTCTTTTTGCACACCAAAGAACATGCTTCCAGGAAAGCCATGCAACCCAATTTCAGATATTATTGTCAGTGCTGAAATTGATCTAATTTCTTCCAGGATGAAAGAAGTCCACTGCATGTGCCTTGGTCCTACAGTTAAATCTGCATGGCCATTTCCATACCAATTGGTTGGGCATATCTACTGACCACAAAGGATGGTTAGGATCTGGGAATAATTGACTCAACCACTGTGGATCTCCAGATTGAGTTACTTAATGCACAGAGCAACACCTTCTGCAACCTACCAACTCAGGTGTATATTTATCAACTATGTGTATGCATGGTCTCTATGTTACAGAGTTGAGTTAGACATAGCTTTACTAGTTGTGGAAACATTATTCACAAAGGAAGACTTTCAATATGGTTGCATTGAAAATTCAGGGACTTTGGAAAAATCACGTACTCTCCAATTTTATTCCTGTCTAAATGTCACTTAAATGAAGACAGAGCCATTGAGCAACCCCTCACAAGGGAAAGAAATCTCATTTTTGCACTGAATAACTATTGGATGCTTGCTGGGCTGAAAAAGTGATCCTCAAAGAATTCTGATGTTATAACTTTGAATATTCATGCTCTTTTACTAGGTTGTTAGTACATAAAGTAAAGTAGTATTTTACACAAAACCTGTGTTCAAAGATTTTGTTATCTTTTTTTAATGCAAGAAAACACACGCATACATACACACATACTTACCTAATACATACACACACACACATATATACACATACACACACACATATATATACACATACGTATATGTGTACACACATATACATATGTGTGTTTGCATTTAGGCACGTATGTATATTTTTTTCTTGCGTTGAAAAGGGATAGCATAGGCCAGGTGCAGTGGCTCACTTCTGTAATCCCAGCACTTTGGGAGGCCGAGGAGGGCAAATCATGAGGTCAGGAGATTGAGACCATCCTGGATAACACAGTGAAACCCTGTCTCTACTAAAAATAAAATTCAAAAAAATTAGCTGGGCGTGGTGGTGGGTGCCTGTAGTCCCAGCTACTCAGGAGGCTGAGGCAGGAGAATGGCATGAACCCACGAGGAGGAGCTTGCAGTGAGCGGAGATCGAGCAACTGCACTCCAGCCTGGGTGACTGAGCAAGACTCTGTCTCAAAAAAAAAAAAAAAAAAAAGGCTAGCATATATATTGGTAAACTGGCAAAGAGCAATCTAAATACAGAATGAAAAATATAAAATGAAGATAAATCACAAGAATTCCTATACAGCAATAATAGACAAACAGTGAGCTAAATCATGAGTGAACTCCCATTCACAATTACTACAAAAAGAATAAAAAATAAAAAATAAAAAAGAATAAAATACCTAGGAATCCAACTTACAAGGAATTTGAAGGACCTCTTTAAGGAGAAGTACAAACCACTGCTCAATAAAATAAAAGAGGGCACAAACAAATGGAAGAACATTCCATGCTCATGGATAGGAAGAATCAATATCATGAAAATGGCCATATTTATAGATTCAATGCCATCCCCATCAAGCTACCAACGACTTTCTTCAGGGAATTGGAAAAAACTACTTCAAAGTTCATATGGAGCCAAAAAAGAGCCCTCATAGCCAAGACAATCCTAAGCAAAAAGAACAAAGCTGTAGGCATCATACTACCTGACTTCAAACTACACTACAAGGCTATAGCAACCAAAACAGCCTGGTACTTGTACCCAAACAGATGTATAGACCAATGGAATAGAACAGAGGCCTCAGAAATAACACCATACATCTACAACCATCTGATCTTTGACAAAACTGACAAAAACAAGAAATGGGGAATGGATTCCCTATTTAATAAATGGTGCTGGGAAAACTGGCTAGCAATATGTAGAAAGCTGAAACTGGATCACTTTCATACACCATACACAAAAATTAACTCAAGATGGATTAAAGACTTCAATGTAAGACCTAATACCATAAAAACCCTAGAAGAAAACCTAGGCAATACCATTCAGGACATAGGCATAGGCAAAGACTTCATGAATAAAACACAAAAGCAATGGCAACAAAAGCCAAACTAGACAAATGGGATCTAATTAAACTAAAGAACTTCCATACAGCAAAAGAAACTATCATTGGAGTGAACAGGCAACCTAGAGAATAGCAGAAAATTTTTGCAATCTACCCATCAGACAAAGGGCTAATATCCAGACCCTACAGAGAACTTAAACAAATTTACAAGAAAAAAGCAAACAACCCCATCAAAAAGTGGCAAAGGATATGAACAGACACTTCTCAAAAGATGATATTTATTCAGCCAACAGACAATGAAAAAATGCTCATCATCACTGGTCATCAGAGAAATGCAAGTCAAAACTACAATGAGATACATTCTCATGCCAGTTAGAATAGTGGTCATTAAAAAGTCAGGAAACAACAGATGCTGGAGAGGATGTGGAAAAATAGGAATGCTTTTGCACTGTTGGTGGGAGTGTAAACTAGTTCAACCATTGTGGAAGACAGTGTGGTGATTCCTCAAGGATCTAGAATTAGAAATACCATTTGACCCAATGAGCTCATTACTGGGTATATATCTAAAGGATTATAAATCATGCAGCACTATTCACAATAGCAAAGTTTTGGAACCAACCTGAATATACATCCATGATAGACTGGATTAAGAAAATATGGCATATACACACCATGGAATACTATGCAGCCATAAAAAAGGATGAGTTCATGTCCTTTGCAGGAACATGGATGAAGATGGAAACCATTATTCTAAGCAAGCTATCACAAGGACACAGCACCAAATACTGCATGTTCTCACTCACAGATGGGAGTTGAACAATGAAAGCACATGGACACAAGATGGGGAACATCACACACCGGGGCCTGTCAGGGTATGGGAAGCTGGGGAAGGGATAGCTAATTTCTAATTATATTTACATTGGGAGAAATACATAATGTAAATGACAAGATGATGGGTGCGGCAAACCAACATGGCACATGTATACCTATGTAACGAACCTGCACATTGTGCACTTTTACCCTAGAACTTAAAGTATAATTATAATAAAAAAGGAAAATAAGTTCTTAGGTTGTCTGCTAAGGGGTGAGCACAGAGTTTATTCTATCAATTCAACTAATAGTCAACTAATAGCTATTACTAATGCTGAGTGGGTTGAGGCATCTCTTCCTTTCACCTGCTTTCCAATGAAGTCTGTGGTGTTCTTTACAATTGGCTAGCCACATGGAGGCCTATGGCCTATAAAGGGATCAATGATAATGTCCTTAGAACTAGGCTATTATCCCAGACTGCCTAGACACCAATTCTTTCAGTGTCTCAAAATGAAAATGAGCACATGCTTGTAATATTCTCTGCTTTGGAACCTAAAAGTTGGCTTTTGACGTGGATTTTTTTAATGGAAAACTTCAGCCAAACAACTTGTAGGTTACATGTCACTTTGTAAACAAGTGTGCTAGGTGGAAGAGCTGGAATTTAACAGATTCAATCCTTTATCTATGGGACATCTCAGAATTTTAAAAATTCAGCTATGTCTGAGGAAACCATCAAAGCATAAACTAGAGCATTGAACACAATCAGGGATGGGTCAAATGTATAAACTCTTTGATTTTGGGAAATAGTTCTATATAGCCCTGATATTATGAACGCAAACTGTATCTAATTTGGCCAAAAGTAAGTGAAAGAGCTCTCATGCTCTGATGGATGATGTAAAAGATGGCTGATGTGGAATGTGTGCAAACATCTTAAGTTCTTGGTGCTCTTCCCAACATTGTCTTCTGAGTTATGTTTAGTCTGAGACATATGATTAAACTGTTACTTTGCCTGTATACTTCTCTGTCTTGGACATATGTGCCACCAGGTGCTCTAAATATGCCCAAGACAGGTGGGGAGGCCAACAACTATCTGCATTCTGCTGCCAGATTAATCTTATGAAAATACCACTTTGATCAACTTAAGGTAGGAAAAGCCCTTAATCACCCTCGTGCACCAACAGGAAGAAATAAACACTACACAATCCATCATTTAAAGCCCACCGTACTAAGGCTTCAATACCTCTTTTAAATTATCCTCCATTTCTTTCCAAACAAATATTTCCTCAGGAAAGTTGCCTATCATTGTTTATAAAGACTACCTCTTAACTAGACTTGGACTTGAGAAAGAGACAAGCTAAGTGAAATCAACCTCTCCTTATAGGAATGCATGAACTGAATGGGCTTTTATATTCTTATAAGATTTCCCCCCCTTTTTCCCCTAAAGTTTCAATGAATGGAAGTGAACTCCTGTGACTATCTTACCACAGCACGGAAGAATTTAATACAAAGGTTACTTGTGTTGGCTTCTCTTCAAGAGGGTTTATTGTTGAAATGTCAAAACAATTTCCTATAAGATTATTTCAGCTGGAAGTCAAGCCTTTGATGATACAGTCACATTGTTGTGCCTATCCAGAAGTCTCATGGCTGGGATGAGGCAAGCAGTGAGGAAGTCATGTAAAGAATCAGGGATTGTCAGTACAGTTCAGAAACAGAGAGGTTCTGGAGAGCCAGATAACATGAGTAGGAAGCTTGTACCTATGGTTGTGAGGTCTGCAGTTGCTAACAGTCCTGAAGACAAAACCAGAGCCCACCCGTATTTTAGAACAGGAGCATCATTCATCATCAAAATATCTTCAGGTGGGGGCTAAAGTAACCCCATCTTGAATGCTAATCCACCATGTTGACTTCTGATTGACCCTAGTTCTGGGCAGGCCTCTAAGATTTGTATTCTGTCTACTGTTCCTTGTGTTAAGAGCATGTCCTTGCCATAAATCCTGCCCACAAAACAATCATCCTATACACCCCTTACCCCATGGGGTATATAAGCCCTGGGTTATTTGGCAGTAATGGTATAGAAATCCACTTGTCTGTCTGCCACACAAGACACAAACATGGGTTCTGTTTCTAAGTACCAATTAAGTGTTTGTTTGTTTGTTTGTTTGTTTGTTTTTCTAAGAAACTAGATGTGTCAGCTTATTTCTTTGGCATCTCAGCTTTCTTGGGCTTTTGGGGATAGGTTTGCACAGGCTTGCCCATTATGGATGAGGTGTTTGGGAACACCTTATCCCAAAATTCAAGCCAGGAGGACAAAAGGTGAAGACAGTATCAGAGATGCAAAACCCAACCACCAAACCAATAGTCTAGTCCACCAAGAGGTATCCCATTAACCCACAAACCCAGAAAGGTTTAGGTAAGACATTTGGGCTGAGAGGTGAGTGTTTCATGTTAAGGTCAACTATGTGTAATGGCACATCTGCAGAATAATGCCAAAGTGTGCACTGCCTTCTGCTCTGAAGTCCATACAGTCAGGGGACATTACATCCATTCTCTCCGTCCAATGTGAGCTGAGTTCCTCCAAGATCTAACCCTATCACATCACCTTCATCTTCTTGTCTGATTGTCTGATTGTTATGAACAATCAGAACAAGCCTCATGAAGTTAATCATGATCTCTGTAGCAGCAATAGCCCCAAGCCCCAACCTCCTCCAGACCCCCCAAAACACCTAGGTTGGAGACCATGAATTCTCATTAACTTATTCCAGCAAATTCAAGATATTGCAATGGGCATGCCCATCTTGAACACATGGGCAAATGAACACTGTTAGATCCTGGAGTAGTTTAGCATAAAATACAGAAAATTAGCCTTTACCTAGGAGATAGAACTTTGAAAATAAAAGGAGCTCTGAAGATGAACCAGGATTCATTCCATCATTTCTCCAAATGAGGACTCTAACACCAACAGGGTTAACAAGTGAGTCTTGGTGATATTGCTTGATCAGAGACAAGCCAGGAGAAATACTCCAGAAATCCTGTCAGCTCCTAAACAGCTCTTGGAGATCCAACTCTATTACACTATAGGACTGGTATTTCTTGAGGGCTGTTAGGGGAAAACCTATGTAACTGTTGTGGCTAACAAGCATGACTCATTGGGTGTAATCACAAAGCAATTTTATTTTGTCTCTTACTAGCTCTTTCATATATATTCACTGGGGCTTAGAGAGTAGGGAGGGTTTTATTGGCCTCTGGAGGAAATGATAGCCAGCCCCATAACTTTTCTTTAAGCACATGCTCTCTTCCTCCCTCTCTCTTTCCTTCCTTCTCTCTCTTTCCTTTTCTCCTCTCTTTCTCCATCCCTTCCTTCCTCTGTTTATCCATTTGTTCCTCTCTGTATGGCTCTCTGTCCTTCTTTCTCTTTCTCCCTTACCCTCTTCTCTTTCTCTCTTTTACTTTCTCCTCCTCCTACTCCTATCTCTCTGTCTTTCTCCTTCCTCCATTCGTATATCTCTAACTATCTCATCTCTCTCTCCCAGTCTGCACTCCCTCTCCCTTATCTCTTCTCTCTTTCTCCATTTCTCCCTTCTATTTACCATTCCTTCCTCTTTCTCTCTCACCGTCTTTCCCTCTCTTTCTCTTCCTTACTTCTCTTTCTCCCTTCTGCTTCCTATTTTTCTTTCTTTCTCTCTCCTTCTCCTCCTTCTTTTTCTCCCCTTCCCTCCCTTCTCTCTTTCTTTGTTTGGTTCTTTCTATATTTTTCCATTTCCCCCCTTCTTATTCTCTCTTTTCCTCTCTCTTTCTTCCTCTTTTTCTCTCTTTCTGACTCTGCGTCACTCTTCCTCACTCCTTTCATTTTTTCCTTTCTTCTTTCCTTTCCTTTTCTTCCCTTTCTCTCTCCTTCCTTCCCTCCCTTCCTTTCTTCCTTCCTTCCCTTCTTCCTTCCTTCCTCTCTCTTCTTTCATCCCTCTGTCTTTCTCCTTTCTTCTCTCTTCCTTCCTTTCCTTGTCTCCCTCTCTCTTCCTCCATTCTTCTCTCTCCCTCCCTTAATATTTCCCTCCCTGCATACAAAAGGTGTGCGTCCTATCAGCATCTTCCACATCCACATGGGAATCATTAAGTCAGAGGAGGATATTAAGAGAAGGCAACTTTGAGCTTCTTTTTATTCCACCCAGTGGCATAGGCTCAAGTGCAGGAGGAGAGGAAACCTGCTTGGCTCATGTGATGAGCTCTTTCTAGTGTAACTGTAGCAATGATAGATAGAAGTCCTTATTTCTCCCCAAGCCCCCTGTAGACATTGCAGCAGGTTCCTAACCCAGTGGGAAGGGACATGCATGACTTACTCTTCAAAGGCTTCAAAGTCATCATCTAGGAGACCCTGAGAAGGATGGGTTGAGAAACAATGAACTCTGAGCTGTTTTGCAATATCAGGGTTGCTTATGTAGCCCTATGGAGGCTGCACAAATTTCTGGCTACATTCGCCTGTGACCTTGCAGTTTTTGTCATCTTATGCTATGACTGGGGGTTGCAGCTGCTGGATGTAAGTACAGCCAAAAATACCAACATTGACACTCACAGGCCGCTGAGGACCTTAAACCATAACTTCTCTGGCTGCTGGTGTAGGTATTGTGCCTTATCAAGGAAGGGGCCATCATTTCAGTGGCCTGAACAGAAGTTCAACTAAGTTTTAATGGGCTAAAATAAGGGTCTCTGCAAGAATGGTTCTTCTGGATGCTCCATGAATGAATCTATTTCCTTGCTTTTTCCAGCTTCTAGAGGTTGCTGTATTCCTTGGCTTGTGGTACCTTCTTCCTTCTTCCACCATGCCAACATCTACTCTCCTTGTCACATCTCCTTTTTCTCTTTCTCTGAATCCCAGTCTTCCTTCTATAAGAAGCATTGAGACTACATTGAACCCACCCAAACAATCCAGAATAATCTCCCCATCTCAAGATTTCTAACTTGATCCCATCTGCAAAGTCAGCTTTACCACATAAATCAACATATTCATTGGACATGGACACCTTTGGGGCCATTATCCTGTCTACCACATGAGGATTAGGATATGGACATCTCTGGGGCCATTATTCTGTCTATTACATGGGGATTAGGATGCAGACATCTTTGTAGACATTATTTTGTCCACCACATGCAGATTAGAATGTGGACATCTTTGGGACCATTAGTCTGTCTACCACATGGGGATTAGAATGAGGACATCTCTGGAGGCATTATTCTGTCTCCCACATAAGGATTAGGATATAGACATCTTTGGGCACATTATTCTGTCTTCATGGGGATTAGAATGTGGACATTTTGGGGGCCATTTTTTTTCTGTCTACTGCACAGGGATTAAGACATGGACATTTTGGGGTGGCCATTATTCATCTGACCACAATGGGAGAGTTTTCCTGCTGAGTTAGTATTCATTCCTGCATTGTAGTGAGGCTAAGACCAAGGAGACTTTTCTCTTCTAAAAATATGACCTGAAGACATCCAACTCTTTTTCCTGAGGAGCAATCTCAGATGCACCTTCAAGGAGAACCCCAATTCCTCTCAAGCACTGATGGAGACTGCCCTAGGTGAGGGTGAAGAAAATTTGACATAGGGGAGAAAAAGAATGTCTTAATATCTGTGGTTTTTAACAAATACAGGGTACACATTTTCTCTTTGTTTTTCTAACTTTAGATGAATATTAATGGGATAAAAGTGCAATTTTTTTACATGCATAGATTGCATAATGATCAAGGCAGGGTTTTTAGTAATCCATTTCATTGTACCCATTAACCAATTTTTCATAATTCTCCTCCCACCTCCTTATGCTTTTGAGTCTCCATCATCTCACTCCATTCTTTTCATCCACATATAACATATTTTAACTTCCACTTATGAGTGAGAACATGTGATATTTGTCTTTCTGGGTCTGGCTTTGTCCACTTAGGATAATGGCCTCCAGTTCTATCCACGTAGCTACAAAAGACATAGCTTTATTTTTTTCACGGTGGAATAGTATTCCGTTTTGTGTACATGTACCATATTTACTGTATCCAATCTGCCATTGATAGACACTTCCATTGATTCCATATCTTTGCTATAGTGAATGGTACTGCAATAAACATACAAGCACAGGTATCTTTTTGATACAATGATTTATTTTCCTTTGGGTAGATACCCAGTAGTGGGATTGCTGGATGGAATAGTACTTTTATTTTTAGTTCTTTGAGAAATCTCCATATTGTGTTCCATAGAGGTTGTACTAACTTACATTCACACCAGCAAAAGATACCCATTTTAGATGCTTAATATCCTCAGAAACTTGTTAACAAAAGGACATTCACAACGATCAAATTTGGGTATTATTCCATGACTGGATTCATGTTATCAGCAGCATTTATTCCAATATTTGGGCCTGTGATCAACCTCTGATGAGTTATATCAAACTATGTTTGGATGTAACTGATGAAGAAAATAGGATGAAAGATTAATGCTCAGCCCAGGAAGCAGTTTAGCCATGGGGTTGATTGAATTCACCATTGTGAGAGCTGCAGGTGAACTGCCCACCTCCAGCTATAGAGAAACATAAAATGAAGATACTATTACAATTGGGAATAATTGCGCCATTGTGGTGATTTTGTCTCCTCTTCTGAGGGACCACTTGATACCTTGTTTTACTCCTTAGGTCTCTCCTTGCTTTACCTGGATCTGTTCACTTCTGCAGACCTGGAGGTAAAGAATTTAACCTTGT
This sequence comes from Pan paniscus, assembly GCF_029289425.2. Taxonomy (NCBI): domain Eukaryota; kingdom Metazoa; phylum Chordata; class Mammalia; order Primates; family Hominidae; genus Pan; species Pan paniscus. The sequence goes on along the minus strand of NC_073273.2, from coordinate 42,860,002 downwards.
TCAAGGAGAGGTGTGGGCTTTGGCCTTGGCTGGAATTTAACCTTGCTCAGAGAGAGGTCTGGGCTTTTGCATTGGCTCTAGAACTTGACATCTAAGCCTTTGGAATGTGTGCCAAACAAAGACAGGAGTGTATTTGTTTCTGCAGGGGTGTTGGTTCACACTGGGCAGTCTAACAGTGTGATTTGGAGTCAGGGTAGCCACATCCATTAGTAACAATGGGATTCAGGTTCCATGGTATTGGTAGATCTTCAGTGAGGCTGGAGAATGATCAGCCACATAGACAATTAGTCAATCACAATGAAGCCTCTGTAAACACTGAACCCCAAGGCTCAGGTGATATGCCCGGTGATATAGTTTGGATATGCTTCAAATCTCATGTTGAAATGTGATTCCCAAGGTTGGCAGTGGGACATGGTTGGAGGTGATTGGATCCTGCGGGTGGATTTTTCAGGAACGGTTTAGCACTATTCCCCTTGGTACTGTCCTTGTGATAGTGAGTGTGTCCTCATGAGATCTGGTCATTTAAAAGTGTCTAGCCCCTCCTCATTCTCTCATTCCTGCTTCCACCATGTGAGACAACTGCTCCCCCTTCACCCGTGCCATGACTGAAAGCCTGCTGAGAAGCAGATGCCAGCATCATGCTTCCTGTACAGCCTGCAGAACTGTAAGCCAATTAAACCTCTTTTCTTTATAAATTACCCAGACTCCATTTATTCTTTATAACAAGGCAGGAATGGACTACTACACCCAAGTTGGCAACACTTCATGCATATTGCCATACACTGATGCCTAGAAACCAACACTTGTCTGACTCCAAGGGGAGAGGATAATAGAAGCTCTGTTTAGTACTTGGCTTGGAGCTCTATCCCATGCACCTCTTCCATTGGCTGACTGTGATCTGTCATTCTCTAACTGTAATAAACCACAAATGTGAGTGTAACAGCTTCCAGTGAGTTCTGTCAGTCCTTCTAGGGAACTATCAAACTTGAGGGTAGTTTTGGGAACTCCTCTCAACCTGCAACTGGTGTCCGAAGTGAGAGTGGTCTTGTGGAAGAGCCCCCTCCTCTGAGGGCTCACTTTCTTGCTTGTTTTACTGGCCTTATGATATCTCTCTGCCTTGGCTGACCCAAGTAGTGTGTTAGTCCTTCAGAAGGACAGCGGTCTAGGGAAGGTGGTTCACATCTATAATCCCAGCATTTTGGAAGGCCAAAGTGGGAGGATCACCAGAGCTCAGGAATTCGAGACCATCCTGAGCAATATAGTGAAACCCTGTCTCTACAAAAATAAAAATAAAAATAAAAATAAAAATATTAGCCAGGCATGATTGCACACACCCGTAGTCCCAGTTACTTGGGAGGCTGAGGTGGAAGGATCACTTGAGCCCATGAGTTTGAGTCTGCAGTGACCTATGATTACACCACTGTACTCCAGCCTGGGTGACAACAGAGTGAAACCATCTCTAAGACAGAAAGAAAGAACTCAAAGAGAAAAGAAAAGAAGGCAGGCAGGAAGGAAGGAAGAAAGGAAGGAAGGAAGGAAGGAGTGAGGGAGGGAGGGAGGGAAAAAAGAAAGAAGGGAGAGAGAGGGAGAAAGAGAAGGAAGGAGAGTAGGAAAAAGGAATGAAGGAATGAAGAGAGGAAAGAAGAGAAAGAAGAAGGAAGGAAGATAAAAAGACAGAAAGAAGGGAGAGAGGGAGAGAGAGAAGGAAAGTACAAAAAAGGTAGAAAGGAAGGAAGGAAAAAAGAAAGAAGGAAAGAAAGAAAGAAAGAATGAGAGAGAAAGAAAGAAAGAAGGAGAGAGGAAGGAAGAAAGAGAGAAAGAAAGAAACAAACAAAGAGAAAGAAAGAAAGAGAGAAAGAAAGAAAGAGAGAAAGAAAGAAAGAAAGAGAAAGAGAAGGAAGGGAAGGAAGGAAGGAAAGGAAGGAAGGAAGGAAAGAAAGAGGGGGAATAGAGAAGTCCATCATGGTGTGTTTGCAAGCGCTTTGCTTTTCTACCTGCCCTGTCTGTCTTTAATGAAATAACTCTTTTGGTCAGGATCTGAGCCATGAGTATGCTGCAGTTAGCTAAACCAAGACTTCCCTTCCACATTGTGCTGGCAGCGATCCCACAGACGACTGTGGGGCCCAAGAAAGAGAGATGAGTTAATATCACTCTCTGTCCTTACCAGGAACCAGGGCCTGATACAGGCATCAGCTCTGGAGGTTCAGGCAGAATACTTTGCCAAGAGAAATCACACCTAGAATTTGGCCTGGAAAACCTCTATACTTGTTTCTGACTCTTTGAATGTTATCATGAAAATATTTTCTAGCCGTATTCCAATAATAGAATATTATCCAGCCTTAAAAAAGAAAGAAGCTTTGACACACGCTACAATGTGGATGAGCCTTGAAAACACTAAGCTCAGTGAAAGAAACTCTTCACCAAGGACCACATATGGTATGATTCCATTGATAGAAAATGTTCAGAATAAGCAAATCCATAGACAGAAAGCAGATTAGTGGTTGCCAAGGGATGTGGGATCAGGAGTAATTGGAGAAATAGCAAGGATAGCTAAAGAGTGTGGAATTTCTTGTTGAATTGATGAGAATGTTCTAAAGTTGATTGTGGTGATTGCTGCACAGCTATGAACGTCCTAAAAATGATTGCTTTGTATACTTTAAATGTGAGAACTGGGCTGGATGTGGTAGCTCACACCTGTATTCCCCGTACTTTGGGAGGCTGAGGTGGGAGGATCACCTGAGCCCAGGAGTTTAAGGCCAGCCAGGGCAATATAGCAAGACCCAAAAACAACAAAATTAGGCAAGCATGCTGGCACATGCTGGTAGTTCCAGCTTCTTGGTAGGCTGAGGTGGGAGGATCACTTCAGTCCAGGATGTTGAGGCTGCAGTGAGCCATAATCGTGCCACTGCCCTCTAGCCTGGATGACAGAGTAAGAACACATGGACATAGGAAGGGGAACATCACACACCAAAGCCTGTTGTGGTGTGGGGAGAGGGGGTAGGGATAGCATTAGGAGATATACCTAATGTTAAATGACAAGTTAATGGGTGCAGCACACCAGCATGGCACATGTATACATAGGTAACAAACCTGCACATTCTGCACATGTACCCTAAAACTTAAAGTATAATAAAAAATAAAAATAAAAAAAATAAGAAATAAATGGGTGAGTTGTGTGGTATGCAAATTATATCCCAAAATAGCTGTTCCAAAAAAAACATAATGAGCCTTTCTTCTCATCTGTCCATACTAGTTACTGAGCCCTATCTGTCTCTGGACATCAGACGCCACATCTCTCCTCCTAGGTGCTCTCATACACTGCAATTTTCTGCCACAAACCACAAAACTGCCTAGGATTGCCAAATGTATGCTCACTTATACATAATTTACACTCCATGTACTTCCACATAGAATCAAAGGATTTGATGTGGCTTATAATAAAATCACATGAACATATTGTTGCTAAAAATAAGTGTCAAGAAACACCACTAAGCAGATATGAAAAAAGAGAGACAATTTTTTTCTGGAGCCTAAAGAAATTCTCATCATAATCTTCTAAGCCTCCTAAAACTACAAACCTGAAAATCCCCTGGTTCTTCCCATATTATTGAGGTTTACTGATGTTTCCTTGAGATATCAAAGACACTGTGCTTCCCATTGCAAAATGTTTAAAATTTCCACAAAGCTGACCTGTATATTTACATAGTAAAAAATATTTAACACCCTTTATGTCCTTCCCTGGAATAAAATCTCACAACTCTCTCTAACATATGGAATTAAATGCAAGTTCATGCAAGAAATGGAATTCCAAGTGAATCTTGGAAATTATCAATGATTTAACTTTAATCATTAAAGTTAAAAACTTTTAATATCTTTAAAGTTATTAAACATGCCTTCATGTTGCAGCTGTGAATCTTCTTGTTACAAAATTATCAATGATTTATAGCAATGCATCTTGAAAGTTATTTAATGCCTTCATGTTGCTGCTGAAAAAAAATGAGGCCAACAGAAATGACTTTCATAAAGACAGATAGCTAACAAAATACAGAGCAGAGATATCAGCCTGGATCTACCACACTTCCACTACATCCTTGTGAGTTATTTCAACTTGACACCAAACATTTTCTAACTTGAGTGAAGACTACATTAGAAATAATGCTTAAAGAGCATTTAAAAGCAAATTCAATTATGTTATTTGCGTCCATTTACGGGGTACAATGCAATTTTCTTACAGGCATAGATTGCATAGTGGTGAAGTCAGGGCTTTTAGGGCATCCATCATATGAGTAATGTACTTCGCACCCATTAAGTCATTTCTCATGCATCCTATCTTCCCACTCCTTCACCTTTCTCAGCACTTGTCATCATAGCTAACAATTTAATTTTTGTTTAATGGAGATTGTTTTGTCAGTCCCAGGCATATAATAAGAAATATTTGTCCTAATTTTGATAATATAAGGCAGTCATGGTTTAAGACCTGCTTCTTAGTTTTTTCAGCTACTATAGCAGATTATCATAAACTGAGTTGCTTATAAACAGAAATATATTGCTTACAGTTATAGAAGCTGGGAAGTCCAAGATCAAGGCGTGGCAGATTCAGTGTCTGGTGGGGACCCACTTCCTGGTTCATAGATGGCACCTTCTTGCGGTGACGTCACATGGTGGAAGGAGTGAGGGAGCTCTCTGGGGTCCCTTTTATAAAGACACTAGTCCCATTCATGAGGCTACACCACCTTATGTGTCTCAGAGGACACAACCATAACACCATACTTGGCCAATAACTTAGACTTATCTTTTGCTGGTGAGGGTACTACATTTGTTTGCTACAGTTGCTTCAAAGTTTCACAGACTTGGAGGCTTAAAAATCAGAAATATGTCTTTTTATGTATCTGAAGGCTGGAAATCTGAGATCAAGGTGTAGGCAGAGCTGGTTGCCTTGAAACCTCTCACCTCGGCTTGCAGACATAATCTTTTCTATGTGTCTTCACGTGGTTGTCCCTCTATGTGTGCCTGTGTCATTTCCTTTTCTTATAAGGACACCAGTTCTGTTAGATCAGGGCCCACTCTAGTGACCTCATTTTACTCTAAGTACCTCTTGAAAGACCCTGTGTTCAAATGCAGTCATTTCAGTCATAGCATCTTGAACCGTATATTTAAATCAGGTCCTGGGGTTTAGGCTTCAACGTATAAATTTAGCAGGGACACAAGTCAGTCCATAAGTGGTAGGTAGGGAGGTAGAGCAGTGAATGAATAGCGTTTCTGCTGGAAATGCCCCAAGAAGAAAGGTGATGTTTGCCATTGTCCTTCTAGGTCACCACTCCTAGATTCTAGCACCTTTCTGTGTGGTCACACCAACTGATGGGCTAGAGAGTCACCAGTTACAAGCTAGATAAATGCTGTACTTAGACCAGGTCTTTATGATACAAAATAATAGACGACTGTGGATGTCTAAATTATTGTGTCCAACCTCTACATGGTCTCCCACAATGAAAGTGATTCTGAGCCCTTTGAAGCTCCGGAATCCATGGCTAGACCTTCATGTAGGGATTGGTGTCATCCAATCAGATTTAGGAGAAAAGAGTGAGGTCCCTGCAGAAGAGGAACTGCTGCCTCCAATGCCTTCAGACTCAAGCTGCAACATCAGTCCTTCCCTGGGTCTCCAGCTTGCTGGTGGCTCTCATCCATTCTTTCTGACTGCTGTGTAATATTTCATAGTGTGAATAGTCAATTTTAGGAAGCAGAATTCAAAGATGGCTACCAAGACTTTGGGCCCTGATGAGCACACAGATTGTTCAGTCAAACATGAATCTGGGTGTTACTGTGATGGGATTTTGCAGACATCATTAATGTTCCAAATAGGTGGACCCTAAGAAAGGGAGCTTGACCTAATCACATGAGCTATCTAAACCTGGGCCTAGAGTCAGACACAGGGAAGTCAGACATCCAAAGTAGCAGTGAAACTCCCCTGATTACTTTGCAGATAAAAAAACTGCCATGTTGTGGAAAGGGCCATGGGGCCACTACCTGTGGAAGCTGAGAATGGCTCTGGCTAACAGCTAGAAACATGTTGGAGACACACTCCTTCAGCCTCTAGGAACTCAATTCTGCCAACAACCAGGGAGCTGAGAAGAAGGCACCCAGCTTCAGATGACACTGCAACCCTGACAACACATGATTTCAGCCTGGGGAGACCCTCAGTAGAGAACTCAGCCAGGACATGTTGAGATATCTGATGTATAGCACTCTGAGATGATAAATGGGGATTGTTTCAAGACACCAAGTTTATAATTTGTTATGTAGTAGTAAAAAATACACACAACCAATGTGGTGATTCCTCAAATATCTGGAACCAGAAATACCATTTGATCCAGCAATATCATTACTGGGTATATACCAAAAGGATCATAAATCATTCTGTTACAAAGATACATGTGTGCATATTACTATTCACAATGGCAAAGACATGGAATCAATCCAAATGCCCATCAATGATAGACTGAATAAAGAAAACATGGTACATATAAACCATGGAATACTATGCAGCCAAGAAAAGGAATGAGATCATGTCCTTTGCAGGGACATGGATGGAGCTGGAAGCCATTATCCTCAGCAAATGAATGCAGGAACAGAAAACCAAACATGGCATGTTCTCACAAGTGGGACAGAAACAATGAGAATGGACACAAGGAGGGGAACAATATATACTGGGACCTATTGGGGGAGCAGGGGGAGGGAGAACACCAAGAAAAATAGTTAACACATGCTGGGCTTAATACCTAGGTGTTGGGTTGATAGGTGCGGCAAACCACCATGGCACACATTTACCGATGTAACAAACCTGTACATCCTCCACTTGTACCCTAGAAATCAAAATTAAAATTAAAATTAAAAAAGAGAAAATGCATAAAAGCATAAAAAAGTCTACCAGTCTGTCTGCCGGACCTATCTAATAAATCTAGTATTATAAGAAGATCCATAGATTTTTCAAGCCATCTAAGAGTATTTTGTAAATCATGGCTTGGTGCCCGAGACTATTGTGTTCTTTCAGAAATTCAGATTTTGGCTTGTTATTTGATTGAATTGAGGAAAACTTCTACTATTCACCTGCTTTATGTTGTTAATTTAGACTTGAGTATCAGTAAAGTATATCAGTTTCTGAAGGGCATGTGGCATGTGAGGAAACTTTTTCTGCAGACATGAGATCTCATTACATTGCCTAGGTTGGTCACGAACTCCTGAGCTCAAGCGATCCTCCCACCTGAGTTTCCCAAAGTGTTGGGATTAGAGGCATGAACCAGTGCACCCAGCCAAGATAACTTTTGAGGTGACCTATAAGAGGCTGTGGAAGAATTTTATTTTAGAATTGTATGTTTTATTTATTTCTGAATTATCACTATTATTATTATAATTATTATTATTTTGTATTTGGTAAGGTTATATTCAATTTTGTAAATGTGTTTATATTCCATATGTTTTATAAAGAGAAAACTGGCTGGGCTCAGTGGCTCAAGCCTGTAATCCCAGAACTTTCGGATGTCAAGGCAGGAGGATCACAAGGTCAGGAGATCGAGACCATCCCAGCCAACATGGTGAAACCCCGTCTCTACTAAAAATACAAAAAGAAATTAGCTGGGCATTGTGTTGGGTGCCTGTAGTCCCAGCTATTCAGGAGGCTGAGGCAGGAGAATGGCGTGAACTTGGGAGGCGGAGCTTGCAGTGAGTCGAGATTGCACCACAGCACTCCAGCCTGGGCAACAGACTGAGACTCAGTCTCAAAAAAAAAAAAAAAAAAAGAAGAAGAAGAAGTAGAAGGAGAAGGAGAAGGAGAAGAAGATTACAAGAAAAAAAATCAATGCTATTAAAAGAGAATACATTGATGCTATGATGTTTAATCCTTATTTTTAATAAAAGTTACTTTTTGAATATTATTGCTGTTGTAACTTCAGCCAAATTTGCTAAAATGTGAGAGAACACAAGGCCAGGTGCAATGGCTCATGTCTGTAATCCCAGAACTTTGGGGGGCCAAGGCAGGAGGATCACTTGAGCCCAGGAGTTTGAGACCAGCCTGGGCAACATAGTGAAACTCCATCTCTACAAAGAATTAAAGAAAAGTTTAGCTGGGAACAATGGTGTGAGCCTGTCGTCCCAGCTACTCAGGAGCCTGATGTGGGAGGATTGCTTGAACCCAGGAGCCTTTTCAGTCTCCAGTGAGCTATGATTGCACCACTGCCCATTAGACTGTGTGACAGAGTGAGACCCTGACTTTTACAAGGAAAAAAGTAAAATGTAGAAGAACACAGAAAGTCAGCAGGGCCAGTTCACATGAAGTAATGCACCATCCATTACCACGAAGACATCTCAAGACATAATCATAATATTAGCCAACAAATAGGACTTTTCACTAGTAGGATGCTTTCTTCATTTCTATGTGCAGGGGTAGAGAACATAGCCTTATGGTGTCTTCTAGTTCTCAAATTTCATCTGCAATTCCATCCTTTAGCCAATGGGGAATTGCTAAAACATTTTGGAAATGAGAACTGGCAAGAGCAAAACAGCAATTTAGGAAGACTGATCTATGAAGATCCCATCAAATAACTTTGTGGATGGAGACAGTGGAGGGCATGGGGTCTACATCTGTTTTGTGTTGCTATAGCAGAATACTCAAGACTTGGGTAATTTATAAAAAACAGAAATTTATTCCTTCAGTTCTGGAAGCAGGAAAGTCAAAGATCAGGGTGATGGCATCTTGCAAGGACCTTCTTGTGGCATTCTCCCATGGTGGAAGGGAGAAGAGCAAGAGAGGAACCAAACTCCCTTCCTCTCATTTATTTTATTAATCTGCTCATAAAGATGAAGCCCTCATGACTTAAACATCTTTGTGTTTGACAGAAGTGAAATGTTTGAATATATTTGGTTCACTCTAATCAGTAAGATTTAACAACTTCTATCATCTAGTACTATTTTCCAAGAAAAACAAAATAATTTCATATTATCCAGGACAGCATTTTTCTAACATAAAAAGTCATAGGACTGCAGGTTAAAATTAAGCTTTTACTTGAAATCTCTTATTCACATTTTTATTTCAGGTGTCTTCTGATATTGGTTTAAAGAATGTAAAGATGACAATGAGCATGAGTTTTAAAAATGCTAGTTACAATAGTTGCAATCTTAATAAAATGGTCTGGGTTGGAATTATTTACCATCAGTAGAGACAATGAAATGATACAAGAATAATAGCTGAAGAAGTCTTAGATGTGGCTTGCTTTTCTATTTGATGTAGATGGAAGCTGACCCTCAGAGACACTCATGTCACCACAGAGATAAGAAAAAAAAAAAAAGAATCACAAGCTTTTTCAATTCATGCTACATCACTAAGTCACTCATGAATTACAATAATCCCCTCTTATCTTTAGTGTTACTTTCTGCAGTTTAACTTACCATGGCAGACTGAAGTCTGTAGATATTAAATGGAATATTCCAGAAATAAACAATACATTTTAATATTTATCTATTTATTTATAATGTATTTATTTATTTATTATTTATTTATTTATTTATTCTGACAGAGTCTCACTCTATCACCCAAGCTGGAGTGCAGTGGCACCACTTTGGCTTACTGCAAATTCTGAGTCCCAGGTTCAAGTGATTCTCATGCCTCAGCCTCCTGAGTAGCTGGGATTACAGGCACACACCACCACACCTGGATAGTTTCTGTATTATTAGTAGAGACAGGGTTTCACCATGTTGGTCAGGCTGGTCCTGAACTCTTGACCTCAGGTAATCCACCTGCCTCAGCCTCCCAAATTGTTGGGATTACAGGCATGAGCCACCATGCCTAGCCTCACAATGCATACATTTTAAACTATGCACCATTCTCAGTATTGTGGTGAAATTTCACACCATCATGCTTCATTCCATTGAGGGAGAAGTTGTTCCTTTGTCCAGGGTATCTATGCTTTATACACCACCCACTTACCAGTCATCACTACCATCTGCTCCTAACATCCCTGCCTTGACACCATGGCCCAGTGACCCAAAATCACCCAAAGTGGAAGCCACTCCTTCTACGGTATCATCAGAAGGTATTTTAGAGCAGTAAAATAGGACCAGATGAATCGAAGGGGTTAAATCTCACTGTTTAGAGTGAACCAAATATACTGAAACACTTCACTTCTGCCAAACACAAAACACACTTTGCAAAGAATGATTTCCTTCAGGTTCTCTTAAATTTTGCACTAGGGCCATTTTAGTTCTATGTTCTTACGTTTAGAGTTAACTCATCAAAATATTGTTTTCCAGATATCTTTGATGTCCAAGAGACATTTGGGTTCTGTTTTTACAAAGGAGAACATCCCATTTTCCAGAATTCATGCTACATCACTAAGTCATTCATCTCACTTCATCTCGTAATGTTCATTCTGTAGGCTTTTATCATTGCGTATCATCACCGAAGAAAGGTGAGTAAAATGCAGTAAGAAATTGTGATGGAAAGAGATCACATTTATACAACTTTTATTATGTCATATTGCTATGATTGTTCTATTATGAGTTCTTGCAATTCATCTCTTAGTGTGCCTAATTTATAAATTAAATTTCATCATGAGTTTATTTGTGTAGGAAAAACCTAGTATATGAAGGGTTTGGATACTATCCACACTTTAATGCATTCATTGGGGTTCTTGAAACATATGCCCCTGAAGACAAGAAAGAACTGTAGCACTGAAATACTCAAAAAGGCCAGTCACAGATGCTGAGTTTAACATTCATGTTCTTAGTCATGATATACTTAATGAATGAACACTATTTCCATTTCAAATTCTACTGTTGAATTATGAGGTTGGTGCAAAAGTATTTGCCACTTTTGCCATTAAAAGTAATTGCAACAGGCCAGGTGCGGTGGCTCATGCCTCTAACCCCAGCACTTTGGGAGACCAAGACGGGTGGATCATGAGGTCAGGAGATCAAGCCCATCCTGGCTACCACAGTGAAACCCTATCTCTACTAAAAATACAAAAACTGAGCCAGGGGTGGTGGTGGGCACCTGTAGTCCCAGCTACTCAGGAGGCTGAGGCAAGAGAATGGCATGAACCTGGGAAGTGGAGCTTGCAGTGAGCCGAGATCACGCCACTGCACTCCAGGCTGGACAACAGAGCAAGACTCTGTCTCAAAGGAAAAAAAAAAAAGTAATTGCAACAACCGCAATGCCTTTTTTTTTTTTTTTCCTTTTTTGAGATGAATTCTCATTCCATTGCCCAGGCTGGAGTGTAGTGACACAATCTCAACTCACTGCAACCTCTACCTCCTGGCTTCAAGCAGTCTTCCTGCCTCAGCCTCCCAAGTAGCTGGGACTACAGACACACGACACCACACCCCAGCTAATTTTTGTATTTTTAGTAGAGACGGGGTTTCCCATGATGGCCAGGCTTGTCTCGAACTCCTGAGTTCAGGTAATCCACCCATCTTGGCCTCCCAAAGCACGGGATTACAAGCCTAAGCCACAACTCCTGGCCAAAAACTGCAATGATTTTTGCAACAACCTAATAGTTTTTGTTCATCTCAAAACAAACTTCACACAATGGTTATAATTCCTAGATTTCAGTTCACTATCTTCCTCAGCTTCCTCCCTTAGAACTCTATGGTTTTTAACCTAAAAGTACTGCAGAAACCTAAGAGCTACAGAGAAAATAGCACTACATATTCTTTCAACAGCTCTTCTAGGCTTCCAATGAATAATGACTTTATACCAAAAAAATCATCTGAGTGTTTATGAAAAAGTTGGAAGGAAATGGAGAATGAGAAGATTGGTGACTTTTCGTTTAAAATGTATTTCCTTGGAATGCTATGTGTTGCGAGAAATCTCAACTCCTGTTTTTTCAAGTGAAAAAAAAGGAGATAAGAGAAGTGGGGTGAAAAAAGACTTTAGAGAAGATAGAATCAGTGTCAGCCATATCTTCTTCCCCAGTGGAGAAGAAATCATCTCTTTTAAAATCCATGTGCTGTAATGAGAACACAGGCCAGATTTTGTGTAGCAACACATTTTCTGGCAACATCAATTCCACTTTTGAGACTTTGGGACTTGGGCTGAGCCACTATTGTCTTCCTACTTCCTCAACTTGCAGATGGCCTATTGTGGAACCTCACCTTGTGATCGTGTGAGCCAATGCTCCTTCATAAACTCTCTTTTATATACACATAGATCCTATTAGGTTTGTCCCACTGGAGAACACTGACTAATACACAAACCTACTTAGCAAAAAAAAAGTCTAGTTAAGAAAGCAGAACAGTGCATTATATAATGCAGATTACAAATGCTATTGACTGGTTTATGGTAGACTTTCATATTAGTGGACTTTCAATGTACTATTTGAGGGCTTCCTGTTTTCCTGAACATCTCCAAATATAAACACATCTTCAAACAAAGTTAATCTGTATTTGCTTCTTCCTAGGTAGTTAAAGAATCAGCACTTTTCTCTGGAGTCAGTCTTCTTACTGACATTAATTCTTCATCTACTTTGGTATTTGCAGTGTGTCTGTAACTTCATAAAGAGAGTGAATGTGTCATCCATATGATCATTGTATTCTTGGCCCCAAGCAAAATGTCTATGGCAGAGAAGGTTCTCTGAAAACAGATTATTACAAAAATAAACAGAAAAGCCTTATAATATCCTGTTACTGAACTGAATTTAGGAATGCTAAGCCATCCTGCAGAAAACATTAAATGAGTCTTAAAAAAATCTGCTGTAATGGAAATCCCAAAACTTTTCTCAGTTGTCCATTATGATAGAAACTTAATTCTCAATTTAATTCTCTCCCACATTATCCTGAGGTTTAGCCAGAACTCATATTTCATAATGATGTCAAGTCATAAAGAAGAGACCGTATTATTACACACCCATTAACCAACGTAAACACAGCTCTTTTATGATTAAAAACAGCTATCAACATAGCATTTGACTCTTACCTTTTAGGAAGAACCCATTGCATTTCATGGTGAACCCTCCTGAGCCTAGTGGATTGTATGAGAAGCCCCTTTAGCCAGAAAAAGAAGTGAATTCTGGAGTCAAACATCTACAAAATGATGCTCTGTCCATTGGGAATTCTTCTTGTACTGTAGATACCTCTTTGTATGCATAGATAGAATGGTTGTATCCACAAACCTTAAAACAAAATTCTAAGTCCCCGCCCCTTGAGATCCGAATGGACTCTTCCTCTGGGCAAGCGCATTCCATTTTTCAGGAATAATCTGAAAAATGTCTTCAGACTATTAAGGGGAAGTTGGGCATCCCTCATGATACCCTTCTCCATTTTGGAATTAGTGAAAGAACAGACTCTAATAAGGAACATTTACAGTTTATTCTCTGAAGCCTGTTACCTGGAGGCTTCCTCTGCATCATAAAACCTAGGTCTCCACAGCCCCTGACCGTAACCCAGACATTTCTTTCTATCGATAATAATTCTTTCAACCAATTGCCAGTCGTAAAATCTTTAAATCTACCTATGACCTGGAAGTTCCCACTTCAAGTTGTCCTGCCATTCTGAACCGAACCAATGGACATCTGATACGTATTGATTAATTTCTCATGTCTCCCTAAAATGTGTAAAACCAAGCTGTAGCCCGACCACCTTGGGCACACATTCTCAGGATCTCCTGAGGCATGCGCATCCTTAACCTTGGCAAAATAAACTTTCTAAATTGCTTGAAACCTGTCTCAGAAACTTTTCATTTGCATATCCATGGATGGAAGTGGATTCAAATCCACATTAGTAACCAGAGTTGTGGATTGAGGTCAGGACTCTTGTTGGTTTCCATGAAGATCTCCTGCACCTTATTCCCCCTCTTTCCCCATCCTCCAATCCTAGGTTTCCTCTCTTCAATCTTTAGACATAGATTAGATTGTGTCATCTGCTCACCTCTGGACAAATGATGGGAACACAACAAACTCGCTGGATTATTCCAAACACAACATTCCCCAGAGCTGACATAGGGGTGATGTGTGCATGTACATGTACAGGACTCCAGCAGGAAAAACAAAAGAATGGCTGATAAACAAAGCTCCTTCTCTCTAAAGTTATTTGGTTAGAGCACTTCATAACTATCTACTTTCCAGGGAACTCCCAGGTAATTGAGGAGAACCCTTAGGGCCTTATTTAAAGAATTTAGATATTGTCACACATGTGGGACACAGTTTAAGAGGAAAGTGTGATATTACACACATCTTATCTTGCTTTGGTTTAAGAAGTAGGATCCCCATAATTACTCATTTTCTATTCTGAGTATTACCACAAAGTGGTCTCCATTCAGACCCCAAGAGAAGGATTTTGGACCTCATGTAAGGAAGAATTCAGGGTAAATCTATAGAGCAAAGTGAAAGCAAGTTTATTAAGAAAGTAAAGGCATGGCCAGGCATGGTGGCTAATGCCTGTAATCCCAACACTTTGGGAGGCCAAGGCAGGTGAATTACCTGAGGTCAGCGTTCAAGACCAGCCTGGCCAATGTGGCGAAACTCTGTTTCTACTAAAAATACAAAAATTACCTGGGTGTGGTGGGGCACACTGTAGTCTCAGCTACTTGGGAGGCTGAGGCAGAATCATTCAAACCCAGGAGGTGGAGGTTGCAGTGAGCCGAGATAGCGCTACTGTACTCCAGCCTGAGTGACAGAGCAAGACTCTATCTCAAAAAAAGAAAAAAAGAAAAGGAGTAAAGAATGGCTATTCTATAGGCACAGCAGCAGCTTGGTCTGCTGGACAAAGGATACTTATAGTTATTTCTTGATTATATGCTAAATAAGGGGTGGAATATTCATTATTTTTCTGGGAAAGGAGTAGACAATTCCCAGAACCGAGGGTTTCTCTCCCTTTTAGACCATATAGGGTAATTTCCAGATGTTGCCATAGCATCTGTAAACGGTCATGTTGCTGGTGGGAGAGTCTCCTAGTATGCTAATGAATTATAATTAGAGTATAAAGAGCAATGAGAATGACCAGAGGTTTCTTTTGTTTCCATCTTCGATTTGGTGGCTTTTGGCTGGCTTCTTTACCACATGCTGTTTTATCAGCAAGACCTGTAACTTGTGCCAGCCTCCTATCCCATCCTGTGACTTAGAATGCCTCACCTCCTGGGAATGCAGCCCAGTAGGTCTTGGCCTCGTATTACCCAGACCATATTCAAGATGGAGTCGCCCTGGTTCAAACACCTCTGACATGAGTACTTTCCTTAGATCCCTCCCTCCTACCAATAAATGAAGGCTTTCTCAGTACAAGGTGGACGCTCTTCATCTGAAAATCCAAAATCCAAAATGTTCTAAAATCTTTAACTTTTGGAATGCTGACCTGACATCGGATTTTCTGCATGGATGGCTGAGAGACTGACAACTTACACCTTTGCTTCCTCTTTCGTTTTTTTACTTTCTTTCAGACAGGGTCTCACCCTGTTTCCCACCATGGCTGTAGTGCAGTGGTGTGACAATAGCTCACTACAACCTCCACCTCCTGGGTTCAAGAGATCCTCCCACCTCACCCTCCTAAGTAGCTGGGACTACAGCTGTGTGCCATCACACCATGCTAATTTTTGCATTTTTTGTAGAGATGGGATTTTGCCATGTTGCCTGGGCTGGTCTTGTACCCCTGGGTTCAAATGTTCCACCCACCTTGGTCTCCTGAAGTGCTGGGATTACAGGTGTGAGCTACCACACCCAGTCAACCTTTTCTTTCTGATGTTTCAGTATAAACAAACTTTGTCTCATGCACAAAATTATTTAAAAATTTTGTATAGGTTGGGTGCAGTGGATAATGCCTATAACCCCAGCACTTTGGGAGGCTGAAGTGGGAGGACAGCTTGAGCTTAGGAGTTTGAGACCAGCCTGGGCAACATAACAAAACCCCATTTCTGGAAAAAATAAAAAATATAGGCCTGGTGGCATGTGCCTGTAGTCCCAGCTACTGGGAAGGCTGAGGTTCAAGGGTCACTTGGGCCCAGGAGATTGAGGCTGACGTGAACTGTGGCTGTACCACTGCACCACAGCTCGGGTGACAGAGTGAGATCCTGACTCTAAAAGTATAATGATGATAATAATAAAAATAACAGTATTGTATATGAAAACGTGTACAATAGTCTATGTGTTTAAAGTATATATTAAACATAAATTAATGTTATGCTTGTACTTATGTCTTATCCCCAAGACATCTCCTTATGCATATGCAAATATTCCAGAAACTGAACAAATCTGAGATCTGCCACTGCTTCTGGTCCCAAGCATCTCGGATAAGGGAAACTTGGCATGTGGTAGTGAAAATGCTAAGTGTAGGTGGAGGATGTCTTGCTTTCCATGAGATGGTGCATTCTGAAGTGGGCATAAGCCCAGGTGGGACTCTTGGCATCCCAATGATGGAATTTCCCCACATTCCTACTCATGGCCCTCACCCCATGTCTTCTTTAGAGTTTTCTGAGCATCAGGAAAATCCGATGTAATGGCAATCATCAGCACCCATCCCTTGCAAATAACACAAATAACCTCATCTGCCTATCATCTCACCAGATGCCACTTGTCCCAGGATGAGCTGACATGCCACTTCTGCAAGGAACACAGCATTGTTGATGCTAAAAATGGCAAAACAACAAAATGAAAAAATCTTGCTTCTTAAACTCCTCTTGAAAAACTAAATTAAACCTGTGGGTCTGGCAGGGCATGGTGTCTCAAGCCTAGAATCCAAGCACTTTGGGAGGCTGAGGCTGGTGGATCACTTGAGATCAGACTGAGGCTGGTGGAGTTTGAGACCAGCCTGGGCAACATGACAAAATGCAGTCTCTACTAAAAATACAAAAATTAGCTGGACATGGTGCCAGGTAGCTGTAGCCCCGGCTACTTGGAGGGCTGAGGTGGGAGAATCATTTGAGCCTGGGAGGTCAAGGCTCTAGTAAGCCATGAATGTGCCACTGCACTCTAGCCTGAGCAACAGAGCAAGATCCTGTCTCAAATCAAACAAACAAACAAAAATCCTGTGGATCATCCTGTGGGGTGCTGTCATCATGACTCTAGGATATGAGACAGATATGTACCTTGACCACCAATAATCCCATTGCCACCATGGGCAACATGCAAATAAAGGGACTCTGAGGTTGGCTAAGAATTTTCTTCTTGAAGCTATTATTGCAGATGACTGGAGGAGGAATCATAACAGTAATAATAATAATAATAAGTCTTGACTTCAAAGGATCAGGCAAGAAAAAAGAGAGTTCTACAACAGCAGAAGTTTCTTTGCATTAAGCTATTGGGAGGGAGGACTGGAGGGAGGGAGGACAGCCATCTCCATTGCTGTTGCATGGTACAGCTTAGGCTATCATCACCAGGTGTTTTATTTCCCATACACTAGTAAACTGAACTTTGCAACAGCAAATATTTGTGGGAAGAAAAGGATTTTAAAGGTAGAAATTGAAAACAACAACCTGGGTCAGAGGAGTGAGAAATCTACATCAATTCAAATACAGAGGACATCCCACCCAGTGTTCACTGGTAAATCAGAGAGGCTGTATTCATCTGTTTTCATGCTGCTGATAAAGACATAGCTGAGACTGGGCAATTTACAAAAGAAAGAGGTTTAATGGACTCACAGTTCCAAGTTGCTGGGGAGGCCTGAGGGATCATGGCTCATATGATGGCAGACAAGAGAAGAGAATTTGCGTGGGGAAACTCCCCTTTATAAAATCATCAGATCTTGTGAGACTTATTCACTATCATGGGACTAGCACGGGAAAGACCCGCTCCTGTGATTCAATTACCTCCCACTGGGTCGTTCCCACAACACGTGAGAATTGTAGGAGCTACAATTCAAGATGAGATTTTGGTAAAGACACAGCCAAACCATATCAGAGGCTAAATTTGAGCTGTGTCTTCATGTCAGGGTCTTACTCCACAGTTTGTTTGTCCTCATTCCTTCTGCAAATCCTGGAGGTACTCAGCCATAAGGATGCATCTCGGGGACCCTTCCTTGCTCTAGTTGAGTTCTGCACATTGTCACTTGCTATGACGATGGGTCCAGCCCCTACAGCAACTCCAGGACACAGGTCCAGACAGCCTTGGGTGCAGAAGATGCCAGAGGCTTGAGACTAGATTTAACACAAATGAAAACACCTGGAAGCATGTCCTGCTTCCCCTTTGAGTTTTGAAGAGCCAAGGAAAAGTACTGTCATGCATCTTCAAAGAGGATAAATGAAAGTTGGCATGCATGGGTGTATCATTGCATACAAAAATGCAATGCTTCCTCCAGGTCACCAATAGGGAAAGTGAGACATAACCCTATGCATAGACTTTCTAGATGGATTGATGGAAACAACATCTGTATTGCTTAATGTGTCACTAGATGCAATAAAAATAACCTGAGAAACACCTCTTGGACCATCTCAGAATAAAGCACTTGGAAACGCTCAGTGGGTACATGCTTTGATAAGCAATCTAGCTTTCCTTTTAGAAATCTTATAACATCAACCTTACCATCATTTAGAGAGGAGGACACCTAAAAAAGTTGGGCAAATTCTTGGGCTCTGAACTTGATCAGTCCATTGAAGAAACACGCTGACTTAGAGTGTCACTTCCTAGAATTTACAAAAAAATAATTCTTGCTTTATTAAACAGCATCACATTCTGCACTTGTACTGTTCTACTATTTTCACATCAACCCATGCATGTCTCTTCCAAACATGACCTCACTTGCTTGGGTGTTGGTGGGTCTTTGAACATCCGTAGCAAATGATTTCAAAATCACTTTCTCACCAAGCATCCTAAGCAATCCTTGGCCTTATGTGGTGTTTCTTCCACTTACCCATTGCCAAAGTCTGACAACAGATATCTGAAACAAACTCAACTTTTTTTCTGTTCAAATTACACTTTTGTCAGAAAACAGGCATTTGAGCTTCCAGAGAAGAAATAATGCAAGTTTTCCTTTCTGTGCGGCTTTGAACGTATTTGAGTAATATTGGCTTATTTTTCTTCCTTTTACTTATTGAATCCTAATACAAATGTTTAGTAGGATGTTATGTTTAACAGAAATATAATCACTTTACAAAGGCATTACTAGCTTACATTCTATTAATGATTTTACATCCTTGACATGTCTACATTCCTGGAGAAGCATGCTAGAAATAAAATTCAAGGCCAGGCAAGGTAGCTCATGCCTGTAATCTCAGGACTTTCAGAGGCCAAGGCAGGTGGATTGCTTGATCTCAGGAGGTCAAGGCCAGCCTGAGCAATATGAGGAAATGCCATCTCTACCAAAACTACAAAAAGTAGCCAGGTGTGGTCGTGGGCCTGTAATTCCAACCACTCAGGAGGCTGAGGCATGAGAATTGCTTGAACCTGGGAGGTGGAGGCTACAGTGAGCTGAGTTCATGCCACTGCACTCTAGCCTGGGCAACAGAGCAAGATCTTGTCTCAAAAAAAAAAAAAAAAGGAAGAAAGAAAAATATAAAATTTACTAGAGCTACATGGAATTAAAATATTTCAGAAGTGCATTCTTGGTTTTGTGATTAATGGGTGGCTTAGCATAATGTGGAGATGATGATGTACTCATGGAATATGAAGTGAGAATGATGTTCTGTGTCCAAAGATTCTGTCACAAGAAGGTAGTGAAGTCACCTAAACGGCCAAATATCCCATTAGAACATTTCAGAATCGTTGGCTTCTTTTAGCCATCACTTCTATGATTAAATGCCTTTGGAGAATTCTGCTTACATTACATGTCTTTAGCAAATGAATCAGTAAAAGAAAATAGCAGTAGAAATCTGATTCCATCATTAATTGACAATGTAATAACGTAAACACCCCGATGTCTTCAGCATGGAGCCACAGAGATTCTGCCTACAAAAACGCTTGTGCTCATTCTAGGCCCTCACACATTAATTTTTAACAGCTTGGCACACCAGAAAAAAACCTCCCAAATGCATGAGAAAAATCTCCACTAAATCAAGTTTGCTGATAAATTTCAGTGACTCATTCTTCCAAAACTCAATTCAACATACACTTTGACAACCAAGTTCTCCATCTTCCCCTACCGCAACAAAGGCTGACATACCATGGCTATTTTAACTTCTCTTCTGAGTGCATCTTCCCTTTTACATTACGCAAACCATTCTCAAATTTTTTTAACTAGTTTCTCTTGGCTTAAGCAATGATCCCAATAATATACCTCCGAGTTTCAAGGTGGAATGTTATGAAAATTTCTCTGCCAAGAGCATCTTTTATCTGTACATTTCCAAATAATAGTCTTGTACTGACTGGGTGTGGTGGCTCATGCCTGTAATCCCAGTACTTTAGGAGGCCAAGGCAAGTTGATCACTTGGGGTCAGGAGTTCGAGACCAGCCTGGACTACATGGTGAAATCCTGTCTCTACTAAAAATACAAAAGTTAGCCAGTTGTGGTGGTGCATGCCTGTAATCCCAGCTACTCAGTAGGCTGAGGGAGGAGAACCACTTGAACCCAGGCGACAGAGGTTGCAGTGAGCCAAGATCACACCACTGTACTCCAGCCTGGGCAACAGAGTAAGACTCCATCTCAAAAAAAAGAAAGAAAGAAAAGAAAGGAAAAGAAAAGAAAAGAAAAAAGTCCTGTACTAGTGGTAATGTGCTGATTTTATCCACAGATAACAGCATTCAAGTAAGTGCAGCCCCCTGCCTCAGAGTGTCCTGTAGAAACATTGGAAAGTCCCCATTCCTGGTCTTTCAGCTTTGCTGTACTAAATGATTCTCCAGTGGTGGAGATTACAAATGGACTCTTAGTCCTTGTGTTTTTAAATTTATTTAATTTTATTATATTATATTTTTTGTTTTAGAGACAGAGTTCGCTGTCACCCAGGCTGAAGTGCAGTTGGCATAATCATAGCTCACTGAAGGCTGGAAATCCTGGGCTCACCTGATCTTCCTGTTTCAGCTTCTGGAGTAGCAAGAACTATGGGCATGTCACTACTATGCCTGCCTAATTTTTAAAAATTATTTTTAGTAGAGAGGAGGTCTCACTGCATTGTCTATGCTGGTCTTGAATTCCTGGGCTCAAGACATCCTCCTACCTAAGTTTCCCAAAGTGCTGGGATTATATAATGAGACCTCATCACTAATAAAAATAAAAAGAAAGTAGCTATGCTTGGCAGAGAACACCTGTAATCCCAGCTACTTGGGATGCTGAGGTGAAAGGATCACTTGAGCCCAGGAATTTGAGGCTGCAGTAAGCTCTGATTGTCCCACTGTATTCTAGCCTGGGTAGCATAGCTAAACCAGGTCTCAAAAAGAAAAAATAAACAAATAAATGAATCTTATACAGAACTGAGTGTAGGAACTCAGAGAAAGGTTCTTCTCTCTGCAAATTTACATTTCTGAATGCTAATTTATGTGTTGCCACAGAGATGATATCTACTATTTACACCAGTCCTCATCTCAGTCTGGGCATTTTATATGCATGAACATACCAGGAGTTTCAGAAGAGGCTCTACACAGAGAGGAAACAGGTCCTTATTAACAGGTTTTGGTATTTGCTTTTTTCCACTTTTCCATACCATAGAATAGTGGAAGAGAAATGTCCATGTCAAATCCCTAGAACCTCAGAATGTCACCTTATTAGGCAAAAAGGTATCTGCACATGTGATTAAGTGAAGGATCTTGGGATGAAATCATAGTAGATTATCTGGGTGGACCCCAGATGTACCAGTATCCATATAAAGAGAAGAGACACAGAGACACTCAGGAGAAGGCCACATGGAGCCTGAGAAAGAATGGAGTGATGCGGCCACAAGCCCAGGGATGCCTGGAGCTCTTGCTGCTGGGAGAGGCAGGAATGAGCCTCCCCTAGAACTTTCAGAGGGAACTAGGTACAACTGTATAGTGGCCCCTGGAAATATCTGTCCACATACTAACACCCAGAACCTGTGACTGGGACTTTATTTGGAAATAGGGTCTTTGTAATAAGTTAAGGATCTAAAAATTAGATCATCCTAGAGAGTGGAGTGAGCCCTAAACCCAATGACCAGTTTCCTTTTAAGAGACAGAAGTGGAGAAAAAGTCAGAGACTGGAATAATGTAGCCACAAGCCCAGGGATACCTGGAGCCCCCAGGAGCTGGGAGAAGGAAGAACCCTCACCTAGAGCCTCTGGAGGGAACTGGATACAACTGTAATGGGTTGAATGGTGACCCCAAAACCTGTTCACGTCCTATGCCTCCTAACTTGTAAATGGGCCCTTCTGATTTGAAATACAGTGTTGGCAGATATTTTCTCTCCCTCCTTCCCACCCTCCCCCTTTTTCCTTCCCTCCCCCTCCTTCCTTCCCTCCCGCCTTTTTTATATTCTTTTATTTTCTCTTTTCTTTTCTTTTCTTCTTAGGAGAAGGATCTTGTAATGAGATCATCCTGGATTAGGATGGGCCCTAAGTGTAATGACAGATGTCCTTCCAAGAGACAGAAGAGGAGACACACACACAGAGGAGGAGGCCACATGGAGATGGAGGCAGAGACTGCAGTGATGTGGCCACAAGCCCAGGGATGCTTGGAGCCCCCAGGAGCTGGAAGAGGCAGGAAGAATCCTCCCCTAGAGCCTGTGGAGGGAGCATGGCCCTGCCCACACCTTGTTCTGAGACTCCTGGCCTCCAAGACTGGGAGAGTACATTCTTGTTGTGTTAACCCAGCCAGCCTGTGGTCATTTGTTGCCCACTCTAAGAAATGAGAACACAGTCTGATAGCAAATGTGCTCTCAGTAGATCCAGGTAAATACAGCTTTAGCCTTGTAGCCTAATATCAGCCATCCTGTTGGGTTCATACAGGGATTTGCAAAGTGACAAGCAGCAAGTGGAACTCTGTGCTGTGGCATATTTTGGGCATCTTCTATTTCCACTGTATCCCTGGATTTCCTGGACACATAGAGTAGGGGAACTTCGATAGATCAGGTTTCCAGGGTGAGATTTGAGCTCAGATGTCAGACAGCAGGGCTTGCCCAAGCTTCCCGGGAGACGCCAAGAGATGGACATGAGTGAACATAGGGTCAGGAACAAGAATGGTGGACTCTAAGAGTTTCCAGGGTGTCCAGGGCAGATGGGTGAACCCAGTCGGCCTCCTGCACTGCATCCCAGGTTAATTAAAGAAGCCATCCCAGAGGGAGTCCCTGAGTCCCTTCCAGGGCCGGATTTCAAAGATCTGGTGACAACGTTGTGATCAGGGAGAGAGCCATGGAGAGTTCCTAGCTGATCTGGGTTCTGCTCCACAGGTGTGGCATCTCCCTGGTTTTCCTTATTCCCATCCTTCCTGCCGGTCCTCAATCCCCCTTCCCTGCCCTCTCCTGCCCCCATCTGCCCTCAGAGGTGGCAGCTGACCCTCACCTGCATCAACTACATCAGGTGCTCCTGCAAAAAAATAAGGGGGGGTGTGTAAGGAAGGGATCCAGTTTCAGCTTTCTACATATGGCTAGCCAGTCTTCCCAGCACCATTTATTAAATAGGGAATACTTTCCCCATTGCATGTTTTTCTCAGGTTTGTCAAAGATCAGATAGTTGTAGATATGCAGCATTATTTCTGAGGGCTCTGTTCTGTTCCATTGATCTGTATCTCTGTTTTGGTATCAGTACCATGCTGTTTTGCTTACTGTAGCCTAGTAGTATAGTTTGAAGTCAGGTAGCATGGTGCCTCCAGCTTTGTTCTTTTGGCTTAGGATTGACTTGGTGATGAGGGCTCTTTTTTGGTTCCATGTGAACTTTAAAGCACACGTATGTTTATTGCGGCACCATTCACAAGAGCAAAGACTTGGAACCAACCCAAATGTCCAACAATGATAGACTGGATTAAGAAAATGTGGCAAACATACACCATGTAATACTATGCAGTCATAAAAAATGATGAGTTCATGTCCTTTGTAGGGACATGGATGAAATTGGAAATCATCATTCTCAGTAAACTATCTCAAGAACAAAAAACCAAACACCACATATTCTCACTCATAGGTGGGAATTGAACAATGAGAACACATGGACACAGGAAGGGGAACATCACACTCTGGGGACTGTTGTGGGGTGGGGGGAAGGGGGAGGGATAGCACTGGGAGATATACCTAATGCTAGATGACGAGTTAGTGGGTGCAGCGCACCAGCATGTCACATGTATACATTTGTGACTAATCTGCACATTGTGGACATGTACCCTAAAACTTGAAGTATAATAATAAAAAAAAGGTGGGGGGAGGCAGTGAAGAAGAGGAGAAAAAGCATCTGCTATTATCATTCCCCCGCATATAATCACAAAACATACTAATGTGTTTAAGTTGATGTGGGAGTTACCATGCATTTCCTGATCTTACCTCATTGCAAAACATCTTTTCTTTCCTTTCTTCCTTTTCTTTCTTTTTCCTTCCTTCCTGCTGGCTTTTCTTGCTCTTTTTTCTTTCCTCTTCCTTTTTCCTCTTTCTTCCTTTCCCCTCCCTCTCTTTCTCCCTCTCTCCTTCCTTCTTTCTCTTTTTTCTTTTTCTTTCTTTTCTTTCTCTCTTTTTCTTTTCTTTTCTTTCTTTATTTCTTTCCTTTCTTTTTTCTCTCTTTCTTTTGCTTTATTTCTATTTTCTTTCCTCTTTCTTTTTGCTCTTCCTTCCTTTCCCATCCCTCTCTTTCTCCCTCTCTCTATCCTTCCTTCCTTCCTTCTCTCTCTTTCTTTCTCTTTCTTTTTTCTTTCCCCTTCCTTTTTGCTCTTTCTTCCTTTCCCCTCCCTCTCTTTCTCCCTCTCTTTCCTTCCTTCCTTCCTCCCTCCTTCCCTCTTCCCTCCCTCTCTTCTCTTTTCCCTTCACTTCCCTTCTCTTCTCCCTTCCCTTCTTTTCTCTCCTTCCTTCCTCCCCTCTTTGTTTCTTTCTCTCTCTTTTCTTTGTGTCTTTCTCTCTCTTTTTTCTTTCTTCTTTCATTCTTCTTCCCTTTTTCTTTCTTTCTTCCTTTCCCACTTCTCTTTTTCCCCCTCAATTTTCCTTCCCTCCCTTCCTTCTTTCCTTCCTTCCTGCCTTCCTCCCTTCCTGCCTTCCTCCCTCCCTCTCTTCCTCCCTCCCCCTCCTTCCCTCCATCTCCCTCTCTCTTCCCTTTCTTTTATATTCTTTTTTCTCTTTTCTTCTTTCTTTCTTTCATTCATTCTTTCTTGCTTGCTTGCTTTCTCTCTCTTTCCTCTTCCTTTTTGTTCTTTCTTCCTTTACCTTCCCTTTCTTTCTCTCTCTCTATCCTTCCTTCCTCTCTCCTTCACTCTCTTCTCTCTTCTCTTCTCTCCTTCTTTCCTTCCTTTCCTCTTTGTCTTTCTTCTCTCTTCCTTTCTTTTTTCTTTCTTCCTTTTTTCTTCTTTCTGTCTTCCTTTCCCCTCCTTCTCTTTTTCCCTCTCTCAATTTCCCCTCCCTTCCTTTCTTCCTGCCTTCCTTCCTTCCTCCCTCCCCCTCCTTCGCTCCTCCCCCTCCTTCCCTCCCTCCCCCTTCCTCCGCCCTTTCTTTTATATTCTTTTATTTTCTCTTTTCTTTCTTCTTCCTTTTTTCTCTCTTTCTTTCACTTTCTTTTCTTTCTTCTGTTTCTTTCTTTCTTCCTTTCCCCTACCTCTCTTTCTCTCCCTCCCTTCTTCCCTCCCTTCATCCGTCTCTGTCTTTCTCCCTTCCTCTTCCTTCCCTCTCTTCCTTTCCCCTCCCTCCCTCCCACCCTCCTTCCCTTCCCTCTTTTCCCTCTGTATTCCTTTTTCTTCTTTCCTTCCTTTCTTTCTCTTTCTTCCTTTGCCTTTTCTCTTTTATTCTTTCTCCCTTTCTGCCTTTCTCGTTTACCTCCCTCCCTTCGTTTCCCCTTTCTTTCTTATTTCCTTCCTTGCTTGCTTTCTGCCTTCCTTTTTTTTTTTTTCCAGAGCCCTTGTTAGTATCTTGAAGAACCAGACCCTTGCAGAACAGCCTGGGAGAAATGTTGCTGTACCATTAATGTCTCCCATGTTTTTTACTACAGTCTTCATGAATTCCACATTAAACTCCAATTTCAAACTTCCTCTTGAGTTTCAATCCACCTAGTGACTGTCCCGCATGCTCAACACAAAGATCATATGACACTGCATTATCTCAACTCCCCAGATTATCCATTCCCAGGATCTCCTATTTCTCAAAATTTTTACCTGAAGCTTTCATCTCTCTTTCTCTAACATAATAATCTCTCTATTTTATTTTCTCTTTCCCACCAGAAGCCAATCACCTACTTTGATTGAATAATTATTATAAACTGAGTTAAACCCTTTTGCTCCAAATTCATGGGTTTCAGCAGTATAAATCCTCATGTGAGATTATGTGAAGACAAAGCCTTCAGGGAGGTGATTGGGTTTAGGTAAAATCATAAGAGAGGGGTCTTAATCTGATATGGCTGGTGAATTTATAAGAAGAGGAAAACATTTCAGAGTTCTCCATCTGCACAAACACAGAAGGACAAACTGTGAAGACATGGTGAGAAGACAACATCTACAAGTCAACGAGGGAGGCCTCAGGAAGAACCAGCCTTGCCCACACCTTGATCTCAGATGTCCAGCTTCCTGGACTGTGGAAGAGTAAATGTCTGTTGTTTAAGCCTCCCTGTCTATGGTATTCTGTGATAGCAGTCTTATAAGGAGAGGAGATGAGGACACAGACACAGGCACAGGGACAACCATGTAATGACACAGGGAAAAGATGATGTCTACAAAGTAAGGGGAGAGGCCTCAGGAGGAACCCTCCCTGCCTACACCTTGATCTTGGATGTTCAGCTTCAAGGATTGTGGGAGAATCAATGTCTATTATTTCCAAGCCACCCAGTCTATGGTATTCTGTTATAGTAGCCTGAAATAAACTAAGATATCTCATTAGAAGATAAGATAAGGACACAGACACACAGAGGGATGACCCTGTGAGGATACAACCCTGTGAGGACACAAGGAGAAGATGGCATCTACAAGCCAAGGAGCAGGTCTCTGGAGAAACCAGCCCTGCCTACACCTTGATCTTAGACTTCCAGCTTCAAGGACTGTGGGAGAATCAATGTCTGTTGTTTGAGCCATCGGGTCTGTAGGACTTTGTTACGATAGCCCTAATGGATGGATATGCTGTTCTTTAAGCCTGTGGCCATCACCATTCCTCTCCTCTGTCACCACCCTCAACCAGGCCTTCATCAACTGCAGCACAGCTCATAAATAGTTCCGAAAAGATTCTTCTGAGCTTTCCGTGGGCTCATTGCCCATGGAAATTGAGCTGATTGAGCTTCAGAGTTTTTTTTATGTTCAATTATATGCAAGTTATGTGGGATTCCACTCCATGGTGCAGAAGTGGAATAAAGATGACTCTTTTAATCAGTTTCATTTCCTTCTAAAGTTGTTGTTGCTGTTCATTTTTTTTTCTTTAAACATTCTTTGAACAATTTACCACCCTTTTGCCAAAGCTTTCATCATTTTCCATTTCTCCCTGGAATCCTTCTATCTTCTCCAGATCTGAGTTCGCCATAGCCTGCATCTCAGCTGCAAGTCTACAAGCCGGCTCTTCTTGGAATTGAGGTCTAAGAACATCGGAGATTTTTCGGAGTCCATGGAAGTATTAAAAAATGCAACTCAAGTGCATTCATGGCTTGGTCTTGCTAGATGAGGTGACTTATTCTACAGTAACAGAAACATGCTATCTAAACTAGAGTTTTAGTTTCTCAGTCGTTTAATGTGTATCTCATGTCTAGAGCTGTTCAAAGTACAGATGCTCCTCAACTTTAACAATAGGGCTACACCCCAGTAAACCCATTATAAGTTGAAAATAGTGTAAGTCTAGGCTGCACACAGTGGCTCGTGACTGAAATCCAGGAACTTTGGAAGGCAGAGATGGGAGAATCACTTGAGCCCAGAAGTTAGAGACCAGCCTGTGCAACATACTGAGACTCTGTCTCTGCAAAAGAAAAAAAAAATGAACTGGGCATAGCGGTACACACCTGTAGTCCAACTTGGGAGGCTGAGGCAGAAGGATCACTTGAGTACCGGAGGTTGAGGCTGCAGTGAGCTATGACTGTACCGCTGTCCTCCAGCCTGGGGAACAGAGTGAGACACTGTCTCAAAAAAAAAAAAGAAGGAAAGAAAGAAAGAAAGAAAGAAAGAAAGAAAGAAAGAAAGAAAAGAAAAAACTCAAATTGTAAGTCTAAAATGCATCTAATACACCTACCCTAATGAATCCTGATACAAAGATTCTATTAAGCTGTTTATTTGGGTGGGGAGCAAGGAAGAACAAACAGAAATTGGAGAAATGAGCTAGAGAGTGGAGAAAGTCCTTGGTCATCTTTACCAAGCAGGTGACCACCATGGATAACCAGGGTGAAGTCCCTGGCTGAAGTAAGCTCCAATTTCAAACTTCCTCTTGAGTATTTCAAACCACCTAGCCACTGTCCTGCAGTCTTAACACAAAGATCATGTGATACTGCATCATCTCAACTCTCCAAATTATCCATTCCCAGGCTCTCCTATTTCTCAAAAATTTTACATGAAGCTCTTATGTCTCTTTCTCTAATTTAATACTCTTTCCATTTTTATTCCCACTTTCCCACCAGAAGCCAATCATCTACTTTGGTTGAATAATTACTATGAGCTGAATTATGCCCTTTTGCCCAAAATTCATGGGTTTAAGCCAGAAAACCCCATGTGAGATTATGTGAAGACAGAGCCTTTAGGAGGTGATTGTGTTTAGGTAAAATCATAAGAGAGGAGTCTTAATCTTTATAAGAACGGTAACCATTTCAGAGTTCTCCCTCTGCACACACACAGAGGGACAACCACCTGAGGATACAGGGAGAAGATAGCGACTACAATCTATAAGCCAAGCAGAGAAGCCTCAAGAGGAAGCAGCCCTGCCCACACCTTAATCTCAGACTTATAGCCTCCGTGACCCTGAGAGAATCAATATCTGTTGTTTACAAGCCACTCAGTCTATGGTATTCTGTGATAGCAGCCTGAAATGGACTAAGACACTTCATAAAAAGAGATCAGGATGCATAAGGATTCATAAGAAGAGATCAGCTTTTCCAAAGCTGCAAGCTTTGGAAAGAGAGCAGAATACTCTTTCCAGCTGTGGGATGGGTGAGTGAGAGTACTTGCCCTTCAACACTCATTAGTCCTTAGCTGAGGGCAGTTCTTTGTGGGACCTCCTAGATTCTCAGCACTCTGGCTTGACTAACACATGTCCAACTATCAGGCTCCCCCGGTCACATAAAGACCTCAAGCAAAGGAGCACAGGGACACCCTGTTGGAAGCATTAGGGTCAGCGTGTGCTATAATATAATGCAGGAAGGATGTGACATTACAGATCAGTGAGCAAATGAGGAACTATTCAATAAATAGAGCTGAGACAATTGGTTTTCCATATGGAAAAAAATGAAAGCAATATGAACCCTCCCTCCACTACACATATACATATTTCCAGATGGATGAAAGTTAAACCTCTAGAAAGAAATATAGGAAAAATATCTCTCTCATCTTGGAGTCCAAAAGCATTCTTTCTTAAAGACACAAAAATATTAACTGTTGAAGGAAATGCCATGCTAACAACTTACCCATAAGAACTTTTGTTTTTCAAAAGACTCCATAAATAAAATGAAAAGGAAATGCCAATATAGGAGAAAAACTGCACAAAGTCTTCAGAAAAGAAGATATCAAATGATTTATATCCAGACATATACAAACCTTCAGATACATAGAAAAGATACAACTTCTTAGAAAACTCAGAAAGTCAAAGAGGAGGCATTACACGCAAGTGACCTCAAAATGTTGGAAATGATGCTTGATTTTGTTAATTCAGGGAAAGATAAAACCACAATGTGATAAATATCTTATCCATTTAATTAGCAAAAGTTTCAATTTTCTGAAAATATCAAGCATTGAAGAGAATCTAGCTCAACAGAGAGTACTTAGATAATGATATTGGTTGTGCAAATTAATACCAACTCTGGAAAATTATTTTCCTTTGAGACAGAGTCTTGCTCTGTCCCCCAGGCTGAGCAGGCAGGAGTGCATTGGCACAATCTCAGCTCACTGCAACCTCTGCCTCCCAGGTTCAAACAATTCTCCTGCCTCAGCCTCCCAAGTAGCTGGGACTACAGGCAAGCACCACCACACCCAGCTAGTTTTGTATTTCTAGTAGAAACAGGGTTTCACCATGTTGGCCAGGCTGGTCTTGAACTCCTAACAACTTCAAGTGATCTGCCTGCCTCAGCCTCCCAAAGTGCTGGGATTATAAGTGAAGCACCATCCCCAGCTGAAAACTATTTTTACATCATCTCTCAGCTACATTCACATGCCTATGCTTCAGCACTTCTTCCCCTGACTGGATATCATAGGTAAACACTTGCAGTCATGCCTCCAAACACACGTATTATATGGTGTCCCTGTTGGTAAATAGTCACCCCTGGAAGGGATCCAAATACCCATCGACAGGAAAATGTACAAATATAATGTGGTCCACTCATTCAATGGGGTATTTTGTAGCCAAAAAAAAAAAAAAAATGAAGAAAAAGAATGAAATACAGACACATGCAACAATATGAATAAATGTAAGCAAAAGAAACTGGAGTGAAAAAGGACATCCACAAAACTATTACCAAGTATGACACTATTTTTGTTGTTTTCTGTTTTGGTTTCTTATATAATTTATTATTTTATTTTATTTTATTTTAAGTTCTGGAGTACATGTGCAGGGATGTGAACGTTTGTTACATAGGTAAATGGGTGCCATAGTGGTCTGCTTCACCTATCAACCCATCACCTAGGTATTAAGCCCAGAATGCTTTTTTGTATAAATTTAAGGGGTGTAATTTTGTTACATGGACATATTCCATAGTGATAAAGTATTGGCTTTTTGTGTGACCATCACCCAAAGAACTTACATTGTACCCATCAAGAGCTTTCTCATCCCTCACACCTCTTCCACCCTTCCAAGTCTCCAACGACTATTATTCCACACACTGTCCATGTGCGCACATTATTTGGCTCCCACTTATAAGTGAAAACATGAAGTATTTGGCTTTCTGTTTCTGTGTTGCTTCACCCAAGACACAAGTATGGCCCCTAGTTCCATCTGATGCTGTAAAAGACATTATTTTATTCTTTTTTATGACTAAGTACTATTCAATTGTATATATATATATGTGTGTGTGTATATATATTATGTGTGTATATATGTATATATACATATACATGTATACATATATGTGTGCATATATAGGTATATATACATATAAATGTATACATACGTGTGTGTATATACATACCACATTTTCTTTAGCCAATCATGCACACTAAAGTTGATTCCATGTCTTTGCTATTGTGAATATGCTGTAATAAACATGTGAATGCTCAGTGTCTTTTTGATATGATGATTTCTTTCCCTTTGGGAAAACACCCAGTACTGGGATTGCTGGGTGGAATGGTAGTTCTGTGATACCATTTTTTAAAGTGTCAAATGAAGCAAATTCTATATTACCTATTAAGAATATAGATGTATGTCTAATTTAAAATCAAATATGTGTATCTACACAAATACACACACAGTTTAGACTTATTAGACTATATAGTAACATAATTTTTAAAATAAGGAAATGATAAAATCTAAATTCAGGATAGTGGTGAATGCCAGGTAGAAACAGAGAATAAGGGATGAAGCAGAGAAAAAAAAACAGATAAATACAAGATATTGTTAATAACATAATTCTCATGCTGAACAGTAGGTATTTTACAGTTCATTGTATTATTATGCCTGACATACTTCATATTTTGTATATGGCAAATACTGCATTTAAAATAGAACAAACGCTGGGCATAGTGATTCATGCCTGTAATCCTAGCACTTTGGGAGGCCAAGGCAGGAGGACCATGTGAAGTCAGAAGTTCAAGGCCAGCAGGGGTAACATGGCAAGACCTAATCTCTACAAAAATTTTTTTTAAAAAAGCCAGGCATGGTGGCCCAAGTTTTGTATTGGCCCATTCTCACATTGCTATAAAGAAATACCTGAGACTGGATAATTTCTAAGAAAAGAGGTTTAATTGGTTTACGGTTCTGCAGGCTGTACAGGCAGCATAGTGGCTTCTGCTTCTGGGGAGGCCTCAGGAAACTTACAATCATGGTGGAAGGAAAGGGGAAGCAGGCATCTCAAATGACAGGAGCAGGAGCAAGAGCGGGGTGGGAGGTGCTACACACTTTCAAACAACCAGATCTCGTGAGAACTCACCATAACACAAACAGCACCAAGGGGGTGGTGCTAACCCGTTCATGAGAAACCACCCCTATGATCCAATCACCTCCCACCAGGCTCCACCTCCAACACTGGGAATTACAGTTCAGCATGAGATTTGGGCAGGAACACACATCCAAACTAGATCACAGTTGTAGCCCCAGCTACTCAGAAGGCTGAAGCAGGAGGATTGCTTGAGCCCAGGAGTTCAAGGCTACAGTGAGCTATGGTTGTGCCACTGCACTCCAGCCTGGATGACAGAGCAAGACCCTGTCTCTTAAAAAGAAAATTAAATAGATAAATTAATTAAATAGAAGAAACTATTCTTTACAAATGTAAATAGCAATAGCATTCTTGCAAACTTTTAATCTGTTATATGTATGCATCTTGTGAGGTCTAATTATGTTGAAGAAGTGCTGCCCAAATCACAGAGTACCCAGAAAATTGTCCTTCTATTACCATTCTGTTTGTTCCAGTTCAATGCTCAATATGAGAGTGTGAGTTGAATATTTCTGTAAAGCAATACATTTTCTTACTAATAAACTTTTGATTTTTTTAAGGATAAATATGATGAGACATAACATATTTGAAGTTTCTCATCTATGTAGAAAATGATGGCTGGAAAAAAATGAAAACAAAGTAAAATGTCTTTGCTCATGAAAAACTTTAGAAAGAGTTGTTATATATCAAGAGCGCTGTCAGCTTCAAATCACCTTTAGAGAGAATGGAGGGCATGGCCTTAAGAAAAACCTGCCAAAATATCTGACGCAATTCACCAGGAAACATTCACATGAATTTGTAGTCGGGTTTGCCATTTACTGTAATACTACTGGCTTCCTATTTACATTCTGAAATGGATTGCGATGGACACATGAAGGGCCTTTACAAGAGCTTGTCAAGTTCTATTTCTTTCATTGTGTCTGCCTTCTAATATTCATGAAACCTAACCCACATTGTATTTTTCTATATTTCTATTGTATTTAATAATAAAAATATAAGCCAAGTGCAGTGGCTCACACCTATAATTCCAGCACTTTCGGAGGCTGAGGTGGGAGGACTACCTAAGCCTCAGAGTTCGAGGCCAGACTTGGCTACATAGGGAGACCTTGCCTCTGCCAAAAATTTTAAAAAATAGCTCAGCATGGTGGCACATGCCTGTGATCCCACCTAGGTTGAGGTGGGAAGATCGCTTGAGCCTGACAGTTTGAGGCTGCAGTGAGCTATGATCGTACCACTGCACTCAGCCTGGGTGACAGAGTGAAACCTTGTCTCAAAAATAATAATAATAGCAACATGAACTAATAATAAAACACACATTTAAAGAAAAATAACAAAAATGTAAGCGCTGATTCATTTTCTATACTTTATAATATGGCTTCAGAGCTGATCTGGTACAGATACTAGCTTACCCTGGGATGCTTTAGAGAGGAAAACTATAAAGGGGTTTGAACTGGATTTCAAAAGAGAAATTTAGAAATGAAGAGGAAGAATATCTGGGAGCAAAGAGAGAAGACATGCATAAGTTAAAACTGAATACATGACTTTGGAATTCAGAGTTGGTTATGAACAAGATGTCATGAGGTGACTGGGGGAAATGACTTGCTTTAAGTAGGGGACAGCAGAAGGAATGGGGGAATTTGTAACGCAGATGTAGCAGTTCCCATATGGCAAATCAGAATGTAGGGAGACACGAGAGACTCCAGTTATGGGGTAGCAGGAGAGAGTAGCAGTGTGTGAGGTGGACTGTGCGAGAGGCAGATTGGACTTGGGAGTGGTTGAGTTCTCTTCAAAGCAGGCTCTGAGGTGGAATTTAGTTCACCAGATGCTTATTACAAATGCTGATTATTGGAAAGGAGAATTGCATTTGACATGAGGCTGTGTGGTCCAGAAAAATGTCTTTCTTTCTTGAGTGATGGCTTATGCACTATGCCTGAGCCACAATAAATTTTACCTCCTGCATTTTTCTTCCAAGAAGTCAGGCAGCTCATTAGCTGCCAAAAAGGAAGGTTTTGTCCCATTCTGACTTCTCTGGTTAGTGGAGAGAACACTTGCAAATTTCCAAATTGTCCCTTTGAAAGTTTCTAGGAATGGCACATTGATTATAGATAGAAAAGTGAGAAGGATAATAGGTGAGATTATAGATGATTAGATAGATGAGATAGTTAATAGATATTAGAGATGGATAAATGATAGAGATAGATGGTAGATTAGACATATGATATGATATGATATGATATGAGGATAGATGGATGGATGGATAATGGATGGATGGATGGATGGATGGATGGATGAATGGAGAGACTGACAGGCAGAAGAATAGATAGATACAATAGTTGGATACATACATAGATATGACATATAGATAGATGAGATACACAGATATAGATGATAGCTATATCGATATGATATATGGATAGATACATGAGATACATAGATATAGATGGATAGATACATAGATATGATAGATGGATAGATACATAGATATGATGGACAGATGAGGTGCATAGATATAGATAGATACATAGATGTGATATATGGATAGATGAGATACATAGATATAGATTGATAGATATGATGGATGGATTGATACATAGATAAGTTGGATAGATAAGATGCATAGATATAGATGATAGATACATAGATATGATATATGGATAGATGAGATACATGGAAGATATATGGGTACAAAGATGATCAAATAAATGGATGGTTGATAGACTGATAGATATAGATAGGTAGATATATAGCTAGATAGATGTAGCTTGTTATGAACACTTGAAATTCTTATTCCATGTGCCAATTCCTCACCTTCCTCAATCAGGCCCACTTCAGTGACACTTGATCATTAGAAATGTTGCAACTGGCATGTGGTTGGAGGTTAGTTCTTAATGGGGAAGGGCCATGAGTCGTGGGCAAACAAGACAGAAAAGGAACCCAGAAATGCAGAGGACATGGCAGTGAAGCTGTTTCATGTCTTGTACACTTCGGCAAGCCATCCTTCCTCTTCCATGGCAAAGGGCATCTGAGGTTGTGTAGGAGACAAGGAGCACCAGGGGGAAAGAATGGCAATGACAAGTGGGCACTGGCTAGGAGGTGCTGTGGAAACAGGAGCAGGAGCACAGCTGTGATAAGGCAACAGCTGACACAGTGTGGTTTGGATGAAGCTTGTGTGGCCAGGAGATTGTGGGCTGGTTAAGGGGGGCCAAGAGAGTGAAAATGAATAGAATGAAGCCAGGAGTTGGGATATGCCTTGAGCAACACCTCACCCAGTCTTTCATTTTCCTTCTGGAAACAGTGAAAAAAAATAAACTGGCAGGAAAAACAAATGTTTCACCACCTGGCTTTCCCAATTTATTTTGCATGAATTGCATGCATTGTTTTTGATATCATCCCTGTGACTGAATTCACTAGTGATGGTTTCAGAAGGAAAATAGTTTGATGGTCTGGAAAGGAAAAAATGAATAGAATAAATCACTTAAAATAATGGATCTAGCATTAACCTTCTTCAATCTCTCTTTTGTGTGTGTGTGTGTGTACTCTTTAAGAAATTAATAGAAAGTAAATAACAAAATAATTCCCTCTAAATAATGTAGAAAAAAAGCTTATGATCTAACAGAGGGATTTTGTAGATA
This sequence comes from Pan paniscus, assembly GCF_029289425.2. Taxonomy (NCBI): domain Eukaryota; kingdom Metazoa; phylum Chordata; class Mammalia; order Primates; family Hominidae; genus Pan; species Pan paniscus. The sequence goes on along the minus strand of NC_073273.2, from coordinate 42,824,149 downwards.
TTATCAGACAAAATGAGACATGGTCTCTCTCTCTCTCTGCCACCCAGGCTGGAGTGCAGTGCTGAAATCATAGCTCACTGCAGCCTCAACTTCCTGGGCTCAAGCAATCCTCCCACCTCAGCCTCCCAAGTAGCCTGGGACCACAGATGTGTACCACTCTGCATGGCATTATTTTTTTGAGAGATGGAGTGTCACCATGTTGTCAAGGCAGGTCCTGAACTGCTGTCTCAAGCAATCCTCCCACATCAGGTTTGAAATAAAGAAAAGAGAATAGCAAGAATTAATTACACAATCAGCCTTCTATTCTGTGTATTCAAACTCTCATGGATCAGAAATATGGAAAAAAAAACATCTGTACTAAACAAGTACAGATTTTCTTTGTCATCATTCCATAAATAATTCAGCATAGCCACTATTTACATAACATTTAGAGTGCATTTGGTAGTATAGGTAATCTAGAAATGATTTAAAGTATACAAGAGGTTTGCACAGGTTATACACAAGTATTACACAATTTTATATCAGGATCTTGAACATCCATGGGTTTTAGTACCTCTGGGAGGTGGTGGAATCAATCCCCCATGGATACCAAGGGAAAACTGTATTTCACAGGCAAATCTGTCTGTTTCTATTAGGTGAGGACTATGTGATAAGAATAGCTGGTAACATTTAACAATCCTCCCCCTACCTGTACAGCAGATGGAAGGCCAATTACTTTTGCTATTCATGACTATGATGTAGAGAACATTTCCTGTCTGAGTTGAGATTTTCACTCTAAAGAAGCACATTTGCTTATTGCTAAACTCTCCAGGTCTAGTTAAGAGCATGACTCTATCCTCAAATATGATATACAACCTACCTTTATGAAAAGTCAGTTCATAACTGTCCCCTAGCCCAAGGACAGGGTCTATATGGTGATGGTAAGGAACTCAAAAGGCTTCTCCCAAACTCATTCCTGCCAAGAAGGAGACACAGTAGCTGCTAATTTGAGGGTCACATGACCAGAACACTTTAGGTCAATCCGTATTTAAGATATTCTCTCAGGCAGGTCATCGTGGCTCACAGCTGTAGTCCAAGCACTTTGGAACACCAAAGTGGGAGAATTGTTTAAGACCAGGAGCCTGAGCCCAGAAGCTCAAGACCAGGCTGGGCAACACAGTGAGCCCCCATCTCTAAAAAAATAAAACAAAAATAATCAGCTGGGCATGCTGGTGCATGACTATACTACCAGCTCTTTGGGAAGCTGATGTGGGAGGATCACTTGAGCCTAGGAGGTCTAGGCTGCAGTGGGCTGTGATTACACCACTGCACTCCAGCCTGAGTGATGGAGAAAGACCCTGTCTCAAAAAAAAAGAAAGAAGGAAGGAAGGGAGGGAGGGAGGGAGGGAGGGAGGGAAGGAGGGAGGGAGGGAGGGAGGGAGGGAGAAAAGTCTCATTTTACCTATAGGGAGAAAACAAAGGAAAGATAGGAATTGCTCAAACAAGAGAAAGATGGAATAGGAAGAGAAAGAAATGGATGAAGATGTGCACTTATTGAATCCTAAGTCACACCAAACATACAACAAAAAATAGCAAACACATATAACAAATCTTACTCTATAGATGAGGAGATGCAGGTTTAAAGAGCAACTGGAAAGCAGATGGCATAGGAATAAAAGATGAGTTCCAAGACAAGACCTCCAATGTGAGTTTTCCTGGCTTTAACATCTATCTTTCTCCCATACCCCCTTAGGCCTTTGGTGTGTGGGTTGAGCTTGGTTGGGAAAATATGGCCACCATATTGTTGGGAAAGCCACCAAGAGTGGACTGTTACCAATACCCAAGGGACATGAGTCACTTCACATTTTCTTTCCTCTTGACTTTAAATACTCAGTGCTTTAATTTCAGATCAAAATTTAATTTTTTTTTCCAGAGGGAGAAGGATCCTAAAATATTGTTGCCCTTGCTCCATAAACCCAATATTTTAGAAGAGTAATTCAAAGAGAAGTGTCATTAAATGATTACTCCATAGTGGAAAGCCTCAATTGCCCTCTGTTTGCCTTAGGGGAAGACCACAAAACAAAAGATGACAGCCAACCAATCATCACCATCCCTGTGGCAGTTCTGAGCCTTGGTCATGCCACATGTACCCTCCAGATAGCACACATTTCTCATGGGGCAGCCTGGGTGGGTGATGGGAAAGTAAAGCCACTTTTTCTAACACATTCCCAGAAGTATTAATTTTTGAAAATGATGCATGTGTAATTTAAAAATAAATGTTCACCCACAGTGGAGTCAACAGGAATGTCAGTATGTCACGATCTCCTATACTTATTTCTACTGCAAATAAGAGAGGGAAAAATTGCAAAGCCTGAGATACACATTTATAAATGATAATATAATTATCCTCCTCCAATAATCAGGATGTTATAGTTAAAAAAAAATACGCTGTCAATGTTCAACTCACTAGGTTATATAGGCAGTATAGGCATGTATGTATTTAAATTTATTCAAAGGTGATAAAAGGGGATTCAAACTTAAGAACTAATGAGGATGAATGTTATACAATATTCTCACCTGAGATGAAAAGAGAACTAAGTTTGAAGATATTGGACTTTAATTGAAGACATAGCTGGGTGCGGTGACTCACACCCGTAATCCCAGCCCTTTGAGAGGCCAAGGTGGGCATATCAATTGAACCCAGGAGTTTAAGAACAGCTTGGACAATGTAGCAAAACCCCACCTCTACTAAAAATGCAAAAATTAGCTGGGCTTGGTAGTGCGTACCTCTATTCTCAGCTACTTAGGAGGCTGAGGCTGGAGGATAACTAGCACCCAGGAGGCGGAGGTTGCAGTGAGCTGCACTCCAACCTGAGTGACAGCTTGAGACCCTGTCTCAAAAAATAAAATAGACACATTCTATAAGGTATAAGAACACAGGTATTGGGCGAAGGATATGAACAGACACTTCTCAAAAGAAGATATTTATGCAGCCAAAAAACACATGAAAAAATGCTCATCATCACTGGCCATCAGAGAAATGCAAATCGAAACCACAGTGAGATACCACATGAAACCAGTTAGAATGGAGATCATTAAAAAGTCAGGAAACAACAGGTGCTGGAGAGGATGTGGAAAAATAGGAACAGTTTTACACTGTTGGTGGGACTGTAAATTAGTTCAACCATTGTGGAAGTTGGTGTGGTGATTCCTCGGGGACCTAGAGCTAGAAATACCATTTGACCCAGCCATCCCATTACTGCGTATATACCCAAAGGATTATAAATCATGCTGCTATAAAGACACATGCACACATATGTTTATTGTGGCACTATTCACAATAGCAAAGACTTGGAACCAACCCAAATGTCCAACAATGATAGACTGGATAAAGAAATGTGGCACATATACACCATGGAATACTATGCAGCCATCAAAAATGAAGAGTTCATGTCCTTTGTAGGGACATGGATGAAGCTGGAAACCATCATTCTCAGCAAACTATCACAACGAAAACAAACCAAACACCACATGTTCTCACTCATAGGTGGGAACTGAACAATAAGAACACATGGACACAGTAAGGGGAACATCACACACCAGGGACTGTTGTGGGGTGGAGGGAGGGGGTAAGGATAGCACCAGGAGATATACCTAATGCTAAATAATGAGTTAATGGGTGCAGCACACCAACATGGCACATGTATACATATGTAATAAGCCTGCATTTTGTGCACATGTACCCTAAAACTTAAAGTATAATAATAATAAAAAATAAAAATAAAAATAAATTTAAAAAAAGGACACAGGTATTAATTATTATACTCCATTGAACTCCTATTCATTGTATCTAGGACTTAATCTTTTGCTTAATTTTACCAGGAGATATGAAGAACTCATAGGAAAGCAGAAAATGTATCTGTAAAAAAAAAAAAAAAAGGATATAAGGAAATAAATTAATCCACAAGTATTTAGTCAACGTGGACGCTGATTAATTTGGGAGAGTTATAAAACATAACCCACAGCCTCCAAGAATTAAAATATTGCAGCTTACTTTTTTAAAACATTCATATTGTATTTTTATTGTCTTTAACATATACCAGATATGACCACATACGTAACATAAAACTGAGATTTTAATACGTATCAATTAACATTGAAGTCTAACAAGCTTTACTGATGATAGAATCCATTTTTTTATTCAACTTTTAAACACAAAGTATCCAAATAATTGCATAATTTAATCTCAAACATTGAGATAAAACTTCACATTATCAAGATGAAATTACTTAATTATGTGAAGTACTGTTTTTGTATTATTATATGTGATAAGGCTATTCCTATCCCTCAGCAGGAATTTTCACTTAGAAGTAGAAAATTATTTTCATTTAAACCTTGAAAAGATGAACTCTGCCCTCATTCTTATCGAAAGATAATATTGCTATGAAGATAGAGATTCTTCTTGCCTATGCAAAATATAACCAAATAGAAATTACTATAGAAAGTCATATGACATTGTTAAAAAGTTCATGTTTCATACAAAGGAAATTTGAATCTTCATCTCCCATTATCTTTGCATCCAAGGCTGACCTCAGGGCTGGGCTGGCTACCTATAACTTTGGTTCTGTCAAAAGATAGGGATTATCATTGAAACCAAATGGATTTAAAGATCCAAGAACTGGGGAAATGGGACTCAAAGGAATTCCAGCTCTGTGTGAACTACACGTATTCAAGCTAATGTGAACTGCAATTTTCATAATGTTGGATACACAGTATTTCAAAATTACCCAAGGCAAGTGTCCAGACAGAAGTTCTGGCTAATTTTAACTGGTTATGCAAGAAAGAAAATGGAAATAGGTCAAGAATTTCTGAAGACAGAAGGAGAAAAAAAAGCTCTGTTGATTTTTATAGTCAACTGTGTGTGTCCTAGTAAAAGCTCGAGCATACTGGTCTTTGTAGCTCCTCAGCAAAGTAATTTTATATAAGGATAATTTTGATGATACAGATACTGCATACATTCAGCAAACACTTACTGAGCCCCTGTTACCAATCTATGTCCTGTCTCTACATAATTGTTGGTGGTAGGGTCCATGTTTTTTGGAGGGATTAACATTGTACTTCTTTGAGGTCATATATTCCAAGAGAGGCTTTTGACCAAATGCTGGTCAATCAAAGCTAACCATGAGTGGTTCCATTCCTTCTGCCATGTGTGGGTTGAGCATAGGCATACAACACCACTTTGTCTAAAGGCACATAAGGTTAGATTTTCTGGGGTGCTGTATTAGTCTGCTCTCATGCTTCTAATAAATACATGCCTGAGACTGGGTAATTTATAAAGGAAAGAGGTTTAATGAACCCAGCTCTACATGGCTGGGAAGGCCTTGCAATCATGGCAGAAGGTGAAGGGGAAGGAAGATGTATCTTACATGGTGGCAGGCAAGGGCGTATGAGCAGGGGAGCTGGTTTTTTTAGAAAACCATCTGATTTTGTAAGACTTATTCACTATAAAAAGAACAGCAGGGGAAAAACCCACACCCATGATTCAATCATCTCCCACCAGGTCCCTCTCACAACACATGGAGATAATTACAATTCAAGGTGAGATTTGGGTTGGGATACAGCTAAACCATATCAGGTGCTATTAGGAAATGTTTCTTCTCCCACCTGGGCATGGTGGCTTACACCTGCAGCCCCATCATTTTGGGAGACTGAGGCAGGAGGATTACTTGAGCTGAGGAGTTTGAGAACTGCCTGGGCAACATGGCAAAACCCCATCTCTAGAAAAAATACAAAAATTAGCCAAGTATCTTAGCATGTGCCTGTAGTCCCAGCTACTTGAGAGGCTGAAGCTGGAGGATCATTTGAACCAAAGAGGCAGAGGTTGCAGAAGCCAAGATGGGCTGCTGCACTCCAGCTTGGGTAAAAGAATAAGACTCTGTCTCAAAAGAAAAAAAAAAGTACCTCTCTCTTTCTTGCCAGCTGCAGACACTATCAGGCTTGGTTGGGACACCTGGCCTCTATCTAAAGAGCATCAGAGGAGTCAGCATGTAGGCAGAGTTAACATTAAGAGCCAGAGTCTCATCAGCCCATGCCTAGCACCTTCTTATCATGTGCATCTTTATTGTGTGAATTCATTAAGTTGATACTTTATGTGAGTTTCAGCTACACTTGATGGAAATAATCCAAATCATCCCAAACATAATCTAAACAGAACCAATGACAACAACCACCTCATTATCTCAATAGTTGCAGAAAAAGCTTTCAATAAAATTCAACACCCCTTCATGCTAAAAACTCTCAAAAAACATAGGTATCAATGCAATCTATCTGAAAATAATAAGAGTAGTTATAACAAACTCACAGCCAATATCATACTAAATGGGCAAAAGCTTAAAGCATTCCCTTTGAAAACAAGCACAAAGACAAGGATGCCTGGTCTCACCACTCCTGTTCAAAATAATATTGGAAGTTCTGGCCAGGGCAATCAGGCAAGAGAAAGAAATAAAGTGTATTCAGATAGGAAGAGACAAAGTCAAATTGTCTCTCTTTGCAGATGAGATAATTTTTTATGTAGAAAACCCCATAGTCTCAGCCCTTTAAGCTGATAAACAACTTCAGCAAAGTTTCCTTAATCTCCTTAAGCTGACAAGCAACTTCAGCAAAGTTGCAGGATACCAAATCAATGTGGAAAAATCATAGGCATTGCTATACTCCAATAATAGACTTCTTTAAATTTCATATGGAGCCAAAAAAAGAGCCTGTGTGGCCAGGAAAATACTAAGCAAAATGAACAAAGCTGGAGGCATCACACTAACTGACTTCAAACTATACTACAAGGTTACAGTAACCAAAACAGCATGGTACTGGTACCAAAAGAGAGATATAGACAAATGGAACAGAACAGAGGCCTCAGAAATAATACCACACATCTACAACCATCTGATCTTTGATAAACCTGACAAAAACAAGAAATGGGGAAAGGATTCCCTATTTAATAAATGGTGCTGGGAAAACTGGCTAGCCAAATGTAGAAAGCTAAAACTGGATCCCTTCCTTACACCTTATACAAAATTTAATTCAAGATGGATTACAGACTTAAATGTTAGACCTAAAACCATAAAAACTCTGAAGAAAACCTAAGCAATACCATTCAGAATCTAGGCATGGGCAAGGACTTCCTGACTAAAACAAAAAAGCAATAGCAACTGAAGCCAAACTAGACAAATGGGATCTAATTAAGCTAAAGAGCTTCTGCACAGCAAAAGAAACTACCATCAGAGTGAACAGGAAACCTACAGAATGGGAGAAAAATTTTGCAATCTACCCAAATGACAAAGGGCTAATATCCAGAATCTACAAAGAACTTAAAGAAATTTACAAGAAAAAAATCAAACAACCCCATCAAAAAGTGGGCAAATGGTATGAACAGGCACTTCTCAAAAGAAGACATTTATGCCAACAGACACATGAAAAAATTTTCATCATCACTGGTCATCAGAGAAATGCAAATCAAAACAACAGTGAGATATCATCTTACATCAGGTAGAATGGAGACCATTAAAAAGTCAGGAAAAAACAGGTGCTGGAGAGGATGTGGAGAAATAGGAACACTTTTATACTGTTGGTGGGACTGTAAATTAGTTCAACCATTGTGGAAGTCAGTGTGTTCATTCCTCAAGTATCTAGAACTAGAAATACCATTTGACCCAGCCATCCCATTACTGGGTATATACCCAAAGGACTATAAATCATGCTGCTATAAAGACACATGGACATGTATGTTTATTGTGGCACTATTCACAATAGCAAAGACTTGGAACCAACCCAAATGTCTGTCAGTGATAGGCTGGATTAAGAAAATGTGGCACTTATATACCACGAAATACTATGCAGCCATAAAAAAGGATAACTTTATGTCCTTTATAGAAACATGGATGCAGCTGGAAATCATCATTCTGAGCAAACTATCACAAGGACGGAAATCCAAACACCACATGTTCTCACTCATAGGTGGGAATTGAACAATAAGAACACTTGGACACAGGGCAGGGAACATCACACAACAGGGCCTGTCATGGGGTTGGGGAGGGATAGCATTAGGAGAAATACCTAATGTAAATGATGAGTTAATGGGTGCAGCAAACCAACTCGGCACATGTATACATATATAATAAACCTGCACGTTTTGCACATGTACCCTAGAACTTAAAGTATAATAATAATAAAAAAGAATAGTGGACTTTTCTGTAATCTATGGTAGTCAGCCTTCTTGCATGTTTTTTCTTAGTATGATTTAGTAACAGTTTTCAATTCAAAGATGTAAGTGGATGCTTTCTGCCAAATATACATGTATTTATACTAAATATGTGTAATTAATATGTATTAATTATTATAGTTTACCCTGGAACAATGCGGGGGTTAGAAGCACTAACCCCTGCACCGTTGAAAATCTACCTACAACTATGGATTACCCCAAAACTTAAATACAAACAACCTACTCATATATATATATATATATATATGTTTCATATATATATAAAATTTCTTCGACCACCTATACATATATGTATATGTCTATTTCATAACAAAATATTTTAATTTTATAAATATAAATAAAATAAACTTTAGATATATAGCTATATAAGTATTAACATTTACATACATATATTTCATAATATATAGTTATATTTATGTTATATCTAAATATTATATTACATATAATATTTATATATTAATATATACATTATATATTGATGTACATTATAAATTGTTGATTTATTATGAATTAGAAATTATTTAATTATATTATTAAATTTATAATTTATAATATATAGATATATTAATTTGTACTTTATAAATGTATATGTTATATAATCCTTGAACAACATGTTTTCAGGAAGCATTTTTGAATGTCAGAACTGGAAAGAAACCTTGGCCAAAAATCTCACTGATACTATAAACAGTACATTAATACATATCATGTATGTTTACAGGTATTATATATGGTATTCTTTTAATAAAGCAAGCTAGAGAAAAGAAAATGCTTCTAGGAAAATAATAAGGAGGAGGAAACATATTCACTATTCATTAAGTGGAAGTGGGTCATCATTAATGTCTCCATTCTCATCATCTTCACGTTGAGGAGGCAAAGGAAAAGGAGGAAGAGGAAGGGTTGATTTTGCTGTGTCGGGTGGCTGAGGTGGAGGAAAATCCTCATATATCTGTGTCATTCAAGGGTCAACTGTAAATTAATTATAGAAATATATGTACTTAAATGTTAATATTTATAAAGCTTCATCTAATTATGTTTAAATGTTTTATTTATATCCATAAAATTAATAGATTTTGTTATAATATAGACATCCATATACGTATATGTGATCAAATAAATTATATGTATTTTAAATAATTGTTTAATGTTATATATTTACACTTATATAGAAAATATACATTTATATTTACATATATACACACACATACTTGCATGGATTATATTCTTCTAATCTTTGTGTTTTTCCTCTATGTTTTGAAATACATACTAAGGAGACATTGGCTTTTATGAATACCACCCAGGGTTTCTCAACCTCAACACTACTGAGATTTGGGGCAATTATTACTTTTTTTTTTGAGGCAGGGTCTCACTCTGTTTCCCAGGCTGGAGTGCAGAGACATGATCTCCTCCCAGGTTCAAGCAATTCTCCTGCCTCAGCCTCCCGAGTTTCTGGGACTATAGGCAGGTGCTCCTATGCCCAGCTAATTTTTGTATTTTTGGTAGAGATGGAGTTTCACCATGTTGGCCAGGCTGGTCTTGAACTCCTGACTTCAAGTGATAAGCCTGCCTCAGCCTCCCGAAATGCTGGGATTACAGGTGTACCTGTAATTACCACACCTGGACATGGGACAGAAAATTCTTTACAGTAGGGGCCGTCCTGTGCATGATCAGATGTTGAAGAGCATCTTTGGCTTCCACCCGTGACATGCCAGTGACACATCCCAGTTCTCACACGCAAAAACGCTTCCAGACATTTTGAAATATCCCTGGGGTGGAGGGGTACACAGTCATCCCCAGTTAAGCATAATTTATCTAGGTTTTAGTGGAATTATTTTCTATACATGTATATTTTGTTCTGCATTATACAAGGTATCTCTCACCTAATGCATTAATTTGTCATGAATTAAGGCATATGCAGTCTTCATTCTAAAATTCAACTCATCTTTTTTTTTACCTTCATCATCAGCAACTGCATCATTATTTTCTGAGTATTCTGATATTTTTATACCAAGCCCCTACAGGGTACCAGTTCAGTTTTCTGAATTATTTTTGTTTCTTTCATATGACCTGCATTCCTTCCAGAAGTGTTCTTGTATAGAGCACGATATTAGTCCATTTTCATATTGCTATGAAGAAATACCCAAGACTGAGCAATTTATAAAGAAAAAGAGGTTTAGTGGGCTCACTGTTCCACATGGCCAGGGAGGAATCAGAATCATGGCAGAAAGTGAAGGAGGAGCAAAGGTATGTTTTACATGCTGACAGGCAAGAGGGTGTGTGCAGGGGAACTGCCCTTTAGAAAACCATCAGATCTTATGAGACTTACTATCATGAGACCAGCACAGGAAAAAACCTGGCTTCATGATCCCATTACCTCCCACCATGTTCCTCCCACAACACATGAGAATTATGGGAGCAACAATTCAAGATGACATTTGCATGGGGATACAGCCAAACCATATCACAGTCATCACATAACTAATTGCATGTTAGAAAAAGACTCCATTTGATGTTTCAGAGGGCCCTGTGCAAACAAGGATAAGATGCTTTGCTTAATAAATGAATGAAAAAAAAAAGACTGCATCCAACCGGATAAGGACATAACCAAGTGAGAGGTGAAGCCAGCTAGACTTCCTGGGTCGAGTGGGGACTTGGGGAAATTTTCTGTCTTACAAGAGGATTGTAAAATGCACTAACTAGCACTCTGTAGCTAGGATTTTTTTTGTAAAATGCACCAATCAGTGCTTTGTAGCTAGCAAGGGGATTTTAAAATGCACCAATCAGCACTCTGTAAAAATGCACCAATCAGCACACTGTAGCCAGCAAGATGTTTGAAAAATGCATCAACCAGTGCACTGTAAAATGCACCAATCAGTGCTCTGTAAAACACACCAATCAGCACTATACAAAATGCACCAATCAGCAGGAGTCTAAAAGTAGCCAATTGTGGGGATGATTGAAAAAGGAGGACATGGATGAAATTGAAAATCATCATTCTCAGTAAACCATCTCAAGAACAAAAAACCAAACACCGCATGTTCTCACTCACAGGTGGGAATTGAACAATGAGAACACATAGACACAGGAAGGGGAACATCACACTCTGGGGACTGTTGTGGGGTGGGGAGAGGGGGGAGGGATAGCATTAGGAAATATACCTAATGCTAAATGACGAGTTAGTGGGTGCAGCACACCAGCATGGCACATGTATATATATGTAACTAACCTGAACATTGTGCACATGTACCCTAAAACTTAAAGTATAATAATAATAAAATATAAAAAAATACAGAAAAGTAGATCATATTTTCCCACCAGGGACAATATTGTCACCAATGGGACAAAAATTGGTTCTTGAGGAGTGAAAAAAAAAGGGCACTCTGCAGACAGTGGGCGCACGACAGTGGGTGCAGTGCACAATGCACGAGCCAAAGCAGGGTGAGGCATTGCCTCACTTGGGAAGTGCAAGGGGTCAGGGAGTTCTCTTTCCTAGTCAAAGAAAAGTGTGACAGACGGAACCTGGAAAATCAGGTCACTCCCACCCCAATACTGCACTTTTATGATGGGCTTAAAAAACAGTGCACCAGGAGATTATATCCCGTACGTTGCTCGGAGGGTCACACGCCCACAGAATCTTGCTGATTGCTAGCACAGCAGTCTGAGATCAAACTGCAAGGTAGCAGCGAGGCTGAGGGAGGGGTGCCCACAATTCCCCAGGCTTGCTTAGGTAAACAAAGCAGCCGAGAAGCTCGAACCGGGTGGAGCCCACGACAGCTCAAGGAGGCCTGCCTGCCTCTGTAGGCTCCACCTCTGGGGGCAGGGCACAGACAAACAAAAAGAGAGCAGTAACCTCTGCAGACTTAAATGTCCCTGTCTGACAGCTTTGAAGAGAGCAGTGGTTCTCCCAGCACACAGCTGGAGATCTGAGAATGAGCAGACTGCCTTCTCAAGTTGGTCCCTGACTCCTGACCCCCAAGCAGCCTAACTGGGAGGCACCCCAAAGTAGGGGCTGACTGACATCTCACACAGCCAGGTACTCCTCTAAGACAAAACTTCCAGAGGAACGATCAGACAGCAGCATTCACGGTTCACAAAATCCACTGTTCTGCAGCCACCGCTGCTGGTACCCAGGCAAACAGGGTCTGGAGTGGACCTCCAGCAAACTCCAACAGACCTGCAGCTAAGGGTCCTGTCTGTTAGAAACAAAACTAACAAACAGAAAGGACACCCACACCAAAAACCCATCTGTACATCACCATCATCAAAGACCAAAAGTAGATAAAACCACAAAGATGGGGAAAAAACAGAGCAGAAAAACTGGAAACTCTAAAAAGCAGAGAGCCTCTCCTCTTCCAAAGGAACGCAGTTCCCCACCAGCAACAGAACTAAGCTGGATGGAGAATGACTTTGATGAGTTGAGAGAAGAAGTCTTCAGACGATCAAACTACACCGAGCTACAGAAGGAAATTCAAACCAAAGGCAAAGAAGTTGAAAACTTTGAAAAAAATTTAGATGAATGTATAACTAAAATAACCAATACAGAGGAGTGCTTAAAGGAGCTGATGGAGCTGAAAGCCAAGGCTCAAGAACTACATGAAGAATGCAGAAGCCTCACGAACTGATGTGATCAACTGGAAGAAAGGGTATCAGGGATGGAAGATGAAATGAATGAAATGAAGCGAGAAGGGAAGTTTAGAGAAAAAAGAATAAAAAGAAATGAACAAAACCTCCAAGAAATATGGGACTATGTGAAAAGACCAAATCTACGTCTGATTGGTGTACCTGAAAGTGACAGGGAGAATGGAACCAAGTTGGAAAACACTCTGCAGGATATTATCCAGGAGAACGTCCCCAATCTAGCAAGGCAGGCCAACATTCAGATACAGGAAATACAGAGAATGCCACAAATATACTCATCAAGAAGAGCAACTCCAAGACACAAAATTGTCAGATTCACCAAAGTTGAAATGAAGGAAAAAATGTAAAGGGCAGCCAGAGAGAAAGGTCGGGTAACCCCAAAGGGAAGCCTATCAGACTAACAGCAGATCTCTTGGCAGAAACTCTAGAAGCCAGAAGAGAGTGGGGGCCAATATTCAACATTCTTCAAGAAAAGAATTTTCAACCCAGAATTTCATATCCAGCCAAACTAAGCTTCATAAGTGAAGGAGAAATAAAACACTTTACAGACAAGCAAAAGCTGAGAGATTTTGTCAACACCAGGCCTGCCCTAAAACAGCTCCTGAAGGAAGTACTAAACATGGAATGGAAAAATCGGTACCAGCCACTGGAAAATCATGCCAAATTGTAAAGATCGTCGAGGCTAGGAAGAAACTGCATCAACTAACGAGCAAAATAACCAGCTAAAATCATAATGACAGGATCAAATTCACACATAACAATATTAACTTTAAATGTAAATGGACTAAATTCTCCAATTAAAAGACACAGACTGGCAAATTGGATAAAGAATCAAGACTCATCAATGTGCTGTATTCAGGAAACCCATCTCACGTGCAGAGACAAGTAGGCTCAAAATAAAAGGATGCAGGAAGATCTACCAAGCAAATGGAAAACAAAAAATGGCAGGGGTTGCAATCCTAGTCTCTGATAAAACAGACTTTAAACCAATAAAGATCAAAAGAGACAAAGAAGACCATTACATAATGGTAAAGGGATTGATTCAACAGGAGAGCTAACTATCCTAAATATATATGCACCCAATACAGGAGCAACCAGATTCAGAAAGCAAGTCCTGAGTGACCTGCAAAGAGACTTAGACTCCCACACAATAATAATGGGAGACTTTAACACCCTACTGTCAACATTAGAGAGACCAACGAGACAGAAAGTTAACAAGGATACCCAGGAATTGAACTCAGCTGTGCACCAAGTGGACATAATAGACATCTACAGAACTCTCCACCCCAAATCAACAGAACATACATTTTTTTCAGCACCACACCACATCTATTCAAAAATTGACCACATACTTGGAAGTAAAGCTCTCCTCAGCAAATGTAAAAGATCTGAAATTATAACAAATCCTCTCAGACCACAGTGCAATCAAACTAGAACTCAGGATTAAGAAACTAACTCAAAACTGCTCAACTACATGGAAACTGAACAACCTGCCCCTGAATGACTACCGGGTACATAACAAAATGAAGGCAAAAATAAAGATGTTCTTTGAAACCAATGAGAACAAAGACACAACATACCAGAATCTCTGGGACACATTTAAAGCAGTGTGTAGAGGGAAATTTATAGCACTAAATGCCCACAAGAGAAAGTAGGAAATATCCAAAATTGACACCCTAACGTCACAATTAAAATAAATAGAAAAGCAAGAGCAAACACATTCAACAGCTAGCAGAAGGCAAGAAATAACTAAAATCACAGCAGAACTGAAGGAAATAGAGACACAACAAACCCTCCAAAAAACTAATGAATCCAGGAGCTGGTTTATTGAAAGGACCAAGAAAATTGATAGACCACTAGCAAGACTAATAAAGAAGAAAAGAGAGAAGAATCAAATAGACACAAATAAAAAGTGATAAATGGGATATCACCACCAAACCCACAGAAATACAAACTACCATCAGAGAATACTACAAACACCTCTACACAAATAAACTAGAAAATCTAGAAGAAATGGATAAATTCCTCGACACATACACCCTCCCAAGGCTAAACCAGGAAGAAGTTGAATCTCTGAATAGACCAATAACAGGCTCTGAAAATGTGGCAATAATCAACAGCTTACCAACCAAAAAGAGTCCAGGACCAGGCGGATTCACAGCCGAATTCTACCAGAGGTACAAGGAGGAACGGGTACCATTCTTTCTGAAACTATTCCAATCAATAGAAAAAGAGGGAATCCTTCCTAACTCATTTTATGAGGTCAGCATCATCCTGATATGAAAGCCGGGCAGAGACACAACCAAAAAAGAGAATTTTAGACAAATATTCTTGATGAATATTGATGCAAAAATCCTCAATAAAATACTGGCAAACTGAATCCAGCAGCACATCAAAAAGCTTATCCACCATGATCAAGTGGGCTTCATCCCTGAGATACAAGGCTGGTTCAATATACACAAATCAATAAATGTAATCCAGCATATAAACAGAAACAAAGATAAAAACCACATGATTATCTCAATAGATGCAGAAAAGTCCTTTGACAAAATTCAACAACGCTTCATGCTAAAAACTCTCAATAAATTAGGTATTGACGGGACGTATCTCAAAACAATAAGAGCTATCTATGACAAACCCAGAGCCAATATCATACTGAATGGGCAAAAACTGGAAGCATTCCATTTGAAAACTGGCACAAGACAGGAATGCCCTCTCTCACCACTCCTATTCAACACAGTGTTGGAAGTTCTGGCCAGGGCAATTAGGCAGGGGAAGGAAATAAAGGGTATTGAATTAGGAAAAGAGGAAATCAAATTGTCCCTGTTTGCAGATGACATGATCGTATATCTAGAAAACCCCATTGTCTCAGCCCAAAATCTCCTTAAGCTGATAAGCAACTTCAGCAAATCTCAGGATACAAAATCAATATGCAAAAATCACAAGCATTCTTATACACCAATAACACACAAACAGAGAGCCAAATCATGAGTGAACTTCCATTCACAATTGCTTCAAAGACAATAAAATACCTAGGAATCCAACTTATAAGGGAAGTGAAGGACCTTTTCAAGGAGAACTACAAACCACTGCTCAATGAAATAAAAGAGGACACAAACAAATGGAAGAACATTCCATGCTCACGGGTAGGAAGAATCAATATCATGAAAATGGCCATACTGCCCAAGGTAATTTATAGATTCAATGCCATCCTCATCAAGCTACCAATGACTTTCTTCACAGAATTGGAAAAAGCTACTTTAAAGTTCATATGGAACCAAAAAAGAGTCCACATCACCAAGTCAGTCCTAAGCCAAAAGAACAAAGCTGGAGGCATCACATTACTTGACTTCAAACTATACTACAAGGCTACAGTAACCAAAAGAGCATGGTACTGGTACCAAAACAGAGATGATCAATGGAACAGAACAGAGCCCTCAGAAATAATGCCACATATCTACAACTATCTGACTTTGACCAACCTGAGAAAAACAAGCAATGGGGAAAGGATTCCCTACTTAATAAATGGTGCTGGGAAAACTGGCTAGCCATATGTAGAAAGCTGAAACTGGGTCCCTTCCTTACACCTTATACAAAAATTAATTCAAGATGGATTAAAGACTTAAATGTTAGACCTAAAACCATAAAAACCCTAGAAGAAAACCTAGGCATTATCATTCAGGACATAGGCATAGGCAAGGACTTCATGACTAAAAAAGCAAAAGCAATGGCAACAAAAGCCAAAATTGACAAATGGGATCTAATTAAACTAAAAAGCTTCTGCACAACAAAAGAAACTACCATCAGAGTGAACATTCAACCTACAAAATGGGAGAAAATTTTCACAACCTACTCATCTGACAAAGGGCTAATTTCCAGAATATACAATGAACTCAAACAAATTTACAAGAAAAAAACAAACAACCCCATCAAAAAGTGGGCGAAGGACATGAACAGACACTTCTCAAAAGAAGACATTTATGCAGCCTAAAAACACATGAAAAAATGCCCACCATCACTGGTCATCAGAGAAATGCAAATCAAAACCACAATTATATACCATCTCACACCAGTTACAACGGCCATCATTAAAAAGTCAGGAAACAACAGGTGCTGGAGAGGATGTGGAGAAATAGGAACACTTTTACACTGTTGGTGGGACTGTAAACTAGTTCAACCATTGTGGAAGTTGGTATGGCGATTCCTCAGGGATCTAGAACTAGAAATAGCACTTGACCCAGCCATCCCATTACTGGGTACATACCCGAAGGACTATAAATCATGCTGCTATAAAGACACATGCACACGTATGTTTATTGTGGCACTATTCACAATAGCAAAGACTTGGAACCAACTCAAATGTCCAACAGTGATAGACTGGATTAAGAAAATGTGGCACATATACACCATGGAATACTATGCAGCCATAAGAAATGATGATGTCATGTCCTTTGTAGGGACATGGATGAAATTGGAAATCATTATTCTCAGTAAACTCTCGCAAGAATGAAGAACCAAACACCGCATATTCTCAGTCATAGGTGGGAATTGAGCAATGAGAACACATGGACACAGGAAGGGGAACATCAGTCTGGGGACAGTTGTGGGATGGGGGGCGGGGGGAGGGATAACTTTAGGATATATACCTAATGCTAAATGATGAGTTAATGGGTGCAGCACACCAGCATGGCACATGTATACATATGTAACTAATGTGCACATTGTGCACATGTACCCTAAAATTTAAAGTATAATTAAAATAAAATAAAAACTTTAAAGTCACAAATGTAAAAAAAACAAGGTGGAAGACTGGAGGAGGGTGAGGATGAAAAAACTATCTGTTGGGTACTGTGCTCACTGCCTCGGTGACAAAATTATCCATACATGAAACCCCTGCAACATGTAATTTGTGCATATGCAAAACCCACACATGTAACCCTGAACCTAAGATAAAAGTTGGAAAAAAAAGAAAAAATAATAGAGGCTGGAAAGAGGCCTGTAGTTTCAATAGGGTATGACATCTTTAAGATGGAGGCAGAGGTGAAGAGGAGAAAGAAAATACAGATTAAGGATGGATATTGATGATCAATCCAAAAGGCCTTAGTTTTTGTCATTCCTGGTGGAAACACCCAACTACAAGAACGGTGGTCCACTTCTCGCCTACCTTAAAGAAAAAAACTCCCAAATGAAATGTTCTGCCCTCTTTCTCAAGACTAGTCTTACGTCTTCTAATTCCTGAGAATACCATTGAGATTGAATATCTTCCATAAGCATCTGTAAATAAGCTGTAAATAAGCTCTTTCCAGACTCCTAATATCTTTTGTTACATTTGTTTTTTTATTTGTTCTTATTTTTGTTAGCTATTTATTTCTTTTTTAAACCACACAAGCAGCAAAAATGGACCTCTAGTTTCTTTCTTTCTTCTTTTTTTTCACATTTCTTTCTTTTCTTTTCATTTAACTTTTATTTTAAGTATAGGAGTACAAGTGCAGGTTTGTTACATAGATAAACTAGTATCATGGAGGATCCCGTACAGATTATTTTGTCACCTTGATAATAAGCCTAGTACTTATTAGTTGTTTTTCCTGATCCTCTCCCTCCTCCCACCCTCCACCCTCTGAAATGTTTTTATATCCAGTCTCCTTGAGTCATTTGCAAGACGTCATCCTCCACTAACTTGGCTTCTTAGCTTACATAGTTCCAGAAAAAGTGTGCTCAATTAATGTTATAAGGGCATTTTTTGCCAACCATAGTAATAAACTAATGAAGATTCAAACATTTAAGAAGTCATTAAAAACCTGAGAAGATTAATTGTGCTCAGATTTTCTCTTAAGCTATGCTATTGTTTTGGGAGATACATTTTATTTTTCTTTTCATTTCCTTAAGTTGTAATAAAACAATCTTACTTGTGGTTAAGAGGATCGATTCCAAACCAATGTTAGCTCCTTTCGACACAATTAAATAATCAAATCTTTCTTCACATTTACTCATGGAAAATTACATAATCTGTTTTTCATGTCAAAATGCTGCATCGATTACTTGAAAGGATGCTTACAAATGCCAATAACTAAGTACTCCCCTCTAAGATTAAAGAATAAGTAATCTTCTAAAAGTGCTAGTTCAGCATTTGGACATCAATTTACTTTTGAGGAAGCAATGTACTGGGTTATTGTATCTGAGGTTGCAGAGACTTCAGGAATTGTAATAGACTCCTCATTTAATAATGCAGCTGCAAAGATCTTCAATGTCACCTTGTCAAGCATAATATACTTTCATAAGAGTAGAGTCTAACAAGACATCTTTGCTGTGGGAAAAATTCAGAAGCCAGTAAAAATATAAAAGATACATGCTGTCTGTTCTCACTCATAAGTGGGAGTTGAACAATGAGAACACGTGGACACAGGGAGGAGAACATCACACACTGGGGCCTGTTGGGGCATGGAGGGGGCAGGGGAGGCATAGCATTAGGAGAAATATGTAATGTAGATGACAGGTTGATGGGTGCAGCAAACCACCATGTCACATGTATACCTATGTAACAAAATTGCACATTGTGCACATGTACCCCAGAATTTAAAGTATAATAAATAAATAAATAAATCGATACATGTTGTCTTGGAAATTTTACCCTCTCCATTGTGAAATAAACCAAATACTTGATTATTACGTTTATGTGGTATTTTGTTGTTGTTGTTTTTTGAGACACAGTCTCACTCTGTCACCCAGGCTGAAATGCAGTGGTGTGATCTTGGCCCACTCCAACCTCCACCTCCCGGGTTCAAGTGATTCTACTGCCTTAGTCTCCCAAATAGATGGGATTACAGGTGTATGCCACCACAGTTGGCTAATTTTTGTGTTTTTGATAGAGATAGGGTTTCACCATGCTGGCTAGGCTGGCCTCAAACTCCTGACCTCAAGTGATCCACCTGTGTTGGCCTCCCAAAGTCTGGTATTACAGGCATAAGCCATCATGCCTGGCCAATATTTTTGAATGAAAAAAATAGTCAAATCATAAGAATTTTCAAATCCCCAAGATTGATTCAATGCAAGAGGCTCAGAATTTGTACTGCTTCACCCGTGGGATTCTTCCTGCTTCACCCTATAGCAAAATTGCTGCAGGACTCCATTTTGTCAGTAAAATAAATAGAGTTTATTGAGCATAAAAATTATGCCAAGTCAACGTTGGCTCTTTTGAAACATCAATAACTCAGCCATGAATACAACTTCTCCCCTATTCATCACACACTTCTGAAATATTTGCCTTCTTGAAATATTTATAAAAACAATGGTATTGAAGTGGACATGTGCATCTTTCTCAAGGCAGCAAACTAAAAAAGTTTATTCTGCTCATTCACAGCTGTTCCAGCCACAAAGCATGTGGGTTTAGGCGTTACTGAAAGAAGCCATTCCCTGAAATCTGAGACTATGGTTTTAATTCACCTGGCAGTCGCCAGACTCTGCTGGCCCCTACCAGCCCACAGTACAAGGATTAATGATGCCATAACCCTCACACACGGCATCACCCACAAAAATCCTGCATCTAAAAATGGTCTTTAGGTTTTGTCCACTATTTTTCTTGGAAAGCCAGAACTGCAGTTCTACATTATAACCCATTTCTGATTTCATCAAATTCAAAGCAGACACAATAATAATGAGGAAATTGTCAGAACTTTTGGAGGTTCAGAAATCTGGGATTTTTAAAATCTTTCTTTGTTCTTAATCTTTCCAACTATTTAAAACCATTTGTATCAAAATATGTGAAAGGGTTATTGCAATTTATCACTTGCCTTTCTAAATATGAAAGCCAGGCTGGGATAGAAGTCTGTTTAGAAACACATTTAATTAACAACAAAAATATCCATGCAAGAGTGTGGGGCACTCACAGTGTGAGGGGTGTGTGTGTGTGTGTGTGTGTGTGTGTGTGTGTGTGAATCAAAAACTGATGTAAATGTAATGGGACAATGGTTCACTTCCTAATTCCTCCCTGAAAGATAAATTATAGGCTCCTGATATCTCTTCCTTTGGATCTAAACACAAGCAGGGGTGTGGGGGCAAGGAACTAAAGAGGATAAAATAACAGAAACATGTGCAAACTAAAAGCCCATTATGTACTCCCATCAACTTCAAAGTTGATAGTTTGAATTCCAATCATACTACATGGTTCTTAGTAGAACTTTATTCGCTACCTCCAAATCACAGAGAAATGAGATGGGCTCTGTCTTCCGCATCTCATGTTTTCTTACTTGCTTTTTCTTTTTTTCTCTTTTTCTTTCTCTCTGTTTCTCTCTCTCTCTCTCACCCCCCCAAAAAAATAGAGTTTGTTTTGATAAAATCATAAAATCCAAGATTGAAAGGGCCATCTAAAGTCTCAATTTCATGCATTCCAACTAAGACAATGTAGGTGCAAGGGTTGATCAAGTTCATACGACCACCCATGCTTCTGACATTAGCTGCAAGTTTTGGGGCCCCCAAGACAACCCTTGTTTGGCTCATTGGATAGAAGAATGACAGACCTCACCCATTACACTCTCAGTTGTGGTTTATTATGTGGCAAGGATACAGATTGACATAGCAGCCAAGAGAAGAGGGATGTGGGACAGATAGAGTCCAGGAAAAGTGGCAAACTTTAGTCCTCTCCATGTGGAGCTGTGGACAGCACTAAGCCTCACAGTCTCAGCTTGTGCAGAATGCATGAAGCATCACCAACCAGGGAAACCAGCCCAAATCCCAGTGTTAGAGTCTTCATTTGGGGTGTCACTGTCAATGGCCCACAGAGCTGACCTCAATCTGTAGCCCCTTCAGAGGTTTCAGCCATTACTTCAAGACCAAAACCCCCACCCTTAATCATATTGTTAGTACCTAGTATGTCCTTCTCATACCATAAAAATCTCTGCTATGAATAGCCCCCTCCACTCTAAATCACATTGCTAGATTGTCCAGTTACTCCAGGACCCCTGGTACATAAACACATTCCTACTAGGCAGGACATTCCAAAGGCTAGTGTGCACCTCTCAGGAGCTGATGGCAAATGTCCTACCCCTCTTTGAGCAACATTAACCCTTTAATTTCATGGCAGGGCTCACTGCAAAAGTCATTTTGTCTACATTATGAGAAAAAAGGTAATGGTCTCTGAGCACTGTCTGTACGTATGTGTATAATTAAAACACTATATTCATCTTGAATATTTATCAGTATTGTGACTACGGAGTTAATTTTAGGTTTTTGGTACCTCCTGAAATTTGTGCCTGATGAGATTGTGTCATTAGACTTATTCTAGCCCTGCCCTATGTACCACCATGGACAATTTTATTAAAATATTGTATATATAGTGTGTTTGTGTATATATATATATATGTATTATGTAGTTTACATGCTCATATAAAGTTTTAACCAACCCTATACAAAATGTATAATTTATATAAATTTATAATTTATATATCTTTTATATTTATATAACTTATTTATGTATGTATATATTTATATATCTTTTATATTTGTATATATTATATATTTATAATTTACATATACCTTTTATATATGTATAATATTTTAAGCAACTATATAATATAGACATATGTATGTGAATAAAATATATGTATGTAGATGCAGAGGTAATTTTTAATCCATATATATATATATATATATAAAATATATATACACACAGGCACAGATGTATACAGAAGCTCCTAGATTTACAATGGAATAATGCATTGATAAAACCATCATAAAGTTGAAATATTTTAAGATGAACCTGCATTAAGTCCAGATACTGTTTGTTTAACAATAGGGTTACATGTTTAACAATAGAGTTACATCGTGAGAAACCTATCATAAAGGCAAAAAAGTCCTAAATTGGCTGTGTGTGGTGGCTCATGCCTGTAATCCCAATGCTTTGAGAGGCCAAGGCAGGAGGATCGCTTGAGGCCAGGAGTTCAAGACCAGTCTGGACAACACAGCAAGACTTCATCTCCATTTAAAAAACAAAAAAGTTAAGAATATCTAGGCCAGGTGTGGTAACTGACACCTGTAATCCGATTGCTTTGTGAGGCCATGTCAGGAGGCTTGCTTGAGACCAGAAGTTTGAGACTGGTCTGGGCCATATAATGAGATCTTGTTTCTACAAAAAAATTAAAATTTAGTCACATATGTGGCTCTCACCTGTAGCCTCAGCTACTTCAGAGACTGAGGCGGGAGGATCCCTGAGCTCAGCAAGTTGAGTCTGCAGTGAGCTGTCACTGCACCACTGCACTCCAGCCTGAGCCACAAAGTGAGATCCAGTTTAAAAAAAAAAAAAAAACTGTAAGTTGAACCCATCTTAAATTCGGGACCATCTATATATGTACATACATATATACATACGTACATACACATATACATAATTTTTATATGTACAAATATTATATGTCTAAAAATATTGTAGCAGGATGAGCCACAGACAAAACTCCTCAGACACCAAGTTGTAGAAGGAAGGGCTTTATTCAGCTGGGAGCATTGGCAGACTCGCATCTCCAAAAACTGAGCTCCCCAAGTGAGCAATTCCTGTTCCTTTTAAGGGCTTACAACTCTAAGGTGGTCTGCATGAGAGGGTCGTGACTGATTGAGCAAGCAGGGGGTACATGAATGGGGGCTGTAGGCACCAGTTAGCAGAATGGAACAGAACAGGACAGGAATTTCACAATGTTTCTCTATACAATGTCTGGAATCTATAGATAACATAACCGGTTAGGTCAGGGTTCATTCTTTAACCAGGCCCAGGGTGTGGCACCAGGCTGTCTGCCTGTGGATTTCATTTCTGCCTTTTAGTTTTTACTTCTTCTTTCTTTGGAGGCAGAAATTGGGCATAAGACAATGTGAGGGGTGCTCTCCTCACTTATTCCTCACCTTTGAGAACCTCACTCATTAGTTGGAGTTCTCACTTTCATTCTCACTACCCATGTCTTCTTGCGAGACAGATCGATAGTGATTCATATAGTACATTTGTGCTGAAGCATAATGATGAACTAAGGTAGCAATGAAGTTTTTTATCATCTGAGGAAGTACAGGTAGCAAACAAGGGAGCAGTAAGCAGTTTTCTACTACTATTATAACTCCTATTATAAGAATTTTAAATTATCCTAGTGCTGGGAACCACTTTCCAAACATGGCCACAGGATCAAATCCATGCCACACTTGCATGGCCACATGTGCTGGTATTGTCATATCTCTAACTATGTCTTCAACTACTTGTCTTTGATCATCAATATGTGGACAGCAATTAGTAAGGTTAACTTTCCCACAGATGCCTCCTTCAGCTGCTGGCAAGTAGTCAAGAGCCAATCTCTTTTGATAGATAGCATTTCTCATCTGAGTTTCTTGCTGTGCCAGAATAGTCAAGGCTCTGACAGTCCTATTAGTGATTATTTTTAAGACAGATTGTAACCATATGATTTGGTTGAGCATGTAAATGGGGGTCCAGTATCCCCATGAGCCATCTTGTGCCCAAGTAGCAGGCCCACAATATTGTATGATTCTCTCAGGGGTCACTCATCATCTTTCCAATTTCCTATGGCTATGCTTCTCTTTTCACAGGTCAGCATAGCAGGGAAGCCCAGGAGTTTGCCTGTCTTTATGGGCAGTAGGAAGAAAGATGGTTTAATAATGCCAATAACACTACTACCTGCCCACCGGTTGGGTAATTTCATGTAAGCTCCATGTCTCCATATCCAGTATAATCCAGTGGGGGCTGTCCAATCCTGGTGGGACTCTGGGTGGGTCCACACAATTTGCAACTTTGGGAATTTACCAAGTGGATTTTTCTTAGTGTGGTATGAACTCCACTAGGTGGTTGTTTTTGTAGTACTGTTATACAGTTTTGCCCAAGGCACCTGAGTCTTCCCACAGGAAGGGTGAAGTCCTTCCCCACTCTTGCTATACAGTATTGTCTAATGATTGAGGCTTTTAGGACCCAGAAGTTATTAGGGTGATTCTTTTGAGCCAGGAATTCATCAGGAACTGGGTCTATAGGTAATAATTCTCAGGCTTCCCATGGCCATTGATCTTCCATTACAGTTCCTCCACATACATAACATGAAGTCACATTGAGGGACTGGGCTACACGGTTGGCTAATTGCAAAAATAAATTTCTTGTTTTTCCTGGAATTTCTGGTACTGGCACATTCAGTTCATCATGGAGGCTTTGAAACACTCGCTCGTGGCCAGGCGTGGTGGTTCATGCTTGTAATCCCAGCACTTTGGGAGGCCAAGGCGGGTGGATCACAAGGTCAGGAAATCGAGACCATCCTGGATAACACAATGAAACCCCATCTCTGCTAAAAATACAAGAAATTAGACTGTAATAGGACTGCAGCAAATTTTTGTCCTACCTAAGTGACTTGATGCATACACTAGGAACAGTCCTCATACTGAGGAAGATCAGTTGAAGTTCTTACTGTACAAGTCCAAACTTAAAGGAAAATGAGTCTGGCAAATTTTCTCACGCTTCAGCCATGCATGGACCAGTCAGCTTCCAACTGTGACTGGAGGAGGGCTTGTCGTCTTCTTCAGAGTCACTTAGCAGGGGTTAGCAAAGCCGCTTCTGTCCACGTATACCTCACAGTCTACTGATGTTCAAGTATGGTCTTGGAGG
Source organism: Pan paniscus (assembly GCF_029289425.2). NCBI lineage: Eukaryota > Metazoa > Chordata > Mammalia > Primates > Hominidae > Pan > Pan paniscus. Next base: position 42,798,635 of record NC_073273.2, on the reverse strand, counting down.
TTGGGCCCACTAGAATAAACTGAGTCCAATACCTCTACACTGTTATGTTCAACTGGGCTCTCTGATACTGGGAGCAAGGTGGCAGGGTTTAGGGTGTTGCAAACTTCAATGGTTATGCAGGAATTTTCAAATAGCAAGTTTTGGTACTTGGTTAATCTAGCATTTGTTAGCCAATGATGGCCTTTGGTATTCATCAAAGTTACCACAGCATAGGGGACTTTTAAATTCAGGTTTTGCCCAAGAGTTAATTCATCTGCTTCTTGTGCTAACAGGGCCATTGCTTCCAGTGCCCTTAAACATGGGGGCCAGCTTTGGAAACCCCTTCTAGTTGTTTTGAGAGATAGGCCACTGGCCTTAGCCAGGGCCCCACAGTCTGGGTTAAAACTCCAACTGCCATTTTTGTTTCTTTCTGACACATAGAGTGTAAAGGGTTTTGTCAGTTCAGGTAGCCCTAGGGCTGGGGCTGACATGAGTTTTTCTTTTAACTCATGAAAAGCTTGTTGCTGTTGGTTTTAATAGATGTAGTTTATCCAATCTACAATTTTATTAACTGTCACCCACCAAAATATTGACTCAAATCCTGCAGCTATTTGATTTCAAGCTTTAAATTGATCTGGTATTCCTCATGGGACTCCAACTATGTCTAAATAGATGTGAGAGTTGAAAGACCGATAAGGGGCTTATCTCGTTTTACAATGTCTTATTTTTTTCCTTCTAGTTGATGAAATGCCAGGGTGAAAGGGATAGCCAATTGGACTAAAGTACAAGTGCCACTCCAATTATTTGGCAGAGTGGCCAGTAAAGGTCCACCACAATACCACCACACATCCACTCTGAGACAAACAAGGGCTGACTGATTGATAAGCTAGTGAAAATTCTTAAGCTTACTGCATCCTTTCAGGTCTCCATGGAACGCTGTTTCCTCCCTGTCATGAGAGACAGGAAGGGAATTTAGTGTTGGGAAACAGAAGCTGGATGGCCCTTGGGAGCTGACCCATAGGCTGCTGGACTTTGGGATATAGCAGAGAGAGCTTGGCATGACTTATTACTCCAGGCTATAGAATCCTGGAAAAGAGCTACAATGCAGCCCATGCCTGGTCAACTGGAGGCCCACCTTAGTGGAAAGGGGACAATCTGGGCCTCTGGCCAGCCCTGTGCATTCTATGTTCCTCTAGTAGAATGAATGTATGATTTTAGGAAGCTACAAAAACCTTTTGGGACAGTCCATCCTTGCTCTTTAGAGGTCCACAAAATGTTGGACAAACTATAGCATAAAAGCTCTACAGTGGGGGCAAGACTCCTGGTAGACACAGGAGTCTTCATTGAAATTTCCCCAGATTAAATGGTCCTCATTTACTAATGCCCAGTCTGAGGAGAGTCAGGAGGGACAGAGGTACTTTTCTGAAATAGAGAGCTGTCTTTGACTTGGCAAGTCCCACAGGGAATAACAAGGCAAGCATTAAATGCAATAGTTTGAGGCAAAATTGACTTGGTTATGTTAATAACTAGATGGTCAGCAATAGAGCAAGGAAAGAAGAAAGAGTAATGAATAGATGGAAGAGTTAAATTTTTCTTAGCTTTAGTTTGGTAGGGTTTCCCCCAGGACTATGGCCCATGACTCTGGAGGGGTTGGCACTTTCTTGACTCAGTTGTGATGAGTCCATACTTTTTTTGCTGGATGAACAGCAGTCTCAGTGGTTAGCAGCACAAGGTAGCATCCTTCCCAGGCTGGTTTGAGTTTCCTTTCTTTTCATCCTTTGATGAGATCATGATCTTCAGGCTGGTGCTGGTGCTGGAAATTCTAGGGGTGGTACATGTGTTAAAAGACTTTTAGTTTTGAGGTAAAGGAAAGTGGAAGATAAACCAAGTATACAATTTTTAAGAAATTAACCTTTTGTTTTAAGTGTGGGGACATCAGCGTGGACTTTATAGTCCTTGGTGCATTTCTACTGAGAAATTTCCTTTAGCACCTCTTTCTATTAGTTTCTGGACCAAAGAAGACAAACACAATTTTATATTTGACAATGCTTCCTGTATGATTTTTATACCAGATAAGCTAAAATTTCACCTTTATATTAGCGTGTTATTAATATTAAACTTAGTTTTAGTAAAACCTTCTAGACATATTTATTCAATTTATAGTGTTGGACCATAAGGAAAGATTTTTACAGACTCTTTTTAACGTTTTATAATCTTTGTTAACGAGGAGGTTAGTGCTTTAAGAAAAACCCATTGTGTTTTTACTTTAATGTCCAGTTCACAGAAAAAGTGGATGATACTCCTTTAACTTTAGCCAATATGTTTACACACAGAATTTTCTTTACAATTAATGTTTTAAAACTTGCTTGAACCTTCAAAACAAATTTTTTAACCTTTTAATGTAAATAAAATTTTACATTCTTAAAATCCTTTTATCGAAGGTATATTTTACTTTCCTTATACACCTTGCTTATAAACTGTTTCTTCAGTAGTACTGAGGAGGCCTAATTACTTTTAAATTATACAACATTTCTTGTGTAAATTCTTTTTATAACTTTTTTTCTCTTTCATGACTTTCACAGACAGTTCTTTGACGTGCCTCAACTTAATGACTTAATACAAACATTTCTTTCTTTAAACAACCAATTATATCTATTTCAGGACAAGAATTTAACACACAACATTTTTTTACATAAATTTTGCCCACCTTTTTTTCCCTTTTTTTCGAAGATGATAACAATTCTTTTCCAAAGCGAACTTCCTTTATCTGTGGACTAGACTGTCTAAGGCCACAAGATTAGAAGTTACTGTAATACATGTTACATTGTAAATTTTTAGCAAACTTTACTTTTGTTGAAAACCTAGTAAGTTTGGGATTTCAATTATCCCTTGCTATTAATAAGACCTTGTTTAGTCCAAATTAACTTAGAATTGGTATAGATGGCTTTTTTTTTTTCTTCAATTACCCAGGAGGAAACATCTATCATCCTGTCCTGAAGTGAGTTCATACTAAGTCTGGTCGGACCTTTGTATGGTAATTAAGATTTAGATACCCTGTTAGAAAACCTGCTGGGTTAAGGGAATTTTCAGTGGTTAACGTTAAATCATCTTTTTTTTTTTTTAACTTAGGATACTTCTAAACTGGTGAAGTGTGCCCACAATGAGATTTCCTCTAAAAGCTATTTTCTACTTTCTTCTTCTAGCAAAGAAGGTGCCACTACAGATTGAATTCATTTGGCCCATCTGCAGGTTACTGGGTTAAAGATTTTTGATAGGAAGACTACAGGTTGCCGGTGACCTCAGTGCTTTCGGGCTAAGCCCTTGTTTACACTTACAACAAGATTGTATTGGAGTATTGGCGGGTCATGGAGAAGACCATCAATTATCAATTACAGGTTTTAAATTTACTGTGGCTTTTAAAGGAATAGCATACACTTTATTTTTTCTTAACTACTTGTATATTTCTTTCTTTCTTTCTCTCTTTGACTCTCCATCTCTCTCTGTTTGACTTTCCTTTTGCCTCTGTCTCTTTCTCTCTCTCTCTGCCTCTGTCTCTCTCACTCACTCTTGAATCACTGTTTGTCTTTCTGTCTCTTCCCCTCTCTTTCTCTCTGCTGGTCTTTCCTTGCCTCTGCCAGTCGTTTATGCTGCTGTTCTCTCAACCACTCTGGGGGGTGGTCTAAAACCAGCTGTAACCAACTCTCTATATATGGGAACTGGTCTGGGTGCCCTGGCTTACAGGTTACCTTGTGCCATACCTTTGAAACAAGGGACCTGTCCAGGCTTCCTTCTGATGGCCAACCCACCTCTAATACTGGCCAGTCTATCTTACACAAAGTTTTAAGTTTTCCTGGTGTCATAGTACTCTATCATCTCCCTTAAATCTTTTCTTGAAATTTTTCAACATGGTTCCTTGTTGTGTGGGCTTACTTTGTGCCTGACCCATGCTTCCTTGAGACAAAACACCATGCTCACACCACATGCACACCACAAAACAAAGAATGGAGAAAAGGGGCACACACACACTTTTACAGTTTACACCAAACCAGAATCAAAACTAAAATCAGAGTATCAAGAAATTTAAGCCAGGTCAAAACCAAAACCAAACTAGCAAGCGATCCAAGTCATGTCAAAAACAAAACCAAAGTGCTGGTACAGGCATGCTGTGGGTGATTAGGGCATGCTTCCACCCAAATGGAATGTGCAAGTTCCAAAGACCAGTCTTACCAAGTTTCAGATGTCCAGACTCCAAGTGCCAGTTCCTGCCTGGTGTTCAGCCACTGCATTGATTCTCTGCAGAGGCCTGCCATGCACTGCTCTGGCAAGGCATTCTACTACGGCAATTGTCTACATGGGAGTGCTCTCAGGATCCATGTTGCTTAAGCTGGCCAGAGTCCCATGCAGGGAAGCTCCACGGGGCAAGCCTAAGCCACCTAAAGGACTGCCTTGACCATCCACTAATCACCTTGCTTCCTGGTCAGGGAACCAAGAAATGAAGCAGAACAAAACCCCTTAAACACCAAGTTAAAGAATGAAGGCCTTTATTCATCCAGGAGCTTCAGCACGACTCATGTCTCCAAAAACTGAGCTCCCTGAGTGAGCAATTCCTGTCCCTGTTAAGGGCTTACAACTCTAAGGGGGTCCACATGAGAGGGTCTTGATCAATTGAGCAAGCAGAGGGTACAGGATTGGGGGCTGCATGTGCTGGGAATCAGAACAGAATAAAACAGGACAGGGATTGCCACAGTGCTTTTCTACAAAATGTCTGGAATCTATAGATAACATAACAAGTTAAGTAAGGTGTCAATCTTTAACCAGGCTGAGGATACAGCACCAGTCTATCTGCCTGTGGATTTCATTTCTGCCTTTTAGTTTTTACTTATTCTTTCTTTGGAAGCAGAAATTGGGCATAAGACAATATGAGGGGTGGTCTCCTCCCATAATGCAATATATGTGTATGCATAAATAGAATTTTTAACTGACAGTTGGGGTTTAACCAGGAATAAGGTGGCGAAATTGAGCCAACTACTTTGAGCATAAAATTTCAGTGGGCACCAAAACTTCAGCAGCCAAAATGTGAAATACTTTAATTCCATATCACAAAAAATCAAAGTGGGCTGGTTGCAGTGGCTCATGCTTGTAATCCTAGCACTTTGATAGGCTGAGGTGGGTGGATCACCACAGGTCAGGAGTTCAAGACCAGCCTGACAAACATGGAGAAACCCCATTTCTACAAAAAATACAAAAATTAGCTGAGTGTGGTGGTGTACGCCTGTAATCACAACTACTCAGGAGGCTGAGGCAGAGAATTACTTGAACCCAGGAGGCAGAGGTTGCAGTGAGTGAGATCACACCACTGCACTCCAGCCTGGGCAACAGAGTGAGACTCCACCTTAAAAAACAAAAACAAAATGAATGCAAAAGAAATTGTGATGAATAAAAGATCCAAATTTTTAGTGAAGATAAATTCCCTTACTCTGAAAGAGCCTATTTTCATGTCCACATGCCCTTTGGAGGCTAAAACATACCCATGAATGGACAGGAAATGGACACACCTTTTTTCCTGTATTGTCCCAGGAATATTGATGGGATAAAGAAGGTGATGTGGGATGAAGACGTCATCGTTGGACTAACACACCCTGAGGGCTTGATTGGGCTTCATTTGTGTTTCATTGATTCAAAACCACAGCAAGCTGGTATTGAAATGACCACCTTTATTGTCATTTTCTTTTTCTTGTTTTGTTTTGTTTTGTGAGATGGAGACTTGCTCTTGTTGCCCAGGCTGGAGTGCAACAGTGTGATCTCAGCTCACTGCAAACTCTGTCTCTGGGTTCAAATGATTCTCCTGCCTCAGCCTCCTGAGTAGCTGGGATTACAGGCATGCACCATCATGCCTGGCCAATTTTGTATTTTTAGTAGAGATGGGGTTTCTCCACTTTGGTCAGGCTGGTCTCAAACTCCTGACTTCAGGCGATCCACCAGCCTCAGCCTCCCAAAATGTTAGGATTACAGGCATAAGCCACCATGCCTGGCCACATTTTTTCAGAGTCTGAAACAAACTCCACTCTGTCTTGCTAAAATTGCTAAGGTAGTTTTAAAGCAGAGCTGAGTATAATTGCATAGAATTGTTTAAAGACATAACTTTACTTCTGTGGTCTTCCCCCAAGATCCTGGAAGCCTGTCTAATCATGAGAAAAGCATCAGTATTAGAGGGTCATCTTACAGGATAAACTGTCAAGGCCATCAAACACAAGAAACATTTGAGAAACTATCACAATAAAGATAAGCCTAAAGAGACATGACAACAAAATGTAATTTTGGGGTTCTGGAAGGAATCCTGGACCACAAAAAAGACACTAGGGAAAAACTGACAAAATCCAAATAAAGCTTGTACTTTAGTTCATGACATAGTATCATTATTAGTTCATTCGTTGTGATACATTTATCATATAAATATCAAATATTAATAATATGTAAAGCTGATTGTGGGTATGGAGGAAGTCTCTTTACTATCTTCACAATCTTTCTATAAATGTAAAGCTGTTAAAAAATAAACTCATTTGCCAGGTGCTGTAGCTCACACCCAAGGAAATCTCAGCACACTGGGAGGCCAGGGTGGGAGATCACTCAAGTCCAGGAATTAAAGGGCAGCCTGGACACTATAGTGAGGCCACTTCTATGCAAAAAAATTAAAAGAAAAATTAGCTTGGCATGGTGATGAGTGCCTGTGGTCCCACTACTCAGGAGGCTAAGCCAGGAAGATGGCTTGAGCCAAGAAGGTTGAAGCTGCACGGAGCCATAATTGCACCACTTCACTCCAGAGCCTGGATGACAGACTGAGACCCTGCGTCTAAAAAAAAGAAAATAAGACAAACAATTAACTTATTTTAATTTCTTTCAACAATACATTCCAAACCTATCTAGTTTATTTTAAAGTACTCAAAGATGTTAAAATAACCCCAAAACTATACCCATATGCTGTAACTCAACCACCTCAAGAATAGCTTGTCTTGTGTTGATGTCTCCTCTTGCAGAGATCCATGTGCGTTTTCAGGCCCCTCAGTTCATGGCCTCTTCCATTTGTGGTACTCTAGTTGCCATGCTACTTCCAGAGAAAACTGATTGTTCCACCTGGACCGTGTCTGTCAACATTAAAAAAAAATGACTGGAGGAAACTATATACTGTATCCTGCAGATATTGCTTAAAAGTAATTTTAAAAGCAGAGCTGAGCATCACAGAGTATAATTGTTTAAAGATACAACATTTTTTTAATATACTTTTGGTGTGCAACTGACCCCAAAATGCACAACCAATGTTTCCCATCACAAGGGAGGAAAAAATAAGTTTTACTCTATCCTTTCTGAATTCCCATAATAAAAGACAGATTAACAAGAGGAAGACATACACAGGTTTGCGAACATGTACACCTCCTGGGTCCATGAAAGATACCCCAGATAAAAATGAGTACTTCTCAAAGAGGTGACTTTGACATCAGTGGATACATAAAAGATGTACCTTGGTTTGACATAGAAGGGAAAAACAACTTGAAGTGGGGGCTTCCAGGTTACAGATGGATTTAAAAGTTTTCTGATTCGCAATAGGTTGAAAGGGTTAATATCAATAGAAAGGAATGTCTGGGTTATCATAAGGGGTTGTGGAAACCAAGGTTTCATGAGGCAGATGAAGCCTCCAGGTAGCAGGCTTCAGAGAGAATAAAATGATAAATGTTTAAGAACTTAAAAAGTTGTTTCTATCAGTAATTCCAAAACTGAAGAGGGCATCATAAGACCTGTCTGACCCCTACATCCCATCATAGCCTGAACTAGCTTTTCAGGTTAACTCGGAATGCCCTTGGCTGAGAGGAGGGGTCCATTCAGATGGTTGGGGGTAAGGGGATCTTAGAATTTTATTTTTTAACTAGAATGAACTGTGTCTCAAGTTTCACAATAATAAATGAGTGTTTCAAATACCAATTGGATGACTCTCATTGCCTTTGTAGGCATGATGAGGGAGCTGGTTTCTGCTACTAAATGATTGCCTGATTCTTGTAGCAGCAGAGAAATTTCTGCTCTAGGCTGTGGGCTTATTTGTTACTATCTTCCTTTGGGCTTTGCCCTGTGGAAACAACTTTAAACAACTGAGGTAGAATTTACATACTGTAAAACCCACTTGTTTTCAGTGTAACGAGTTAATGATTTTTAGTAAGTTTACAGGGTTGGACCACCACCACAAGAATGATTTGTTGTATAACATTTCCATCAGTGCAAGAAGTTCTCAGGTGTTCATTTATATCTGTATTTTTAAACATAGGGTCTTGCTATTTAGGACTAAGCTCTGATTTTTTTCTTATGTTGCCCAAATTCCTAAGGGGACTGAGGTATCATGCCCTACAATCCATAAATTCTCATCAGATGGGTTTTATTCAACATTACATATCATAACTTACATTCCAGTCTGAATCTGGCATTACATTACAAGACAAAAAAATTGAAATAAAAGTGTTTCTTTGCCATACTTTGAAATGGCCCTGCAAATCTATCTTTTGCAGAGAAAAATTTACATCTGTAAAGAACATCTATTATTGTGTCTGAAATTGGTGGTTTCTTGGTCTTATAGACTTCAAGAATGCAGTCGCGGACCCTCACAGGGAGTGTTACATTTCTTAAAGATGGTGTGTCTGCAGTTTGTTCCTTCTGATGTTCATACATGTTCAGAGTTTCTTCCTTCTGGTGGGATTGTGGTCTCTCTGGTTTCAGGAGTGAAGCTGCAGACCTTCGCAGTGAGTCTTACAGCTCTTTAGGCAGCGCATCTGGAGTTGTTTGTTCCTCCTGTCTAGAGTTGTTCATTCCTCCAGGTGGGTTCGTGGTCTTGCTGGCCTCAGGAGTGAAGCTTCAGACCTTTGCCATGAGTGTTACAGTTCATAAAGGCACTGTGGACCCAAAGAGTGAGCAGCAGCAAGATTTATTGCGAAGAGCAAAAAAACAAAGTTTCCGCAGTGTGGAAGGGGACCCAAGAGTGTTGCCACTACTGGCTCAGGCAGCCTGCTTTTATTCCCTTATCTGATCCCACCCACATCCTGCTGATTGGCCCATTTTACAGAGAGCAGATTGGTCCATTTTACAGAGAGCTGATTGGTCCATTTTGACAGGGTGCCAATTGGTGCATTTACAATCCCTGAGCTAGACACAGCACACTGATTGGTGTATTTACAATCCTCTAGCTAGATGTAAAAGTTCTCCAAGTCCCCACTAGGTTAACTACACATAGAGCACTGATTGGTGTGTTTGCAAACCTTGAGCTAGACACAGGGTGCTGATTGGTGCGTGTACAATCCTTTAGCTAGACATAAAAGTTCTCCAAGACCCACCAGATTAGCTAGATACAGAGGGCTGATTGGTGAATCCATGAACCCTGAGCTAGACACAGTGTGCTGATTGGTGCATATAAAATCTTCTGGCTAGACATAAAATTACTCTATGTCCCCACCTGACTCAGAAGCCCAGCTGGCTTGGCCTAGTAGATCCTGCACAAGGGCCACAGGCAGAGCTGCCTGACAGTCCCATGGCATGCGCCTGCACTCCTCAGCCCTTGGGCAGTTGATGGGACTGGGCACCAAGGAGCAGGGGGTGGCACCCATCAGGGAGGCTCAGGCTGTGCAGGAGCCCACTGCAGGGGTCAAGCATGATGAGGGCAGACCAGCAGTGCTGGGGGACCCAGCGCCCCCTCCACAACTGCTGCCCCAGGTGCTAAGCCCCTCACTGCCCATGGCCGGCCTCGCTGGCTGGCCAGCCACTCCAAGTGTGGGGACCACCAAGGCCACACCCACCCGGAACTCGCATTGGCCCACAAGTGCTCCACACAGCCCCAGATCCCACCCATGCCTCTCCCTCCATACCTTCCTGCAAGCAGAGGAAGCTGGCTCCACCTCAGCCTGCCCAGAGAGGGGCTCCCACAGTGCAGTGGCAGGCTGAAGGGCTGGCTCCTCAAGTGTGGCCAGAGTGGCCACCAAGGCTGAGGAGGCACTGAGAGTGAGCGATGGCCACCAGCACGTTGTCACCTTTCATTATCATAGCTAGATCTTTTTCTTCCAGGCTTTCCCAGTCCTGAAGAGATTAACAGAGAGTCTAGTACGTTTTAAAGGTCTGAAAGGAAACATTTATCTATTGTCTCTAAGGGCAGCCACTATGAGACTTTAAAAGAACCTGTGTCTCCACATTTTTTTATCTCAACCTGAACATTTCCTTTCTATCAGTACCTGGTCTTTAGACAAACTCAACCAATTGCCAACCAGAAAATGTTTAAATTTACCTGTAGCCTGGAAGCCCCCAACACACCCCCTGCTCCAAGTTGTCCCACCTTTCTGGAGCAAACCAATGTGTTTCTTAAATGTATTTGATTGATGTCTCATGCCTCTCTAAAATGTATAAAACCAAGGTATACCCTGACCACTTTGGGCATGTGTTCTTAGGATCTCCTGGAGGCAATGTCACAGGCCATATTCACTCACAATTGGCTCAGAATAAATCTCTTCAAATATTTTTACAGAGTTTAACTCTTTTTGTTGACACTATGTTGCCCAGGCTATTGCATGTAAGATATGCAGCTTCCTCAATAACTCCTGCAAAGAACATCGCTATTGTCAAACCTCACAGTTTTGGAGATGTCTTTTTTTTAAATGTGTCTGACACCCATGGCCTCCATGGTGTCACAGGTCCCACCAATGTGGGTCCTGTGGTCTCACCCAGAAGAAATACAGCCTACAGGAAGGCTGAACCTCACACACGTCAGTCCCACAAAATCTGTTTTCTGTCTCTATACATTTGCCTTTGCAGTTCATTTCATGTAAATGAAGCCTACAATGTGTGGTCTTTTGTGACTGGCTTCTTCCACATAGCATTCTGTTTTTGGGATCACCCATGCTATAAGATGTCTGTACTGTTTTTCTTTTATTTTTCTTTCTTTTTTAAAAGACTTTTTTAAAGCAGTTTTAAGTTCACAGCAAAAGTGAGCAGAAAGGTACAAAGATTTCTCATATACTCTCTGCCCCTTCCCAAAAAATCAGCCCCACTATGAACACCCCTGACTAGGGGTAGTGCCTTTGTTACAAGTGATGAACCCACACTGGGATATAACATCACCCGAAAGCCCAGACTTCATATTAAGGTTTACTGTGTTGCACATTCTATGGGTTTTGACAAATACATAATCACATGTATCCACCATTATAGCCTCATACAGAACAGTTTCCCTGCTGTAAATATTCTCTGGTGCACCTGTCAGATGTGTTTGAACCAGAGCAACTCCATCTTGAATAGGGGCTGGGTAAAATAAGGCTAATACCTGCTGGGCTGCATTCCTAGGAAGTTAAGACATTCTAAGTCACAGGATGAGATTGGAAATTGATATGAGATACAGGTCATAAAGACCTGGCTGATAAAACAGGTTATAGTAGAGAAGCTGCCAAAGCCCACCAAAACAAGGATGCTGATGAGAGTGACCTCTGGGAATCCTCACTGCTATACTTCCACCAGCGCCATGAAGGTCAGGAAGTTACCCTACGTGGTCTAAAAGGGGGAGGCATGAAAACCCACCCCTTGTTTAGCATATCATCAAGAAATAACCATAAAAAAATGGGTCACCAGCAGCCCTCGGGGCTGCTCTATCTATGGAGTAGCCATTCTTTATTCATTTACTTTCTTAATAAACTTGCTTTCACTTTACTTTATGGACTCACCCAGAATTCTTTCTTCTATGAGTTCCAAGAACCCTCTCTTGGGGCCTGGGTTGGACCTCTTTTCCAGTAACATTAACACTTCCAGCAGGCTCCTAGCATGCCCTACGTTAGGACTTAATTCTCAGTAATACTGCGTTGGCAAGTCAAGAGCCACTTTGGGCCTTCCTGCCATTTTGTTTAAGCACCAGGATTGCTCCTTCTGGCTGGGGACAGAAGAAAATATCTTGCAGCTGAAGTATTGCAACAGAGACTGTTGCTTGGATACCTTCAGAGCCTTTGGGTTTTTTCCTAATTCCTTCTTAAGTGTATCTGCCAAACAGAGCTGAACTGAGCCTGTGTTCTTATCAAAGTCTCCCCAGCCACTTGATAGAAGCCTCCAGCACTTTTTAAAATCTCCCTCCCTTCTCTCCACCTCTGTTGGTGAGCTCATCATCAAAGCCTTTCCCTGTTTATCAATATATTTTGGTTCTTTTTCAGTGTGCAAAGCTACCATCATCTGGCCTCCCAAAGGGGTTATCCAGCTAAGTTCTCTAAGCAATGGAACTGTTCTCCAAGGGTCAGTTATACATGTGGAATTTTAAAACACTGGACAGTAAAGCCACATTGTAAAACACTAAACATTACTGAATTCCAATGCAAGAATATATGCTCTTTCGGGCTGATGATTTTGCAATGGCTTGAGTTTAAAGTAAAACATTAGTTAACAGATCTGATATGCTGTAGGAAAGAAAATATTGGTTTTCGTGGGGTGATAGGGGTGGGGAGTGGTTACTTGACTTTTCAGGGGAAAAGTATAGGAGAAACTCCTCCACTTCTCCTAAGAAACCTCTCCAACTCCCACGCTCATCTTTTCCTCATCCCAAGGGAGAAGGAATGACTTTTTCTTTTAGGAAAGTTGGATCCCAAACTGAGCATGTCCTCATTCTGACTTGCTTTCAGGGAAGGGGCGTGGCCTGTCTTCCCTTCTGTCTTAATCTTGAGGGCAGCAGATTCTGCCTCTATACTGAGATTTCTTCTTCTAAAGAAAGCAACCAAGACGAGTTCAAACTCCCTAGCGCAATTTCCACTGACCTGGTGTATTAGTCCGTTTTCATTCTGCTGCTAAAGACATAGCTGAGCCTGGGTAATTTACAAAGAAAAAGAGGCTTAAAGGAATAATGGTTCCATGTGGCCAGTGAGGCCTCACAATCATGGTGGAAGGCAAAAGGCATATCTTATGTGGCAGCAGGCAAGAGACAATGAGAGTCAATGGAAGAGGAAACCCCTTATAAAACCAGCAGACCTTGTGAGACTTATTCACTATCATGAGAATGGTATGGAGGAAGTCACTCCCAAGATTCAATTATCTCCCACCGGGTTCCTCCCACAACACATGGAATTATGGGAGCTACAATTCAAGATGAGATTTGGGTGGGGACACAGCCAAACCATGTCACCTGGGTTGGGTTGCAAGCTGAAAGATCATATCCCTTGATCTATCTCCTATTTTCTTCTTCTATTTCATCCAACAAACTTTTCAGAAGTTCATAGTAGGCAAAATAATCCTGTAGTTTTGTCCCAGAAAGATGCTCAACTATAAGAGCAGAGAGGACAGAAAAATATTTGGCCGCAATGTCACATAAGTAAGCAGGGAAGTCTGAGATCAAAGGTTTGGCAGGTTGTGCAGAGTCTAGATTTTAAGAGAAAGAAAGTATGTTTGTGTATATATATAAATATGCACACACATTTTATGTATATATATGCATAAATTTTATGCATATATACATATTTTATGTATCTATACATACACATACATAAATGTGTGTATGTGTACATATGTATAGACACACATATTATATATATGTATATGGAGAAAAGATAGGCAGAGTTGGTTCCTATATTAGTCTGTTCTCACACTGCTGTGAAGAAATACCCAAGACTGGGTAATTTATGGAGGAAAGAGGTTTAATTGTCTCAGTCAAATCTGCATGGCTGGGGAGGCCTCAGGAAACTTAACATCATGGCAGAAGGTGAAAGAGAAGTAGGCACCTTCTTCATAGGGCGGCAGGATGGAGTTAGTGCAAACAGAGAAAATGCCAAACTCTTATAGTACTATCAGACCTTGTGAGAACTCACTCACTATCACAAGAACAGCATATGGGGAAAATTATCCCCATGATACAATTGCCTCCACCTGGTTCTGCCCTTGACATGTCGGGATTATGGGGATTACAATTTGAGGTATTTGGGCAGGGACACAGAGCCAAAACTTGTCAGTTCCTCCAACAGTCTTTGAAGGAGAGACTGTCCCATTGTTCCTCCCTCTCTTCTGGTGGTTTGCTGGTGATCTTGATCACTGTTTGGTTTTAGAAACATCAGTCCTATCTCAGCCTTCATCTCCCCATGACATTTTCCCTGGGTGTGTGTCTGTGTCCTAATTGTCCCACTCATTTTTTTTCTTAAGTATAGAGATGGGGTCCCACCATCTTGGCCAGGCTGGTCTCAAACTCCTGACCTCAAGTGATCCACCCACCTGGGCCTCCCAAAGTGCTGGGATTACAGGCATGGGCCACTGCACCCAGCCCAAATTCCATCTTTTTATTAGGACACCAGTACTTGGATTTAGAACCCACCCAAATGACTTCATTTTAACCTGATGACATCTACAGAGACCTCACTTCCAAAGGTCACATTTACAGGTATTGGGGGTTAGCAATTTATCACATGAATTTGGGGGACAGGAGGTCACTATTCAAACCGTAATCATGTGTTGTCCTTAAAGAAGAACAGTGGTAATTATGCCAAGTGATAGAATTGCATATATCATAATATTTCATTTCTGGTAGGAAACTTATTTACATCTGAATTATCTACAGTGAACACATGTAGTCTAGTACTTCCATCTGTGGCTGGGGAAGGAATTCCAATCCAGATGTGAGGTTTCACAGCATGGCTTTCAGCAGCCAGGGGCATGGAGTAACTGGCAGCTTCAGCTGTTACTCTCAGGATGGACATGAGACTCTATGCGTTCAATCCTCCCTGTACAAAGAGCATCCTTAAGAGAAAGACCGAGCTCAAAGAGTGAAGATTTATAAGTACTTGTTGAAAAACAATGCTTGGAATTGGAACTCTTGTTTTGTTTTTGTTTTTTTTTTTTTAATTTGAGATGGAGTCTCACTGAGTCCCCCAGGCTGGAGTGCAGTGGCACAATCTGGGCTCACTGCAACCTTTCCCTCTCGGGTTCAAGTGATTCTTCTGCCTCAGCCTCCCCAGTAGCTGGGATTACAGGTGCAAGCCACCACACCTGACTAATTTTTGTATTTTTAGTACAGACAAGGTTTCACTATGTTGGCAAGGCTGGTCTCGAACTCCTGACCTCCGGTGATCTGCCAACGTCAGCCTCCAAAAGTGCTAAGATTACAGGCATGAGCCACCATGTCTGGCTCTGGGAATTAAAAATTTATGTGTATGTGTGTTATTTACCAATATTAAAGTGAAGTTTTTTTCCAAATGAAATAATAGTTTTAAAAGACCCCCATTAACCTGAATTTTTTGTTTGTTTGTTTGTTTTGATTTTAGAGTCAGGTTCTCACTCCGTCCCCCAAGCAGGAGTGCAGTGGTGTGATCATGGCTCAATGCAGCCTCGATCTCCCATGCTTGGCAGCGATCCTCCTGCCTCAGCCTCCTGAATAGCTGAGACTACAGGTGAGTGTCACCATGCCTAGTTAATTTTTTAATATTTAGTTTTTTGTAGAGATGAGGTCTCAGTATGTTGCCCAGGCTACTCACAAACTTCTGGCCTCCAGCAATCCCCTGACCCTGGCCTCCCAGAATACTAGGACCACAGGCATGAGTCACTGCACCCAGCCTGACTTTCTTATAAACACTATTTTGATATCTTTCATTACCTTTTCTTTTATAGGCACTCTCCATTCTTTCATACATCTCTGTAGTGAAATAAGTATCGGCATAGACATCTTAACATCTGCTCTGCTAAGAATCCTCCTCAAAACTAACATAAGTAATAAATAGATAATTGTGTTTATGGGTATTTCCTTAAATATCAACTTTGTTCCAGGGTGTATGTCCAAATGTAAAGTCAGCTTAGGAATATGGAATGATGCTGTGCTTTGTCTCATAAGAGAAATCTCCAGAATGCTTCTGACTTCCAAAGATTATGTTGGCCATCTGGGCATGATGGTTCATGCCTGTAATCTCATCACTTTGAGAGGCCAAGGCAGGTGTATCACTTGACAGCAGGAGTTTGAGACGATCCTGGCCAACATAGCAAAACCCTGTCTCTACTAAAAATACAAAAATTAGCCAGGCATTGTGGCACACGAGTGTCATCCTACCTACTCAGGAGACTGAGGCAGGGCAATTGCTTAAACCCTGGAGTTTGAGGCTGCAATGAACTATGATCGCACCACTGCACTCTATCCTGGGCAACAGAGCAAGACCCTGTCTTAAAAAACAAAACAAACTAATAACAAAGACTATGCTGCCAGTAGTGATGGGTGAAAGAGATTCATGCCAATCTCTCATGCCTATCCTCCAAGAGGCTTCCTTGATATACCAAACTTCTCCTACCATCCCACCTGGGGCCCTTTACTATTTCCTGAGACCCTCATTCCTACCCTGTAGTTGTTCACTGCTTCCTACAGAGCTGAGACAAATTCCTCTTCTTCAGGCTTAGTCCTGGACTGTGTCTGTTCTTTGATGTTATCTTCAAAATTTGAAGTTCACAAAATATTTTTTTGCTTTGAAGAAAACATATATCCTGGCAAGGTGCAGTGGCTCAGGCATGTAATCCCAGCACTTTGGGAAGTTGAGGCAGGTGGATCACTTATGGTCAGGAATTTGAGACCAGCCTGGCCAACAAGGTGAAATCCAATATCTACTAAGAATACAAAATCAGCCAGGTGTGGTGGTATGTGCCTGTAATCCCAGGTACTTGGGAGGCTGAGGCAGGAAGTTTACTTGAACCTGGGATGTGGAGGTTGCAGTGCATTGAGATCACACCACTGCACTCCAGGCTGGACAAAAGACTGAGATTCCATCTAAAAAAAAAAAAAAAGAGAGAGAGAGAGAGACATTATATTTAGGGAAACAGGAAAAAATGAAAGAGTGTCTTCCTCCAAATTCAATCCTGTCCACCAATTCAAAGCAGAACTGCCCAATTCAACTCATGAAACTGGACTGCATACATTAGTGGGGGTTGTCGAATTGTTAGAAGGGTAGGAGTATTTGCATAGTGAGACTCCAAGAGCAGTTCAGATGTGTTCCTGTTTTGTTTTGTTTTTTACTACCTACACCTCATGGCTAGCCTAGACAATGCATTGCCAGTATTAGAGGGAGGAATGCCTGAAAATACTAGAAATTGATAGTAGAATGGCTAGAACCACTAATGAGAATGGGTTACACTGATTTGGATGATGTCCAAAAATGCAACAAAGGAACATGTATGATTTGACATCAGTAAGGAAAAGAAACATTTCTTTCTTTTTTTTTTTTTTTTTTTTTTTTTTTTTGCTTTTTGAGAAAAGGTGTTGCTTTCTCACCCAGGCTGGAGTACAGTGCTGCAATCACAGGTCACTGCAGCCTCAATTTCCTGCTAGGACCACAGGCATGTGCACCACCAAGCTCAGTTAACTTTTTTTTTTTTTTTTTTCTGCAGAGATGGTGTCTCCTCGTGTTGCCCAGGCTGGTGGTTTTGAATTCCTGGACTCAAGCCATTCACATTCCTTAGCCTCCCAATGTGTTAGAATTACAGACATGAGCTACAGTATGTGACCAGAAGGAAAACATTTCTAAAATAGGAAAGACTTGCTCACATGGCACAGGCACTGTGGGACATTTGAAGTAGGCAGAGTGAGGCCAGAGGGTTGTGTTTTTGAGGAAGCCTGATTACTGAAAGAAACAGCTACCAGAGCCCCCCAAACAAGCTTCCACTATGCTTTACTCAGCATTTTTGCAAAGACCCCACTCTGTCAAGAAAGCTTGAGCCTGTTAATCACCAAATCATGCTTGAGCTAGAGGCTGAAGTGGAACATTGCAAAGTCCTATTGTAATAAAACCAGGAATAAGATCATCAACCCTCATTGTCTGGTTCATAGACTGTTTCTTCTGGGATGAGATGCCCACATCTTACCATCTCAGTCATAGATTGCTTTTCCTGGATGGAGATGCTCACGCCCCAACATTCGGTCATAGATTACTTTTCCCTGAAATCATAACAGCACCACCCACCAACACAGTCAGAGATTGTACTCTATTATTATTTATTGTAAGAACATCCCTGTCCTTTCCCCTTGATTTTAGATATATAGTTATGAATAAATAACCCAGTGGCCCTACAACATTGACATATTTCCATGTAGAGAAATCTTCCAAAAATCTTCAAATAGGCATTGTCATTACTTAGAATAAGACAGAGCATTTATGTAGTTATTTGCTTTTTTGAGACCATGGGCAGCCTACATGTATAACTTGAAAATGAGGAATTGCAAAAAGGAAAATGTAAACCAAAATGTAATACATTCAGTACAGAAAGAGATAGCGATCATTGCCTTAAGTAAAGAGAGTGACTCATACAACAAATGCTGACTTGAATGGAGGTGTGAACACATCCAGATACATGCAGTGTGTCACACAAGCATCTAATGAAATGAAACAAAGCAAATAAAAGACCTAAGTCCAAGCTGCAATATATATTGTAGATGCATAACCATGGTTAGAGGAGAAAATACGCTACCCAGCTGAGAGAACCCTATAATTCCAAGAATTTGCACCTCTTTTTATAGAAATGAACTGCTTAATCCATTTGAGTCAGGAAACATTCAATTCACTTACATTTTATGACTCTGTAAACTCAAAAATTATCTCTCAATTCACTTATGTTTTATGGCTCTGTAAACTCAAAAATTCTCTCCCTAATTATAAATTAGCTTTGCATATATACTTCCAAATTGGAGAATATGATTGCCTTAGATTGATGCCTAGCAGTTAAAATGTTTACCGAATTAACATTATAAATGAACTTGAATAAACATATAGCTGACATTTTGGTTGTCATTCAGATATTTTGCATGCAATCAAATGAATTCAGCATAAGGTAGTATTATGGAATTCAACAAACTAAAAACATAATTTTGACCTTATTTAGTACAGATAAATAGAATATATACAGTTAACATAAAATATATTCTCTGGATTAAAAACGACCTAATCTAACAGTAAAAACATAATTTTCTGGATTAAAAAAATTTAGTACGTTTTCTGTAAGATTTTGGATGAAGCTTATCCAGTGATAACTGATCCCATCTCACCACTTTTCCAGGTGTTTATAAGTCAGCTACCATAATGGCCAGTGGTCTTATCTTCAACTCCTTCATTCACTCACCAAGACAAAGGGGAGTAGAACCAAAAACAGTCATTAGCAATGTCACCAGTTTGCATGCAGTGGCTCAACTCAAGGTGTTAAAGATGCATAGGAGAAGATCCTATAGACAAAAGTGGACCTTTGAAAACTATATCTTCTCCAAGAGCCTGAAGGAATTATTGCATTGACATTCTGTGAAGAATGACAATTTGGTTAAAAACTAATTTTGATTTCAGCTCCATGAAAAACTGTTCCCTAAAACAAGGGGTGGATTGATTAAAATAACGAAAGAAAAGAAAATCAGAATAATAACAGAGTAATTGGCAGGCGTATACAATAGACTTTTTTTCTTTCTTTTATATATATATATATATTTTATTATACTTTAGGTTCAAGGGCACATGTGCACAAGTGCAGGTTTGTTACATAGGTATACATGTGCCATATTGGTGTGCTGCACCCATTAACTAGTCATTTACATTAGGTATATCTCCTAATGCTATCCCTCCCCCGTTTCCCCATCCCACAACAGGCCCCATTGTGTGATGTTCCCCTTCCAGTGTTCAAGTGTTCTCATTTCTCAGTTCCCACCTATGAGTGAGAACATGTGGTGTTTCATTTTCTGTCCTTGAGATAGTTTGCTGAGAATGACGGTTTCCAGCTTCATCTATGTCCCTACAAAGGACATGAACTCATCATTTTTTATGGATGCATAGTATTCCATGGTGTATATGTGCTGCATTTCCTTAATCCAGTCTATCATTGATGGACATTTGGGTTGGTTCCAAGTCTTTGTTATTGTGAATAGCACCACAATAAACATACATGTGCATGTTTCTTTAAAGCAGCATGATTTATAATCCTTTGGGTATATACCCAATAATAGGATAGCTTGTTCAAATGGTATTTCTAGTTCTAGATCCTTGAGGAATTGCCACACTGTCTTCCACAATGGCTGAACTAGCTTACAGTTCCACCAACAGTGTAAAAGTTTTCCTAATTCTCCACATCCTCTCCAGCACCTGTTGTTTCCTGACTTTTTAATGATCTTCATTCTAACTGGTGTGTGATGGTATCTCATTGTGGTTTTGACTTGCATTTCTCTGTTGGCCAGTGATGATGAGCATTTTTTCATGTGTCGGTTGGCTGCATAAATGTCTTCTTTTGAGAAGTGTCTGTTCATATCCTTCACCCACTTGTTGATGGAGTTCTTTGTCTTTTTTCTTGTAAATTTGTTTGAGTTCTTTGTAGATTCTGGATATTAGCCCTTTGTCAGATGAGTAGACTGCAAAAATTTTCTCCCATTCTGTAGGTTGCCTGTTCACTCTGAGGGTAGTTTCTTTTGCTGTGCAGAAGCTCTTTAGTTTAATTAGATCCCATTTGTTAATTTTGGAATTTGTTGCCATTGCTTTTGACGTTTTTATTCATGAAGTCCTTGTCCATGCCTATGTCCTGAATGGTATTGCCTAGGATTTCTTCTAGGGTTTTTATGGTTTTAGGTCTAACATTTAAGTCTTTAATCCATCTTGAATTGATTATTGTATAAGGTGTAAGGAAGGGATGCAGTTTCAGCTTCCTACATATGGCTAGCCAGTTTTCCCAGCACCATTTATTAAATAGGAAATCCTTTCCCCATTTATTGTTTTTGTCAGGTTTGTCAAAGATCAAATAGTTGTAGATGTGTGATATTATTTCTGAGGGCTCTGTACTGTTCCATTGGTCTGTATCTCTGTTTTGGTACCAGTACCATGCTGTTTTGGTTATTGTAGCCTTGTAGTACAGTTTGAAGTCAGGTAGCATGATGCCTCCAGCTTTGTTCTTTTGGCTTAGGATTGTCTTGGCAATGTGGGCTCATTTTTGGTTCCATATGAACTTTAAAGTAGTTTTTTCCAATTCTGTGAAGAAAGTCTTGGTAGCTTGATGGGGATGGCATTGAATCTATAAATTACCTTGAGCAGTATGGCCATTTTCACAATATTGATTTTTCCTATCCATGAGCATGGAATGTTCTTCCATTTGTTTGTATCCTCTTTTATTTTGTTGAGCAGTGGTTTGTAGTTCTCCTTGAAAAGGCCCTTCACATCCCTTGTAACTTGGATTTCTAGGTATTTTATTCTCTTTGAAGCAATTGTGAATGGGAGTACATTCATGATTTGGCTCTCTGTTTGTCTGTTATTGGTGTATAAGAATGCTTGTGATTTTTGCACATTGATTTTGTATCCTGAGACTTTGCTGTAGTTGCTTATCAGCTTAAGGAGATTTTGGCTGAGATGTTGGGCTTTTCTAGATATACAATTCATGTCATCTGCAAACAGGGACAATTTGACTTCCTCTTTTCCTAATTGAATACCCTTTATTTCTTTCTCCTGCCTGATTGCCCTGGCCAGAACTTCCAACAGTATGTTAAATAGGAATGGTGAGAGAGGCATCATGGTTTTGTGCCAGTTTTCAAAGGGAATGTGTCCAGTTTTTGTCCATTCAGTATGATATTGGCTGTGGGTTTGTCATAAATAGCTCTTATTATTTTGAGATATGTCCCATCAATACCTAATTTACTGAGACTTTTTAGCATGAAGGGCTGTTTAATTTTGTCAAAGGCCATTTCTGCATCTATTGAGATAATAATGTGGTTTTTGTCTTTGGTGCTGTTTATATGCTGGATTATCTTTATTGATTTGTGTATGTTGAACCAGCCTTGCATCCCCGGGATGAAGCCCACTTGATCATGGGGGATAAGCTTTATGATGTGCTGCTGGATTCGGTTTGCCAGTATTTTGTTGAGGATTTTCACATCAATGTTCTTCAGGGATATTGGTCTAAAATTCTCTTTCTTTTTTGTTGTGTCTCTCCCAGGCTTTTGTATCAGGATGTTGCTGGCCTCACAAAATGAGTTAGGGAGGCTTGTCTCTTTCTCTATTGATTGGAATAGTTTCAGAAGGAATGGTACCAGCTCCTCCTTGTACCTCTGGTAGAATTCGGCTGTGAATCCATCTGGTCCTGGACTCTTTTTTGGTCGGTAAGCTATTAATAATCACCTCAATTTCAGAGCCTGTTATTGGTCTATTCAGAGATTCAAATTCTTCCTGGTTTAGACTTGGGAGGGTGCATGTGTCAAGGAATTTATCCATTTCTTCTAGATTTTCTAGTTTATTTGCATAGAGGTGTTTATAGTATTCTCTGATGGTAGTTTGTATTTCTGTGGGATTGGTGGTGATATCCCCTTTATCATTTTTTATTGCATCTATTTGATTCTGCTCTCTTTTCTTCATTAGTCTTGCTAGTGGTCTATCAGCATGCTGTATTCAGGAAACCCATCTCATGTGCAGGGACACACATAAGCTCAAAATAAAGGGATGGAGGAAGATCTACCAAGAAAATGAAAAACGAAAAAAGGCAGGGGTTGCAATCCTAGTCTCTGATAAAACAAACTTTAAACCAACAAAGATTAAAAGAGACAAAGAAGGCCATTACATAATGGTAAAGGAATCCATTCAACAAGAAGAGCTAACTATCCTAAATATATATGCACCCAACACAGGAGCACCCAGATTTATAAAGCAGGTCATTAGAGACCTAGGAAGAGATTTAGACTCCCACACAATAATAGTGGGAGACTTTAACACCCCACTGTGAACATTAGACAGATCTATGAGACAGAAAGTTAACAATGATAACCCGGAATTGAATTCAGTTCTGCATCAAGCAGACCTCAACAGAATATACATTTTTCTCAGCACCACATCACACTTATTCCAAAATTGACAACCTAATTGGAAGTAAAGCACTCCCCAGCAAATGTAAAAGACAGAAATTATAACAAACCATCTCTCAGACCACAGTGCAATCAAACTAGAACTCAGGATTGAGAAACTCGCTCAAAACCGCTCAACTACATGGAAACTGAACAACGTGCTCCTGAATGACTACTGGGTACATAACGAAATGAAGGCAGAAATAAAGATGTTCTTTGAAACCAATGAGAACAAAGACACAACATAAAAGAATCTCTGGGACACATTTAAGGCAGTGTGTAGAGGGAAATTTATAGCACTAAATGCCCACAAGAGGAAGCAGGAAAGATCTAAAATTAACACCCTAACATCACAATTAAAAGAACTAGAGAAGCAAGAGCAAACACATTCAAAAGCTAGCAGAAGGCAAGACATAACTAAGATCAGAGCAGAACTGAAAGAGATAGAGACACAAAAAACCCTTCAAAAATCAATGAATCCAGGAGCTGGTTTTTGAATAGTCTTTTTTCTTTCACGTCTTCCCTGAATGATTACTTTGCCATGGAACAATGATCTACTGATTCAGGTAGCAAGATTGTTGTATTTCAGAGAAAAATTGTCGTATTTCAGGGGAAATACTGAGATCAGGCTACAGGGTAGTTGAGGTAAAAATAAAGTTGGAGGAGTAAAAAACAATACCAGAAATGTGGAATCTGTTAGAAGATTTCTCATTCCTTCTGTTCGTCACTGAGACCAGCACGATCTGATGTTAGACCAGTGATGGAGCCATCATGCTGACTTATTTCTTTCTTTTACTGCAAGGAAGTTTGGTTCTGGAAATGAGAAGCTTAAGTAACACGTGTAAAATTCCTAATCTTTCACAGGTCAGCCTTCACTGTTCATTAAGTACTTTACGATCTTGTGCTTTGAGTCGGTGGCTGGGAAAGTTCACTTCACTTACCAAAATGGATTTCATAATTCCATTAGCAGATCCCCTTGGCTGAACACAGTTACCACTGAAGTTCCTTCTCTCTCTCTCTCTCTCTCTCTCTCTCTCTCTCCCCCCCCCCTCCCCCCTCTCTCTCTTCAAATTCAGTCCTTTTCTCTCTGGATATTCTCATTTCATGAAGTCTGGATTTCTTTTAAAACCTTCTATGGCCAGGTGCGGTGGCTCACGCCTGTAATCCCAGCACTTTGGGAGGCTGAGGTGGGTGGATCACGATGTCAGGAGTTCAAGACAAGCATGGCCAACTTGCTGAAACCCTGTCTCTACTAAAAATACAAAAAAAATTAGCCAGGCATGGCAACGGGTGCCTGTTATCCCAGCTACCAGGGAGGCTGAGGCAAAGAGTTGCTTGAACCCAGGAGGCGGAGGTTGCAGTGAGCTGAGATCACGCCACTACACTCCAGCCTGGGTGACAGAGTGAGACTCTGTCTCAAAAACAAAAACAAAATAAAACCCTCTATTAAGGAGTTACATGGAATAGGTAATATTCTGTATAAAATGCACTTTATACTTATTCCTGACTTAAAGTGGCAACTCAGTCAGCTGACATTTTCCAAGAGTGAATCATTTTTTTATGCCTGAATGAAAATTCACCTTCCTGTGTCCATGTGTTCTCATTGTTCAATTACCACCTATGAGTGAGAATATGTGGTGTTTGGTTTTTTTTTCTTGCGATAGTTTACTGAGAATGATGATTTCCAACATCACACTCTGGGGACTGTTGTGGGGTGGGGGGAGGGGGGAGGGATAGCTTTGGGAGATATACCTAATGCTAGATGACGAGTTAGTGGGTGCAGTGCACCAGCATGTCACATGTATACATACGTAACTAACCTGCACATTGGGCACATGTACCCTAAAACTTAAAGTATAATAATAATAATAATAATTATAAGAAAATATGTAACAGTAAGCAATAATACAAATTAAAATATAATACAGTAAAATAATAAATAAATAAACTTATTTTGCCATTCTGGAAAAAAAAAAAGAAAATTCACCTTGAAAGACCCACAGAAATCAACATCTCATTCTCACAGATTTATTCAAAACAAAACATAAAGTTGGATTCTAAACAAAGAATTAAAAGGAAGAAAATCTCTCTATATTTTAGAACAAAGTAGGGGAAAATTACATAGTTTTTTTCTTATACAGGACTCAGAGAATTTCATTAAGAACAGTCAAGATAACTCAGGTCCAACTTTTTGTTTTGAAGCTGAAAAAGCTGAAATCTAGAGATAAGGTGATCTGTTCAGAATCCTACAAAGAAGGAAATGTACAAGACTGAATGGTTTCTCATCAGAGCTTAATCTCTTTCCAACCTGCTTGGCTGTATGCAGGAGTCTTGTGCAACTGATACATTAAAAAAATAAGAGGCCAGGCACAGTGGCTCACATCTGTAATGTCAGAGCCTTGGGAGGCCACGGTGAAAGAATGGCTTCAGGCAAGGAGTTTGACCCCAGCCTATGCAACATAGTGAGACCCGCCCCCTCACCAATCTCTACAAAAAATTAAAAACTTAGCTGGGTGTGGTGATGCATACCTGTAGTCCCAGCTACTCAAGAGGCTAAGGCAGGAGGATCGCTTGAGCCCAGGAGTTAAAAGCTGCAGTGAGCTATTATTTTACCGCTGAACTCCAGTCTCGGTGGCAGACTAAGATCCTGTCTAAAAAAAAAGAAAGAAAAGGGATTGAATAGTACTTAATCAGTTAATCCCTAACCCGTAATGATATACAACTTTCAAGATTCTCGTATTTTAATTAACTTTCTCTATTTATCATACTTTTCAATCCCCCTTTTCTTTTTTTTTTTGAGAGAGAGTCTCACTCTGTCACCCAGGCTGGAGTGCAGTAGTACTATTTCAACTTACTGCAACCTCCACCTCTCAGGTTCAAGCATTTATCATGTGTCAGCCACCACAGCAGCTGGAATGACAGGTGTGAACCACCACACCAGGCTAATTTTTGTATTTTTGGTAGAGACAGAATCTCATCATGTGTGCTAGGTTGGTCTTGAACTTCTGGCCTCAAGTGATCCACATTCTTCAGACTCTCAAACTGCTAGGATTACAGGTGTGAGCCACAGTGCCCAGCTCAAATTTACTTTTACAGTATCTGCTTTTAAAATTGTGCACCAAAAATTCAGGCTCTGTCTATTTTCTTTGATATAGTAGATTCGTGTGTGTGTGTGTGTGCGTGCACACATGTTCATTTGTGTGTGTGCTAGTTGGTTAGCCATGATTTTATCATCTTCTCCCTAAATTATGCATCCTAAATTCCAGCTCCCCTTTAGGCGAGGTGTGTCAGTTCTGTGTCTGTAGGGTGCATTCTATGCGCTTGTGTGAATCTGCCTGTCACTCTCACAAATGACACCACTTCTGCAAGATCAAATACATTTCTCACGACTGCACCACTGTCCATATTTCTTTCCTGGAAGCTTTATGTCATTGCCTTAGATTAGCTCATTTATTTCCTGCTGACTTCACACCAACAATGTGCCCTTGCCATTTTTGCAATTAAAAAGATGTCTTCCTTTTTGAAGTCATCCCATTAAAACCTTTCCTGAAATCACAATGAATGTGTCCTGTTGTTCTTTCATATTTTCCGACAGAAGCAGGGATCTTCATCTTTGATCAAATATCTCATTCTCTTTTTCATAAATTCTTCCCAAATTTACATGTCCTTATCTATGGCCAAATCATGTAATTTTGAGAAATCAATTTTGGCTACTTTCACGTGATACTCAGTTAAAGGTCTTATAATTTCTGGGCAATTGTATCCACTATGTTTTTTAAATATTATTAGTTTAATTATATAATTATGCACTACTGAGGCAGGGTCTGAAATGCAGTAGTGCAGTCACAGTTCACTGCAGCCTTCACTTCCTGGGCTCAGGTGATTCTCCTACCTCAGCCTCCCAAGAACCTGGAAGCACCTGGAAGTGGCATGTGCCACTACGCCCAGCTAATTTTTGTATTTTTTGTAGAGATGAGATTTTGCAGTGTTGCTCAGACTGGTCTCAAACTCTTTGGCTTAAGCAATCCTCCCACCTCAGCCTCCCAATGTGCCAGAATTACTAGCAAGAGATACTGTGCCCAGCCCAATATTATTATTTTTTATTGCTAAAAAATGGTAAAATTACAGATATAATTGAAGAATATTGTATGACATATAGTATCTGGGATCTCACAACCCAGAAAGTCAATGTTAACATTTTGGAAAATTCTTTTAAAAAATACTGGTTTGCGGCCGGGTGCAGTGGCACATTCCTCTAATCCCAACACTTTGGGAGATCAAAGTGGGAAGATCACCTGAACTCAGGAGTTTGAGAACACCTGGACAACATGGCAAAACACTATCTCTACCAAAAATACAAAAATTAGCTGGGCAATACGGTGTGTCACTGTAGTCCCAGGTACTTGGGAGGCTGAGGCAGGAGGAACATTTGAGCCTGGGAGTTTGAGAAAAACCTGGGCAAGATCCCCTCTCTACAAAAAAATACAAAAATTAATTGGGTGGTGATGTGTGTCTGTGGTCTCTGCTACTGGGGAGGCAGAGGCAGGAGGATTGCTTGAGCCTGGAAGGTGGAGATTGCAGTGAGCTGAAATCACACCACTGCACTCCAGCCTGGGCAACAGGGTGAGACTCCATCTCAAAAAAAATACATATATATTATATATATATATATGCAACATATATATGCAATATATATGCAACATATATATGTATACTGCTTTTGTAAAAGAGTGAATCAATCCTACTTTATTAAAGTCTACAAATGACTGTTTTAAAAAGAGGGGAATGATATTACACAACTCTATTTGTCTCTTTTTTGAGATGGATTCTCACTCTGTCACCCAGGCTGGTGTGCAGTGGTGCAATCTTGGCTCACTGCAGCCTCCACCTCCTGGGTTCAAGCAATTCTCCCACCTCAGCCTCCCAAGTAGCTGGGATTACAGGTGTGGACCACCACACCTGGCTAATTTTTGTAATTTTAATAGATATGGGGTTTCACCACGTTGGAACTCCTGACCTCAGGTGAACCACCCACCTTGGCCTCCCAAACTGTTGGGATTACAGACATGAGCCACTGCACCCAATCCCTATTTATCTTTTAAATGATCACTGTGGTTCCATCCTAGTGACACAAGAGGCTGAGCAAATGCACTCACACTTCCTCTTACCATTGACACATGGAATTTCAGGTTAAAAAACCCAATCACTAAAATAAATTAAACCTCAGCCCAGGCTCAGTGGCTCACACGTGTAATCCCAGCACTTTGGGAGACCAAGGCAGGTGGATCACCTGAGGTTGGCAGTTCAAGACCAGCCTGACCAACATGGTGAAGCCCTGTCTCTACTAAAATACAAAAAATTAGCTAGGCATAGTGGTGCACACCTGTAATCCCAACTACTTGGGAAGCTGACACAGAAGAATCTCTTGAACTTGGGAGGCAGAGGTTGCAGTGAGCTGAGATGATGCCACTGTACTCTAGTCTGGTCGACAAAGCAAGACCCTGCCTCCACACACACACACACAAAAAGCCAGCACAGTGGCTCAGCCTGTAATCCCAGCATTTTGGGAGGCCAAGGCAGGCAGATCACCTGAGGTCAGGAGCTCGAGACAAGCCTGATCAACATGGTGAAACCCCGTCTCTACTAAAATACAAAAAATTAGCCAGGTGTGGTGTTACTTGCCTGTAATCCCAGATACTCTGGAGGCTGAGGCAGGAGAATCACTTGAAACCTGGAGGTAGAACTTGCAGTGAGCCGAGATCATGCCAATGCACTCCAGCCTGGGCAACAGAGCGAGACTCTGTCTCAAAAAAAAAAAAAAAATATATATATATATATATAGAAACCTCAAAGTCCTGGACCTGAAGACTGAAATAGCAGCCAGAGTAACAAATATGAACTAATTCCCCAGTAAGTGCTTAACATCTCAGAAGACACACAGTTCAGACAGACTAGAAATGAAACCTCACCAACAGACAGACAAAAAAGCCAGAGCCGGAAATTAGTTGCCTCAAGAAGCAACACATGACTGCTTAAAGAGTTAACCTTGCCCACTGCCTAGAGAGAGCAGATTTATCTAGATAGGGGAATTGCAATAGAGAAACATTAATTCAGGCAGAGCCACCTATGAGGGAGACTGAAGTTTTATTATTACTCCAATCAGTCTCCCTGAGCATTCCAGGATCAGAGTTTTTAAGGACAACTTGGTGGGTGGGGGAAGCCAGTGAGCCAGGATTTCTGATTGGTCAGGGATGACACCATAGGGAATTAAAGCTGTCCTCTTGCTGAATCACTTCCTGGATGGGGGGGCCAATTTATTGATCTGAGTGGTGCCAGCTGATTCATCAAGTGCAGGGTCTGCAAAATATCTCAAGCACTGAACTTAAGAGCAGTTTAGGGAGGGCTAGAATCTTGTAGTCTCCAGGTGCATGACACCTAACCCACAATTTCTAATCTTGTGGCTAATATTAGTCCTAAAAATGCAGTCTAGTCCCCAGGCAAGAAGAAAGTCTGCTTTGGAAAGGGCTGTTATCATCTATGTTTTAAACTATAAGCTAATTTTCTCCCATAGTTCAGCCTACACCTAGGAATAAAAAAGGACAGCTTAGAGGTGAGAAGCAAGATGGACTTGGTTAGGTTAGACCTCTTTGACTGTCTCAGTCACAATTTTTCAAAGGCGGTTTCATCAGGACATCAGTGAAACAGTTCCTTTATTGCACTTGTACATACAAGGCAAGACCTAGAGAAAATCCTGGGAAGCTTAAAATTTCTTAAATAGAAATTAACCCTTTTCTTTGCTTAACTGGCCAAACACTACTCTATGCAGTGAGAATTTATGATATCCTCTTTCTCTGTTACCCCACAAGTAAAGTCCATTCTCAAAGCTGAGAAACAAAGTTTGTCAATTTGGAATTGCCTGTCATGGAAGTCAAAAGTAGAGCTGCAGTCAAAATTTGGTAATTTTTGAAAAAACCCTTTTTTTTCCTCCCTGAAGTTTGGTTTGTTCCATGACAATCCTCTGGCTCTTGGTGTTGAAGAACGATCTTGTCTTTGTTTTCTTAAACTGCATAATTCTACATATATTACAAGTGTCTACTGCTTATCAATATACATTCTTAACAGATGACACACTCCCAATAGGGACATCATTTTTTTGGATTGCCTTCATGTCTCTGACATTGCTTCCTTTAAGGTGAGTGATATGACTTGGATCTGTACTCCTGCCCAAATATCAGTTCACTTGTAATCCCCAATCCTGGAGATGCAGCCTGGAGCAAGGTGACTGGATCATGGGGGCAGTTTCTAATGGTTTTGCACTATCCTCCTAGTTCTGCTCTCATGATAGAGTTCTCAGGAAATCTGGATGTTTAAAGTGTATGGCAGCTCCTCTCTGTCTCTCTTGCTCCTGCTCTGGCCGTTTAAGACTCCTGCTTCCCCTTCACCTTCCGCCATCATTGTAAGTTTTCTGAGGCCTCCCCAGCCATGCTTCCTGTCTAGCCTGCAGAACTGTATGCCAATTAAACCTCTCTTCTTCATAAATTACCTAGTCTCAGGTATTTCTTTATAGCAGTGTGAAAACAGGCTAATAAAGTGAGCAACAAGAAATCTTCAATCCTTTGCATTTTATTAGAAGAGATGGATTTCTTTTTTTATTATTAATTTTTTTTTTTTTGAGATGGAGTCTGGCTCTGTCTTCCAGGCTGGAGTGCAGTGGTGCATTCTCGGCTCACTGCAAGCTCCACCTCCTGCGTTCGTGCCATTCTCCTGCCTCAGCCTCCAGAGTAGCTGGGACTACAGGCGCCCGCCACTACGCCCAGCTAAGTTTTTTGTATTTTTAGTAGAGACCGGTTTTCACCATGTTAGCCAGGATGGTCTTGATCTCCTGATCTCGTGATCTGCCCACCTTGGCCTCTCAAAGTTCTGGGATTACAGACATGAGCCACAGCACCTGGCCAGATTTATTTCTTAATTGATGCAGAGAAATTAATTGGGGGTTTAAAAAAAACATCGTGGCCCAGCATGGTGGCTCACGCCTGTAATCCCAACACTTTGGGATGCCGAGGTGGGTGGATCACCTGAGGTTGGGAGTTCAAGACCAGCCTGGGCAACATGGCAAAATTCTATCTCTAACA
This sequence comes from Pan paniscus, assembly GCF_029289425.2. Classification (NCBI taxonomy): domain Eukaryota; kingdom Metazoa; phylum Chordata; class Mammalia; order Primates; family Hominidae; genus Pan; species Pan paniscus. Next base: position 42,767,678 of record NC_073273.2, on the reverse strand, counting down.
AAATTACAAAAGTTAGCCGGGCTTGGTGGTGAGCGTCTGTAATCCCAGCTACTCAGGAGGCTGAGGCAGGAGAATCGTTGAACCTGAGAGGCGAGGGTGGCAGTGAGCTGAGATTGCACCACTGCACTCCCGCCTGGATGACAGAGTGAGACTCCATCTTAAAAAAATAAACAAACAAATAAAAACATAGTATCACAAAGTCTGGAATTCTAAATCAATTCTGCATACATTCTCTGGATTACCTTATATCTGCAAAGGTGTTACAATAATATAGTAACATATATGCACTTGTCAAAACCCAGAGAGTGTACAGCGGAAGTGGTAAACCTGATAGAAACTATGGACTTTAGTTGAAAAATAATGTATTGTGAAGGGAAAATATATCTCATGATACCAAAATTATTAATCCAAAGGGAAAAGTCAAACTGGGAACTGTGTCAGGCAAACCTGACTCCCATTCTATTCCTAAATAAGATTACTGCAAAGATGAAAAAGCTACATCCTTCCCTCACAATTTGTCCACAAGGAAATTCCTTGTGGACAAAGGGAAGAAGGAACTCAAAGTCATCACTTGGCTCCTGTAAGATAAGTGCATATCTGATGACTTCCTCTGTCCTGTTGTTTCACTAAACCAGACTGAGGCATAAGTGACTAATTCCTGTAAATTAAATTTTGCATTCAGTGAAAGGCTAATCAGAAACTCAAAAAAAGTAACCACTTTTTTCTCTTATCTACCTAAGGTCTGCAACTCCCTTCCACCTTAGAGTTGTCCTTCCTTTCCAGTCTGAACCAATGTACTTCTTACATGTATTGATTGATGTCTCATATTTCTGTAAAATATATAAAACCAAGTTCTGCCCTGACCAACCTGGCCAATCAGTGCTCTGTAAGATGCACCAATCAGCATGAGTTTAAAAGTAGCCAATCATGGGGAGGATTGAAAAAGGGCACTCTGATAGGACAGAAATGGAATGTGGGAGGGGCCAATAAGGGACTCAAAGCTGATCAGGGGTGGAGCTAAGATGGCTGAATAGGGACAGCTCCAGTCACTCTACAGTCGCTCTACAGCTCTCAGCATGAGCGACACAGAAGACAGTTGATTTCTGCATTTCCAACTGAGGTACTGGGTTCATCTCACTGGGGAGCATTGGAAAGCACGTGCAGGACAGTGGGTGCAGTGCACCGAGTGTGAGCCAAAGCAGGACGAGGCATGGCCTCACCTGGGAAGTACAAGGGGTCAGGGAATTCCCTTTCCTAGTCAAAGAAAGGAGTGACAGACAGCAGCTGGAAACTCATGTCACTCCCACCCTAATACTGCACTCTTCCAACGGTCTTAGCAAATGGCACACCAGGAGATTATATCACATGCCTGTCTCAGAGGGTCCTATGCCCACGGAGCCTCACTCATTGCTAGCACTACAGTCTGAGATCAAACTGCAAGGCAACAGCGAGACTGGGGGTGGGGTGCCCGTCATTGCTGAGGTTTGAGTAGGTAAACAAAGCAGCTGGGAAGCTCAAACTGGGTGGAGCCCACTGCAGTTCGAGAAGGCCTGCCTGCCTCTATAGACTCCAACTCTGGGGGCGGGGCATTGCCAAACAAAAGGCAGCAGAATCCTCTGCAGACTTAAATGTCACTATATGACAGTGTTGAAAAGAGAGTAGTGGTTCTCCCAGCACACAGCTGGAGATCTGAGAATGGACAGACTGCCTCCTCAAGTGGTTCCCTGACCCCTGAGTAGCTTAACTGGGAGGCACCCCCGAGTAGAGGCAGACTGACAACTCACACGGGCAGGTACTTCTCTGAGAAAAAACTTCCAGAGGAACGATCAGGCAGCAACATTTGTTGTTTACCAATATCTGCTGTTCTGCAGCCTCCACTGTTGATACCCAGGAAAACAGGGTCTGGAGTGGACCTCCAACAAACTCCAACAGACCTGCAGCTGAGGCTCCTGACTGTTAGAAGGAAAACTAACAAACAGAAAGGACATCCACACTGAAACCCCATCTGTACGTCACCATCATCAAAGACCAAAGGTAGATAAAACCACAAAGATGGGGAAAAAACAGAGCAGAAAAACTGGAAACTCTAAAAATCAGAGTGCCTCTCCTCCTCCAAAGGAATGCACCTCCTCACCAGAAATTGAACAAAGCTGGATGGTGAATGACTTCGATGAATTGAGAGAAAAAGGGTTCAGACAATCAAACTACTCCAAGCTAAAGGACAAAGCTTGAACCCATGGCAAAGAAGGTAAAAACCTTGAAAAAAAATTAGATGAATGGCTAACTAGAATAACCAATGCAGAGAAGTCCTTAAAGGACCTGATGGAGCTGAAAACCAAGGTATGAGAACTACGTGATGACTGCACAAGCCTCAGTAGCCAATTCGATCACCTGGAAGAAAGGGTATCAGGGATGGAAGATCAAAAAATGAAATGAAGTGAGAAGAGAAGTTTAGAGAAAAAAGAATAAAAAGAAATGAACAAAGCCTCCAAGAAATATGGGATGATGGAAAAGACCAAATCTACATCTGATTGGTGTACCTGGAAGTGATGGGGAGAATGGAACCAAGTTGGAAAACACTCTGCAGGGTATTATCCAGGAGAACTTCCCCAATCTAGCAAAGCAGGCCAACATTCAAATTCAGGAAATACAGAGAATGCCACAGAGATACTCCTCAAGAAGAGCAACTCCAAGACACATAATTGTCAGATTCACCAAAGTTGAAATGAAGGAAAAAAAATGCTAAGGGCAGCCAGAGAGAAAGGTCGGGTTACCCTCAAAGGGAAGCCCATCAGACTAACAGCGGATCTCTTGGCAGAAACTCTACAAGCCAGAAGAGAGTGGGTGCCAATATTTAACATTCTTCAAGAGAAGAATTTTCAATCCAGAATTTCATATCCAGCCAAACTAAGCTTCATAAGTGAAGGAGAAATAAAATACTTTACAGACAAGCAAATGCTGAGAGATTTTGTCACCACCAGGCCTGCCCTAAAACAGCTCCTGAAGGAAGCACTGACATGGAATGGAATAACCAGTACCAGCCGCTGCAAAAACATGCCAAATTATAAAGACCATAAATGCTAGGAAGAAACTACATCAATTAATGGGCAAAATAATGAGCTAACATCATAATGACAGGATCAAATTCACATATAACAATATTAACCTTAAATGTAAATGAGCTAAACGCTCCAATTAAAAGACACAGACTGGCAAATTGGATAAAGAGTCAAGACCCATCAGTGTGCTGTATTCAGGAAGCCCATTTCACGTGCAGAGACACACATAGGCTCAAAATAAAGGGATGGAGGAAGATCTACCAAGCAAATGGAAAACAAAAAATGGCAGGGGTTGCTATCCTAGTCTCTGATAAAACAGACTTTAAACAAACAAAGATCAAAAAGAGACAAAGAAGGCCATTACATAATGGTAAAGGGATCAGTTCAACAAGAAGAGCTAACTATCTTAAATATATATGCACCCAACACAGGAGCAGTGAGATTCATAAAGCAAGTCCTTAGAGACCTAGGAAGAAACTTAGACTCCCACACATTAATAATGGGAGACTTTAACACCCCACTGTCAACATTAGACAGATCAATGAGACAGAAAGTTGACAAGGATATCCAGGAATGGAACTCAGCTCTGCACCAAGCAGGCATAATAGAATCTACAGAACTCTCCACCCTAAGTCAACCAAATATACATTCTTCTCAGCACCACACTGCACTTATTCCAAAATTGACCACATAGTTGGAAGTAAAGCACTCCTCAGCAAATGTAAAAAACAGAAATTATAACAAACTGTCTCTCATACCACAGTGCAATCAAACTAGGACTCAGGATTGAGAAACTTACTCAAAACAGCTCAAGTACATGGAAACTGAACTACCTGCTCCTGAATGACTACTGGGTACCTAACAAAATGAAGGCAGAAATAAACATGTTATTTGAAACCAACGAGAACAAAGACACAACATACCAGAATTTCTGAGACACATTCAAAGCAGTGTGTAGAGTGAAATTTATAGCACTAAATGCCCACAAGAGAAAGCAGAAAAGGTCTAAAATTGACACTGTAACATCACAATTAAAAGAACTAGAGAAGCAAGAGCAAACATATCCCAAAACTAGCAGAAGGCAAGAAATAACTAAGATGAGAGCAGAACTGAAGGAAATAGAGACACACAAAAAAACCCTTCAAAAATCAATGAATCCAGGAGCTGGTTTTTTGAAAAGATCAATAAAATTCATAGACGACTAGCAAGACTAATAAAGAAGAAAACAGAGAAGAATCAAATAGACGCAATAAAAAATGATAAAGGGGATATCACCACCAATCCCACAGAAATACAAACTACCATCAGAGAATACTATAAACACCTCTATGCAAATAAACTAGAAAATCTAGAAGAAATGGATAAATTCCTTGACACATGCACCCTCCCAAGTCTAAACCAGGAAGAAGTTGAATCTCTGAATAGACCAATAACAGGATCTGAAATTGAGGCAATAATTAATAGCTTACCAACCAAGAAAAGTCCAGGACCAGATGGATTCACAGCCAAATTCTACCAGAGGTACAAGGAGGAGCTGGTACAATTCCTTCTGAAACTATTCCAACCAATAGAAAAAGAGGGAATTCTCCGTAACTCATTTTATGAGGCCAGCATCATCCTGATACCAAAGCCAGGCAGAGACACAACAATAAAAGAGAATTTTAGACCAATATCCCTGATGAACATCCATGCAAAAATCCTCAATAAAATACTAGTAAACTGAATCCAGCAGCATATCAAAAAGCTTATCACCCATGATCAAGTAGGCTTCATCCCAGGGATGCAAGGCTGGTTCAACATATGGCAATCAATAAACATAATCCAGCATATAAACAGAACTGATGACAAAGAACATATGATAATCTCAATAGATGCAGGAAGGGCCTTAGATAAAATTCAGCAACACTTCAGGCTAAAAACTCTCAATAAATTAGGTATTGATGGGACATATCTCAAAATAATAAGAGCTATCTATGACAAACCCACAGCCAATATCATACTGAATGGGAAAAAACTGGAAGCATTCCCTTTGAAAACTGGCACAAGACAGGATGCCCTCTCTCACCACTCCTATTCAACACAGTGTTGGAAGTTCTGGCCAGGGCAATCAGGCAGGAGAAGGAAATAAAGGGGATTCAGTTAGGAAAAGAGGAAGTCAAATTGTCCCTGTTTGCAGATGACATGATTGTATATCTAGAAAAGCCCATCATCTCAGCCCAAAATCTCCTTAAGTTGATAAGCAACTTCAGCAAATCTCAGTATACAAAATCAATGTGCAAAAATCACAAGCATTCTTATACATCAATACAGACAAACAGAGGGCCAAATCATGAGTGAACTCCCATTCACAATTGCTTCAAAGAGAATAAAATACCTAGGAATCCAACTTACAAGGGACATGAAGGACATCTTCAAGGAGAACTGCAAACCACTGCTCAACAAAATAAGAGAGGATACAAACAAATGGAAGAACATTCTATGCTCATGGGTAGGAAGAATCAATATCATGAAAATGGCCATACGGCCCAAGGTAATGTATAGATTCAATGCCATCCCCATCAAGCTACCATGACCTTCTTCATAGAATTGGAAAAACCTACTTTAAAGTTCATATGGAACCAAAAAAGAGCCTGCATTGCCAAGACAATCCTAAGCCAAAAGAACAAAGCTGGAGGCATCACACTACCTGACTTCAAACTATACTACAAGGCCACAGTAACCAAAACAGCATGGTACTAGTACCAAAACAGAGATATAAACCAATGGAACAGAACAGAGCCCTCAGAAATAATGCTGCATATCTACAACCATCTGATCTTTGGCAAAACTGACAAAAACAAGAAATGGGGAAATGATTCCCTATTTAATAAATGGTGCTGGGAAAACTGACTAGCCTTATGTAGAAAGCTGAAACTGGGTCCCTTCCTTACACCTTATACAAAAATCAATTCAAGATGGATTAAAGACTTAAACGTTAGACCTAAAACAATAAAAACCCTAGAAGAAAACCTAGGCAATACCATTCAGGACATAGGTATGCACAAGGACTTCATGTCTAAAACACCAAAAGCAATGCCAACAAAAGCCGAAATTGACAAATGGGATCTAATTAAACTAAAGAGCTTCTGCACAGCAAAAGAAACTACCATCAGAGTGAACAGGCAACCTACAGAATGGGAGAAAATTTTTGCAATCTACTCATCTGACAAAGGACTAATATCCAGAATCTACAATGAACTCCAACAAATTTACAAGAAAAAAAAAACAACCCCATCAAAAAGTGGGCAAAGTATATGAACAGACACTTCTCAAAAGAAGACATTTATGCAGCCATAAAACACATGAAAAAATGCTCATCATCACTGGCCATCAGAGAAATGCAAATCAAAACCACAATGAGATACCATCTCACACCAGTTAGAATGGCAATCATTAAAAAGTCAGGAAACAACAGCTGCTGGAGAGGATGTGGAGAAATAGGAACACTTTTACACTGTTAGTGGGACTGTAAACTAGTTCAACCATTGTGGAAGTCAGTGTGGCGATTCCTCAGGGATCTAGAACTAGAAATACCATTTGACCCAGCCATCCCATTACTGGGTATATACCCAAAGGACTATAAATCATGCTGCTATAAAGACACATGCACACGTATGTTCATTGTGGCACTATTCACAATAGCAAAGACTTGGATCCAACCCACATGTCCAACAATGATAGACTGGATTAAGAAATTGTGGCACATATACTCCATGGAATACTATGCAGCCATAAAAATTGATAAGTTCATGTCCTTTGTAGGGACATGGATGGTGCTGGAAACCATCATTCTCAGCAAACTATCACAAGGACAAAAAACCAAACACCACACATTCCCACTCATAGGTGGGAATTGAACAATGAGAACACACGGACACAGGAAAGGGAACGTCACACACCAGGGCCTGTTGTGTGGTCAGGGGGAGAGGGAAGGGATAGCATTTGGAGATATACCTAATGTTAAATGGAGTTACTGGGTGCAGCACACCAACATGGCACAGGTATACATATGTAACTAACCTGCACATTGTGCACATGTACCCTAAAACTTAAAGTAAAATTAAAAAAAAAAGCCGACCACCACAGCCAATAGCAGCAACCTGCTGCGGTTTCCTTCCACACAGTGGAAGCTTTGTCCTTTCGCTCTTCACAATAAACGTTGCTACTGCTCACCCTTTGGGTCTGTGCCATCTTTAAGAGCTGTAACACTCACTGTGAAGGTCTGTGGCTCTATTCTTGAAGTCAGAGAGACCACGAGCCCACCAGCAGGAACCAACTCCAGACACAATGCCACTGTACTCCAGCCTGGGTGATGGAGTGAGACTCCATCTCAAAAAAAAAAAAATATTCTAAGCCTCCCCCCAACCGACTGTCTGAATCTGAATGGACCCCTCCTCTTGGACAAGTACTTTCCTAGTCAACCTGAAAAACTGGTTCAGGCTGGGCACGGTGGCTCACACCTGTAATCTCAGCACTTTGGGAAGCCAAGGTCGGTGGATCACCTGAGGTCAGGAGTTCAAGACCAGCCTGGACAATATGATGAAACCCTGTCTCTACTAAAAACATAAAAAATTAGCTGGGCTTGGTGTTGTATGCCTGTAATCCCAGCAACTTGGCAGTCTGAGCCAGGAGAATTGCTTGAGCCTGGAAGGCGGAGGTTGCAGTGAGCTGAGATCTTGACATTACACTCCAGCTTGGGTAACAAGAGAGAAACTCCATCTCAAAACGAAAAACAAAAAAACAAACAACAACAACAAAAAATACTGGTTCAGGCCATGGCAGGAAGGGAAGGTTGGGTAAGCCTCATTATACCCTTCTCCTTTTGGAATTCAGGGAAAACTGACTAGCATTAACATTGCCACAGTCTTTCAGTTTGATAAGTAACATTTATAATCTATTCTCTCTGAAACCTGCTACCTGGAGGCTTCATCCATGTGATAGTAATAAAACCTTGGTCTTCCCAACCTTTTATCATCACAACCCAGGCATTCCTTTCTATTGATAATAACTCAACCAATTGCCAATCAGAAAATGTTTTACTCTACCTATGACCTGGAAGCTCCCCCAGCGTGGCGTTGTCCTGCCTTTCCGAATTGAACAAATGTACATCTTACATGTATTTGATTATTGTCTTATGTCTCCCTAAAATATATAAAACTAGGCAGTGCTCCAACCACCTTAGATGCATGTCCTCAAGCTCTCCTGTGGGCTGTGTTATCAGAGGCATTTGGACCAGGGCAACTCCATCTTGAGTACGGGCTGGGTAAAATAAGGTTGACACCTACTGGGCTGCATTCCCAGAAAGTTAAGTCATTCTAACTGATAAGAAGAGACAGAACATTGGCACAAGATACAGATCACAAAGGCCTTGCCTATAAAACAGCATACTGTAAAGAAGCTGGCCAAATCCCACCAAAACCAAGATGGCAATGAGTGACATCTGGTTGTCCTCAGTGCTCATTATACACTAATTATAATGGATTAGTGGCTAAAAGACACTCTCACCAGTGTCATGACAGCTTACATATACCATGGCAACATCAGGAAGTTACCCTATATGGTCCCAAAAGGGGAGGAATTCGGGTCTGGGAAATGCCCACCCCTTTCCCAGAAAACTCACCCCTTGTTTAGCATATAATCAAGAAGTCTTAATAACAATAAGTACAAGCAGTTGAGCAGCCCACATCCCTGCTCTGCCTACAGATTAGTCATTCTTTTATTCCTTTAGCTTCTTAATAAACTTGCTTTCACTTTATGAACTCACACTGAATTCTTTCTTGTATGAGGTCTAAGAACCCTCTCTTGGAGTCAGGATCGGGACCCCTATTCTGTAACAGCATCACAGGTCATTGGTCACTGATATTTGACTCAACATAAATTTCCTCAAATATTTCATAGAGTTTGACCTTTTTACATTGACAAGCGTATATAAGACCTCTCTGTATTTTCTGGTTATTTTTCTGTAAGACTAAAAATGCCCTAAAAATAAAGTCTATTATCTTAGAGTGAGCCAAAACAAGAAAAATGAATGTCCTTTATTTGCATACTTATATTTTTACTAAAAAATTTAGCTTACAAATGAAGATACTGAATTACTTACTCCTCATCTCTAGTACCTGTAGATTCTCCGCAGTGGAACAGTTTAATGGTGTTCATGCCTCCCCATATGCAAATAATAGCCCTCTTTCCCCAGCCCTTGCACTGCAGTAGGATATCGTGGGTGACTAAACCCCATGGTTCTCTTCCTGCTCACCATGTGGGCTGCCTGAAAAGTTGACAGGCAGTCAGCATACAGAAAGAAGGCCAGAATTCTGAAGCAATCCAGCCCAAGGATTCAATATCTTTAGGTGGCTTCATTTTCATCCTTAGGTGATGATCTACTTCAGTCAGGAACACTGCTTTCTAACTGAAGCTTATTGACACCGAGAGATGTTTAATTATTTTACTCCCTATGAAGTGATGTTGAGAGGTGAAACCAGCTGGACTTCCTGGGTCGAATGGGGACTTGGAGAATTTTTCTGTCTAGCTAGAGGATTGTAAACACACCAGTCAGCACCCTGTGTCTAGCTAAAGGATTGTAAATGCACCAAACAGCGCTCTGTGTCTAGCTAAAGGATTGTAAATGCACTAGTCAGCACTATGTAAAAATGCACTAATCAGTGCTCTGTATAGCTAAAGGATTGTTAATGCACCAATCAGCACTCTGTAAAAATGCAGCAATCAGCACTCTGTCTCTAGCTAAAGGATTGAAAATGCACCAATCAGCACTCTGTAAAATCGACCAATCAGCACTCTGTAAAATGGACCAATCAGCAGGACCCCACTGGAAGGAAGAAACTCTGGACACATAGGAAAGAACAAACTCTGTACACACCATCTTTTGGAGCTGTAACACTCACTGTGAAGGTCCACAGCTTTATTCTTAACATCAGCAAGGCCAAGAACCCACTGGAAGGAACCAACTCTAGACACAATGTGATGTGTCTCCCCTTTGCCTTATGAATATTCCCTATTTATAAAGGCAGATCGATTAAAATTTTACATTCCAGTCCAGTCACCTTTCTTTCTTGATCTGTATAACAAAAAGGAAACTATTCATTAAAAAAGAAAACAGAGGGTTTCAGTGTGTAAACAGAACCCTCTTTCTTCTAGAGACTGTGACTAATCAGGAGGCTACATGAAAATGTAATCCATTGCCAGCTTGCAGACAAAACATTTGGCCACGCTGGGGCCACTTGCTCCCCTCTCTAACCCTTCATCTTTTTACTGGCAAAATAAATTTGCAAATGAGGGTACTAGTAATCACCAAAAGTGATGATGAAGACTTTAACAAGCATCGAGTCATATATGTAGTAGTATTTTTCGTAAAAGGGATAGCGTCCTGATTAACAGGGGGTAAACTTTCATATTGGTAGTACTTATTTTATCAAAATGATGTTCCCCAGACAAAGCTTCTCTGTCTGCATCCAAATAATCGCTTATGTATGCTTGCACTCACCTGTCCAACCTTTCTAGGGATCAGGAAGCCAAAAATTGAAGGGGATTCTATCCCTGTTTCTCCTTTACGCAGTCACTACTTCCTCCAATTGTAAGAAACATAGGTAGCAAAATGTTATCATTGAATGCCATCTCAGGAGGAAATGCTTCCTGAGTTAGCCAGAGTTCTCCAGATAAACTGCCAATAGAAACCAGGATATGTGCCTTCTGTTTGCCAGGGGAATGTCACAAAATCCCTGATGGAGTGACTTCAGCCCTGTGGAAGAATGCCCTGAGGGTGATAAATGGGATAAATCAAGCACGTGTTCCCACACCTCTTACCTGGATCGCTGCATTTTTAGAAAAGATTATTTCAATGCTCCTAGCCCCTGCCCCTTCCTGCACATAAGATAATGTCTGACAGGATTAATAACTATGCCTCTGTAATCTATAAACAGTTGTTCCCTGGCACTCAAACTTTGATGAGAACTGGCTCTAATGCAACACCTGAGCACATCTGAGGTGACTTCTGAGAACAACATGTGTTGTGACTTCTATGACTTCTGAGCACATTTGTTGTAACTTCTGAGCACCTGCATAACCTCTAGCACCTGTATATGAGCTGTGGGTTGAAACACTGTTTTGGAGCAGTCTAACAGAAACTCTCTGAAAGACTCCGGGATTGCAGTCTTCAGTAAGATATTGAATAAAACGAATTATTTAAAAGCCTGGTTTTTCCTTTTTTAAGGACAATTATTTATTTAAAAGCCTGATTATTCCTTTGTTATTATTATTATTATCTGTCACCCAGGCTGGTGTGCAGTGGCTTGATCTTGGCTCACTGCAACCTCTACCTCCCGGGTTCAAGCAATTATCCCGCCTCAGCCTCCCAAGTAGCTGGAACTACAGGCGCATGCCACCATGCCCGCCTAATTTTTTGTATTTTTAGTTGAGACAGGATTTCAACATATAAGCCAGGATGATTTCAATCTCTGACCTCGTGATCTGCCCGCCTTGGCCTCCCAAAGTGTTGGGAATACAGGTGTGTGCAAAGGTGCCCAGCCTATTTTTTAATTTTTACATAGAGACAGGGTCTCACCATCTTGCCCAGGCTGATCTTGAACTCTTGGGCTCAAGTAATCCTCCTGCCTTGGCTTCCCAAATTCCTGGAATTACAGGTATGAGCCTCCATGCCTAGCCCTGATTTTGCATTTAGTAGATAGATACATAGATGATTGATAGATAGGTACGTAGATGATAGACCCAGGACATATATATTATCATATAGACTCCCTTTCCACATGGAGGACTGCATATATATTATATATATGAGAGACTCCCCTTCCACCTGGAAGAATAGACCCAGGGCATATATTATCATATATGTGGTAGACTCACCTTCCACCTGGAGAACTGGAGGCAGAGCATATATTATCTTATAAATGCTAGACTCTTTTTCCACCAGATGGACTGGACCTATTAAGTGTCCCTGGGATGTATTGGTTAATTTTATATGTCACGTTCACTGGGCTATGGTATCCATTGCTTACTCAAAACAGTCTTGGTGTTGCTGTGAAGTTGTTTTCTAAATGTGATTAACGTCTACAATCAATTAACTTTAAATAAAGGACACAACCCTCCATCAGGTAGATGGGCCTTATCCAACCAGTTAAAAGCCTTAAGAATAAAGATTGGGGTTTTTCAAAGAAGACCAAATTCTGCGTCAAGACTACTGTATAGAAATTATGCCTGAGTTGCAGGCCCACAGCCCTGCAGAAACAGGACTAGAGGTTGTACATCAATCTTACCTGAATCTTCAGCCTACCAGCATGTCTTGAAGATTTTAGACTTTCCAGCTCCCACAATCGTGTGCCAATTCCATAAAATAAATCTCTACCTACTTCTATATCCTATTGTTTCTGTTTCTGTGGAGAACCCTGACTACCACTGCAAAACAAAAATGACCGACCCATCATCTCAAATGTGGTAGCACTGGCAGTGTCCAAGGAAGAGGTAAGCTGTGCAGGCAAGGCATTCAAAACATGGTCCAAGGAAGTGCCTGAAAAGGAGGACACATTCAGAATTATGGAATTCCAGATGTGGAGCGGAGGGTCCATTTTTGTATGAATCTATTTCACAACTTGAGAGTTTTCCAAGTCAGTGGGCTTTAGCATGGGAGGACATCCAGTGGATTTGGAGGTTATGGGAATTGCTGACCAAATCCCCATGCAGTCAACGCTACAGTAGAAAACCTCACTGGGTGGATTTAATGGTGTCATTGTGGGCATGAGTCTACTGCTGTATAAAACAGTAGACTGTACATATGAGTCTACTGCTGTATAAAAGAGTGATCAGACCCAACACCAGGCCACAGGGGTGACAAAGTCCAGTGGAGTCAAAGGAATGAGAAAAGACAAGTTAAGAGAGAAAGTGGGATGAGCAGACCAACACTGGTGTGGAGGATGCAAAGACCCTGAGCTCTGGAAGCCCATGCTATTCATTAGTGATCAAACAAAGAAACAGGTGGTCAGGATTTGGGGGTTGAAAGGAAGTGATGTATCAAGCAAATGAACTACAGTTGTGATGGTTTAGCATTTTCTTTGAAACACATGGCTACTTGAGATCATGAGAGTGCTAGAAGCAAGGATCCAGCAAGTCTGGACACATTCCAAAGGCCATGAGAGGTTTTACCCTGGACCCTGGACATGTTCCAGGCCCTGCCTCAGCTTCTCTCCCAACATTCAGCTTTTCTCCCAACGGTATGTAAGGTATATATGTCCTGGCTGCAGGAGGAAGAGAGTCCACCATGTATATAATAATATATGCCCTGGATCCACTCCTCCAGGTAGAAGGGGAGTCTACCATGTATTTAATAATATATGTCCTTGCTCCAGTCTTCAGTCTTCCAGTGGGGAGTCTACCATATATATGATAATATATGCCCTGGGTATATTAGGGTTCTCTAGAGGGACAGAGCTAAATACTTTATTAAGTATTACCTCACACTATCACAAAGTCCAAAAATAGGCTGTCTGCAGGCTGGGGAGCAAGGAGAGCCAGTCCAAGTTCCAAAATTGACTTGGAGTCCGATGTTTGAGGGCAGGAAGCATCCAGCACTGGAGAAAGATGTAGGCTGGGAGGCTAGGCCAGTCTCTCTTTTCACATTTTTCTCCCTGGTTATATTCTAGCTGAGCTGGCAGCTGATTAGATTGTGCCCACCTACTTTAAGGGGGCTCCTGCCTTTCCCAGCCCACTGACTCAAATGTTAAGCTCCTTTGGCAACATCCTTACAGACATATCCAGGAACAATACTTTGTATCCTTTAATCCAATCAAGTTGACGCTCAGTATTAACCATCACACAGGTCCTCCAGGTGGAAGAAGGGTATGTCGTATATATGATAATATATTCCCTGGGTCTATCCCTCCAGGTGGGAGAGGAGTCTACCATATATAAGGTAAATTGTGCCCTGGGTCTACTCCTCCAAGTGGAAGGGGAGTCTACCATATATATGATAATATATGCCCTGGCTCTAGTCCTCCAGGTGAAAGAGGAGTCTACCATATATAATATATTCCCTGGTTTCAGTCCTCCAGATGGAAGAAATATATGATAATATATGCCCTGGGTCTATTCCTCTAGGTGGAAGAGGAGTCCGTCCTATATAAGGTAAAATATGCTCTGTTATATTCTTCCAGGTGGAAGGGAAATCTACCACATATATAAAAATATATGCCCTGGATCCAGTTTTTCAGGTGAAAGTGGTGTCTACCATATATAGTATATTCCCTGGTTCCAGTCCCCAGTGTGGAAGGGGAGTTTAGCATATATATAATAATATATGCCATAGGTCCAGTCTTCCAGGTGAAAGAAGTCTATTTATGGTATTCCTCCCAGTGGAAGAGGAGTCTACCATATACAAAGTAAAATATGCCCTGGGTCTATTCCTCTAGGTGGAAGAGGAAGTCTACCATATATATGTATATAATACTATATGTCCTGGGTCTAGTCTTCCAGGTGGAAGTAGGGTCTACCATATATATAATATATGACCTTCTGCCAGTCCTCCAGGTAGAAGTAAGAATTACCATATGTATGGTAATATATGCTCCCCACTAGTCCTCCTGGTAGATGTGAAATCTACCACATAGATGATAATATAAGCCCCCGGCCAGTCTTCCACTTGGAATTGGAATTTACCATATATATAGTAGTATATGTACTAGGTCCAACACTTCCAGTGAAAATAACGCCTACTGTGTATATGCTAGTATATGCCCTGGCTCCAGTCCTTCAGCTGAAAGTGGATTTTTTTTTTTTTTGAGATGGAGTCTCGTCATACTGGAGTGCAGTGGCTTGATCTCAGCTCACTGCAACCTCTTCCTCCTGGGTTCAAGAGATTCTCCATAGCTGAGACTACAGGCATGCACCACTACACCCAATTAATTTTTTGTATTTTCATTAAAGACAGGGTTTCACCATGTTAGCCAGGATGGTCTCAATCTCTTGAACTCGTGATGCACCAGCCTCAGCCTCCCAAGGTGCTGGGATTACAGGCATGAGCCACTGCACCCAGCCAAAAGTGGATGTTATCATATGCATAATAGTATATGTCCTGGCTACACTCCTCCAGGTGGACATGAAATCTACCATATGTATGATAATACCTGTCACCTTTCTGGGCCTTCAAGTGGAAGTGCAGCCTACCATATGTATGATAATATATGTCCTGGGGCCAGTGGTCCACGTCGATGTGGAGTCTATCATATATATGATAGTTTATGCCATCATTTCAGTTTTCCTGGACATAGTCATCGTGTATACATGCAAAATGAAGAGAGGTTTAGCAATTATCTCGTCAATTTGATTAGTTCAAATTGCCAAAGCAACGATTCAGCCCTGAAAGCACTCTTCCTGTTTTTTAAAGATATATCACCATTGAGAGTGTTAATACTTAAATAATGCCAGCACATCTTTACGAAGGAATCACATTTTGCATTTTTTTCTGTATAATGCACATTCCCCAAATCTCAGTCAAATTTTATTTTCTTAAATCATTGAAATCATTGATCTTCCTAATTCACTTTTTTTTTTTTTTGAAGACAGGGTCTTACTCTGTTGACCAGGCTTGAGTATAGAGGTAAGACAGTGGCTCATTTCAACTTCAATCTCCAGGGTTCAAGTGAATCTCACATCTCAGCCTCCCAAGTAGCTGGGATTACAGGCACATGAACTCATGGCCAGCTAATTTTATTTTTCTGTAGAGATGTGGTTTTGCCATGTTGCTCTCTCAAGCTCCTGAGCTCAAGTGAGCCTCTCACCTCAGCCTCCCAAAGTGCTGCATTTACAGGTGAAAGACATGGCACCCAGCCCTAATTCGCCTTTGAAAGACAGACATTTCCCCCTGGGGTTAAAATGTAAAGTGCATTTTTAGAGCTCCAAGTATTTTTGGCTTTGATGTAGACATTGTAGATTATTTAACAAATTACTTTTTTTTCTCCATTTAGTCAAAAAACAATTCTGGGAAAACCAAACATGATCTCATTGTGTGTTGGAGTTTCCTGTTCTTCAAAAGGTTAAATTAGTCATGCTTTGCTTGGGCTCATAGTATCTGCCATTTTTTCTAATGCAGGCAAGAAGTGGATGAGTTTCTAATTCATCAGATCTGATAATATGAATTGCAAAACTTAGGCATCCCCTGTGGTAGAGAAGACATGAAATCATCATCAATTTCACTAATCAAGACCACTTCTCCTTCCTTATTCATCTTCATGGCCATCAATGTTTCTTGCTCATAATCCTATAAATCAATGGTGTTGAGAAAATCTGTAAAAGTTGCTGAAAGAAGATATTAAAAAGTGTGTGTATAGTGGTCCACGGTTTTCTTCTCATTTAATTCCTTGTGAAGAAGATATAGTTACTGTGGAGATGAGTTACAAATGAGCCCAGCTTGTGTGTGGTGAGGACATAGATCTACTTTCAGGACTCTACTTTATTTTTATTTTCTACCCTATTCTAAAATACCTCTTCTGTATTTTTCCCCAGAAAGGAATATGACTGCCAAGCTCAAGGAGAAGTAAGTAAGCAAGCTATAAATCCTCCCTAATAGGCAGGAAATTAAAGAATGAAAGATAAATAAAATTTAAAAGAAAGAGAAATTAGCTTTCCTTTATTAGGCTGACTTGTCTCAGAGGCAGCAACAGGCACAGCCCAGACCCAGGAAAAGTCTTGATAATACTCTCTAAGAAGCTAGGACACAAAGAAATGTGCTCTGGAGACTCTCCCAGCACTCCCTCAGCAAACAGAGAAGAAAAACAAATTTTCCTTTGTTTTATGGTATGAGTTTATAGATTCTTGTTTCTGTAACTAGTTACTTCAAGTATTCTATTTTAGCTAAGTAATGGAATGAAGGTCATGAACCATCTGAGCAGGTCTGAGATACAGCCACCTGGGCACCATAGTGAAGGTCATGGAATAAGCTGTATTAGGCACTAGGGCAAACCTAGATAACAGCCATATGGGTTGCATAGCAATTGTCATATGTAATTCTGAGTTATGAACCTGTCACAATTTGCTTAATTATTCTGCCTCCATATCCTTGCTTTCATGCCACTGTAACTGTAAGCCTGCTTCAAGCTACCCCACCTGCTTTTTGAAGTGTGTATAAAAGTCAAGTGCTGTCTTTGTCCTGGGCCCAGGTTTTGGATGTTAAGTCTGCTCAGTCTGAGTGCACTCAACATCCTCCTGTATATACCCCAAGGCCTCTCTCATCCTCCTGTTTCTGCAACAGAAGCCACTCTTTATTCAAATCTAACTATATTTTGAATTAATATTATGTTTGAAGGCTAATAATTCTTGATCACCAATTACACACACACATAGTCTTAAAATCAACTATAGCCCCACTGCCAATGCTCTAACATCACCTCACATGTGTTCATTTGTATACTGTTTTTCTCCTTTTTCTAGGTCTGTTTTCTACCCAAATTGGTCATATAATTGGCATATGTTGGCAAGCTCCAGGCAAATTAATCAACTAAGTAAATTTATCTCCCTGTCTCCAACCTCTGCTGCTTCTAAATTCAATCACTTTATGCTTTAAAATTCACCCTTGCCTCTCCCCTGCTCACAGTGCTGGTCTTTGTTCTGTCACTCAAAGTTCACAATGAGGTATTAAGGGCTTTGAGGCGTACAGAACAAAAAGCCTCCCCAAACACCCAGAGTTCCAAGCCTGGGGAAGAATAAAAACACATGCAATTGTGACACATATTTTTCATCTAAAGGATTAAAATAATTCAAAGGAGGTCAGCGTTTTAAAAATTAATTAGTGCTTTGCCTTTTGGTGAAAACAAGGACTCATCTGTTTTGCAGAAAACTGAGGTCATGATTTCTTTTTACTTTTTTTTTTATTGAAACAGACGATTTGCATTAAAAGTGATATTTGCTAAGGGAATTCCAGTCTTTAGGGAGAGTCCTCAAAATGAAGTTGCAGGAGGTGCCACTCCAATCTCAGCCAATTTGCAGAAAATAACCCTACACAGCAAGATAAAAATGCAGCTCACATTTCTCTCCTGCAAAAGACCAGGAGGCAAGAAGTCTTAACATCACCAGAGGGGAAGCTTCTCTCTCTAGCCACATCCTGGTAACTCCCCAGGAGCTTACTAGAGAACTTGGACATGCAGCCTCTTTCTGGAGCCAGAATGGCTAACATGGATTCAGATAACTTCCTGTATTCTCAGAGTCCATAAATTTTTCTGAACTGCCAAGAGTGCAAATCTTGGTTAGCCCTGTACTTCCTCAAAAATGCATACTCTCTGGGAGAAGTTTTCTAGATAAGCCATGCACCCAATTACCTCATCACTTGCCTTTGATAGTCTATGTCCCTAGTCCCCTGACAATCCCCAAGACCATTTTTGTCTTTGCTGTCTGCCTCTGAGGCAATTCTTCAGAGGGTATTTCATTCCTCAGGTCACCTCCATAGTCTTGTTGCAGGTTTACAAACTCCCTACCTCCTACACATTGTAGGAGAGAAAAAGTAAGATCTTTTCCTCACCCATCACAAGGTTTATGGCTGAGACCCTGAGAGGAAAACACAGATTAGCTGAAGAAAAGACAGCATACATATTTATTTAGCATAAATTTTGTGTGATACAGGAGCTTTTTGGATAAAAACCCAAAGACTCAGGGAAAACTATTATATTGAGAGATAGTGTCTGGCTCTGTCTCCCAGGCTGGAGTGCAGTGGTGCAATGTTGGCTCACTGCAACCTCTTCCTCTAGGGATCAAATCATCCTTCCACCTCAGCCTCCTGAGTAGTGGAGACTACAGGCATGCATCACCTCACCCAGATATATATATGTATGTGTATATATATGTGTTTATATATATGTGTATAAATGTATATATATACATATATATGTGTGTGTGTGTGTATATATATATGTGTGTGTATATATATATATATATATATATAGTAGAGACAGGGTTTTACCACATTGCCCAGGCTGGTCTCAAACTGCTGAACTCACAAAATCCACCCTGCCTCAGCCTCCCAAAGTGTTGGTATTACACATGTGAGCCACCATGACCAGCCAGAAAACTATATTTATTTTTGTGTGTGGTCATGTGGAAGTGTGATTGAGGGACAATAGGGCATGATCTAATGGGAATAAACTGGGGTGGGGGGAACCTAGCAAGGGCTGCATGTTAAGATTCTTCTCTGTGTCTGTGTCTTCAGAAATAAAGATGTTCTTTCTCTCTGGAGATAGAAAAGGCACTTCTTGAATCAAGGTCCTAGGACCTGCTTCAGGGAAAGTTTAGAGAACTCTTCCCCAGTTTCTTGACTTGCTTCAGGGAGCAGAGTGATCAGAGGAGGCTTCCTGATACCTGTGCACCTGCTGAGCCCTTGCCAATGAGTGGGAGGTAGAAAGGCTACCATGAGCAAGAGAGGAAGGGAGTAGGGGTTCCCAGCAGGAAGGTGGGGTTCAGGACCAGCCTGGGCTACATGTTTCAGGGGAGAAGGCTGAAGGAAAGTTGAGAGTAGCTTTTCTCCTTCTGCTGTTTATTTTTTTCAAATGCCAAAATGTTGTAATTTGGGGTAGTGTTTGCTGAACCCCATCAGAGTTTCCCCTTCCATATGCATAATTTGTTGGACACACTGGCCTCCCAGTTCCATAATTAACCTCCCCAGCCATCCCGATTCCATAAGTCACTTCCAGAACCACTATTTGCCTGTCATCACTCAAGACGCACAACACAAGTGGCTCCTCCTGCAATTCCAGCTCTCGGTGATCCCTATGGGCCCTGCCATCTGAACTCTTCTAAATGCCAGTCCTTGATTCTCCCACTTCCTCTCTGTGAATACACCCTCTTCAACTTTGACATAACTATTTTCTAAGTTGGAAAATTGTGTTTCTTGTTCAACAAGTCTATCTGACCATATGTGGAATTTACATCTCCTCTGCACCTCTATTAATTATTTGCTTTATTATATCTTTTTTTTTTTTTTTGAGTCAGAATCTCACTCTGTTGCTCAGGCTCAAAGGAGGTGGTGTGATCTTAGCTCACTGCAACCTTGAACTTCTGGGTTGAAGCCATCCTTTCACCTCAGCTAAAAATAATTCTCAAACCAAAGTGATGTATTTGGAGATTACACACGCTGATGCCTTTCAGAGTATTTAGGCAGATATAACACACAGACACATACACATACTTTATACAATTTTATAGAAAACAAATTTATGCATTTATACTTGCCATTGTATTCACTGATGCAGACACATCTGTGAGACTTAAATAAGTAACCCAGAAAAGAAGTCAGAAAATTTTGTAACAAGAGCCAAATCTGACCCACAACCTGTTTGTGTAAATAAAGTTTTATTTAAGCACAGCCACACCTATACATTTATATATTGTTCATGACTGCTTTTGCAGTACAACGATGGAGTTGTGTAGTTGCAATAGAGACTGAACGGCCTACCAAGCCAAAATCATTTACTATTTGGCCCTTTGCTGAAAAAATTTGCCAATCTCTGAACTAGAATATTAAATGAAAGAAATATCTGAAACTCAGAGCAACAATACAGAAATAAAAACCATGGAGGAAAAGATAAGAAACTTGAATTACATGTTTGGGAGAACAGTGATGTGATATTCGCACATCACAACATGTGAAAAAAAATGGAACAGATGAAGGAGAAAGAATGACAAAACAAGTAATAGAATAAAAATTCCCTGGGGTCAAACACTTAGATAACTGTTGTTCCTAGCATATGTTCTCAAATCCTTACCATTGAGAGAAGTAATATACAAATGGATGGTGACTAGACCATATATAAAGAGAGAGATCTAATCTGTAAGCTGCATTAACTCACCCAGGAAGCTAACAGCAAGCCCTGTAGCAACCAGCTGAAAATGTCCAGAACCTGAGCAATAACTATGAGCTTCCCTAATTTTTCCCGCATTTCCAACTTAGGATAAAGCAGAGAAACCCAAATGTGCCCCCTAACCAGTCACACAGGATGTCTCACTTCTGGTGAACTCCCAACTGCCTCCAGTCAGAACACACCTTAGTTTTCCCTTTTTCCCCACTATAAAGCTTCCCCATGGCTGTGCCAGCCTTTGAATCTCTGCCAGATGTGAGTGATGATGGCTGATTCCTTTGCTACACCAAGCTCTGAATAAACACCTTGCTTCTTTTCACGTAGGTGGCATTCATTTATTTCCACACCTTCATCTCTAAATTCATCATTACCTGACCACTGTTGCCTGCCTCTTCAATACCTGCTACACTCCAGCAAATGCTAACCAACTTTAGTTCCTCAATATCTGCTACTTTTTCCTATGAGCCAAGGCACTGGGACATCTTCCTGCTAGAAATCTCAAGCAGGAACCCCCATCTTCCTGCTAGGAACCCCTATTCCCTTCTTCTTTTGCTCAAGGTAGCCTTTCCATTTGTCACTCATTGGCAAGGGCTCAGAAAGTGCACAGGCATCAGGAAGCCTCCTCTGATCACCATTCATTCCCACCTTAAGATTACATCGATGTCATCTATCCCTATGCAATCTGTACCAGGGGTAGCCAGTGCCCACTAACTTCTCAGCCCTTTCTTCCACCATGTAGCTCATGAAAGTTGATGAATCCATCCTGCTCTTCACTGAACTGACAATGACAAGCACAGTACCAAGAATATCGTGTATCTTGGCTTGTCAGATGCACTTAAAGATGAATTACTGTACAAGTGTGCAAGGTTCCTTTTCGGTTACCAAAGTGATGATTCTGCCATGAATCTGCCTAACATGGAGTTTCACAAAGGGGTTTGCACAAATAAGAGAGGCTACCTATGATCTGCACACTTTCTGTTTACCCCTGTAAAGAGAGGAGCTTTGCTTATGTCAGTTGGATCTTTGCTTCTGGGTTGAAAATCTTTGATTTATGGGTTAGGATGATGTAGTCATCTTTGTCCATTTGTTTGTGTCTATTAAGGACAGAAGAGCAAGTTCACTTTGCTAGAAGCCAAAGTCTTTTTTTTTTTTTTTTTTTTTTTGAGACGGAGTCTCGCTCTGTCTCCCAGGCTGGAGTGCAGTGGCGCGATCTCGGCTCACTGCAAGCTCCGCCTCCCGGGTTCACGCCATTCTCCTGCCTCAGCCTCCTGAGTAGCTGGGACTACAGGCGCCCGCTACCACGCCCGGCTAATTTTTTGTATTTTTAGTAGAGACGGGGTTTCACCGTGTTAGCCAGGATGGTCTCGATCTCCTGACCTCGTGATCCGCCCGCCTCCCAAAGTGCTGGGATTACAGGCGTGACAAAGTCTTTTTTTCTTGTCTTAGTCCATTGAGTCTGCTATAACAAAACACCTAAGACCGAATGGCTTAACACATTGATCATGCAGAGCTCTGGAGGCTGGAGACCCATGATCAAGGCATGGCAGATTCTATGTCTGGTAAGGACTCATTTCCTAGTCCACAGATCACCTTCTCACTGTGTCCTCCCATGGTGGAAGAGGTGAGGGAACCCTCTGGGGTCTGTTTTATAAGAGCAATCATCGCATTCATTAGGCTCCATCCGCATGACCTCATCACCTCCCAAAGGCCTCAGGTCATAACACCATCACCTTGAAGGGAGGATTTCAACACATGCACTGTGTGAAGACACAGATATTTAGTCTGTAACACACACCTTGTGGAAGATTTTTTTTTTCCTTTTGCATCTCAAAGAGGAATTGAATAGCTATCTACTGTAAACTGGTATACAAAGCATACAAACACATACAGAGTTATTTCATCATTTAAAAAATTGTCTCATAGCAGATACATGTCTGTTTCTGAAAACTATAGGTACACTGCTTGTTCTTAATGCTTTTTATAAAATGGCAACAGACAGGACAGAAGTGATAGACACTATTCCCTAGTATTCCAATTATGTTTCTCTGTTTTCTTTTGTAACTATGTTTTAGATAAATGTGTTAAAATGCTTATTATTAAAAAAATAGCTATGTGCACTGGTGCACCCCTCTAAGTAAATAAATAAATAAATAAATAAATAAATAAATAAAATGCAGACTGTATGAAAGGTTAAGAACAAAGATAAGCCTTCACATCTCTTTATATTCCTTCTCACTGACTTCTGACACATTATTAACTTCCCCTTCTTGAGCAACTACTGTTGAGTCCTATATAGCAGACTTCCCATTGAATGAGGATGTCTAATACATTGTAAATGGCTCCCCAGGTAAAACCACATTTTAAAAAACCCTGAAGGTAAAACAAAATTATTATTCAAACAAAACGTAAATGTGAATAAGATAAAAATAATTATTTGTTTTTCCAAGTGTCGCATCCACTGAGATCCTACCTTCTGGGTGGTTAGGATAGCAAGGAGCTCCATAAGCAGTCTCTATAAAATGTGTAAATTCATAGCATTCTTCAGTTTTTTTCCCACAGTGAACCAGTGTTCAACTCACAGCCTTAAAATAAGACCTATAATGAGGAAATTAGAAAAAAAGCAAATAAATTTCTTTGATTCACACAGAGGGTAACTGCAGGATTTTTTCCCCCCCTTTTTTCTCTGAGACCTCCCGTGCCCAAGGCCTTGCACTGGGATATCCTGTATGGGAGACATGGAATTAAAAGAGATTATTTTGGAGCTTTAAGACTTAATAACTGCCCTGCTAAGTTTCAGACTTGCATGGGGCCTGTAGCAGCTTTCTTTCGGCAGATTTCTTCCTCTCGAAATGGGAGTATTTATTCACTGCCTATACTCCAATGGTATCTTGGAAGAAACTAACTTGTTTTTGATTTTACCAACTCACAGGCAGAAGGAATTTACCTTATTTCATATGAGACTATGGACTGTGCACTTTCGAGTTAATGCTAGAATGAGTTAAGATGGGTCTAGGAGCGATGGCTCACACCTGTAGTCCCAGCACTTTGTGAGGCTGAGGCACGTGGCTCATGAGGTCAGCCACAACCTCCTGGACTCAACACAATCCTGGCTGACACAGTGAAACCTCGTCTCTACTATAAATACAAAAAATTAGATGGGTGTGGTGATGGGCGCTTGTAGTCCCAGCTACTCGGGAGGCTGAGGCAGGAGGATGGTGTCAACCTGGGAGGCAGAGCTTGCAGTGAGCCAAGATCACACCACTGCACTCCAGCCTGGGTGATATAGCGAGACTCCATCTCAAAAATAAAATAAAATAAAATAAAAATAAAAAAACTAACCATGTTAAGGTGAACAATTCAGTGACATTTCGCACATTCACAATGATATGCAACCATTACCTCTACGTAGTTCCAGAACATTTTCATCACCACAAAAGAAACCCTGTAACCATTAGGGAGATATTTCCATTCCCTCCTCCCCCAGCCCCTGGCAACCACTAATCTGAGTTTTGTCTCTATGGATTTGCCAGTTCTGTACGTTTAATATAAATAGAGCCATACCATATGTGACCTTTTGTGTCTGGTATCTTTCACTAGGCCTCATGACTTCAAGATGTATCCATATTGTAGTAGTATGTAGCAGAGATTCATTCTTTTTTTTTTTTTTTGAGACAAGAGTCTTGCTCTGTCACCCAGGCTGGAGTGCAGTGGCGCGATCTCAACTCACTGCAACCTCCGCCTCCTGGGTTTAAGTGATTCACCTGCCTCAGCCTCCCCAGTAGCTGGGACTACAGGCACACGCTACCACTCCCAGCTAATTTTTGTACTTTTAGTAGAGATGGGGTTTCACCATTTTGGCCAGGATGCTTTCAATCTGTTGACTTCATGATCCACCCACCTCAGCCTCCCAAAGTGCTGGGATTACAGGCATGAGCCACCACACAGGCCAATTCATTCATTTTTATGGCTGAATGGTATTCTACTTTCCGGATGGCCCACATTCTGTTTATCCATGGAACCATTGATGAAATTTGGGGTTGTTTCCACTTTCTGTGTTGTGGGCACAGAACTGCTTTCAATATGTGCACACAAAGTTTTTGCTTCAGTACTTGTTTTCAGTTCTACTTGATATATCCCTAGGAAATGGAGTGATTAAGCCATATGGTTAAACATGATTTTAAAGACCAATTTTATCCAGGCATGGCAGCTCATAGTTTTAATCCCAGGACTTTGGGAGGCTAACGTGGGTGGATTGCTTGAGCTCAGGAATTTGAGACCAGCCTGGCCAACATAGGAAAACTCTGTCTCTACAAAAAATGCAAATGTTAGCCAGGTATGGTGACACATGCCTGTGGTCCCAGCTACTCAGAAGGTTGAGGTGGGAGCATTGCTTGAGTCCAGGAGGTTGAGGCTGCAGTAAGCCATGACCACATCATTGCACCCCAGCCTGGATGACAGAGTGAGACCCTGTCTCCAAAAAGAAAATACTCTTCTAAGGTTTCTTGACTTGCTGACATCATCCTCAAACTGAATACTTCACACATTGTGATAGTAAATACTGTTGCTCATACCAATGAGGTAACATTAAATGAGGATGTTGATAATCCTTTGAAAGGGAGAGAAACACAACCATATTTGCAAAGGTAGACTCTCCAGTTCATTGACTCTTTTGCTTAATCCTTCTTCACTAGTTCTGCTTCCTACATTTTGTTACCCACCCAACTTAAATTCCATGGTTCAACACCTGAAGAATTCTCCAAAATGTTTAATTATTTGCCCCATTGTCTATGCAAACATTTACCTGGAAATCTGCCATCTTTGAGTGAGCCCAAATGCCAGAGATCCCCTTCTTACCCAGGGGCTCATCTTTACTAGAAATGTGGGTGCCATGGCACAGTTGGGTCCTTCATTCCAACCAGGTCTCCAAACTGCCTTGTCATCCTAGTTTTTGCCGTTGACAAAATCAACATCTAACTATATGCTATCGTCTAACATTAGACCTTTCCAGTGCCAATCCCACCAACTTCTCATCTACCCAACACACAAACACACTCTTAATAGATAATTATAGGAAGGGGAGAAATAAAACCTTTGTTATCTTTAATTTAGTTACTGGGAACTTCAAATTAAACTGACAGAAGACAAGTTTACAGAAGAAATGGTTTATTTTGTATGTACACATGGGGAGACACATGGAAAAGAAGTGAGGACCCTGAAGAGGTGCTTGGACCTAGGGGATTATATACCACCTTAACACACGGTGATAAAGTTTAGAGAAGGAACTAGACAAAGGCAAATGGAATTTAAGCATCTAGGATGGGGTAAGTTTGTAGAAGGTGGCTAGAAAATGCCTGGTAAGTATAGATTATTATATAGACTCAAGTCATCTCAGGTGATAATCCCTATCTCTGGAATCATCCATGAGAGGACACCTTTATAAATGAAATTTTTCTTTACAAATGAATTTTCTTTTCAAAGGGAAAACATATGCCCTGCTTTTTAACAGAAAGGGGGAGGGTAGAGAGCTTGTTCTGTGCCTGCTCTTATTCAGTAGCCTTTAGCTCAAAGTAATGCTTGCACCGAAATGTCATATTTTTGGGTGGCATATTTTGATCCCCTTCATAATCTTACCACATACTTCCTGGAAATGGAAAAGCTACCCATAGGGAATTCACTCCATTTCTCAGCCTCAGCCCTCCCAATATTTTTGAGTCTCTTTCCCTCCTCTGGTCACAGAAGATTACAGAAGGTGTGTCCTTGCACTTTTGCACGTTGTAGTGAGCTAAGTAGCATTCTCCACTGATAATTCATAATTCATGGCCATCTGGAACTTCACAATGTGCCCTTATCTGGAAGTAAAATCTTTGCAGTTTAAGTAGGCCCTAAATTTAGTGACTGGCACCCTTATAAGAAGAGGAGAGGAGGACTGGGTGTGGTGGCTCATGCCTGTAATCCAAGCACTTTGGGAGGCTAAGGCAGCTGGATAGCTTGAGCCCAGGAGTTTGAGACCAGCCTGGGCAACATGGTGAAACATCATCTGTACAAAAAAAGAGAAAAGTTAGCCAGTCTTATAACGCATTTTTGAAAAAAATAAATAAACAGGAGAGGAGAGGACACAGAGAGATATGAAGAAAAAGACCATGTGAAGATGGAGATGGAGATCGGAATGATGCATCTGCAAGTCAAAGAACATCAAGAATGGCTGGCAACCACCAGAAGCAGGAAGTGTCTTGGAGAGAGTGTTTCCTAGAGCATCTAGAAGGAACCCATTCTGCTGACACCTGGATTTCAGATGCTTCTGGCCTCCAGAAGGCTGAGAGAATAAATCTCCGTTAGTTTGAGCCATGCAGTGTGTGGTAATTTGTGATGGCAGCCCTCCAGGAAACCAATGCACACGCCTTGCTGGGGTGATTTCATTCACATGCACCTTCTCCATCCCGGGTCCTACTGTCTCTTTGGGTAGACCATGTTTTATTAATTATCCCATTTCCTGCAGCTGGGACTGCTTACTGTCCATGTAGCCTTCCCTAAGCAAAGTCATAAACTGGTGTTTTTCATCATAGAAACAGAACAAACAATAACAACAACAAACTTTTTTTTATCCCAAGTAAAAGAGAGAATTGCATTTCTACTGATTGAAAGTAAAACGTAATGGGCTAGTGCAAAGTAGATGTAGAAGCTTTTTTTTATTTGTATAAATTTAAGGGATACAAGTGCAGTTACACGGATATAGTGCATAGTGGTGAAGTCTGGGCTTTTAGTGTATCTATCACTTGAATAGTGTACATTGTAGCCATTAAATAATTTCTCATCCCTCAACTCCCACCATCCTGCCCTTCTGAGTCTCCAGTGTTTATTATTCCACATTGGATGTCCATGTGGACACATTATTTATCTCCCACTTATAAGTGAGAGAATGCAGAATTTGACTTTCTGTTTCTGAGTTGTTTCACTTGAGATAATTGCCTCCAGTTCTAGCCATGTTGCTGCTAAATACATGATTTTATTTTCTATGGCTCTTTAGTATTCCACTGTGTATATATATCACATTTTATTTATCCAAACATCCCATCATCCATCAATGGACACTGAGGTTGATTTCATATCTTTGCTATTGTGAATGGTGCTGTGATAAGCACATGTGTGCAGGGATATTTTTGATATAATGATTTCTTTTCCTTTGGACAATCACCCAGTAGTGAGGTTGCTGGATCATGTGATAATAGAGCTTTATGTACTATTTTGGTTCCCTGTTCCAAGGTGAAACATTGATACCTGTAAGACAGCCATAAAAACACAATAGTTCACAAAGGTAAAAATATGTGAAAAGAATTCCCTTCTCCCCTTCTAGATATGGTCAAATGGGAGGTAATGGAAATCCATTTTGCCTTATCAGTTTTTATTTTATTTTATTTTCCTTTTGAGACAGAGTTTCACTCTTGTTGCCCAAGCTGGCGTGCAATGGCACAATCTTGGCTCACCCCAACCTCTGCTTCCCAGGTTTAAGAGATTCTCGTGCTTCAGCCTCCTGAGTAGTTGGGATTACAGGAAGCCTGCCATCATGTCCAGCTAATTTTTTTGTATTTTTAGTAGAGACAGGTTTTCACCATGTTGGCCAGGCTGGTCTCGAACTCCTGACCTCAAGAAATTCACCCACCTCGACATCCCAAAGTTCTGGGAGTACAGGCATGAGCCACTGCACCCAAGCAGTTTTTAATTCTTGGATGATAATCTCTGAAATTTTACACAAGATATCTGTATTTATTTGCCAACCTATTTTAGGCTGGATGTTTTGAGTTCCAAATCTGAAATATAAGAAGTTCATTTCCCATTCATCTCCCTCTTCAACTTTCTTCTCCAAATAGTTGTTAATTTTATATCTTGTTTTAAATTCTTCTAGTCATATCTACTGATTTTGGAAAAGATACTTACGTTTATTTTTCATGTTCCACAAGTCTTATACTGTTTTCAGCAAAACACCACTGAGTAGAATGGAAAATTTAAATAAATTTCAATCAAAGTCTTCAGATGCCAATAATAATTTCATCAGCATAGTATCTCACCTAGCGAACAAATGTTTCATATTATATATTTTTTCTTTATTGGGTTTCTTTTTAATTTTATTTTGTGCAGCGAAAAACATAATCTTAGCATTTTAATGTCAGATGTCTTCAATTAGACTTCAAAGCTGGTTCCATTCAATCAAACCTGCTAATCACACCAAATATCTGTCCCCTTCCTGATTTATTCAGTCTCTAACCCCACAAAACACTCACAGAAACTTCACTCTTCCAAGAAAAAAATGATTTCCTTATTCTTTTCTGAAAAATAAAAAATAAAATAGAAAGCTACACACTAACACCACAGGTTTTGATGAAAACTTTGATTATTCAGCTTTTATTTTATACCCTTCTACATGCACTTTGGAAGATTGAAAGGAAAAAAATGAATCAAATTTGCACCATTCACTATGCTTTGTTTCTGTTTTTTTTTTTTTTTTTAAGTGTTAACCTATGGCTTTGAAGCCACTATTTCTGGTGGGAAGATAGAAGTAAAATTAAAAACAAGAAATAAAATAAAAAAACAGAAAAATGTCTCACAGAAAAAACACCGTGTGGGGTGTGTGTGACTGTGTATGTTTGTATGTTTGTGTGTGTGTGACTGTGTGTGTGTGTGAGTGTATGTGTGTGTGTTTACCAGGATCCCAAGGTCTGTAACCCCCATGAGAGATGAAAACAAAATTTCACCCACAGCCTAATCAAAATGAGTCTCCCAAGTTGCATTGGAAAGAATAAAAAGTCCAGTGTCCTTGCAAACTCACAGACTTGTCTGTTCTTTTTTTATACCACGGTGACAAAAATATTAAATTATGTTTTTATACTGCAAGCCTCCAACAGAGAAGGGAGTGTTAATTATGGAGTATATTTTTGGAAAATAAGATGGAGCTTTCAGAATGGAGCAAGAAGGTATGAAGACAGGTGCCCTTACTCTCCCTCCAATCACTTCAGTCAACGCTGGCAACTATACAAACTTATGAGGCTATGACTCAACCTGTTCATGTTTCATGGAAGTTTTCACAATTTGTGAACACTCATCCTTAAAAAGAAGAAAAGGCAGTTTCAAAAATTAGAGGGGAAAAAGATACATTTCTCCTACCTCACCACCACACAGAAACCTGAAAAGGCTTAGCAACAAAACTAAAATCCTGAGATTGACAACTTTTTTCTTACTTGGAAAATCTCATTAGAGCTTACACTATGAAAAGTCCTAACATGCATATTTCCATATGGTTGTGAGAAAACAGCCTCACCCCTCACAATGTAGAAATCATTAATGCTAAGGAGAGAAACATAAGTCCTGGGAAAAGGGATCTTTGGCAGTCTGCACCAGAGAAGAAAAAAGATTTATTCTTAGAGCCTGTCCACAGGCTCTTAGAATTCTAGACATCCTTGCCAGGTGTGGTGGCTCACCCCTGTAATCCCAGCACTTCAGGAGGCTGAGGCAAAAGGATCACTTAGGGCCAGGAGTTCAAGAACAGCCTGGGCAACATAGCAAGATCCTATCTATACCAAAAAATAAAAAAAAATAGCTGGGCGTGGTGGCATATACTGGTAGTCTCACCTCTTTGGGAGGCTGAGATAGGAGGATCACTTGAGCCCAGAAGGTTGAAGCTGCAGTGAGCTGTGATTGTCCAGTCTGGGTGACAGAGTGAGACCCTGTCTAAGAAGAAGACAGATGAGGAGGAGGAGGAGGGGGAGGAAGATGAAGAGGAGGAGGAGGAGGAGGAGAGGGAAGAAAAGAAGGAGAGGGAGGAGAAAAGAAGAAAAGAAATGTGAACATTCCCATGCATAGTGACCAAAGGTAGAAGAAGCCTTGTAAATTTTCTTTTTTTCTTTTTTTTTTTTTTTTTTTTTTTTTTGCTTTTGTGGAAAACAAATGTAATTCAGGAGTCAGCAGAGGGAAAAGACACAGAAATGATCTGAAGATACTGGCAATTTCTGCTTAGAGCTGCTTTCCACTGTCCCCTCTTCAGAAACTCAACACTGTCTTCTCCCTTCCTTTCCTATGAATGTTCATGGCTCCTGGGGCTGGGGTTGAGAGTCTTTGTTTACCTTCCCTCCTGCTGGCTTCAGACTATCACAGATGCTGGGAAACTTTGATCTGCTGAACCCTGTTCCTCCTTGGAAGCTACTGGAGTCTGCATAAACACCCCTAAGACCTCTGAGCTCCTGTCCCACTGAGCTGTTCATGAGGCATCCTGGGTGTCAGTAGGTCAGCTGCCCTGTGTGCATGGCATGCAGGAGGGGGAGCCAGAGATCCCTTTAAACCCCCTTTAGCTCTTACTGAGCTCTGTAGCTGCAACTAGAAACCAAGTTGACACTAGGCAGATTAACAAAGGAAAACATACATATTTTAATTTTCTATAGACAATGGGGATATTCCCAAGAGTGATGTTGAAAGAGGTGATGAAACCAAGACACTTCTGTACTTTTAGATGAAGAATGACAAATTTGAGAAGAAATGAAAAACAAAGAGAATCTAACTGGGGCAGTGAATTTCTGGGAAAGTCACAAGGAGATATATGGGAGGGGTTAAACTAGTGTGAAGCGCATTTGTTGAGGTCCATTGCAGGTCCCAAAGCCCAGTCTCTGGTGATGAGAGCTATTTTCTTACCCTGGTAAGGGGAGGAATCCCCTCCCAGAGGAATCTTTATAGCTTGCTGCCTGCAGGAAGAGACAGGTCGACTAGCCCTTTCTGAAACTACAATTTCTCCAGTGTTTTCAACCCTAAATATGCAAGATACCAATCCAGCATATTTTGGGAAGGCACGTCCTTCTCTCCTTCAACAGCACAAGTAGGTATCACAACCTAGGGCATATATGAGCCACCCTGGTGATATCTAGGAATCTCAAGAAGAAGAGAGAGAAGAAAGAAAGTAAGGAGAAACAAGGGAGGAAGACAGGTAGAGAAAAGAGAGAGAAAAAGGAAGGTAGGGAAAGGAGGTGGGGGGAAGTATATGAGAGAGAGATGTAGAAAGAAAGGTGGGGGAGAGAGAGAGAGAGCACAGAAGCAGTTATATAGCTATACTTAAAAAGCCAGGAGGCCCAGGACTAGAGAAAAAACAAATCCCTTTGTTCTATGAGGTACAGATTTTTTTCTCTCTTCCCAAAAATGTCATTATTTTTCTTCTCCTGACTCATAAGAATATCAATAAAGAGTCAAACTCTGTAAAATATTTGAAGAGATTTATTTTGAACAAATATTTTTATAGGAATGGGGTCCAGGAAACAGACCCCAAGAGAGGGTTCTTATCTGGTGCAAGAAATAATTTGGGGCAAGTCCATAGAGTAAAGTGAAAGAAAGTTTATTAGGAAAGTAAAAGAACAAAAGAACGGCTACTCCATAGACAGAGCAGTCCCAAGAGGGCTGCTGGTTGCCCATTTTTATGGTGATTTCTTGATGATATGCTAAACAAGGGTGGATTACTCCTGCCTCCTCTTTTTCGACCATATGGGGTAACTACCTGACATTGCCATGGCATTCGTAAACTGTCATGGTGCTGGTGGGAGCGTAGCAATGAGGACGATCAGACATCACTCTACTCACCATCTTGAGTATCTCAGTCCCATTTTCATCCAAGGCACTGTAAAAACTAGAATCCCTCCTTCCCAAGGTGGATCCAAGAAACAAGACACCTTTTTCCCCAAAGCCAGGCATAAAGCTTAAAAGTATGACTCTAACTCCCTCTACTCACCTTTCCATGTAAAAACTGGCCATAAAGAAATGATCTGAGGGCAAGGCACAGTGGCTTACACCTGTAATTCCTGCATTTTGGGAGGCCAAGGTGGGAGGATCCCTTGAGTCCAGGAGCTTGAGAACAACATGGGCAACTTCCTGTTTCTCCCCTGTAAAAGACAAACTTTTTGTCCCTCCCCCGTGCAGGATGCACTTCCTGTGTCTCCCCTGTGAAGGACACACTTCCTGTCATTCTCCTAAAAGAGACACACTTCCTATTCCTTCCCTGTGTAGGACACACTTCCTGTATCTCTCATGTGAAGGACACACTTTCTGTTCCTCCCCTTGCAAAACACACTTTCTGTTTCTCTTCTGTAAAAAACACATTTTCTCTTTCTCCCCTGTGCAGCAACACTTCCTGTTTCTTTTCTGTGTAGGACACACCACTTGTGACTCCCATGTGCAGGAGAAACTTTCTGTTTATCCTCTGTGCAAGACATACTGTGGTTCCTGCCCTGTGTAGAACACACGTCCTGTGTCTCCCCTTGCAGGACACAGTTCCTGTTCTTCCCCTGTGGAATATACACTTTCTGTTCCTTCCCTGTGTAGGACAGACTTCTTGTTACTCTTCTGAGACAGAAACACTTCCTGTTCTTTCCCTGTGCAAGGCACAATTCCTGTGAAGGACACACTTCCTGCTACCCTCTGGAGAAAGACATACCTTTTGGTCCTGCTCTGTGCAGGATACTCTTCCTGTGTCTCACCTGTGAAGACACACTTTCTGTTCCTCCCCTGTGCATGTCTCACTTTTATTTCTCTTCTGTGAAGAACACACTTACTGTTTTACTTCTGTGAAGGGCACACTTCCTGTTTCTTCTCTGTGCAGAACACACTTCCTCTGTCTCCCCTGTGAAGGATATACTTTCTGTTCCTCCCCTGTGCTGGACACTTCCTGTGTCTCCCCTCTCAAGGACACACTTTCTGCTTATCCTTTGTGCAGGACACATTTCCTTTTCCTGCCCTGGACAGGACACACATCCTGTGTGTACCCCTTGCAGGGCACACTTCTGGTGTCTTTCTGTGCATAGCACACTTCCTGTTATTCTCCTGAGAGACATACTTTCTGTTCCTCCCCTGTGCAGCATACACTTCCTGTGTCTCCCTTTGCAGGACACACTTCCTCTTCCTCCCCTGAGGAGCAATCACTTTCTGTACCTTCCCAGTACAAGACAGAATTTTTTTAATCTCCTGAGACAGACACACTTCCTGTTCCTTCCCTGTGCAGGACACATTTCCTGTGACTTTCCTATGAAGGACACACTTTCTGTTACTCTCCTGGGGAGGGACACAATTCTTCTTCCTGCTCTGTGCAGGACACACTTCCTGTCTCCATTGTGAATGACAAACTTTCTGTTCCTTCCCCGTGCAGGACACACTTCCTGTTAATCTCCCTAGGCAGACACATTTCCTTTGTGTCTCCTGTGCAGGTCACACATCCTGTTTCTCCCCTGTGAAAGACACACTGTTTATCCTCTGTGCAGGAAACACTAACTGTTCCTTCCCTGTGCAGAACACACTTCCTGTGTCTCCCCTGTGCATGACACACTTCCTTTTTCCCCCATGCAGCACACGCTTTCTGTTCCTGCCCTGTGCAGTACACACTTCCCTCTTCTCCCCTATGCAGCACACACTTTCTTTTCCTCTCCTGTACAGTACCCGTCCTATGTCTCTCTTTTGTAAGACATTTTCTATTTCTGCCCTATCCAATACACACTTTCTGTTTCTATCCTGTGCATAAAACATTTCCTGTTACTCTCTTGAGACAGCCACACTTCCTGTTCTTCGCCTCTGCAGGACACACTTCCTGTTACTTTCATGACACAGCCACACTTCCTGCTCTTCGCCAGTGCAGGACACACTTCCTGTGTTTCTCCTGTGCATGACACACTTCCTACACACTTCCTATTACTATCCTGAGACAGACACACTTTCTGTTCCTCCCCTGTGCAGGACACACTTCCTGTGTCTCCCTTGTGCATGACAAACTTTCTGCTACTCTCCTCAGATACTTTTCCTGTTTTACTTCCCTGTGCAGGACACACTTCCTGCTTTTCTTTGTGAAAGACACACTTCCTTATCTTCCCTTTACATGACACACTTCCTGTTCCTATCCTGTGCAGCACACACTTTCTGCTCCTGTTCTGTGCAGGACACTCTTCTTGTTACTCTTCAAACAGACACACGTCCTGTGTGTCTCCTGTGGTGGGCACACTTCCTGTTACAATCCTGAGACAGACACACTTTCTGTTCCTTCCCAGTGCAGGACACACTTCCTGTTTTTCTTCTGTGAAGCACATGCTTCTTCTTTCAGCTCTGTGAATGACACTCTTTCTGTGTCTCCCCTATGCAGCACCCACTTTCTGTTCCTCCACTGTGCAGCACACACTTCCTGTTTCTCCCCTCTGCAGCACACACTTTCTGTTCCTCCCCTGTGCACTACACACTGTCTGCTCCTTCCCTTTGCAGGACACACTTTCTATTTTTCTTCTGTGAAGGACACACTTCTTTCAGCCTTGTGAATGACACACTTTCTCTGTCTCCCCTATGTAGCACCCACTTTCTGTTCCTCCCCTGTGCAGTACACACTTCCTGTTTCTCCCCTATGCAGCACACCCTTTCTGTTCCTCCCCTGTGAGGTACACACATCCTGTGTCTCTCCTTTCCATGACACATTTTCTATGTCAGCCCTATCCGATACACATTTTGTGTTTTTATCCTATGAAGGACACACTTCCTGTTATTTTCATGACACAGCCACACTTCCTGCTCTTTCCCCATTCACGACACACTTCCTGTGTTTCCACTGTTTATGACGCACTTCCTATTACACTCTTGAGAGAGACACACTTTCTGTTCCACCCCTGTGCAGGACACACTTCCTGTATCTCCCTTTTGCATGACAAACTTCCATAGCTTTCCTCAGCCATACACTTTTCCCTGTACTTCCCTGTGCATGACACATTTTCTATTTCTCTTCTGTGAAGAACACACTTCCTGCTTTTCCTCTGTGACAGACACATTTACTGTTCTTCCCATGTGCAGGACACACTTCCTGTATCTCCCGTTTACAGGACTCACTTCTTGTTTCTTTCCTGTGCAGCACACACTTTCTGTTCATGTCCTGTGCAAGACACACTTCTTGTTGATCTCTTGAGACAGACACACTTCCTGTACTTCCTCTGTGCATTAAACACTTCTTGTGTTTCCCTGTGCATGACACACTACTTCTTTCTGTCCTGGGCAAGACACACTTCCTGCTTCTCTCCTGTGAATGACACATTTTCTTATCTCCCCTGTGCAGAACACACTTCCTGTGCCTCCCCTTTACAGGACTTACTTCCTGTTCCCACTCTGTGATGCACACACTTTCTGTTTCTGTTCTGTGCAGGACACACTACTTGTTACTCTCCTTAGAGAGACACACTTCCTGTGTCTCCTCTGTGCAGGACACATTTCCTGTGTCTCCCCTGTGCTGGACTCACTTCCTTTTACTCCCCTGAGACAGAAACACTTTGTGTTCCTTCCCTGTGCAGGACACACTTCCTGTTCTTCTTCTGTGAAGCACATGCTTCTTCTTTCAGCTCTCTGAATGACATACTTCCTGTGTCTTCCCTATGCAGCACACACTGTTTCTCCCCTGTGCAGTAGACACTTCCTCTATCTCTTTGCAAGATACACTTTCTGTTTCTGCCCTGTCCTGTACACACTTCTGTTTCTATCCTGTGCATGACACACTTCCTGTTACTTTAGTGTCACAGCCACACTTCCTTCTCTTCCCCTGTGCAGGACACACTTTCTATTACTCTCCTGAGAAAGACACACTTTCTGTTCCTACTCTGTGCAGGACACACTTCCTGCATTTCCCTTGTGCATGACAAATTTTCTGTTACTCTCCTCAGACAGATACTTTTCTTGTCACTTCCCTGTGCAGGACACATGTCCGGTTTCTCTTCTGTGAAGAACACAATTCCTGTTCTTCCTCTGTGAAAGACACACTTCCTGTTTCTCCTGTTTGGCACACACTTCCAGTGTCACCCCTGTGCATGACACACTTCCTGTTTCTGTCCTATGAATAACATACTTGTTTCTCTCCTGTAGACACACTTCCTTGTCCCCCTTGTGCAGGTCACACTTTTTGTGTCTCCTCTTTACAGGACACACTTCCTGGGTCTCCCCTTTGTAGGACATAATTCCTGTTCTTATTCTGCACAGCACACATTTTCTGTTCCTGTCCTGTGTAACAGCTATTTATTGTTACTCTCCTGAGATAGAAACTCTTCCTGTTCTTCTCCTGTCTGTGACATACTTCCTGAGTGTTCCCTGTGCATGACACACTTCCTCTTTCTGTCCTTTGCAAGACACATTTCCTGTTTCTCCCCTGTGAAGGACAAACTGTCTTGTCTTCCCTGTGGAGGACACACTTTCTTTGTCTCACCTTTGTAGGACACGCTTCCTGTTCCTACCTTGTGCAGCATACACTTTCTGTTTCTGTCCTGTGCAAGATGCACTTCTTGTTACTCTCCTGAGACAGACACACTTCCTTTTCCTCCCCTGGGCAGGATGAGCTTCCTGTGTCTTTCCTGTGCCTGACACACCTTCTGTTACTCTCATGAGACTCACTCTTCTGCTTCTGCCCTGTGCAGGATGCACTTTTTGTGTCTCCCCTGTGCACAACACACTTTCTGTTTCTCTACTTTGCAGGACACAACTCCTGCACATTCTTTTTTGCAGGACACACTTCCTATTCCTTCTGGTGAAGCACACACTTTCTGTTCCTCCCCTGTGCAGGACACATTTCTTGTTACTCTCCTGAAACTGACACACTTCCTGTTCTTTTCCTGTACAGGACACACTTCCTGTTTTTCCTTTTCCTCCTCTTTTGAGGAAACACTGCCTGTGTGTCCCCTGTGCTGGACACATTTCCTGTGTCACCCCTGTGCAGGACACACTTCCTGTTTCCCCCTGTGCAGTAAGCACTTTCTGTTCCTCTGTTGTACAGGATACACCTCCTGTTTCTCCCCCGTGGAACACACACTTTCTGTTCTTCTCTTGTGCAGGTTACAGTTCTCATTTCTCCCGTGCAGCACACACTTTGTTTCTTTCTTGTTTCTGGGCACACTTTTTGTTACTCTCCCCTGTGTTGGACACACTTCTTGTTACACTCCTGAGACTGACACACTTCCTGTTTCTCTCCTATGCAGGACACACTTCCTGTGTCTTCCCTATGCAGGACACAGTTCCTGTTCCTCCCCTGTGCAGCACATACTTTCTGTTCCTCCCCTGTGCAGCACACATTTTGTTTCTTTTCTGTGAAGAACACACTTCCGGTTTCTCTTCTTTGAAGGACACACTTCCTGTTCCTCCCCTGTGCAGGACACATTTCCTATTTCTCCTCTGTGTGGAACATACTTCCTGTGTCTCCCTTGTACAGGACAACCTCATGTTTATCCTCTGTGCAGGGCACACTTTTTCTTCCTCCCCTGTGCAGGACATACTTTCTGTGTCTCCTTTTTGCAGGACACACTTCTTGTTCTTCTCTTGTGAAGCACACACTTTCTATTCTTCTCCTG
Source organism: Pan paniscus (assembly GCF_029289425.2). Classification (NCBI taxonomy): domain Eukaryota; kingdom Metazoa; phylum Chordata; class Mammalia; order Primates; family Hominidae; genus Pan; species Pan paniscus. Next base: position 42,729,356 of record NC_073273.2, on the reverse strand, counting down.
TGCAGTACAGTCTTCTTGTTAATCTCCTAAGACAGACACACTACCAGCTCCTCCCCTGTGCAGGATGCACTTACTGTTCATCTCCTGTGCAGGACACCCTTCCTGTTCCTCCCTTGTGTGAGACACACTTCTTGTGCATAGTCTTTACAGGACACACTTTCTGTTTCTATTCTGTGCGGCGCACACTTTCTATTCCTGTCCTGTGCAGGACAAACTTCCTGTTACTCTCCAGAGACAGATGCACTTCCTTTTTCACCCTTGTCTTTTTTTTCTTTCTTTTTTTCCTGTCTGTCCTTTCTTTCCTTCCTTCTATGTTTTATTTTTTCCTTCTTTTCTTCTTTTGTTTTCTCTTCCTTTATTCCTTTTTCTTTTCTTTCTCTCCTTCCTTCCTTCCTCTCTCCCTTCCTTCTTTTTTTCTTTCTTTCTTTTCTTCCTTCCTTCTTTCTCTCTTCTTTCTTTATGTCTCTCCTTTCTTTGTGTCTTTTTTTCTTGTTTCTTTTCTTTCTTCCTTTTTTTTTTTTTTTTTTGAGACAGGGTCTCACCATGTTGCCCAAGCTCATCTTGAACTCCTGAGCTTGAGCAATCCTCCTGCCTTTGTCTCCCAAAATGCTGGGGATATAGGTTTGACCCACCATGCCTAACCCATCCTTCTTATTGATCTTTGTAGCCACAGATAATTATTTCAAAACAATTAAGTGATACTCTTTAAAAAATCTTTATCTTCCTTCTCCCCCCATAAATATGCACATAGTTTCCTATGGCATGCGATTTTCCATTGCAATGCTACGTTCCCAAATAAATATCTTTTCTTTTACAGAGTATCTCTGTTATTTAAGATGACACCAGTTTATTTCAGCACACTTAAATATTAAACTTTTAGACATTTTTCATCAATTGATGGCCTGATTCAAATCTGCATAACCTGTTTGTCAGAAAATCCTGGTTTACAACTCTAAAAATCAATAAAGGTGGTGTTCTAACTTATTAATAAAGTTATAAAGTTAAGAAAATATCCAAGAATGACAGACTTTTATATACTTTGGAAAAAGAGAACTATCCAGAAAAAAAAAATGTTTTAAGACATTTTGTTCCCTGTTTGACATGTGTTTCTCAATATTGATTTATTTGCATAACAAAGTTTAATTCTTAACTGATAAAAGTAGAGGGAATTATCATGTGATTGATCATCATACTTACACTAGTTATAAAAATTATTTTCTGTCTTTTTTTTTTTTTTTTTGAGACGGAGTTTTGCTCTTGTTGCCCAGGCTGGAGTCCAATGGCACGATCTTGGCTTACAGCAACCTCCACTTCCCAGTTTCAAGTGATTCTCCTTCCTCAGCCTCCTGAGTAGCTGGGATTACATGCATGAGCCACCACATTCAGCTAAGTTTTTGTATTTTTGTAGAGATTCTGAGGCCAGAGTATAATTCAATCAATCTAATTAGAAAAGTGTAGGAATAAATTTTTATTTCTAGTCTTTGGCGACTAACAGGATGACTTGCAAGGATTTCCAGGCTAAATTTTTGGCTAAGCAGGGGATCTGTACAACAAGAATGACAGAATCCAAAAGCACATTAGTTAACAGTCTTTACTAAGGAAAACCCCAGTCTGTGTAAAGAATCCAAAATGGTAATCATGTATGCATTTTAGCACCATTGTTTTCTACCCTCACTCTCAGCGATGCCTGGAGGTTACCCTCATGTCTTTGAATAGTTTCTTATTGCCACTTTTATTTTTCATACCCACCCTTTATCTCCTGTTGCCTGTGGAAGCACTTGGTAAGCAAGGTCTTTTTCAACATTAGACAGCAGAAGTGGAGAACTGCAAAACAGATGATGTCATTGTTTCTTATTGATCTTCGCATCCACATTTCCATTATCATCACACAGAAAATTACCTTGATTTTCTGCATATTATAAGGACCACCTCCAAGCTAACAACTTTCTCTGCATTATTTTAATCTGTCTTAACCATCTGTAATATTTTTGGCATACTTTGGCTGTTTCAATTAAGTGGATGCTCCTTTTTACTATCCTATACAAATATTTTTCTTCTGCATTTTTTGGGGTTTTTTTGAGAGTTTCCCTCTGTCACCCAGGCTGGAGTGCAGTGGTGCAATCTTGGTTCACTCTGGGATCGACTTCCTAAGGTGATCCTCCCACCTCAGCCTCCTGAGTATCCAGGATCACAGGCGTGTGCCACCACGCCCAGTTAATTTTTTTGCATTTTTGTAGAGACAGTGTTTCATCATGTTTCTCAGCTGGTCTCACACTTCTGGACTCAAGTGATCTTCTCACCTTGGCCTCCCAAAGTGCTGGGACTACAAGTATGAGCCATTCTGCCAGAACTGCATTTTTTCATACTATTCCTTGCTTTTATTGAAGTGTCCACCCTATGCCTGTTGTGTTTGTGTGAATGTGTGTGTGTTGCACTTCCTGTATAAATGTCTTCTCTCTGACCTTCTCCTCCCTTCTTGTCTCTGGTATCAAATTCTCCCCCAAGAAACTAGAATTTCTCCATAGAAGTTAGATTTTTTCCCCATAGAAACTGGAATTTTCGCAACCTACTCATCTGACAAAGGGCTAATATCCAGAATCTACAATGAACTCAAACAAATTGACAAGAAAAAAACAAACAACCCCATCAAAAAGTGGGCGAAGGACATGAACAGACACTTCTCAAAAGAAGACATTTATGCAGCCAAAAAACACATGAAAAAATGCTCATAATCACTGGCCATCAGAGAAATGCAAATCAAAACCACAATGAGATACCATTTCACACCAGTTAGAATGGCAATCATTAAAAAGTCAGGAAACAACAGGTGCTGGAGAGGATGTGGAGAAATAGGAACACTTTTACACTGTTGGTGGGACTGTAAACTAGTTCAACCATTGTGGAAGTCAGTGTGGCGATTCCTCAGGGATCTAGAACTAGAAATATCATTTGACCCAGCCATCCCATTACTGGGTATATACCCAAAGAACTCTAAATCATGCTGCTATAAAGACACATGCACACGTATGTTTATTGTGGCATTATTCACAATAGCAAAGACTTGGAACCAACCCAAATGTCCAACAATGATAGACTGGATTAAGAAAATGTGGCACATATACACCATGGAATACTATGCAGCCATAAAAATTGATGAGTTCATGTCCTTTGTAGGGACATGGATGAAATTGGAAAGCATCATTCTCAGTAAACTATGGCAAGAACAATAAACCAAACACCGCATATTCTCACTCATAGGTGGGAATTGAACAATGAGATCACATGGACACAGGAAGGGGAATATCACACTCTGGGGACTGTGGTGGGGTGGGGGGAGTGGGGAGGGATAGCACTGGGAGATATACCTAATGCTAGATGACGAGTTAGTGGGTGCAGCACACCAGCATGGCACATGTATACATACGTAACTAACCTGCACAATGTGCACATGTACCCTAAAACTTAAAGTATAATAATAATAAAAAAAGAAACTGGAATTTCTTTTCTTTCAAGGTGAATCATAGAATCAGAACCTCTTTTCTTCATGACCAGCCATAAGACATAAATTTATTATAGTAGCTCCCTGCTGCCTTTCTGGGTAAAAACTGGCTCATCTCTGTATTTCTTTTAAACCCAAATAAACTCAATAGAAGTTAACTCAAGTACATGGTTACTGCAAAATTAATTTGGTAAAATTATGCCTAAGTATTTTCATAGAAACACAATTGATTACAGCAGCAATCATCCACTTTTCACTCTCCTTAATTACAGCTAGATATTTCATTTCCATCTTTATTTGCATGCAAGGAGGTTGTATGGATTCCAAATATAAGTGCAGGCTAGGAGGAGTTATCACCAGTCATTGATTCTGAGAAAGGTCCCTACAGAGCCTGCCTGAAAAGCATTTCAACAAAAAGGGTGCTGTACCTGGAATTCCACTGTGAATTCATGAATGTAACACAATCCAGGGAAAGAGAGACCCAGTGAGTCCCTCAGAGCTTCTCTGTGGTATCTCAATACTTTCTGCTTTATGTTAAGTAGAGTTTCACAAGACCCACAACCCTTTGTGGTTTTTCTTTGATTTGCCCAATAAGACATTACAATAAAATTCACATTAAGATGTCAAAGGGAAAAGAAAGAATTATTTACCAGCATTCTACCAAATGAAAAATCAAAACTTCTCTTGTGTATACAGGTAACCCAGGTAGACTATTTCATTACTAAACGAGGTCCTCTCTTGTTTGATTTCTCTAACTACTAAGTCTGTGTACATGAGGCATTTCTCCAAAATTTTTCTGGTCTTCTTCTTCACTTGCCCATCAAATATGCGGTAAAACGGAAGACCAGTGATAACAAAATATGAATTGTTTATAGGAATGGTATTTCCCTTATTCCTAAAGAGACGATCGCTCATAAGAACATTTTATTTATTTATTTATTGAAACAGAGCCTCATTTTGTCACCCAGGCTGGAGTGCAGTGGTGCAATCTCAGCTTCCTGCAACCTCCACCTCCAGGGTTCAAGGAATTCTCTTGCCACAGCCTCTCCAGTAGCTGGGATTACAGGTGCACACCACCATACCCAGCTAATTTTTGTATTTTTAGTAGAGACAGGGTTTTTCTATGTTGGCCAGGCTGGTCTTGAATTTTTGACCTCAAGTGATCTGCCCACCTCGGACTCCCAAAGTGTTGGGATTACAGCCATGAGCCACTGTGCCCAGCCTGCTTATAAGAATATTTTGCGTGTAGGAAATCTCAACTTTGTGGTGCTTCAACCTGTCTATTGATACCTGGATAGAAATAAATAAAGCCTAAGGCCAAAGTCAAGATCAAAGTATTCTGCTGGGAGAACTGGGGTTTCCAAAAACAAATGTAGAGTCAATAGCAAAGGGCTCAAAGGTAAAGAAGCTCACATGCATACCCTGCCTGAATTTGGATTCTCTGAGCTGTACTGTAAAATGAGGATATGCACACTTTCTTCACAAAGAAGTTAACAACTAAATTAGGCAAGGTATATACAATGTCTGACACATAGTAATTATTTAAACATCATTTTAGCTAAGAAAAAGTTTTCTTTCCAAAAGAAATAATTCAGAATGTTATTTTTTAAAGTTAACTCTCAGCTGCATGCTTTCAATTATATGACATTGTGGAAAAAACAAAACTATGGAGGAAATAAAAAGATCAGTTGTTGATACAGGTTGGGGGAGGAGGGATATAAATAGGTGGAGCACAGAGGATTTTAGGAAAAGTGAAACTATGCTTGTGATAATATAGTGTGGGATGCATGTCATTATGGATTTGTCAAAACCCTCAGAATGCACACCACCAACCGTGAACTTAAACTATGGACTTTGGGTTATGATGATGTGTCAGTGTGGGCCCAAGGATTGTAGCAAATGCACCACTCTAGTAGGGGATGTTGACAGTGGAGGAGGCTGTGCGTGTCTGGGGGCAACAGAATATATGGATAGTCTCTGTACTTTCCACTGGATTTTTCTGTAAACCCAAAACTGCTCTAAAAATAATGGTCTATTAAAAATAATAATATGGTGGCTGGGCATGGTGGCTCACACCTGTAATCCCAGCACTTCAGGAGGCCGAGGTGGGTGGATCACCTGAGGTCAGGAATTCAAGACAAGCCTGGGCAACGTGGCAAAATGCTGTCTCTACTAAAAATAGAAAAAATTAGCAAAGCGTGATGTCACACGCCTGTAGGGAAGCCGAGGCATGAGAACCACTTGAACCCAGGAGGTGGAGGTTGCAGTGAGCAAAGATCATGCCATGGGTGACAGAGTGAGACTTCATTTCAAAATAATAATAATAATTATTATTGCAATTATATGGTGGAAGGATTTCTTGAGGCTCATAGTTCAAGACCAGCCTTGCCAAGATGACAAGGCCCCATCTCTACCTAAAAGAGAAGAATTTTCTGGGCATGGTGATGTGCACCTGTATTCCCAGCTACTCAGGAGGCTGAGGTGGATGGATTGCTTAAGCCCAGGAGGTCAAGATTTCAGTGAGCCATGATCACAACACCACACTCCATCCTGGGCAACAAAGCAAGATCTCACCTTGAAAATTAAATTACTACTATTGCTACTACTACTACTAATAATAAACAACTATACGATATATGGAAATGTTGATGTATGTTAAAAATTCTTGGCCAGGTATGTTGGCTCTTGCCTGCAATCCTAGCACTTTACGAGGCTAAGGCAGACAGATTGCTTGAGCCCAGAAGTTCAAGAACAGCCTTGGCAACATTGCAAAACCCCCTCTCTACCCAAAAAAACTACAAAGTATATTAGTGGGTTGTGGTGATGGCATGTGCCTGGAGTCCCAGCAACTCGGGAGGCTGAGGTGGGAGGATCAATTGAGGCTTGGAGGTGGAGGTTGCAGTGATCCAAGATCACACCACTGCCCTCCAGCCTGGGTGATAGAGCCAGACCCTGTCTCAAGAAAAAAAAAAAAATCCATGTCTTATATCACATGGCAAGCAACACCAGGGATTAACACCATTAATTTTAGATTTTTTCTTGATTAACTCAACAAATTATTGATGTCTATTGTGTGATAAACCAACTCTAAGTGTAAAGAATATAAGAGAAAAAAACCTCAATATTTTCCTCCGAAAAACAAGGCTGTAAAGTAAGTCAACACCTCATTAAAATAAAACACTTAAATTTTTTAGTAAATTGCTGTTTGTGCAAATCGAGCTGTGTCAGAGGTTCAATCCTGGCTCATTCAAAGTGATGCCTTCCTGTATTTGAATGTGTGCTCTGCAGTCTGATTTGCAACACGAATGATGTTGCAAAGAAAAATGCTCATCATGTAACAGGATATCTCAGAGGTGCAGGGAGGTGGGAAGATGTGCTTAAGATCACATCTTGACTAAGCTTTAAAGCTGAGATTAAAATGCAGGTCTAACTAGCTTGCAAGTCCTGTTCTTTGTGCTCTCAGACATCATCAAACTGTTCTTTTCTCAAGGTTGGGTCAAGGTTGGACAGAGGCAAGCAAGAGTTTTAAAGGTTGTGTCAAGTTTGGACAGAGGCAGCAGGAGCTTTAATTGTCTCTCACCATCCCTTAATGCTCTTGTGAGCCAAAAAGAACCGTGCAAAGCCCACAGGCAAGGGCTCCCTTGGGTAGGACTGAAGCCACACAGAGCATCAATGCAGCCAGCAGACTTGCAACAGTGGCTGTCACCTGCTCTCCTGCTTCATCCCATTCCACAGTGTTAACAGATTTCCCATTTTTTCTTTAATGTTGAGTGCTAACAGGCAGATGTCTCTTGCATTGGGAGCTGGGTCTGTGACTTCTAGTGCTAAACAGAGCACTTCACTGCTAAGAATGAGGATGACTTAGTGTGAGGAACAAGGGAATGAAAATCAAGGGACCCTCTCTTGCATCTGAGAAGGGTTTTGGCTAGCACTGTTTCAGAGGCATATGGAGAATTTCGGTTCAATAAATTCTGTTCTTTATCCTGCTGTCCAGACCATTGATTCTACTTATTTCTATATCTATATATATCTATATATATAAATGTATATATACATATATATGTATGTCATTTATTTGTCATCTCTAGCTCATCTATCTATTTATCTATCTTCTCTCTCTTTCTCTCTCTCTCCTTGTCTGTCTGTAAAGTTTCAACACTTTTCTAAGCTACTGTGTGGAGGTGACCATGTGAATCCAAGTATGCACTACATTTTCAACAGAAGGCATTGTGCAGGTTGCATTTGCACTGAATTCCCCTCTCTGTCACTCCAGGAAGTGATTGGAGCCATTTAGCATTTAATTCAGCTAACCTGTGATTCCATTTGGACTTAATCAACATTTCCATGTAACTCTGCAAAAACAACAAGTGGGTCTAGATTTCATGCACAGTGTCAGAAAATCGGGGATATGCATTAACTAGAGGCGACGATTAACTTAACATTTGCATGATATACATAAAACTTGCCATAGGTCATTTTGTGTGTGTTTATGTGTGTGTATTCCAACTATAGTTGCATCATCAATTTTTAAAATGACTTTCTCATGCATTTGGGGATTGTCATTGATTCCATATGGTTATGTGATAGTCATGTATTCAAAATCTTTTCAACACTTAAGCAATTTCTCTTAATATTTTAACTCTACAACTGATGATCACAGAGCTAGAGAATTTTGATTCTGAGTTGATACCATTGTTTCAAAAGCACCCATTTGACTTACGCTGTTTTAAGAGGAAGCATGTTTTTTCATGTGAGTGGAATTTCCACACGCTTTGAAAAATAAGCAGTGATTCATGAGTTTCCCTATAACATACTTCCCCGCAATTGAAACTGGGTGCATATCCAGTATTTGCAAATCCAGGAAGACATCATAACCAATAGTCTTCATTTTATTTTACCAATAACCATAATCAGTATAGGGAGATATATTTCTTTATACACCAAATCCTGCATAACATGAGTAAAAGCATGAGTCCCTAAGCTCACACTAAATGCATGTAAATAAATCAGATTAACAAAGCATATGAAACAGGGAATTTCAAAGAATAATTTCAAAATCCCTTTCCACTAAGTTTATCTTATATTTTCGGCTATTCATTTACTGCTCATACCAATGTTTCACTCCAAATCTTAGAATTCTTCCCTTTACAAAAAAGTGCTCCACCTTCTTTTATCTCTGAACAAGAAGTTTTGTTTTTTAATGAAAGGAAATCTTGAAAATTACTCTCTGTTCATTTTCCTAGTCTTTTCCACCCAGTTATTTTTTCCATTGGTGTAGATGTGGACCTGGAACTCTCCTCCTTCAAAAATTGTATTTCGTGTGCTGCTCCTGAAGCATTAAAGGTGTCTGGTGAGCTGGCAGGAGGTAGTAAGGTTTTAACAACTTTTAAGTTTTTCCCTTAATTCATCCAAGTCTCAAATCACACCCATGATACTTAATTCCCTGCTACTTATTGTAAACATTCATTAAGCAAATCTGGGGAACTTTTATTTTGCTAAAATACCAAGGGTATTTCAGGAATGATAATTATTCCTTCCTTTTCAGCTCTTAAAAACACACAGAAATCCAGTTACATCACTGGATGCTGGGCAACTATGTCCCAGGGAAGCTGTATTTAAAATATGAATTCACATCTTAACCAGAGAACATGGGAATAGGACCTTATGTGGAAATAGGGTCTTTGCAGATGGAACCAAGTTAAGGATCTCAAGATGGAATCATCTTGGATTATCTGGATGGGCCCCAAATCCAACGACCTGTGTCTTTCTAAGAGGTGTCCTCTTGGGGTCATGTGCAAAGCAGACACCTTGTTCTTGGTGAAGACAACATGCTTTTTTTCCTCCATCTTTGGGCTTCTTCTTGGAAGTATAACTTTTATAGCCAAGCATCAAAGTGGCCCACTGGGAGTCAGGCATGGTGACTCATACCTGTAATCCCACCACTTTGAGATGTCAATGTGGGAGGATCACTTGAGGCCAGAAGTTCAGGACCAAACTGGACAGCATAGAAAGACCTGATCTGTATTTTTTTAAAAAAGTGCTCCACTGGGAAAATTTTCCTCTTTCACTTGTTACCACCATCTCCCTCTCAATGTCACCACTACAGCTGAAGGAATGTTGCCAGACCTTTGCCATTCTCAGAGACAGACGTAGAGGAGAAGGGCCATGCGGAGATGGGGACAGAGACTGGAATGATTTGGCCACAAGCCCAGGGATGCCAGGAGCTGGAAGCGGCAGGAAGTATCCTCCCCTAGAAGCTCTGGAAGGAAGTGAATACAAATGTAGTGGACTAAACAGTGGCCCCCAGAAAGATCTGTCCATATCCTAAAGCCTAGAACCTGGAATGAGACCTTATTTGGAAATAGGGTCTTTGCAGATGTAATTAGTTAAGGATCTTGAGATGAAATCATACTGGATTACAGTGATTTCTAAATAAAATGACAGGTGTTCCTAAAAGAGACAGAAGAGCAATGGATGATTTGATGCAGAAAATACATAAATAAATGCAATAAAATAAGAGACAGAAGAGGTAACACAGACACAGACACAGAGGAGCAGGCCATGTGGAGACGGAGGCAGAGACTGGAGTGGTGCGGCCACAAGCCCAGGGATGCCTGGAGCCCCCAGGAGCCGGGAGAGGCAGGACGGAGCCTCCCCTAGAGCCTCTGGAGAATCGTGGCCCTGAGATGCTTTGATCTCAGGCTCGGGTGTTCTGAACTGGGGGAGAATAAAGTCTTGTTATTTTTAGCCACCCAACATATGTTGACTTGTTAGGGGCCTCAGGACATTCCTCCAGAAGTTTCCTAGAAGCTGCCAATTTTACCTTTTTAGCAATAGCCATTTCCTTGGTCCCATAAGGCAGGAACCATTCAGGGCAAAGAGAACAGCTAGGGTGCAGCATGCCTTCTTCAAACTGTGCTTCTGCAGGTCATGGACTTCATCTCTCTCTGGATCCTGCCTGTCCAAGATGGTCATTGGCATCAAATTCTGTCTTGGTTTCATAGCATAATAAAATTTTCCCATGAAATTCCTCCCCCTCTGCTTTACAGCTTGCCTGACTTGTCCTCTTCTGCTCTGGGGAAAGCTATAAAATTACACACTGAAAGGAACAGATTTGGCACCCCAGTCTCCCAATTCCACGTGTCAGAGAGGCTGCATGTAAAAAATTAAACAGACAGGGTAGATTGTCTTCCCTTTGTCAGAAAGTAGGAAAAGTAGACACTTGTAGAGAAATGGGTTTATATTTAGAAGGAGGAAGCATCACCTTTTTAGCATAAGAGTTTTGCAAAATGAGCATGGCTTTTGTGAACGTATAGATGTGAATCAAAATGAAAAAGCTGGCTTTTGATTCGGGAGCAAATCAAACTTTGAAATCATGAATGCTGGTGTGTTCTTTCACTCTTTTGTCTTTACTCTTGAAGGACTTGGAACTTTCTGCAAATTTTTCTTCAAATGTTTGGCAGGGGCCCCCAGGTGATCTCCCTTTGGGTTATATGCAAAGCAGACATCTTGTTTTTGGTAAACACAACACGTTTTTTTCTCCATCTTTGGGCTTCTTGGGAATAATTTTTATAGCCAAGCACCAAAGTGTTCCACTGTGTGTCAGGCGTGGTGACTCATACCTGTAATCCCACCACTTTGAGAGGCCAATGTGGGAGGATCACTTGAGGCCGGAAGTTCAAGACCAGACTGAAGAGCATAGCAAGACCCCTTCTCTATTTAAAAAAAAAAAAAAAGTGCTACACTGGGAAAATTCTCCTTCTTCACTTCCTACGACCATCTCCCTCTCAATGTCACCACTACTGCTGAAGCAATGCTGTCATATCTTTGCCACTCTTGGCAGCATGGAATATAAGCATGCCTCTCTCTCTCTTGCTGTTTCTCTCTGAGAAAACCCCAGAAACCTAGCTCACACCCAAAGCCTCACATAGATTGCAATGAAAGATCTCTTTCCTCTCCTCTTATACCTTCTTATTACTTCCTAAAAGGACTACAGATGTTGATCCAAACATTTACTAATAGTATGACCCCATTCATGGAATATCTTTACAATGTAGTTTTTTGTTTTGTTTGTTTTTTTTGTGTTTTGAGACAGACTCTCACTCTGTCGCCCAAGCTGGAGCACAATGGTACGATCTCGGCTCACTGCAACCTCCGCCTCCCAGTTTCAAGCCATTCTCGTGCCTCAGCCTCCCAAGTAGCTGAAATTACAGGTGTGTGCCACCATGCCTGGCTAATTTTTGAATTTTTAGTAGAGACAGGGTTTCCCCATGTTGGCCAGGCTGGTCTTGAACTCCTTACCTCAAGTGATCCTCCTGCCTTGGCCTCCCAAAGTGCTAGGATTACAGGCATGAGCCACTGTGCCTGGCCTGGAAGTTACGATTATTAACAAGACAAAATAACATATAGGTCAGAGGTATGAAAATCAAGATAGAACTCTTTTAGTATCCTCAGGTAGACATGTATTCAACTTTTGGTCAAGTGTAGATGCCTATTTTTAAAAAAATATTTGGTTGGAGAGGACACAGAGAAGGTAAAGGGGTTGGTGAATGCAAATGGGAAGAAAGAATGCTTAATGCATCTTGAGAAAAGTAGAGGCAAGCCCTGCGATCTAGTCAAAAGTTTTATAAAAGCATCATTAAAAGATGGCATGAGAATCCTTATTCTCTGTCTCCACAGATGTTCAAAGCTGAGGAGAGAGGAAGCTGCGCTGTCTTATTAAAATGGAGTCAGCTACAGAGGCACGTAAGTGATTTCTTCTATCAAAACCAATCAGCAGTGGGATCTGTAGAGACCTGTCCAAGCTCCCTTCCTACCGTATATTTCCATGAATGTGCCCCGGGTTATGAAATCAGTTCCAGGACCAGAATTCACAGTCCCTCTGAGCCCACTTAGACTTGCATTACAGAAAACGACAGGGGTCCTCAACTCTGTATTTGAAAAATAAATATGGTCCTAATTATACTAACTACCTTTCCAAGCCAGAAGTTTTATCCATTTCACCTTAAGGTCATGTATTCGGGAAAGGACAGCCTCACATGTGGAAGCCATTTCTCTACAATTTACTAGGTGATCACAGGCTTCATTTCATCAAACCATTTTTCTACAGTAGCCTCATACAATTCCCAGAAATACCAAGGTGAGGAGTGGCCATTTGCTGCTATGTTCTTTCCTTGGTTGGTTCCATTATAGCCCCTCAAGGATAGAGCAACCAGAAGTGATGGCCCACACCTGTAATCTCAGCTTCGTGGGAGGCGGAGGTGGGTGGATCACTTGAAGCCAGAAGTTTGAGGCCAGCCTGGCCAACATGGCAAAACCACATCTCTATGAAAAATACAAAAATTACCTGGGCGTGGTGGTGCAAATCTGCAATACCAGGTACTTGGGAGGCTGAGGCAGGAGAATTGCTTGAAACTGGGAGGTGGAAGTTGCAGTGAACCAACATCATGTCACTGCACTCCAGCCTGGGTGACAGTCAGACTTTGTCCCCACCCCCCAAGAAAGGAAAGAACAAAAGATCAAAGAAGGCTTCTCACAATAATCCTACTTCTTTTTCAGAGATGGTGGTCTGGAACAAGAAAACAAGGATGAATAATAGAACAAGAAAACAAGGATGAAGTCGATTTATTGGAGGCTATGGATATCATTTAATCATGAATCATTTAATCTTCTTGTCTTGTGGCTTGACCCTAAATAGCTCCTGGACCAGCCCACATCCTGCCAGCTCTTATAATGTCAGGAGCCAGGTGGAAGATTTCATCATCTCTTCCTTTCTGGATTGCAGCATCCCACTAACTGGTACCACCTCAATTCCCAGCCTTATTCTTCCCTAGTCCAAAACCCTCTGGACACAGTAGAAGATGAGATTATAGACCTGACCATGCTGTGTTCTGTGTAGACCCATTTCATGGTTTTCCACTATTCCTGGGATAAAGAAGAAGCTCCTCGTCTCGGACCACGAGGTCTGAATCATCTGTACTTGTTGCTTCTTTCCTGCTACCTCTCCATCCTCAATGTTTGCCATCGTTTACCTCATTCTGTGTCTCCCAGCCACACTGCGGTTCTTACTGCTCTTCAGGGTTGCGTCACCCATTTTGTTACTGAGCAATGGGCTTGCTGCTTGACATGTATATAAGCCAATACTAGGGCATTGCTTTGGGGATTTTGTTGTTATTGTTTAAGACAGGGTCTCACTCTGTTGCCCGGGATGGAGTGCAGTGGCACGATCTTGACTCAGCGCAGCTTCTGCCTCCCAGGCTCAAGTAATCCTCCCATCTCAGCCTCCCAAGTAGCTGTGACCACAGGCACAATCACCATGCTTAGTTAATTTTTGTATTTTTGGGTAGAGACTGGGTTTTGCTGTTTCCCACGCTGGTCTCCAACTCCTGAGCGGAAGCAATCCACCTGCCTCAGCCTCCAAAGTGCTTGGATTACAAGTGTGAGCCACCATGCTGTGCTGTAGGATACCATTTTTTTTCTTTGTTCTTTTCTTTTTCTTTCTTTCTTTTTTTTTTTTTTTTTCCTTTTTAAGGCTTTATTGTGAGGTCAGCTGGCAAGGAGACAGGAGGCAGGGCTCAAATCTGTCTCCCTGATCTGGGGTTTAGCTCAAATGTTTATGGGTTAAGAAGTATGTGACTGGGCACAGTGTCTCATGTTTGTAATGATGGCACTTTGAGAGGCCGAGCTGGGAGGATTGCTTGAGGCCAGGAGTTCAAGACCAGCCTGGGCAACATGGGAAAACCACATTTCTACAAAAAATACGAAAACTAGCCTGGTGTGATGGTGCACACCTGTGGTCCCAGCTACCCACCCAGGAAGTTGATGTGGGAGGATCAATTAAACCCAGGAGGTCGAGGCTTCAGCGCACCATGATCACGCCACCGTATTCCAGCCTGGGTGAAAGAGCAAGACCCTGTCAAAAAAAAAAAGAAAAGAAAAGAAAAGAAAAGAAAAAAAGAAAGAAACAAACAAAAGAAAATAAAAAGAGGTATGTGGAAGTGCTGGTGTGGCAAGTTTTAATTAAAGGGCTTTAACCTTGGCTATTTATAATAAGATATGGAATAGTGGATTTCAGCACAATGTCTTCTGGGAGAGTAGACCCTTTGCTTCTGAATGGGTTTCAGCATCCTGGTTCCAGTCACGTCCAGCTGTTTTTGGTTCCACAGGGAAGCATCATCAGTTTCAGGTGTGACTGGAAGTCAAAGCTTTTTCCCTTTGCCTGTGCCCAGGCTACACAACATGCAGTGTTGGTTCTATTGCAACTGTATAACAGCTTAAACAATGGTTAAACAATTGAGTTGAACTGGTTCAAGCTGATCTCATGGTTACAGTTTCCCTACTCCATTCCTTGCTAAACTCTACCAGGAAAGACCCAGTGCTACATATTACCACCCCTTACCAATCAGATTTTCCTTCAAACACTACTTTCTCAGGGAATCTTTCCTTCCTTTCCAAACTTGGGAAATTTCCTCTAACATTCCTCTATTTCTACTGCCAAACACTTCTCCTGGTACTAATGAAGTAGGAAATAGTACTTCTTTTATTTCTTTCTCCACTAACACATAAGAGAAAGACAAATATGGTATCCACATTGCTAGCATGTTCCCTGAGGGTATTCTCCACTCATTACATGCTTTTTGAATATGTAAAATGTAAATATTCAGTAGGTAAATATTCAATATGTAAATATAATGATATGTAAATATTCAATATGAAACATTGAAATCTACTTCAAAGGCCATGGGTTTTTTGGAGTTTTCTTTGTTATTTTTTAATTGACGCATAATGGATATACATGGTTTTGGGATACACGTAATAATTGAATAGATTCACATAATTTGTAAAAATCAAATGAGTACTTGGGCTCTTTATCAACATAAATACTTGTCTTTTCTTTATGCTAGAACCATTTGAATTCTTTTCTTCTAGCAATTTTGAATATGTAATAGATTACTGTAAACTATAGTCACCCTATGACCTAACACTAGAACCGTTTTCTTTCATCAAACTTTATATTTGCACCATTGAATCAACAAAACTGATGTTGATTCATGAGATTAAACAACTAAATCTGAAGAGATATCATCAGTTCTCACTCTGCTGGGGACATACTTCATCCCCTTGTAGGTAATAGTTGTATCTATACTAATGATACGTGACTCTGAGGTACTCTGTTTTTTAAATTTTTATTTTTTAATATAAATAGAAATGGAGACTCACTATGGTGTCCAGGCAGGTCTCAAATTCCTGGGCTCAAGTGATTCTCCCACCTTTGCCTCCCAACATGCTGGGATTACAGGCATGAGCCACCAAGCCTGGCTTACTCTGTTTTTTTGTTGTTGTTGTTTTATTTTTTTCCTTGTTTGTTGGTTGGTTGGTTTTTTGAGTCAGGGTCTCAGCCTGTTACCCAGGCTGGAGTGCTATGGCATGATCTCGACTCTCTGCAGCCTCCACCTCTCAGGCTCAAGCTGTTCTCCCACCGCAGCCTCTGGATTAACTGGGATGGCATGCACTACCACCATACCCAGCTGATTTTTGTGTGTTTTTTGTAAAGACAAGGTTTCTGGCCAGGCACAGTATCCCAGCAGTTTGGGAGGCCGAGGTGGGCAGAACACTTGAGGCCAGGAATTCAAGACAGGGTTTTGCCATGTTGCCCAGGCTGATCTCTAACTCTTAGACTTAAGCGATCCTCCTACCTTGGCCTCCCAAAGTGCTAGGATTACAAGCATGTGCCACCATGCCCATCCATTAAAAGTGTTTTATCTTCCATTTTAAGAGAATGCTCCTTCATTGAAATGCACTGTCTTATTTATTCTTTTCTTTTCTTTTGAGATAGGGTCTCATTCTGTCACCCAGGCTGGAGTTCAATAGTGCATTCATAGCTCACTGCAGCCTTGACCTCCCGTGTTCAAGCCGTCTTCCTGCCTCAGCCTCTCGAGTAGCTGGGCCCATAGGCATGAGCCAGGGCACCTTAAAAGAAGTATATATTGGAGCTTTTGTAACATCAGAGGAGTAAAACAAACAACAACAACAACAAAAGAAACATGTTGGGACTGTGTCCCCAGAAGGCCAGATATGACTTGAACTACTATGAGACATAAATTTAAAGAAAACCACCCAGTGTGGCTGAAGACAGGATTCCCTAGTGCTACTGCCTCACTTACAGACCAACAGTCTCCTGTCATCCAGCTTTCCACTCCTTCCTTGGCATTTCCTCTGAGGTATCTCAGTGGCATCTCCAACCCAGGGATTGCAATACATAGGTTCTTCCATCAGATCTGCCAGTGGCAAAAGGATTCCTCTGGCAGTGAAAGCCAAAAAAAAAAAAAAAAAAAAAAAATGCTGACATCTATGGTCCCAGCTACTCGGGTGGCTGAGGCAGGTGGGTGGCATCTGTAGTCTTAGCTATTTGGGAAGCTGAGGTGGGAGGATTGCTTGAGCCCAGGAGGTTAAGGTTGCAGTGAGCTATGATGGTACCACCACACTCCAGTTTGGGTGACAGAGTGAGAATTTGTCTCTAAAAATATATATAAATAAAAATAAATAAGTCAAATAAATTTGCCAGAGTTTAACTGAGCAGAGAACGATTCACAAATTGGATAACCCACTGAACCAGAGTCGGTTCAGAGAGACCCCAGCACTGTCTCATGTTGAGAGAAGATCTGTGGACAGAAAAAGGAAAGTGGTGTGCAGAAAACAGAAGTGAGGTACAGAAATAGCCAAATTCCTTCCAGCTCACCATTGGCCTTATTTGAGCATGGTTTGGACAGTTGACTTCCTTCGGACAAAACTTTGTGATTGGCACAAAAGTAGGTTCCAGCCTGTTTACACATCCAGTTAGGTTTCAGTGCACTGCGTACGGAGAAACCTTTAGGCAAACCTTAAAATATGTCAGGGGGCAGCTTTAGGCTAAACTGAATTCGACGCATCTTTTGGCGCTCAGCTTAAATATAGCTCTTGCATTAAACATGAACAGTCTAAGAAGAGGGCCGTGCCTGTCTAGTGAGACCTGAAATTTCGGCTGGGTTTTGGAAAACCAGTGACACTTGCCCTAAGTTACTGTGAAGGCTCCAAGTGTTGTCTGGGTGATATTATCCATGTTCAGGGTGAACTTCAAGATGAAGGACCTCCACTGTTGCACAAGGCCCTGTCATCAGAGAGACCAAAATAAATGCCCCTTTAGCAACTAAAACAGACCCTAAGGTTAAGGAAAGAAAAGTTTGCTACAGGCTGAGTTCACAGAGAGGCTAGGGTGGCAACTTCCTAAATTCCTACGGCTATAAGAAAAACCACACTCTTGCTAAATTCCGTAAGAAGACAAGCTACCCAGGCAAATTATCAGACCCTTCTAACACTTTTTTTTAAACAAGGTCTCACTGTATAGCCCAAGCTGGAGTGCAGTGGTATGATCATGCCTCACTGAAGCCTCAACCTCCTGGGCTCAAGTGATCCTGCCACTTCAGCCTCCTGAGTAGCTGGGACCACAGGTTCATGCCCCCATGCTCAACTAATTTGAGCATGTGTATTTTTTGCAGAGATGGAGTTTCACCATGTTGCCCAGGCTGTTCTCAACCTCCTGAGTTCAAGCAATTTACCTGCATCAGCTTCCCAAAGTGCTGGGATTACAGGCATGATCCATGATCCACTGTGCCCGGCCCCTTCTAAGTCTTGACAACCCAGATCACTATTCAGACAGAGAAGCAGCTTTACCCATATTCTCTCTAATAAGCAACTACAGAACTTACTCCAGTTTCAGCAGCTCAAGAGGCTTCGCACTGTTTGCGTCATATAGTTCACCTCTTCACATAAAGAACCAAATCCCACCTCTTTTTTTTCTTTTTCTTTCTTTTTTTTTTTTTTTTTTTGATACACCATTCCCCTTTGTCACCCAGGCTAGAGTGCAGTTGTGCAGTCTTGGCTGACTGCAGCCTCAGTCTTCTGGGCCCAACCAATTCTTCCACCTCAGCCTCCCAAATAGTTGGGATCACATGCATGTGCCACCATGCCCAGCTAATTCTTTTATTTTTATTTTTTGTAGAGACCAGGTTTCACCCTGTTTCCAAGGCTGTCTCAAACTCCTGAGCACAAGTGATCCACCTGCCTTGGCCTCCCAAAGTGCTAGGATTACAGGAAAGAGCCACCATGCCTCACCTCATTTTAATGCTAAAACATAGCCCCAAAATGAACATGAGTCATATGTTATGTATATGTTTACCCGTTGGGCATGCACTCAGCTCCCCTCATAAATATGCATAGCTTCTCCACCAAACCTGCTGAATATGCATGACTCTATTGTGTAATATGATCCCTATGAGGCATGAGACCCAATCTCTTTTCCCTCTTCAGAGAGAGAGCATCTTTTCTTTATGCCAGGGACACTCACTCCCCAGTTTGCAAAGTGATATCACCAATAAAACTCTCCTTTCTATTACACTATTTGGGCATCCTGGTGGTCTTTTCATGACAGCTGTAAAGTTCGCTTAAGGCTCTTGTGGGAGAGCAGGATAGGTCACCCCAAAAGATATCACTTTGGGATAAGCATTATTTTGAGCCAAAGAAAATTGAAAAGCAAGAGCTGCTAAAAGAAAACAGCTGTTATACAGATTAATTCATCACCCAGGCATTAAGTTCAGAACCTGTGAAAGGACAATATATCTTGGGGCCTCCAAGTCACTAAGCTAAAGGGAAAAGTCCAGCTGGGAACTGCTTAGAGCCTCTGCCTCCCGTTCTAGTCAAAGCCCCCCTCTGCTCACTGACAGATGCGTATCTGATCGCCTCCTTTGGAAAGGCTCATCAGAAACTCAAAACAATGCAACTGTTTGTGTCTCACCTATCTGTGCCCTGGAATCCGCCTCCCTGCTTCCAGTCTTCCCGCCTTTGCTTCAAGCTGTCCAGCCTTTCTAGACCGAATCAATGTGCTTCTTACATATATTGATTGATGTCTCATGTCTCCCTGAATGTATAAAACGAAGCTGTGCCCCAACCACCTTAGCCACATGTCGTCAGGACTTCCTGAGGCTGTGTCACGGCACGTCCTCAACATTGGCAAAAGAAACTGTCTAAGTTAACTGAGACCTGTCTCAGACTTTCTGGGTTCACATACCCATTAGTTATTTTTCCTGATCCTCTCCCTCCTCCCACGCTCCACCTTCCGAAAGGCCCCAGTGTGTGTTGTTCCCCTCTTTGTGTCCGTGTGTTCTCATCATTCAGCTCCTATGTATAAGTGAGAACATGCGGTATTTGGTTTTCTGGTCCTGTGCTAGTTTGCTAAGGATAATGGCCTCCAGCTCCAACTGTGTTCCTGCAAAGGACATGATCTCGTTCTTTTTTAACTCAAACAATAAAAGCAAGTCAGCTAAGGGAGTGGAAAAAAAAAAAAAAAAAAAAACAACTCTCTGCACTCTCCTATTAGCCTGAAAGTAGACTTAGACTGTTAATTACCAGAGACACAGGCCTAGAGGAATCTACATAAAAAACCTTACTCAATTTGCCTTTATCTTCCATTAGCTTCCCTCCTGTATTTATCTTCCCAAAGTTTGCAGCTCCTAGGAGCTTAAAAGGCCTTTTTCCTTTGCCTTTTTTCTTCATGACAAATGTATTGTTCTTGGCTGATTTGTTCTATGTGCCCATGTCCTAACCACACTTTTGAGTTACTCATCACTGACTTTCACCACAATGGATGTACACTGCAAATCTTAATAAACTCTGCTTTTCTTTGGTTCTTTGGTCAGTTCCATTTCCAGGGCAGTATAGAGAACTGAGGAAGACAGAGGAAAAAGTTGTTATTGTTGTTGTTTTTCCTTCTGCTCTACCAGCACCCTGTCAAAATCCTTAAACATTTTGAAACAGAGAACTGTTAAAAGAAAACTTCAGACAAGTGAAATTTGGTGGAGTTTAACTGAGCAAAGAAAAGATCTTATTGAATCAGGCAGCCTCGAGGATCACAGCAGATTCAGAGACACTGCAGGGGTGCCTTGTGGTCAGAATAAATTTATAGACAAAAGAAGTCAAGTGAGGTACAGGAATCAGAAGTGCGGTATAGAAACAGTGAAATGGATTACAGCTCGGTGTTTGCCTGATTTGAACACAGTATGAACACTCAGCAGTCTGTGAGTGGTTGAAGTATGTCCCCTGGGATTGGCCAACACTCAGCTATTGTTACTGATGCATATTATTAAGTTAGGTTTTCAATTGTGGCTGCCTATTAAACTAGGATACCCTTCATCCACAAGGACTCAAATATAGAAGTACGGAATCCTTCTTGGGCCATATTTAGTTTGTTTTAACAGAAGTAAGCATTTTATTTTTATTTTTACCTGTTTCCCCAAGAGCTGAGCATTTTCATTTGGCACTCAGCCTTGCAAACTATACGTGGTTCTATCCACAAAGAAAAGATGCCAAGAACTGAGGTTGCTTAAGTCATTATTACTTATATTGATAGCAAGAGTAGATTTCTGAAGGAGTTTGCTCTTAAATGTGCGTATTTCCTGAGTCTATACTATTGACAGCATTTCTTTGGCAGGGATCTAAATTTGGGTCTTGGGATTAAAATTAGGGAATCTGGGTTGCTAATCAAAACTCTGCTTAGAAGAAACAAAAATAGGCATGTCATCTAAATGCAATGGAAGGACCGGAGCCAGGGAGGGAGAAGGACCTTGCATTTGGGGTTGACAACCTTGGGTTCAGACCTCATGGTCCTGCTCCCTTTACAATGCAGACTCATCAAAGCCTCTTCGTGTCTTCACACTCTGTGTTCTTCATCTGCAAATATAAGAGCATTTGAGAAAATGATTTCAGAAGTTATTTCTCAGGCTAAAATCCTAAGATTCTGTTCTAGGGTATTCTAAATTCAAAATGAACATCCTCCTAACAGTGATGAGAAAATGGATGCTTTAGAGATCTTAGAACAGACTGGCAGAGAAATTGCTCAGCCTTTGTAAGGAATTCTTTTGTAGACAAATAAGGTCTGATATGGTGGCCCCAAATCACTTAGGAAAAAGATATCCTTGTTTAATAGTTAATATTAAGACAGTTATTTGTATTTCACTTGACACTTTCATATTACTCCTTAGTGAAGACAGCACAATAATATGGTCCATTGAAATAAGTCAAACACACATAATTTTCTAATTTTTTTATTTCCATAGGTTTTGGGGGAACAGGTGGTGTTGGGTTACATAAGTAAGTTCTTCAGTGGTGATTTGTGAGATTTTGGTGCATCCATCACTGAGCAGTATACAATGCACTCAATTTGTAGTCTTTTATCCCTCACCCCCTTCCTACCCTTTCCCCCAGAGTCCCCAGAGTCCTGGCCTTTGCATCCTTATAGCTTAGCTCCCATTTATGAGTGAGAACATACAATGTTTGGTTTTCCATTTCTGAGTGACTTCACTTAGTCTCCAAACTGATCCACTTTGCTGTGAATGCCGTTAATTCATTCCTTTTCATGGCTGATTAGTATTTCTTTGTACAAATATATACCACAGTTTCTTTATCCACCTATTGATTGGTGGGCATTTGGGCTGGTTCCATATTTTTGCAATTGCAAATTGATGAACACACCTGATTATGTTACTCCTGGGTTACACCTTTGAAAGACACTGATGGAGGGCAGGTGAGTTTCAAAGTGGGGCTTAGCCCACAGGGGTTCCTGGCTTAGCCCAGGAAAGAATTCAAGGGCAAACCAGAGGTAGAAGAAAACTGCTTTATTGAAGCAACAGTGTTACGCTTTGTGACTGTTCCTGCAGAAAAGGGTTACCCCCTAGGAAGAGAGTAACAGCTCAGGGAAGTTTTGCAGTCCTATTTATACCCATTTATTTTTATTTTTATTTTTTCCTTGTTTGAGACAGTGTCTCACCCTGTCACCCAGGGAGTGCAAGTGGCATGATCTCACTGCAAACTCCGCCTCCCATGTTGGAGCGATTCTCCTGCCTAAGCCTCCAGAGTAGCTAAGATTACAAGCATGCACCACCACACCCGGCCAAATTTTTGTATTTTCAGTAAAGACAGAGTTTCACCATGTTGGTCAGGCTGGTCTCAATCTCTTGACCTCAAACAATCTGCCCACCTTGGCCTCCCAAAGTGTATACCCATTTTTAATTGCATGCAGATTAAGGGGTAGGTTATGCAGAAATATCTAGGGAAAGGGTCGTAATCATTGAGTTATTGGGTCATTGCCACGGAAATGGGTGGTAACTCCCAGGTGTTGCCATGGCAATGGTAAATAGACATGGCACACTGGTGGGCATGTCTGACTGAAAGCTGCTTAAGTCTGCCCTGTTTTAGCTAGTCCTCAATCTGGTCTTGTGTCCAACCCCACCTCTGGAGTCAAGTCCCGCCTCCTACTTCAACACCATAGGGTTGATGTACATGGAGTTTTGGGGTTGGCATGGCTAGGGCGCTAGTCCCAGCCCAGTAACACCTAAGCTGTGTTCTCCTGAGCAAGTTACAGAGCATTTCAAGTCCCAGGTCCTCTTCTTGGCATTTTGGGGTGCAATGGGTTAAATTGTGACCTCCTCAAATGTTACATTAAAGTTCTAAACCCTGGTACCAAATAAATGAGACTTTATTTGGAACTGGGGTCTTTAAAGATGCCATCAAGAGAAAATGAGGTCATACTAGATGAAGGTGGGTTCTAAATTCTATATGACTACAATCTCTCTCTATAAGGACAGAGAGATTTAAAGACACAGAGCTTAGACATTCATGTAATACAAAGGCAGAGATTGGAGTGATATGTCCACAAGCCAAGGAATTTCAAGGATTGGCAAGGACGGATTCTACCCAGGACCTCGGAGGAAGCACCTTGATTTTTGAACTTCTAGCCTCCAGAATTGTGGAAGAATGAATGTCTGTTTTCTTAAACCACCAAGTTTATGGTGATTTTTATGGCAGCTCTGGGCAATCTCACACAAGTGTTTATACCTAAATCATGAGGCTGAATTAAGAAGGAAATAAGAAACTTCATGAATGGTCTGGCACATTCTGGGGGGATCAAAGCAGTGCTGCTCCGAGGTTGTTGATGCCTACTTCTCTTTGCTTTCTAGAACCTGGCTGCTCACCACGCTGTCTTATCAGCTGTTGCTGAAATTTCCAGACTGCCAGGAGACCAATTGCTATGTCACTCAGTGCTAGTATGTGTGAAAGGAAAATATCCTGGGTCCCCAGAATGACTCAGGAAAACTCAAGCTGGAAACTGCTAAGGGCAAACCTGCTTCCAATTGTATTCAAAGTCACCCCTCTGCTCACTGAGATAGATGTATATCTGATCGCCTCTTTTGGAAAGGCTAAGCAGAAAGTCAAAAGAATGCAACTGTTTGTGTCTCACCGTCTGTTACCTCAAAGCCCCCTCCCACTTCAAGTCTTCCAGCCCTTACTTCAAATGGTCCCGCCTTTCCAAAGCGAACCAGTGTACTTCTTACATATGTTGATTGATGTCTCATGTCTCCCTAAAATGTATAAAATCAAGCTGTGCCACGACCACCTTAGGCACATGTCATCAGGGTCCCATGAGGCTGTGTCATGCATGGGCGCGTCCTCAACCTTGACAAAATAATCTTTCTAAGTTAACTGAGACCTCTCAGATTTTCTGGGTTCAGACAAATTTTGCTGAATTATTGCAACAGTCCTGATTCAGTTTCTATCTATTGTTGACAAACATAAACCCTTTTGGTTGGCTACTGGCCATGTTCAGACTTGTTGCTCTTAATGCACTGTTTAAATGTCTGGTATGTTGCATCCTGATGACACAGGGCCTTATATTTAGAGCAAAGCAACAGAGCAGATGGCACAAGTGTCTGTAGGTGCTTGTTTTCTGGCACAGGAAGATACGCTTAGAAAATGGAAATTAGGGTTGGTGCAGTGGCTTATGCCTGTAATTCCAGCACTTTGGGAAGCTGAGGCAGGAGGATCACTAGGGGAATGGAGTTTGAGATTGACCTGGGCAACATAGCAAGACTCATTTCCTACAAAATAATACGAGCTGGGTGTGGTGGTACGTGTCTACAGTGCCACCTACTATGGAGGCTGAACTGGGAAGATTGCTGTGGGGTCCAAGAGTTCAAGGCTGCAGTGAGCTATGATTGCACCAGGGTACTCAGCTGCCAACATGAATGACACAGCAACTATCTACATAGGAAAGTCATGAGGTACCGACTTCTTCAGAGGCAACAAATGGTCATTAATGTTCTTCACGCCAGGAAGGCAACAGTACTTAAGACAGAAATCCAGAAAAATGCTAGCCAAAGAATGTCCTGGTTTTTTGTTTTTTTTTCTTTTTTCTTTTTTTTTTTGAAATGGAGTCTTGCTCTGTTGCCCAGGCTGGAGTGCAGTGGTGCAAACCTGGCTCACTACAACACCCACCTCCCAGGTTCAAGGGTTTTCCTGCCTCAGCCTTCCAAGTACCTGGGACTACAGGTGTGTGTCACCACCTCTGGCTAATTTTTGTATTTTTAGTACAGACAGGGTTTCATGATGTTGGCCAGGCTGGTTTTGAACTCCTGACCTCAAGTGATCCACCCACCTTGGCCTCCCAAAGTGCTAGGATTACAAGAGTGAGCCCCCATGCCTAGCCAGGATGTCCTGTTTGTATTCATATTCAGAACTCATTTTGGTGGTGGTTAAGACAACTGGTTTTGGCACAATTTACAAATCTTTGCATTATGCAAAGAAAAATGAACCCCAACATAGACTTTCAAGAAACACCACATATGAGAAGAAAAAGATCCCAGGGAAACAGCAAGTGGAATGAAAGAACAGAACAAAGAAAGTCAGGAAGACTGCAAAGGCCACTGTTGGTTCTGGCAATAGAAGAGGTGGAGACTGGGTGAAAAACAGACTAAGAGAAGAGAGACAGACCCTCTCATATTGCTTTATATTGTTTTATACTCAGAAAAGGAAAGAAAAGTGAAACAAAAGGCAGGTAGCCCGGCGCCTAGGAACCAGACCTGAAACCAAAGAACCAGACCTGAAACCAGGCCTGGGCCTGCCTGACCTAAGCCTGGTGGTTAAAATTCCACCCCTGACCTAGCAACTGATGTTATCTATAGATTCCAGACATTGTATGGAAGGACACTGTGAAACCTCCCATTCTATTCTGTTTCACTCTGACCACTGGTGCTTGCAGTCCCTGTCACATACCCCCTGGCTTGCTCAATCAATCACAGCCCTCTCACACAGACCCCCTTGGAGTTGTGAGCCCTTAAAAGGGAAAGAAGGTGGGCACCTGAAAGCTCAGATTTTAAGATGTTAGTCTGCCAATGCTTCCAGCTGATTAAAGCCACTTCCTTCACTATCTTGGTGTCTGTGGGGTTTTGTTCACAGCTTGTCCTGCTACATTTCTTGGTTCCCTGACCTGGAAGTGAGGTGACTGATGGACGGCCGAGGCAGCCCCTTAGGCAGCTTAGGCTTACCCTGTGGAGCATCCCTGTGGGGGACTCCAGCCAGCCTGAGTTACGTGATGCAAAGAACACTCATGGGTAGGCAATTGCCCCGGTGGAACGCCTCACCAAAGCAGCACATAACGGGCCCCCACGGAGGATTAACACAGTGGCTGAACACCAGGAAGGAACTGGCGCTTGGAGTCCGGACATCTGAAACTTGGTAAGACTAGTCTTTGAAATTTGCCCACTCCATTTGAGTGGAAGCATGGCCTGATCACCCACAGTGTGTCTGTATTGACCCTATTGTTCCGGTTTTGACTTTACCTGAATTGCTTGATACTTTGATTTTGGTTTTGACTTGGCCTGATACTCTGATTTTGGTTTGGTATAAATCTTAAAGGTGTGTGTGCCCTCTTTACCCATTCTTTGTTTTGTGGTGAGTGTGTGGTGTGGGCGTGGTATTTTGTCTTGAGAAAACATGGGCCAGCCTCAAAGTAAGCCCATCCCATTGGGAACTATGTTAAAGAATTTCAAGAAAGGTTTCAAAGGAGACTATGGAGTCATTATGACTCCAGGAAAACTTAGAACTTTGTGTGAAATAGATTGGCCAGAATTACAGGTGGGTTGGCCATCAGAAGGAAGCTTGGACAGGTGTCTTGTCTCAAAGGTATGGCACAAAGTAACTTGTAAGCCAGGACACCCAGATCATTTCTCATATATAGATTCTTGGTTACAGCTAGTTTTAGACCCCCCACAGTGGTTAAGGGGACAGGCAGCAGCATTACTAGTAGCAAAGGGACAGTTAGTTAAAGAAGGTTCTTGCTCCACCCACAGAGGGAAGCCAACAACTAAAGTTCTATCTCATCCAGTGCCTGAAGATTCATTCAGTTGGTTGTGCAAAAGGGATGGATGCCCTGCACCTGGAGGACTGTGGGTATAAGGTGTCCAAGAAGAAAGCTCAGACCTGCAGACAGCAGGTACACTACCTGGGATTCACTATTCAGAAAGGGGAGTGCAGCCTGGGGTCAGAAAGAAAGCAGGTCATCTGCAGCTTACCAGAACCTGAAACCAGAAGGCAAGTAAGGGAATTTCTAGGAGCTGTGGGGTTTTGCAGATTATGGATTCCAAACTTTGCAGTGCTAGCCAACCATTGTATGGGATTACAAAGGGGGGTGACTGAGAGCTCTTTGAATGGGGGCCTCTACAGCAGCAAGCCTTTTGTAAGTTAAAAGAAAAACTTATGTCACCCCAGCTCCAGGACTACAAGATTTGACAAAGCCCTTTACACTCTATGTATCAGAAAGAGAAAAAATGGCAGTTGGAGTTTTAACCCAAACTGTGCAGCCCTGGCCAAGGCCAGTGGCCTACCTATCAAAAGAGCTAAATGGAGTTTCAAAAGGCTGGCCTCCATGTCTGAGAGCCCTGGCAGCTAAAGCCCTGTTAGCACAAGAAGTAGAAAAGCTAATCCTTGGAAAAAACTTAAGTATAAAGGCCCCCCATGCGGTGGTAATTTTAATGAATACCAAAGGACACCATTGGCTAATAAATGCTAGATTAATCAAGTACCAGAGCTTGCTATGTGAAAACCCCTACGTAACCATTGAAGTCTGTAACACCCTAAATCCTGCCACCTTTCTCCCAGTATTGGATAGCCCTGTTGAACATAGCTGTGTGGAGGTGTTGGACTGAGTCCATTCTAGCAGATCCAATCTTTGATACCAGCCATGGGCATCAGTGGACTGGGAGTTATACGTGGACGGGAGCAGCTTCATCAATCCACGAGGAGAAAGATGTGCCAGATATGTGGTGGTAACCTTGAATAATGTTATTGAAGCCAAGCCATCGCTCAGGGCACTTCAGCCTAGAAAGCAGAACTCATTGCTTAAACTTGGACTCTAGAACTCAGTGAAGGTAAGACTGTAAACATTTATCCTGACTCTCAATATGCCTTTCTAACCCTTCAAGTACATGGAGCATTATATAAAGAAAAAGCCCTGTTAAATTCTAGAGGAAAAGACATAAAATATCAACAAAAAATTATGCAATTATTAGAGGCAGTGGGAAAGCCCAAAAGGTGGCAGTCATGCACTGCAAGGGACATCAGCAAGCTTATACCTCAGTAAGCCAGGGAAACTCCCGAGCAGTCACAGAGGCACGAAAAGCAGTGTCTACTCCTTGCCAGGCATCAGTCACAGCCTCTCTGCTCCCTCAAACACCTGATCTGGTGTCTACTTATTCTAAAGAGGACAAAGACTTTATTCAGGCAGAGGGAGGACAAGCAATACAAAAAGGATGGATAAAGTTACTAGATGGGAGAATAGCTGTACCACAGCTGCTAGGAGCCACAGTCACGCTGGCTGTACATGAAACTACCCGTTCAGGCCAAGACTCACTTGAAAAGCTGTTAGGCTGGTATTTCTACATCTCACACTTGCCAGCTCTTGCTAAGACAGTAGCACAGCGATGGGTTACCTGATGACAGCATAATGCAAAGCAAGGCCCCTCTGTTCCTCCTGACATACAAGCCTATAGAGGAGCTCCTTTTGAAGATCTTCAAGTGGACTTCACAAAGATGCCCAAATGTGGAGGTAACGAGTATTTACTGGTTCTAATGTGTACTTACTCTGGGTGGGTAGAGGCTTATCCAACATGAACTGAAAAAGCTTGTGTAGTTACCCGTGTGCTTCTTTGAGACCTCATCCCTAGGTTTGGACTGCCTCTATGGATCGGCTCAGATAATAGGCCAGCATTTGAGGCTGATGTAGTACAGAGACGGCAAAGATATTGGGAATCACTTGGAAGTTACATGCTGCCTACTGACCTCAGAGTTCCGGAAAGGTGGAGTGAATTAATCAGACTATTAAAAATAGTTTAGGGAAAGTATGTCAAAAGACAGGATTAAAATGGATGCAGTCTCTTCCTATAGTATTGTTTAAAATTAGGTGCATCTCCTCTATGAAAATAGGATACTCCCCTTATGAAATATTATATCACAGGCCTTCTCCTATACTGTGAGGACTTCCAGGTACTCCGCAAGAGTTGGGTGAAATTGAATTGCAGCAACAGCTACAGGTCTCGGGGAAAATTACCCTGTCAATCTTAACATGGGTAAATGAGAAGTGCCCAGTCAGCTTATTCTCCCCAGTTCACCCTTTTTCTCCAGGTGACCGTGTGTGGATCAGGGACTGGAATATAGCTCCTTTGTGGCCATGGTGGAAGGGACCCCATACCATTATCCTGACCACTCCCACAGCTGTGAAGATAGAAGGAATTCCGGACTAGATTCACCATAGCTGCATAAAGCCCACAGCCACTGGAACCTGGGAGGCCAAACCCATCCTAGACAACCCCTGCAAAGCAACCCTGAGGGGGACAACAAGCCCTGCTCCAGTCACACCCGGAACCTGACTGGTCTACGCATGGCCAAAGCATGAGGAAAATTGTCATAGGACTTATTTTCCTTATAACATGGATTTGTGTGGTAAAAGCTTCCACTGCTTCTTCCCACACAGAGGAGTGCTTTCAGTGCATACATCGGGTCACTGAGGTAGCACAGTAAGTTAAGACAATCTTTTTGTTCTATAGTTATTATGAATGTCTAGAAATTCCAAAAGGAATGTGTTTGTATAGTAACACTCAGTACAAAGTCTGTAATCCAGGAAGTGATGAGCCTGATGTGTGCTATCACCCCTCTGAACGTTCCATTTCCACAGTTTTTGAAATAAGATTAAGGACTGAAGACTGGTGGGGACTCATAAATGATACAAGTAAAGTATTAGCCAAAACAGAATAAAAAGGGGTGCCAAATGCATAATCTTAAAATTTGATCCTTGTGCTGTCATTAATAGCAATAAGTTAGGAGCAGGATATTGCTCTTTTAATTAGGAAAAATAGCTACATGACCGAAAATAAATACATTTGTCATGAATTAGTATTGTGTGGAAAAGAATGTGGGTACTGCTCTTGTGTCATTTGGGCTACTTGGAAAAAAAGATGAAACAGATCCTGTTTGGCTCCAAAAAGGGAAAGGAAGCCCCTCCTGCATGAGTGGAAGCAGCAATCCTTTAGAATTAGTAATCACAAACCCCTCAGACCCAAGATGGAAAAAAGGAGAAAACGTATCTCTAGGCATTGATGGAAAAGGACTAGACCCTAAGGTAAACATTTTCGTAAAAGGAGAGACTCAAAAACGCTCTCCAGAGCCAGTATTTCAGACTTTCTATGATGAACTAAATGTACCAGTGCCTGAAATTCCAGGAAAAACTAGAAATTTGTTTTTGCAATTAGCCAAGCATGTAGCCCAGTCTCTAAAAGTAACTTCATGTTATGTTTGTGGAAGAACTGTAACAGGAGATCGATGACCATGGGAAGCCTAATAATTAGTTCCTACAGACCCAGTTCCTGATGAATTCCCAGCCCAAAAGAATCACCTGACAATTTCTGGGTTCTAAAAGCCTCAATTATTGGACAACATTGCATAACTAGAGAAGGAAAAGAATTCACGCCTCCTGTAGGATGGCTTAGTTGTCTTGGACAAAAACTATAATGGTACCACAAAACCAGTTACTTGGTGCAGTTCCAATTACACAGAAAAAAAAAATCCATTCAGTAAATTTCCAAAATTGCAGACTGGTTGGGCCCACCCCAGAATTCCACCAGGACTGTACTGCCCCCACCGGGTTATACTGGATATGTGGACATAGAGTCTATGCTAAGCTACCTGATCAGTGGACAGGTAGCTGTGTAATTGGCACTATTAAACCATCTTTCTTCTTACTGCCCATAAAAACAGGTGGACTCCTAGGCTTTCCCGTCTATGCTTCCCGCAAAAAATGAAGCATAGCCATATATAACTGGAAAGATGATGAATGGCCCCCTGAAAGAATTATACAATACTATGGGTCTGCCACTTGGACACAAGATGGATTTTGGGGATATCGGACCCCCATCTACACGCTCCACTGAATCATATGGTGGCAAGCTGTTTTAGAAATTATTACTGATAAAACCGGTCCAGCCTTGACTGTTCTTGTATGGCAATAGACTCAGATGAGAAATGCTATCTATCAAAATAGACTAGCTCTTGACTACTTGCTAGCAGCTGAAGGAGGAGTTTGTGGAAAATTTAATCGTACTAATTGCTGTCTACACATAGATGATCGGAGCAAGTAGTTGAAGACATAGTTAAAGATATAACAAAACTGGCACATGTACCCATGCAAGTGTGGCATGGATTTAATCCCGAGGCCATGTTTGGAAATTGGTTCCCAGCAATAGGAGGATTTAAAACTCTTATAATAGGAATAATAATAGTAATAGGAACCTGCTTACTGCTCCCTTGTTTGCTAGTTGTAATTCTTCAAATGTAAAAAGCTTCATCACTACCTGAGTTCACCAGAATGCTTCAGCACAAATATATTGTATGAATCACTATAAATCTTTTGCATAGGAAGATGTAAGTAGTGAAAATGAAAGTGGGATTTCTTATAAAATGAGTGAGTGTTTCAAAGGGAGGAAATGAGAGAAGAGAGAAAGAGACCCCCCCATATTTTTCTATATTGTGTTATACTCAGTACCAGTTTTAAGAAGGAACAAGGAAGTGAAACTAAAGGCAGGCAGCCTGGCTCCAGGCATCAGACCGAAAACCAGACCCAAAACCAGGCCTGGGCCGCCTGACCTTGGCCTGATAGTTAAAATTCAACCCATGACCTAGCAACTAATGTTATGCATAGATTCCAGACATTGTATGGAAGGATATTGTAAAACTTCTCATTCTGTTGTGTTTCACTCTGAATACTGGGGCATGAAGCCCCTGTCACATACTCCGTAGATTGCTCAATCAATCATGGCCTTTCCATGTAAAATATTTAGTGCTGTGGTCCCTTAAAGGGACAGAAATTGTGCACTCGAGAAGCTCAGATTTTGAGACCTTAGTCTGCCAATGCTTCCAGCTGATTAAAGCTACTTCCTTCACTCCCTTGGTGTCTGTGAGGTTTTGTCCAAGGCTCATCCTGCTACAATAACTCACCCTAAAAGGGCAAGTGAAAATGGTTGTAAAATGCTCAGCAACCAAAGCCTGAGAAAAGCCCAATGCCTTAATTCCAGAGTTTGTATGTTTTTCCAAGTAATCACAGTGCTTTGTCTTTTCTATAGTCATATTTCCAATGTATTCATTCATAGAAAATGCTCTAGTATTTAGTGTAACTGTAACACATTTTTTCTACATCAATATCGTAAGGATATTATGCAGTGTTTTATTTTGAATGTTTGAAGGATTTTCTTTTCACATCAAGGTTTTAACTTTATCTGGAGTTCAATTAATTTGTGAGTCATGGAGATTTCTATTTGTCTTTCTCTACTGTATTGACAGCTGTGACAATATTGCTATTTAATACCGCAGTATCTATTCATTTCCATCCATATATGTTTGCATATGAACAGTTCTTTGATTTGTTCAGGATAATCAACACTTATAGCACAATATACACTCCTCTGCAAAATCTCTTAACATCTAGATATAGCTATGAGATGCATTTCTGAAAAATACAATGAGGGTGCAAGTCAGCTTGAATAAAACTACTTCACTCCTACCAGAATGATCCTTCAGATATGTGACCTGCTTCTCTCCTTCCTAGGTGTAGTGAGAATATTATTTACACAGAGCTTCTTGGAACCAGAAACATGCAATTCTGGGTTTCATAATAATGAAGAAGAAAGCTGCAAAATTTTGGTACAGAATGACTTTCTTGAGCA
The DNA here is from genome assembly GCF_029289425.2 of Pan paniscus. Lineage (NCBI taxonomy): Eukaryota > Metazoa > Chordata > Mammalia > Primates > Hominidae > Pan > Pan paniscus. The sequence goes on along the minus strand of NC_073273.2, from coordinate 42,696,725 downwards.
CTTCTTTTTGCATACCTTTATATCTATACAACAAAAATAAAGTGCCATCTGATTAAGCCATTGATATGAATAGCTGTCGAGTGTACCCAAAAGCAAATGTTACACAAATTGTCATTTTATCATTATTAACTGTGTATGTGATATGTTCTTTTGATGGCTGCTTATCATGCAACATTTGTAATATAAAAATCTCCATATTCCATCTATCTGCATCTAAGCACTGTAATTTAAGAGATGTATTTTATTTACCTTCCTAGATTCCACAGTGGCCATTGTATTAATCTTAGTATCAAAGAAGAAAAGCTGTTAACAACTATTCTTCATGGTATTTCAAAATGCTCTTGTTCTTGGCTTGATATATTTCCATACACATTTTGGGGAGAAGTTTGTTAGTTCCAGAAAATATACTTAAAATATATATTTTAAATCAATGTCTTGGAAAATCTTCAACTTCTAAATTAATTTCAGGGAAAAGTTACATGTTTACACTTTTGATCCCAACCTGTATCAAATACTGAAATATCTCAATTTATTTTGATTTTGTTATGTTGCTCTTTAAACATTTGTTCTTCTGCATATAAAGTTCTTGTTCATTTTTTAATTCCATTTATCACTAAGAACTTACAGATGTAGTGCAATTGCAGTTGGGATTTCCAAATAAATAATCGTAACATTTATATTTGACAATTAATGGTGTAAATTAATGCCACAAATATGTGTGCACTGATCTTTAATTGAGCATCCTTTATAAAATTGTTATTTTATTCATGAATATATCTATGGAAAATTATATCACCTGCATCATCTGCCAATAATAACTTTTCCTTTCCTTTTCTCTTCTATTCTGTACTTATAGAACTTCCAATTTATTGTTAAAATTATTGCCCGGGCACGGTGGCTCACGCCTGTAATCCCAGCACTTTGGGAGGCCAAAGCGGGAGGATAATGAGGTCAGGAGATAGAGACCGTCCTGACTAGCATAGTGAAACTCCGTCTCTACTAAAAATACAAAAAATTAGCCAGGCCTGGTGGCGGGCGCCTGCAGTCACAGGTACTCAGGAGGCTGAGGCAGGAGAATGGCGTGAACCCGGAAGGCGGAGCTTGAAGTGAGCCGAGATCCCGCCCCTGCACTCCAGCCTGGGTGATAGAGCAAGACTCTGCCTCAAACAAACAAACAAAACCCAAAACAACAAAAACACATCTTTGAGACATTTGTCTTGTTATGGATCTCAGGGGAATGTTTCTAATATTTTGCCATTAATACCAATATTTCCATTAATATTATGTTGCATTTCTTTTATCAAGAAATTTTCTTTAAAATGTATAAGCTCATTGCTTAGTACAATGTTCACAATGTATCAACAAATTTCCTATATCTCTTGAAAAAAGGCTTTTCTATTTTAATTTGTCAATGGGATACATTGAGTCTGCTGATTTTTGCAATGTTGTATAATGTTTGCAAATTTGTTTCATTGGCGCTATTGCCATTATTACTTGACTTTATTTGCTCAACTTTGCAGTATGTTTGTTTCTATGCCAATGAGGAGAATCTGTCTGCGTATTTTCCCTCATTGGTGCTCTTGTTTTGAATTTGATACGACGTTGGCTTTATGGATGCAAGGCTGCCACATGTCCCTTGACTTGACCATGGTGAGATTAGCAGATATGATGCAACAGAGATGTGAAATGGCTCTGTTGATTTGGGGTTAATTTGTCTGTCTCTCTTTGGTTAAGCATATAGAAATCTCGGGCAAGACTGATTGAAAATAAAAGATAAGAGAAACGACTGAATGGTCTCAAGCATCCCAGCCAAGACTGGTTGCTGAGTGATTGAAAGCTGATTCCCAGATGCGTGAAAGAGCCCAGGCAGGGCGGAGGGCCACCTAGAATGAGAAAAACTTATGGTACTTTCATCTGCCACCGAATGTCCTGGGTCTTTAAAACCTCCAAAACTCTAACTGAACCGGAAGCTATGTGTGGTAAATTATATTTTCTACAAGACGGCTTGTTTTATGAAAATTTTCAAATTGATTGTCCCTATCCTAATGTTCTTTACATTTTTATATGTTATATCAGTTTGAGGTAACAGCCATGTAAAATATTCTCAGAAAAATGCATTTGTGTTTCCTGTTTTTGTTCTGGATTAAAAAAAAGAAAATGAATGGCTGCAGTGGCTCACACCTGTAATTTCCAGCACTTTGGGAGGCTAAGGCAGGAGGATGGTTTGAGGCCAACAGTTGGAGATCAGTTGCAGGAAATATAGCAAGACTCTCTCTCTGCAATAAAACAACAGCAACAAAAAAAGTTTGTACTAAAAATCACTGAAGAATTTACCACAAATTATTTTGCCTATTTTTATATAATATTAATACATTTTAATATTGTTTACCAATTATTTTATATTTATTGTTAATCTTTAGGTTGAGAAAAAAGAAAACAGAGAATTTGTTACATAGGTATCAAAAAGTGGATACTGTTTTAATAAGACCATGTTTTAAAAAAGTATAAAGGAAATAATAAGTTAAAAATTAGTTTTTAAAATAATCACTTTAACAAATTGAAAACCTACTTTGACAAAAATGTTTCTGTTATTTAAAAAAACTTTATAAAACTAGAATTAGAAAAATAAAGTTCTCCCTACTCTTCTCTCAACTCTTGTTTATTACTGGAACATAATAAAATTAGTAACTAACATGAAATACACACTTTTTCTTTACCAAGAATGAAAAAAGAGAAAAGAAAAATGAAATGAAGAAATAATAAAGGAAATAAAGAAAGAAATAATAAAAAAAGAAAAAAATAATAGAAGTTGAATTACATATAAAAAATTATAGCAAATGTCAAGCCTTCTGATTGCCAGTGGGAACATTTTTATTTTCACAATGTTTTCAGCAAAAAATATCAACAAAGTAGAGTAGAATTTACTCAAGTAAATTAACTTGGAATCTATGGATTTGTGGGACAGTGTTCCCTGGAAAATATCAGTTAACTGCCTTAATGCTCACAGTATAAAATAAAGATGTTTTAGGACCAAAATAGTCAACCTTTTTTTTTTATATATATATCAGTTCTAGACATTATACAGTTAAACTCTGGACAGAGTGGGTTCCGAAGAGCTAAACAGAGACCTAAGCAGAGATGTTTGTTTTCTGATACACATTGATACTTTCAGCACATCACTTGTATCCTAGGAATCATCATTAAAATGTTATGCTGAGGAGAATTTCCAAATTTAAGATAGATAGATAGATAGATCTATAGATAGATAGGTAGGTAGGTAGGTAGGTAGGTAGATAGATAGATAGATAGAATGGATAGATTAGATGGATGAATAGATAGATAGATACATAGATAGATACATAGATAGGTGATTTATCCTGTTAAGTTGTTTAACAAGTGGGCTATGTAAAATTTTACTAATATTTAAACATAAGTAGTTTGTAGATTTTCTTATTTATTTCTAATTCCATTACTTCACCATCAGAGGAAATGGTGTTTTGACCATTTTTTATGTTTTTGTTTGTTTGCTTGTTTTTTGTTTTTAAGATTTCCTCCAGAATTAGAGTTAATAGATTTAACAAATAAAAATACAAGATTCCTAACTAAATTTGAATTTCAGTTAAACAGCAAATAATTTCTTAGTATAAGTATGCCTAATGCAATATTCTGGGCATAGATTTACTATAATTTGTTTGTTAGCTTAAATTCAAATTTAACTGAGTTTACTGTCTTTGATCAGGCAACTTATACAAAACAAATCAAAAAGCTGATTTTTGAGAAATGTTCTATGAATGCTTAAGAAAAGCAGATACTATTCTTATAGTTGAATTCAGGTATGCAAACAGTTCTACAGGATGACAGTAGCACATAGACTAAAAGAGTTAGCATAATTTATATCTTGTTGATTCTTACTACTTTTTATCAAGTTCACCCATTTCTGGCAGAGACAGAATAAAGTCTTTTAAAAATTACAAATTTTAAATTCCCAGTTTGCAATTCAATATTTTTCTTAATTTAATATAATAAGTTAGGACAGGCAAGTCCAAAATTGATGCTTTTCTTATTGAATCATTTTTGTTAAATTTTTTCTCTTTCTTACTTTGTCCATCAAGTAAACTCATCTTAATTTTTAATTACCCAGATTCAGAGTATTAAGTTATAAAACATTTTGTAGAGAGAATAGAAGTATGCCATTTATTAACTGTTGATGTCAGATCTTTCAAGATATTATTCAATATTTCCAACCAATCTGAGCCCTTGGATGTGTTCTAAACATATTCCGTAATTCTAGTTCATTCACTTCTTGCTGTTTCTTCAGGCTTTATATTGCTACCTTTGTGTCATTGTTCACAGGTCAAAATTTCATGACATTTCTATTCAGTTAAGTGTCATGTCCACAATCAATGTACTTTAAAAATATCTGTGTAGTTTTTTTTTTTTTTTTTTTTTTTTGAGACAGAGTCTCACTCTGTCACCCAGGCTGGAGAGCAGTTGTGCGATCTCTGTTCACTGCAAACTCGGCCTCCTGGGTTCATGCCATTCTCCTGCCTCAGCCTCCTGAGTAGCTGGGACTATAGGCGACTGCCACCATGCCCAGCTAATTTTTTGTGTATTAGTAGAGACAGAGTTTCACCATGTTAACAGGGATGGTCTCAATCTCCTGACCTCATGATCTGCCCATGTCAGCCTCCCAAAGTACTGGGATTACAGATATATGCATAGTTTAAGATGTTGAGTTACACATATAAAATATGAATGAAACATAATCCCAGACACATGGCTGACACACGCAGCATTGCTTTATATTTTCATCATGGACTTATAAGAACAAAGCGTTCATAATACATTTAGATTTAAATCCTCCATTAAGAACCAAAAGTTTCTGTAGATATCTTCATTTACTTTATAACTTCTATGTTCTTTGTTTGACATTTTCATAACAGGAGTCCTACTCATACACATAGTTAAGATTGAAGGAACCTCTCATATTCCACACCTTGCTGCCTTTATTTTTGTCTTTAAACTCATACAAATTATTATTATGTGGATACCCATTTTAGACACATAAAGCTTCATGAAAGTGCCTTATTAACTAGAAAGTTAAAAAAAAATGCCAGGTGTTTCAAACTGAGGATTTTAATATAGGAGCTTGGTTTAAAACATCAATGTTAGGTTGGGCACAGTGACTAAAGCCTGTAATCCCAGGATTTTGGAAGGCTGTGTCAGGAGGATCATTTGAGCCCAGGAGTTCCACACCAGCCTGGACAACATAGGTAGACGTTGTCTCTACACAAAATAAAAAATTAGTTGGGCATGGTTATGTGTGCATATGGTCCCAGCTACTCATAAGGGTGAGTTGGGAGGATCTCTTGAGCATGGGAGGTCAAGGCTGCCATGAGCCATGATTGCACCACTACACTCCAGTCTGGGCAACAGAGTGAGACCCTGTCTCAAAAAATAAAAATTAATGTTACAAATGCCAGGGAAAACACAGAAAGGAAATGTTGTAAGTGAGGAATGTTATGATATCTTCCAAATAAGGAAGCTTCTGTCAACACTGGGCTGAATTCCCAAGCTCTAACTTTGCTCCTGCAATGACAAAGATGTCTCATCAGCAGCTTCTGGAGCTGCTGAACAGGTTTTGCAATGATGAGGCAAGCATTTCACTGGGCTGCTACAGAGTCCACAATTGCCTGCCCAAATTCACATTCCAGCTACTACAAAAGACTGCCAAGCACTGGCATGACAACTCTTCCATACAATAATCTCTCCTCCTGTCTTCTGGTTCCTCTGCCATTGAGGCAGAATCTACCAGGAAGACAGCTGGCAAAGACATCTGGGAAATGTAGTTTACTGACATCTTGTGTCAGTGTCATAGAAAGGAGTGTAGAAAAGTTGGCCTGAGGAGGGATGAAGCCAGAAAACCAAACAACCAGAACTGGCTATATATATATATATGTGTGTGTGTGTGTGTGTGTGTGTGTGTGTGTGTATATATACACACACACACTACTATATATTTTTTATATATATAACATATATATAATATATATAACACATTAAAAGATGAAAGCATATTTGTTGACAATTCTTGCTAATTATGTCATTGGGGGATCCTTTGCCATTACACAAAAATAAACATTCACCGTCTCCTGATCCAATTTGGTTCAAGGAAGTCCTTGTTTTCTTATACTTGGTTGTGCAAGTAGACTCCTGGAATATCACACTAAATCTTCACTTTCTTCCCGTAATCTTTGTTACTCTTCCAAAGATGACATAGTAGCAATACATTTGTACTGAAAACTTGGTAATTTCCAAGAAACACATTCATCCAAAATTCAGCAGAATTATTTGCAAAACTAACACTTAAGATACTACTTTGTTTTTAATCTGTTTTTATTTATCTGTGTTCTATTGTTTTACAGGTTTTTGCATGAAGAGGAGCAGGAGTCTCGAAGGCACAGCCAGGAAAGCTAAGTTTCCACTTTTTTCTCTGGATATTGAAATAACATAATGACCACAGGCTGTCTTGAAGGCTCTTTTTCTTAACTGCAGTTATTTTTACTTGTCTTCACTCATGTAACTTTAATGAGCAGAAACTTTGAATTTAAGAGGCAGTTCTGAAAAAAATCAATAAACTTCACCATCACTCAAAACTTTTAGTAGCATAATCTGAATCTGATTATATCTTCATATTACTAAGTTTGCAATTTGTTTTCTAATTAAAAAGTAAAACAGGAGAATAAATTTTTATTGCCAATTTGAAAGGTCATTGCATGTTTTAGCACAGTTGGAATTATAATTATTTTTGAAATTACTACAACAATGAATTTTCTTTTCAAAAGCCCAATTACTTTAAAAAAATCAAAATAGCTTATTGGAGATTCTGTCATTTGGTCTACATTTCCCTTGATAGTGACAATTTAGACTTGTTCCTGATGATTTTGGAGAGCTGAGGGAGCATCATTTCTGACATGCCTTTTTCTTACATTTACATACATTTTCATTTAGTTTTCAGCTTATCCAATGGTCTTTTCATTTACGTTTTTATTATGCACTGTAGCATGTACCTATTAGAATAAAGATGTTAAACTGTGCACCCTACAAGAAAATTAAAAGAAAAAATATATAAGTAACACTTCTCTGAAATGGATGGATGCAGCTGTTGAGAGCATTCTACTCATTGATTTTCACTGTGACTTTACTGAGTTGAATTGTTGCCAGTGTTCCCAGGAGGCATGATTCCCACTCAAGACAATGTTCTAGATATAGTATTCTTATTTCTGACACTCTATGTTCTCATTACTTTACATATTAGTTAAACTTTATTTGGACACCAGGCATTTTAGATTTGATCTTGTTGGATGCTCAAGATCATCCAACAAGATGATCTAATATTTTCATGTGTGTGTGTTCCAGTAAATAGTCCTGAGCTTTATTCTGGGGTTCGGTTAGGTATATTGAAAACAGTTTGGTCCTTTTTGATTAATGCATATTAGGTGGTACCAGAGCAACATTTAATCTAGGCTGAACTATCCACTAATAAAGACTCTAGACCTTTCTGCGTACTTCACCCAATCCCATTGACTTGTGAACTGTTAAACTAGTCTAGCTGGTGAGGACTGCCACTATTCCCAGATGTGGCTAAGCACAAACAACTCCCCTGTCTGACTAATTCAGGTGGTTCTTTCCTGCCCTCAGGGAGTTTCCCAATACACTGTCCTGCTGAATACTGAGGGGCATCCATGGTAGGTCTCTAGGTTTCCTTCTCTTCTTCAAGGCTCTCTCCTGCAAAGGATGCCATATTTTTCTCTGGTTCTGATTCTCTGACTCTGATTCTCTGATTCTGAACTTTGTCTTCTCAATTCACAGAGTTTCACTGGGCTTTTTCTGAAATCCACTTCCATGTGCAGTAGCCTGGAAACTCTCTGTTTACGAGCCTGGAAAGCTGTGGGGTTCAATTCCTTGTTTTGCCCATCTCTCATTGCCTTTTGCTGACTGTCATTAAAAGTGTTGCTTTTGTTTTATATACATATATATATATATATAAGTACTCATTTCAAATAATAGCTTATTACAATATATTTTTATACTTTATATGTTTTCTATTATTCTATTAATACATGTAATATTTATATTTTATATTCCATTTGTAACTATTCATTTATTTTCAGTGTAATTGATGTATAGTTGTTATACAAAACATTGCATATATTTTATATATATATATTTTAAAAGGTATGGACATATGCATACTATTTGATATATTTTATCTGTATAAAAGACATGTTTAAATACATAAAAATATTTTATATATTACATAAAATATTTTTAAAATAAAAATATATTGTATATTACATAAAATATTTTTAAAATAAAAATATATAATCTGATTTGTTTTCTTTAGTTATAAGTAAAATCTAGTGTCTGCTATTCAGACTTACACAAAAGCAGAAGTCCTGACCAGGTGCAGTGGCTCACACCTATAATTCCAGCAGTTTGGGAGGCTGAGGTGGGCAGATCACTTCAGGTCAGGAGTTCAAGACCAGCCTGGTGCAGTTCTGTCTCTACTAAATATACAAAAGTTAGCCGGGTGTGGTTCTGCATGCCTGTAATTCAAGCTACTTAGGAGGCTGAGGCATGGGAATTGTTTGCGTGAAAGAGGTGGAGGTTGTAGTGATCTGACATTGTGCCACTGCATCCCAGCCTGGGTGACAGAGCAAAACTCTGACTCAAAAAAAAAAAAAAAAAAAAAAAGAAAAAGAAAAAAAAAAAGGCAGAAGCCATTACACTTCAGTTTAAATGTGCATATTGTTTGTAGATATGATATATTCCACTGGTATTGACAAATGGAAGACATTCTTTATTCTTAAAATTTCTTCCCATTATAGTGAAATATTTTGTTCTAATGACATTGCAAAATTTAAGTTTCATCTCAAATGTGACTTTGTCCATAAACCCTCAGTGATCCATCTCTATGGGAATTTTGTTCATATTTCTGTTGGTGTAAATGTAACTGCATTTAATAACCCTTGCCAAGTTCACCTATGACATTTTCGTTAAGAGCAACAAATATTTGTTCTTCAACTGCATGATTTTCAATTCCTGCTCCCGATTATAATGATGATGTGTGAAAAGAAGCAAGAATAAGCTTCTATTAAAATGAAATACCATTCAGAAATGTCTAAATATTTATTTTACATGTATAGAATATGTGTGAAAGAAGTTTATATGAAAGATTATAAAATTATTTGCCAGGCACGGTGGCTCATGCATGTAATCTCAGCACTTTGAAAGGCTTAGGCAGGGGGATCACGAGATCAGGAGATCAAGATCATCCTGGCTAAGATGATGAAACCCAATCTGTGTTAAAAATGCAAAAAGTTACCTGGGCATGGTGGCACGAACCTATAATCACAGCTGCTCAGGAGGCTGAGGCAGGAGAATTGCTTGAACCCAGAAGGTGGAGGTGGCAGTGTGCAGAGATCGCGCCACTGCACCCCAGCCTTGGTGACAAGAGGAAGACTCTATCTCAAAAAAAAAAAAAAAAGAAAGATTATAAAATTATTAAATGCAAATAAAATATATTTATTAAGCTTAAATTATGAAATAGAATATAGCAATAAAAGACAGTTAAGATCTCAATTGCTTATAAATTAAGCAAGATTTCTATAAATATTCATTGAATCAAAGTCCTTACAGTAAATTCCTCTGAGTGTTAGAATACAAAGATGCATAATTTGCTCTGAATGTTAAAATACATGGTCAAATATGTGCTAAAAAGAGATTATACAGATGCAAATTTTCTGAATGGCATCTTATTGAAGACAATTTTTGAATATGAGGTATGATTTGATCACCTTAAAAACTTTAAAATAAGGTTGTGTGAAAGCAGTACCGTTTCAGGTAAGAATGACAAAACATTGTATAGAAAATAAGAAATCAAAGGAATGGTGTATAAGTACAAATGCTGATTCTTTGAAAACAATCAGGGCAATCATTTATCTTAATACAGACTGAGGAATGAGGAGAAAGTGGACAAAGTAGCACAGTGCTAGAAAGAGAAGGAAAAAAATAAGCACAAATAAAGAAGAGTTTTGACATAATGTAGAAAGAGGATTACGCCTATTAACATAAAAGATTTCCAATACATTTTTATTGATTTTCATTGCAAAGTGTTTCAGAAGTAGAGTATTAAAGCTAAATTATAAATGATACCTTTACAAAACAAGTGCACACAACCAGATTTTGATTCTCTCTTTAATTCTGCTTAAAGAGAGTTCCCTGATCCATTTAATTAAATCATGATAAATTATTTATAATCCAAATCAAGATAGCAATACAAGAACTACAGATCAATAATTTATCTACATTTCTGAATACACTTTAATAAATGACAATTAACAATATGCTGATAAAGCAATGCAATATTTTCCAAATAGAAGGTATTACTGGAAATCGATACACTTTATTTAAATAAATTATTTTATCCACACAATTGTGAAGAAAGAACAACACATGCTTATAACTTTAGAAACTGGCTGGGCATGGTGGCTCATATTTTTCATCTGAACACTTTGGGAGGTCCAGTTAGAAGAATCACTTGATCCCAGGAATTAGAGAACAGCAGGAGCAACATAGGGAAACTCTGTCACTACCCAAAAATACAAAGATTACCTGAGCATGGTGGCATACTCCTGTAGTACCAGGTAGTCCTATAGTCCCAGTAGCAGTCTTAGCTACTCAGGAGGGTGAAACAGGAGGATCCCTGGAGTGTGTAAGGTTGAGACTGCAGTGAATCATGATCATACCAGTACACTCCAGCTTGAGTGACAGAACCATATTCTGTCTTAAAAATGAACAAACGAACAAACAAACAAAAAAAGAGAGAAAAAAAAGCTAATAAAGCAACTGATAAAATTGAACATGAAAATTTAAAACTCTCTGTCAAGTTGAAAATGAGAAATTGCCCATGCCTATGTCCTGAATGGTATTGCCTAGGTTTTCTTCTAGGGTTTTTATGGTTTTAGGTCTAATATTTAAGTCTTTAATCCATCTTGAATTAATTTTTGTATAAGGTGTAAGGAAGGGATCGAGTTTCAGCTTTCTACATATGGCTAGCCAGTTTTCCCAGCACCATTTGTTAAATAGGGAATCCCTTCCCCATTTCTTGTTTTTTTTCAGGTTTGTCAAAGATCAGATAGTTGTAGATGTGCAGTATTATTTCTGAGGGCTCTGTTCTGTTCCATTGATCTATATCTCTGTTTTGGTACCAGTATCATGCTGTTTTGGTTACCGTAGCCTTGTAATATAGTTTGAAGTCAGGTAGCATGATGCCTCTAGCTTTGTTCTTTTGGCTTAGGATTGACTTGGCAATGCGGGCTCTTTTTAGTTTCCATATAAACCTTAAAGTAGTTTTTTCCAATTCTGTGGGTAAAGCCATTGGTAGACTGATGGGGATGGCATTGAATCTACAAATTACCTTGGGCAGTATGGCCATTTTCACAATATTGATTCTTCCTACCCATGAACATGGAATGTTCTTCCATTTGTTTGTATCCTCTTTTATTTCATTGAGCAGTGGTTTGTAGTTCTCCTTGAAGAGGCCCTTCATGTCCCTTGTAAGTTGGATTCCTAGGTATTTTATTGTCTTTGAAGCAATCGTGAATGGGAGTTCACTCATGATTTGGATCTCTGTTTGTCTGTTTTTGGTGTATAAGAATGTTTGTGATTTTTGCACATTGATTCTGTATACAGAGACTTTGCTGAAGTTGCTTATCAGCTTAAGGAGATTTTGGACTGAGACGATGGGGTTTTCTAGATATACAATCATGTCATCTGCAAACAGGGACAATTTGACTTCCTCTTTTCCTAATTGAATACCCTTTATTTCTTTCTCCTCCCTAATTGCCCTGGCCAGAACTTCCAACACTATGTTGACTAAGCATGGGCAAGGATTTCATGTCTAAAATACCAAAAGCAATGCAAACAAAAGCCAAAATTGACAAATGGGATCTAATTAACCTGAAGAGTTTCTGCACAGCAAAAGAAACTACCATGAGAGTGAACAGGCAACCTACCAAATGGGAGAAAATTTTTGCAATCTACTTATCTGACAAAGGACTAATATCCAGAATCTACAAAGAACTCCAACAAATTTACAAGAAAAGAACAGACAACCCCATCAAAAAGTGGGCAAAGGTTATGAACAGACTCTTCTCAAAAGAAGACATTTATGCAGCCAACAGACACATGAATAAATGCTCAACATCACTGGCCATCAGAGAAATGCAAATCAAAACCATAATGAGATACCATCTCACACCAGTTAGATTGGTGATCATTAAAAAGTCAGGAAACAACAGACGCTGGAGAGGATGTGGAGAAGTAGGAACACTTTTACACTGTTGGTGGGACTGTAAACTAGTTCAACCATTGTGGAAACAGTGTGGCGATTCCTCAGGAATCTAGAACTAGAAATACCATTTGACCCAGACATGCCATTACTGGGTATATACCCAAAGGAATACAAATCATGCTGCTATAAAGACACATGCACACTTATGTTTATTGTGGCACTATTCACAATAGCAAAGACTTGGAACCAACCCAAATGTCCAAGAATGGATTAAGAAAATGTGGCACATATACACCATGGAATACTATGCAGCCATGGAATACTTTGCAGGGATATGGATGAAGCTGGAAACCATCATTCTCAGCAAACTATCAAAAGGACAAAAAACCAAACACCACATGTTCTCACTCATAGGTGGGAATTGAACAATGAGAACACATGGACACAGTAAGGGGAACATCACACACAGAGGCTTGTTGTGGGGTGGGGGGAGGGGGGAGGGATAGCATTAGGAGATATACCTAATGTAAATGACGAGTTAATGGGTGCAGCACACCAACATGGCACATGTATACATATGTAAAAAACCTGCACATTGTGCACAAGTACCTCAGAACTTAAAGTGTAATAAAAAAATAAATAAAGACATAAGAAAATGAGAAATTATACAGAGTAAAATGCTATAGCAATATTTATTAAATTCAGGTAAAATATATAGATGTCCTTTCTTATCATCATTTTTCAATATTGTTTTAAAATTCACTCTGTATAGTTCTCTAAGATTGTAAAAAAAGTTAATAAATTATGAAAAGAATAAGTGGCAAAATTATCTTTAGAAAAGGGCATATATGTCTGCATATCTGCATTTATATTAATCTGTTAATGACTAAAATATGTAAAACATAAAAAGCACAAGAAAATTTTGAATATCAAAGGACAACAGTTATTTACACTGTGGATGGAAATATGGATTGCTTTATTTTCTCTTTTAATTCTTTTAAAATTTCTGCTATTATAATTTAGTGTCCTCTATAAATAAATACATATTTAATTTTAAAAGCTAGCCCAACTTTAAAAAGGCAGCACAGTAACAAAGGCTTTAATTCATTCACTATTTTAATTCTTTCAGAATCAATTTATGAAAGACACCTAGAGGAAACATTACATGAATTTCAAATGCTAGAAGAATAGGCAGTATAGTGGATTTCTTGCTGTTGCTCTCAAACACGCTATACAAATCTCATAGTTGGAAACAAAGAGTTTTTATACTTCAGGGTTGAAAAATATCCATTAAGCATTTGCACACTGGCTCACGCACTTTGGGAGGCTGAAGCAGGACTCAACTTACTCGAGTTCAGGAGTTCCAGAACAGCTCAAACAGCTCTTTAACAGAGAACCCCATCTCCGCTAAAAATACACAAATGCTAAAAAAAATACAAAAATTAGCCTGGTATGGTGGTGGACACCTGCAATCCCAGCTACTTGGGAGACTGAGGCAGGAGGATTGCTGGAGTCCAGAAGGAGTTTGCAGTGAGCTGAGCACATGCCACTGCATTCCTCATGCCTTGCATTCCTTCTCGTGAATGATCCAAGAACCCCGTGAAATTTTGATTTTTTATAAAGAAAAAGAAATTCAAAAATGTATATCCATTCAACCTTTCAGCAAACGACCTTTCAGAGATGGTTATGATACACCCAACTCAGTTCTACCACCTATACTATAATCATACCCTCCATATATGGGGAGGATGGGTGAGAAAGGACAGTATTTTTTAGGAAGGTACCCTTGCCAAACTGCACAAGAAAGAGGCCGGCAGAGTTCCCAGCCGTGTGTACCATCAGAAAGCCAGCTTTAGGGCTCTGGCCACATAATTTTCATTCATAATCTAAATATTTCCTGAGAAAGATATTGTTCCTTCTTTGTACAGGGGAACATAGAAGACAGACAGAGGAGAAAGAGCAAACCACAGCATCTCCAGTCTCAGATGGAAACCTGGAAGCTATTGGGGCAGGGAGAGGGAGGTTAAATTCAATAGGATGGTGTATTCCCTTCCTAGGCTGTTCTAACAAAGTATTGCAATATAAGTGGCTGAAAGCAACACTTATATCCTCTGACCATCCTGGAGGCCAGAAGTCTGAATTGAAGACATTGGTAGGGTTAGTTCCTTCTGGAAGTTGAATGGGAAAATGCGTTTTGTGCCCGTCTCCTAGCTCTTGGTGACTGCTGGCAGTCCTTGGGGTTCTTTGACTCATAGATGGATCACTCCAGTCTGTGACCCCAGCTTCCCATGACCATCTTCCCTCTGTGTGTCTTATCTAAAACTGCTTCTCTTTATAAGACTGTTAACCACTGGATTAGGGGTCTACCATCTCTAATGTGACCCCATCTTAGCTTGACTGCATCGGTCAGACCTACTTCTAAATAAATCTACATTCATAAATCGAGGGATTTTGGAGTTGAATATATTCCTCCTTCAACACACACAATTAAAAGTGTACATTGAGTTTAGACTAAGCTTTATTGTATATGAGTTTTGCCAGAAAGCAACAGAATTAATGAGGCATGTCTTTTTTCTTTTCTATTTGGACCTTCAAATAGGAAGACAGCAAGACCATTTTGGATTATCCAGGTGGCCATAATCTAATTACATGAGCCTTTCATGTGATTTTTAAACACACACACAGAGAGAGAGAGAGAAAGAGAGAGAGAGACAGAAAGAGGGAGAGAGAGAGAGAGAAAGAGGGAGAGAGGGAGAGAAAACACAAGAGCGCAGAGGACTTTCTCCAGCTGCAGTCAGAAAGATGCAGCAGAAGGGAAGTCAGAGAAAAACTTGACCCACCTTTGTTAGAGGGTATCACATGGAAGAGAAGAGAAAACAGGCAAGCAGCCTCTAGAAACAAAGGCTAGCACCTGGCTGAGAGGTAGGAAGGAAATGAGGGCCTCAGTCCTAAAACTACAAAGAACTTTCAACCTTGTTATATAACATGACCTTTGAGATTTTAGCTAGTAGATTAAAGAACAAGTTTAGTAGCATAAACTATATAAATAAAAAGATAGTTATTTCTGTTTTTTTCTGTTGATATAATCATATACATGAAAAACTGAGTAACAGGAAAAAGTAGAAGCTAGCATTAATATTAACATTTGGAAAACTAGCTGGCTATAAATAATTACCTTTAAAACATAATATTTTTGTAGTCCTATAATTAAGGGGAAAATAGAAACACACTAATCATTCATAGTAAGAAAATAATATAGTCATCAAGAGTCATGAATAGTATCTAAACATATAAAAAGGTAACTTTTGATGAAAAATCTATAGCTAAAAGTATGCACGTGTATGAATGTGTGTATGTGTGATTCCATCCAATTCCACTATAATTATTTCATTTCTAAATTGGGCAAAATAATTGTAAAATGCTTTGAGAAAAAAATCAAACAAATAGCAAAAGTGTGGAAAAATAGAATGGCTACAGGTTATGCAGGGTAAAAGAGAACCTGTCTGGCCAAGTACAAAAATGAACACCCTAGCTGGGTGTGGTAGATCATACCTGTAATTTCAGCACTTTGGGAGGCCAAGGCAGGTGTATCACTTGAGGTCAGGAGTTTGAGACCACATTGGCTAACGTGGCAAAACCCTGACTCCACTAAAAATACAAAATTACCTGGTGTCAGTTAGTGCCTGTAACCCAGCCATTTGGGACGGTGAAGCAGGAGAATAGCTTGAATCCGGGAGGCAGAGGTTTCAGTGAGCTGAGATCACACCATTGCACTCCAGCCTGGGTAACGGAGCATGACTCTGTCTCAAAAAAAAAAGAAAGAAAGAAAGAAAAAAAAGAGTACATCTGATCACCATCATAAGTTCCCTATGTACTTATACAGGGTGCAGAGAAAATTTGAGTGAACAGACTGGAAAATCAGAATTAGACCTCAGGGTGAATCTCTTCATCCTTTTGCTCTCAATGTAAACAGCATTCTTTCTGTCTCTCCTTTTCACCTTTTTTTCTTTGTATAGCCTCAGCACAACCTGCACACAGTACCTCCCCTTAGTCAATGCAAGGCATAGTGCTTATTAGGAAACAGCGTACCTCAGTTGGGGCAGACACAACAATGTACCAGGGCAGAGCTTGCAGAGCAGACCTTGATTTCAATCTTCCTTTTTCCCTGTACAATGTGTTCTGCACTAGCTGTGAACCCACATAACTCTACCTGTGGGCTTTTCCTTCAAATCACCCATCCTCTGTGTGACCAACAACTTAACATAACTCTGCACATAGACACCAGTTGTACTTATCCTTGAAAGCATTAGTCATAACTATAATTCTATTTTAGTATCTTTTATTTAAAAAAATTCCATAAGCTTTTGGGTAACTGGTGGTATTTGAGTACATGAGGAAGTTCTTTAACAGTGATTTGTGAGATTTTTGTATACCCATCACTGGAGCAGTATATACTGAACCCAATATGTTGTCTTTTTTACCTCACCCCCTTCCCACCCTTTCTCCCTGAGTCCCCAAAGTCCATTGGGTCATTCTTATGGCTTTGCAACCTCACAGCTTAGCTCCTACTTGTGAGTGAGACATATTTTAATGTCTTAAAATAATTTTCCTTACTAGAATATAAGCTCCACGAAGAACAGAAATGCAACTGTCTTGTTCATCTTGGATTCCCAGTGGCTGAAACTATGATGGTACAGCATTGATTTTCTATGTATACAAGACAAAAAGATGAAGTAATCACAAAATAATATCTTTAATGTTATAAATTTCAGACATGTTTGTGGATCTTTGTTCTCTGTGGCCTTCCAGTCAAAACGGTCTGCCTGGATTATGAATTACTCCAGGTCTGAGCTGACTCACAATGTAGAAGTCAGATGGTGTCCTCACTCCCTTGCATGTTGGGTGTGCAATAGATGACCCAATTTCTGGTGAAACTTGACAGTATAGAGGGAGATTTGGTTTCAGAAGTGAGTTACTAGTTTCCAAAGGCAAGCTAAAAGGTGGTAGGAAACCTGCCATTTGACCTATAAAAGCTCACAAAATGTTGCTTAATTTCTTTTTCCGGCTGCATAAGCTTTAAGATCTGACTTTCTGATATCCCAGGAAATATGCTCAACTTTCTAATATTGGATAAGAAAATGTCTTGCTACCTAAGGTTGTAAATGTGTATTCTAATTATTGCACCTAAACAATCAACAAAAAAAGGGCTGCATGTGTTAGAATTGCCATAGCACCATGTCACCGTTTGAATGGCTTAAGCAAAATAAATTTATTGCCATAAAGTTTTGGGGGGCCAGAAATGTGAGACTAGGAATGTGCTCTTGCTGAAAGTGTGAGGTCAGTAACTGATCCAGCCTTTTCGTTAGTTTCTGGTAGTTTCTTGGTGGCATAAATCCAATCTCTGCTTCTGTCTTACTTGATCTTCTCCCCGTGAGTTCAAATGTTTCCTTTTCATAAAGACACTGGTCACACTGGATTAAGGGTACATTTTATTCTAATATGACCTAATGCTAACTTAAGTAAATCTGTAATAACTTTACTTAAAAATATGGTCATATTCTAAGATACTGGGAAGTGGGGGTGGGCAGGGCTTCAGCATATAAATTTTGAGATATGTAAGTCAAATCATAATAAAGTGTAATGGACATAGATACCATAAGAGATTGTGAAAAAATTCTGGAGATGATAGTTGCTAGTGGCATGTCCAGGGACCCCCCTCTACTTAGACGATGATGTTTCTAATCTTTACATAGAACTGTTAAATATGATTTTCTAGTCTGTTATGTTCTAACTGTCCACTCCCACCGTGAGAAATATGGTCTGTCCTGGGCAGTTGTTACAGGCATACTTGCTGTCATATCTTTCAAGGGCATTCTTCTAGCAGAAAAGTGTTGCTATCAGGGAATCACTGTGAAGTTGTCAAGATTCATGGAAAATATGATGAAAGACAATATCGCATGTGTGCTGGAGCCCTTACAAGTGCTCACAAATCATTGAGTTCATATTATACTGTGGATTTTCTAGAGCATTTTACAAAGATGACTCTTCAAGGTTAAATGTTTCAAACTGTGTTTATTGTTCTTTTTATTTTTTATTTTTTTGTAGTTTATAGACTGGTACCAAGCAAACTAGGGTATTCACAGACTGGCTACATATATGAGTTTTGTGGTGCCATACATTCTGATTGTATTCATTCCTGCAGATAGATTTCCAGTTTTGTAGGTCTAAGCCCTCATTGTGTATTTCAAAAATAATGCAATATTAAATGATCTACCTAGCTACCCTGCTAACGAATAAGCAAAGCAGCCACATTTGCTTCATTTAAATTATATTACCTATGGCTCCAATGGTCATGATGAATGCCTAAGTTTCCAAAACTGCCATGTATATTTCTAACACTGACCCAAATTAACTTTGTGCTGCATTCGTCGATGGCACTGAGCTTTGTCTGAGCCAATATCAGTGTTCCCAGAGTAACTAATCTGCTTCATTAGTTTCTGCAGTGAGAGGGCATAAAAGAGGAACATGATATTTGTTAATAGTCTCTAAATGAAGCCAAACCAGACACAGAGAATGAGGAAAATGAAGTGATTCTGTGGAGATTCTTTCAATTTCTACTGTCAGAAGCTAAAGTGGCTGCTAATGCATTAAGAAAGGAGGCTATAAACCAGTCCTTCAGGATTTCTCCAGCAGGGACTAGTAAAAAGTTTGTAGGAGCCCTACAGCAAAGTTGTGTCTTCCTCTTTAGTTACTTCTTTCAATTTGTCATTTTTATTAAATTGGCCTCTTCTAGCTCCCTTTACAGATCCTAATTACACATGCACAGAAATTTCACACACAGGTGTTTAAGAAGACTATGCTGTTAAAATTGGATTGCATCACAATTTGGCATTTACATGCTGGCCACAGAAGTGGAAGTGCTAGAAATTGCTCTCAGGACATGTAGACATTTGTACACAATAGTTTTACTGTTTGTGGTGTTAATCTCTGAGCTAACAGCTGGCTGAGGTAGTGGAGATATGGGGAATGCTTGAAAATATCAGAAGTCTAGGCATGTTTTTGAAATGGAATGGTCTAACTTGAAGTTTCAAGTGTAGTTGCTTTATCTTCATGAAAATCATGTGATAACCTGTGAATCATTTTCCTGATTATATAATAGGGTTTTCCTCCTCATGATTAATATTTTGCTCATTTTATTAATATTGTGGCCACAAACCTTTTGAATCATAAAACTATGGCCAACTTATGGACTTTTGTTTAATATTTTCTGGTGATTCCATTAGAGCAGGCGTCCCCAACCCCTAGGTCATGGACTGGTATCAGTCTGTGGTCTGTTAAAAAGCAGGCCACGGCCAGGTAGTTACTCACACCTGTAATCTCAGCACTTTGGGAGGCTGAGGAAGCAAATCACTTTAGGTCAGGAGTTCAAGACTGCCTGGCCAACATGGTAATACCCCATCCTTACTAAAAATACAAAAATTAGCCAGGTGTGGTGGCAGGTGCCTGTAATCTCATTGGTTTGAGAACCTGAAGTAGGAGAATCACTTGAACTCAGGAGGCAGAGGTTGCAATGAACAAAGATCATGGCACTTTACTCCAGCATAGGCAACCAAGAGAGAATCTGTCTCAAAACAAAAACAAACAAACAAACAACAAAAACAAAAAATCAGGTGTCACAGCAGGGGGTGAGAGGTGGATGAGTAAGCAAAGCTTCATCTGTATTTACAGCCCTCCCCATTCCAATTATTACTGCCTAACTTCCACCTCCTGTCAGGTCAGCAGAGTCATTCGATTCCCATAAAAGTTCAAACCCCATCATGTGCTGTGTGCTCCTTATGAGAATCTAATGCCTGATGATTTCTCACTGTCTCCTATCACCCCCAGATGGGACTGCCTAGTTGCCGAAAACAAGCTCAGGTTTCCCATGGATGCTACATTATGGAGAGCTGGATAATTATTTCATTGTATTACAATGGAATAATAATAAAAATAAAGTGCAGAATAAAGGTAATACACTCGAATCATCCCATAAACATCTCCCCCAACTCCTAGTCCAGGAAAAAATTGTCTTCCCAGAAACTTGACCCCGGTGCCATAAATGCTGGAGACCACTTTTTTAGAATATTGGCTTTCTTTCAACCAACTTATACACATTATAACTATAAAAGCTTTTAAAGGCTTTTTGGAAGCATTTTATGAGCCTTGTATGCATTTTCCTCTCACTGTTATGACATACAGCTGGCTATATCCCCAAACGAATGATTTGTGATTAGGATTTTAACAACATCTGAAAAGACAGAATCAATAATGCCACCTTATTTCTAAAGACAACACACTACACAAAATGTTTATTAAATAAACATAAATATGTTATTTTCAATAAAGTCAAAATATTCTAAAAGAAGGACCATAATATGTGTTTAACATTAAAAATGAACACATATTAAAAATCTACTGATCTAAATACAGTTATGACTTTCTGGCTTATGTAGTTGTTTTTAAAATTACATAGACGAGGGATAGATAAATAAATAGATGATAAATAGGCATAGATAAATACATAGATGGAAAGATAGAGATAAATGCATAGCTGAATGAATAGATAAATACCTGCATAGAAAAATAGAGATGAATAGGTCAACAGATACATAGAGAGAGAGAGAGAGAGAGAAATGGAGAGAGAGAAAGATAGAGATGGAAGGGTAGATAAATGAATAAGTGCATGCAAGATAAATGGAGATAGTGGGTAGATTGATAGATGATAGATAGATTAGATAGATAGATAGATATGGATGGAGAGAAAGAAAGAGATGGATGAATAAATAAATGGATAAGTATATGCAAGATAAATAGAGATGGCAGGTGGATAGGTAGGTAGGTAGATAAATAGATGGATAGATAGATAGCTATGGATGGAAACGTAGAAAAATAAGAAATGGATGGATGATGGAAGATAGATAGATAGATAGATACAAATATGATTAGATAGATAGGTGATAGACAGAATAACTGAATTATTATTTGTGGTGAACAGACTCCAGTGTGGCCTCCATGAAACTAACTCTTGGTCTTCACACTTTTCTTTAATTTCCTCCCAGTGTGAGTGGGACTTTTGACTTCCTCTGACCCATAGACTGCCAAATGTAATAAGATTACCTCTTTGATTAGGTTACCTTTTATGGCGATTATGATAGTGTTGTGCATAAAATGTTTGTGTCCCCCAGAAATTCATATATTGAGACCTAAACCCCCAAGGTAAGGATATTTGGAGGTGGGGCCTTTGGGAGGTGATTAGGTTTAGATGAAGTCATGAGGGAGGAGCTGCCACTATGGGATTTGTTTCCTTATAAGAAGAAACGATGCCAGAGGTTACTCTCCCTGTCTTTATCTTCTGTGGGAGGGTGAAGGAAGAAGATGGAAATAAAAGGAACAGAGAGGCCTCATCAGGATTTGAATCTTCCAGCACTTTGATCTTGGATTTCCAGTCTCTAGAACTATAAGAAATATGGCTGTTGTTTAAGCCTCAGTCTATGCTATTTGTTACCATAGCCTGACTGCCTACGACAAATGAAATATGTCTTTGATAATTATATTATCTTCTGTAAGACTTCATTGTACTAGTTGAGTGACTCTATAATTCATGTTTTTTCTCTTGCTAACTTTCAAAAAGAATGACACCATGTTGTGGGTGGACATTTGTGGAGTTTTTTGGCTAACAGTGGCCTTAGCCGGTTAGAAGCCCACAGCCAGTTAGAAGCCACTGTAGGACTTCCTCAGCCCTACAGCTATGAGGAAATAAATTCTGTTATCAACCTAAGTGAGCTTGCAAAAGATTCTATCCACAGTCAAGCATTCAGGTGAGAATGCACCAGTGGCTAATACTTTATTTGCAGCCTTGCAGAAGACCTAGTGACTTTGTGCCTGGCCTTCTGACCCGCAGAAACAGTGCACTGATAAATGGATGTTATTTTAAGATTCTGTATGTGTAATGATTTCTTATATAAATTAGACCCATGATCTGTCTGCAATGTGTTCTCAGTTATTCCCGACATATTATGTAGTAGAGTGTAAAAAAGTCACATATTCATGGCTGACCTTATATTTTATGAATTCAACCTCATTCCATTATTTTTCATATTCCTAAATTCTTCTATTTTAAAGAAACATGCATGTGTATGTTGACTGCAGTATTCACAATAGCAAAGACATGGAATCAACCCAAATCTCAATTAATGATAGACTGGATTAAAGAAATGTACATATACACCATGGAATACTATGCAGCCATAAAGTGGAATGAGATAATTGTCCTTCGCAGGGACATGGATGGAGCTAGAAGCTGTTATCCTCAGAAAACTAACAAAAGGAACAGAAAACCAAACACTACATGTTCCCACTTATAAGTGGGAGCTGAACAATGAGACCACATGGCCACATGTGGAGGAAAAACACATGCTGGGACCTGTCAGTCAGTCAGTGGGGAGGGGAAAGAGTCCATCAGGAAGAAGAGCTAATGGGTTCTGGGATTAACATCTAGGTGATGAGATGATCTGTGCAGCAAATCACCATGACACACGTTTACATTTGTAACAAACCTGCACATCCTACACATGTAACCCAGAACTTAAAAAAAAGTTGACAATTAAGAAATGACATTATTTCACTTAAAATTTGGCCTTCTTTCTTTAACATTTTTCTTCTTTTTCTATTTTTTGCTAACACAGCAATAAAATATGTTTTGAAGGTAATGCCTGCACAGTTTTCAGAATCAAACTGATGTTGTTTCTTTATTTCTTGACAACACTACATTTCTCAAATTTCTGTGTATTTTGCTGTTTGAAAGTTCAGATCCTTTCCTTGCCACTGACTGTCTGCACTGGAGAAACCCAGGAGAGCTTGAATATTCCTAATCATTGAATGTATGAGGACCCTTCAACACAGGAGTCATCAATTGCACCTGAGTAACCTGCAACTAAGGACAGGGAATGTGTCATTTCAAGCTGATTGGAGCATGCCTGACCTCCTGAGTTTGATGATTCTTCTTTACCTTGAATGAGAAATTACCTACCTATACCTTCCATGAAGGATCCTGTCTTGGTCCATTCAAGCTGCTATACCAGAATAACATAGAGACTGCATAACTTATAAAAAACAGACATTTACTGGTCACAGTTCTGGAGGCTGGAAGTACAAGATCAAGGCATGACAGATTCAGTGTCTGCTGGGCTCACTTCCTGGTTCACAGAGATGGAGCCTTCTTGCTGTGCCCTCACATGGTGGAAGGGGCAAGTGGACTCTCTGGAGCTCCTTTTATAAGGGTGGTGATCCCATTCAAGAGGTTCCACCCTCCATTATGAGGCAATAGCGCCTAAGGATAAAATGAAATTAAAGAATGAATAGATGAAAATTGTTCCTCGTGCTCACTGTCAGCCCATAACATGTAGCCTTGCATCTTGGCTTTATTACTTACACTGAAAATGTCCTTGCCTTCTGTGGTAAGACAAACAAATATTTTAGGACATCAGGAAAAGGAAAAAAAATGAAATGAATAACTGATGATTTAACATTAGTAAATAGATTCATGGTTTGGCTCTGTTCCCACCCAAATTATTTGGCTCTGTTCCCACCCAGATCTCCTCTTGAATTGTAGCTCCCATAATTCCCATAAGTCATAAGAGAGACCTGGTGGGAGGTAATTGAATCATGGGTGAGGGTCTTTTCCATGCTGCTCTCATGATAGTGAATATATCTCATGAAATCTTATGATTTTATAAAGGGCAACTCCCCTGCACATGGTCTTTTGCCTGCTGCCATGAAAGAGGTGATTTGGCTCTTCATTCACCTTCTGACATGATTGTGAGGCCTCCCCACCACGTGGAACTGTGAGTTCATTAAACCTCTTTCCTTTATAAATTACCAGTCTTAAGTATGTCTTTATGAGCAGCATGAGAAAGGAGCAATACAATATGCCACCATACAAATTTGTATCTGGATCATAAACTTTCCTCAAATTCCTTCTGTGTTCTCCACAAAACTTTTAATCTAACCTGAAATTTTTATTTCCACACCAGATCAGCCTGCATGAATGCTTCCATAAATTTCATATCAATGAATTCTTCTGTTTTAAAAACTTCTATGAATAAAGTTAGGTGAATATGTTTTTCTGCATTAAGACTTTTTGTTCAAATATTCCTTTTTTAAATTGATACATCTTGATGTGTACAGTGGATTCTTCCATTTTCACCATTTATGATATCCCATTAATTAATAATCATGATTTTTTGTTTATATATTTATGTCTTCATGATTTGTCTATTTTGTAAAGTGAAAAACTGATTTAAAAATGTTTAAATTCTGCTCAACAGTCTTTATCTTTAATTAGATAGCATTCACACTGCTTTCCTTTACATTGAGTATTATCCTTAAAGAGTTGGACTTTTTTTCTCTTCTCTTATACTGTGAATTTCTAAATATCTTAATTTTTTTGTTTCTGTTTTTTTTTTTTTTAAATTGGGATTGTTTGAAGTCTACTTGCTTTATTATTTCACTGAGTTCATTGCCCTGACATTCTCATGCTGGAAGTTGTATTATTCACCCCGCACCGCATATACTCCCCTTATAATGCATGAATTTATATTATATTATACTCATTCACCATTCACATGTGTAGGTCAATATTACCTAGAAATTTTACTACATAATGTTTTAATTAAATAAGGAATAATGGGTGTGAATGTCTTTCTGTTTATTATGGGTTTGATTTCAGTTTCTTCAATTTGTGTATTTGTTACTTTTGCTAAATTAGGAAACTTTTTCAGTTTTTTTTTTTTTTTTTTTTTAGCACAAATGATTTCCCCTTTCCTTCTGGGATTCCAGTCACATGAAGTTAGGTCACTGTAACACTATACATAATTTTCTATCTGTTATTTTCTGCTATTTAAATTAGGTTAAAATAGTTTCTTTTTTTTTTTTCTTTTTTTCTTTTTGATATAGAGTCTTACTCTGTCACCAGGCTGGAGTGCAGTGGTACAATCTTGGCTCACTGCAACCTCTACCTCCCTGGTTCAAGCGATTATCCTGCCTCAGCCTCCCAAGTAGTTGGGACTACAGGTGCGTGCTACCACACCCAGCTAATTTTTGTATTTTTAGTAGAGACAGGGTTTCACCATGTTGGCCAGAATTGTCTCGATCTCTTGACTTCGTGAACCACCTGCTACAAGGTGGCACCCTCCCAAAGTGCAGAGATTACAAACATGAGCCAATGCTCCCAGCCACAATTTCTATCATATCTTCATATTCACTTATCTTTCCTCTGTTCTCTCCATTCTGCTCTTAAGCCTATCTGGTAATCTTTTATTCAGTTACAATATTTGTTAGTGCTAACAAATTTTTGTTCTTCTCTATGTCTTCTATTAATTATCTGAAACTTTCTATCTGTTCATCTGCCTCGATAGCTTTTAATTACTCATTGAAGGAATGTTATGTTTCAGCAAGGACAGTGATTGGACAGTGATTCTCAGTTGTATCCTGGCCATTTAGGATTATGTTTGAGATTTGGCACATTGTGTAATTATTATTTTTTTTTTGTAGGAGACCTCTTCTAAGATTATGCCCACAGGATAAGTGGAGTGCCACCTCACTACAGGGAAGAGGGGGTAGAAGTCCACATTTTCCCTATAATCTCTGTGATCCATGTTGATAAGTCCAGTGTGGGATTGCAAGGAGGGTAAACAGATGCCTCATAATGACCGCAATGACACCACAATGGGAAACAGGTAAACTTCTCACCCTAAAACTCCACTGGGTGTCTTTTGACACCACTCTAGTGGGGTTGGAGAGACAGTTTGTATTAGCCAGTGTTCTCTGAGAAAGCATCCATAGAAGATAGATAGACACATAGATAGATTCAAATAGATTTATTTATGTATTTACTTATTTCTTTTGAGACAGAGTCTTGCTGTGTCACCCAGGCTGGAGTGCTGTGGCACGATCTTGGCGCACTGCAACCTCTGCCTCCTGGATTCAAGCAGTTATTCTCCTCAGCCTCCAAAGAAGATGGGATTACAGGATCGTGCCGCAACACCTGGCTAATTTTTTGTATTTTTAGCAGAGATGGGGTTTCACCATGTTGGCCAGGCTGGTCTTGAACTGCTGACCTTGTGATCCACACACCTTGGACTCCCAATGTGTTGGAATTAGAGGCGTAAACCATGGCACCCAGCTCAAAGAGATTTATAAAGAGAAACTGGCTCAGAAATTGAATATGAGAGTTCCTAACATATGGAGGCAGCAATGGGAGATTCAGGAGAGCTGGTGGTCTAAGTTCTAGTCTGAGACTAAAGGCCAGAGACCCAAGACAGCTGATGGTGTGAGCTCCTATCTGAGTCTGAAGGCCCAAGACCCAGAAGAGCAAATGGCGTGAGTTCAAGTCTGAGTCTGAAGGCCTGAGGCCAATGAGAGCTGATGGTGTAAGTTCTAATCTGGGTCTGAAGGCCCAAGGCCCAGGAAAGCTGATGATGTGAAGTCCAGTCTGAGTGTGAAGGCCTGAGACTCAAGAGAGTTGATGGCATGAGTTCTAGTCTGAGTCTGAAGGCCCGAGATGCAGGATAACTGAGGGTATGACTTCCAGTCTGAGTCTGAAGACCTGAGACCCAGGAGTCCTGATCATGTGAAGTCCAATCTGAGTCTGAAGGCCTAAGGCCCAGGAGACCTAATGGTGTGAATTCCAGTCTGAGTCAGAAGACCTGAGACCCAGAAGAGCTTAGAGTGTGAATTCCAATCTGAGTCCGAAAATCCAAGACCCAGGAGAGCTGACAGTGTGGGATTCACACTGGAGACTCAAGACCCAGGAAAGCCAATGATGTAGGTGCCAGTTTAGAGACAGGAGAATCCTGATGTTTCAGCTGAATCAGGCAGGAGAGGTTTCCTTTTACTCAATCTTTGTTTCCTATTCCAGGCTTTCATAGATTGTAGAGGACCCACCAACAGCAGGGGTCAATCCACTTTTTGCAGTGTATGAATTCAAATGGGAAGCCAGGTGCAGTGGCTCACACCTGTAATCCCAGGACTTTGGGACAGGTGGATGATCTCAGCTCAGGAGTTTGAGACTAGCCTGGGCAACATGGTGAAACCCCATCTCTACTAAAACTACAAAAATTAGCTGGGCTTGGTGGCGGGCACCTGTGATCCCACCTATTCTGGAGGCTGAGGCAGGAGAATCACTTGAACCCACAAAATGGAGGTTGCAATGAGCCAAGATCACCCCATTGCACTCCAGCTTGGGAGACAAGAGTGAGACTCTATCTCAAATAATAAATAAATACATACATAATTGAAAGAATAAAAAAAGAATTCAGATGGGAATCTCATCCAAGTACCCATCTTGCAGACATATTCAGAATAATGATTTCCCAAATATCTCCATGCCCTGTGACCCAGTCAAGTTGATACAAAAAAAATCAGTCATTATTGTTGTCTTGGTTCTGCCTGGTAAAATCAAAGTCCAGACCAGCTAGTCTTGTCTGGTATCCACCTGGATATTACAGATGGGCAATGTTGGAAGTTTATGCTTGAAGCTTGGTCTTTGCTAATGGGGGTGGAGCGGAAGCCACAGTGCATCTGTGGTATATGCTGGACAACAGAAAATCCAGAGAACTCATTCCCATGATTTTCCTCATGTTCTCAGGTCTTTTTTCTTCTCTTCACCTGTCAGGGACCTCTTATACTAGCTTTATATATAATATGCAGGTTTTATGTCTGTTCTTAAAATGGAAACAGGCAGAAGTGCATTTATGTCATCTTGTTCCAGAATTACAAATTTGAAGTATTGCAGCTTTTTTAGTATAACTGAAAAATATCTACAAACTCATCTGCAAATCTGCAAGTGGTGCGCAAAATAAATCCACTTAAATAGTCCTCTTTGACCACATTAAGTGTTTGAATCAAGTAAAATTACATGAATAAAGTCGATGGTAGTTACAAACCAAATGGACTCTCTATCCACAGAATATAATTTTTAGCGGTCATATACACCTGTTTCCAATCTAACAAAGGCTTAAAAGAGACTTTCTAAGAGAAGTTTAAGTTTTATTACTCAGAAACTCTGGGGATTTTCAGCAATGTAAGTGAATACTAGAGAGCATTCAAGAAATCTTAGATCTTCAGAGTTGTTTTCCTTGAAGCTTTGAATTTGTGTGCACTTTTAAAATTGTTTTTCTCTGCATTTAGCAATGATATATATTGTAAAAAATGTGTCTTATGTTTATCTTCAGCCAAATTTATTTGCATGTTCTACTTTGTGTGTTTTAGTAAAAGTTCAATATTTGATAGCTTGAGTAATTCTTTCATCTTTGATGCAAAGCTACATTTTGAAAATATTGACTGAGAATACAATGAAGTATATAATCATTTTCCAGTAGCAATGACTGGAATGTGTGACACATGTCTCAGTAGCAACATTTCACTTTGTTCAAGATCTGATTTTCTATAAATAATTCCTAATGCAGTCAGCTACAAACCAAGACAATAATGTAATTGAAAGCCTCTGAGTTATTAATAATTTACTTTCTCTATGTGGCCACACTCAGGACCTAAGCCAAAAAAAAAGTATAGAAAAACTCCTTAAATGATGTCTAAACTTTTTGATTTGAAAGAAACATGTATTTCTGGTCTATAGTTTGACACAACTACATCATTTAAATGCACATGTACCATAAAACTTAAAGTATAATAATAATAAATTAACAAAAAAAAATTCAATAGTTCTTTAAGGAAAACAATTCTGGTAATAATTACACCTGGTATTAGCTACCTTGATGGCAAACATCTTGAATATCAGAGTGAAAAAAATCTGCCAAGTCACTGATGTGGTTTATCTGTGTCCACACTAAAATATCATGCTGAATTATAATTCTCAATGTTAGAGGTGGGGTCTTTTGGGAGGAGATTGGACCATGAGTGTGGTTTCCAATGATTTAGGAAGATATCCCTAGTGGTGTGTCATGATAGAGTTCTCAGGAGATCTGGTTGTTTAAAAAGTGTGTGGCACCTTCCTCTTCTCTCTCTCTCTCCTGCCATGTTGCAGAGAAGGTGCTTGCTCCTCTACACCTTCTATCATGACTGTAAGTTTCCTGAGAACTCCACAATGATGCTTCCTGTGTAGCCTGTGAAACTGTGGGTCAGTTAAACCTCTGTTTTCCAGAAACTACCCAGTCAAGGTAGTTCTTTATAGCAATATGAGAAAAGAATAATACAGTCATTTTTATGTCTCTAAATAGTTTTGCATAATGTATTTCCCTAATGCATGTATGTGAATGTATGCATGTATATTCACTGATATCAACATTTTAATAGCAATATACTAGCTTAACTATTTCTACTGACTACCATAGATTCCATTAAATAATTTGGTGACACATAAGTACAACATCATGTAACATTAGGAATCGTCTCACTGAATGTCTTTCTACTTGTGATTCATGTTAGCATTTAACCATTTTCCTGAATTTATAATATTTCAAAAAATATCTGTTTTTTGTTTGTTTGGTTGGTTTTTTAAATCATATTTTAAGTTATGGGATACATGTTCAGAATGTACATGTTACCCAGGTATACGCGTACCATGATGGTTTGCTGCACCCAACAAAACATCATCTACATTAGGAATTTCTCCTAACGTTATCCTTCTCCTAGGCCCCTACTGCTGACAGACCCTATTGTGTGATATTCCCCTCCCTGTGAGTATGTTTTCTCATTGTTCAACTCCCACTTATGAGTGAGCACATGTGGTGTTTGATTTTCTGTTCTTGTGTTAGTTTGCTGAGAATGATGGTTTTCAGCATATCATTGATGGACATTTGGGTTTGTTCCAAATCTTTGCCATTGTAAATAGTACCTCAGTAAACATATGTGTGCAGGTGTCTTTATAGCAGAATGATTTGTAATTCGTTGGTAAATACCCATTAATGGGATTGCTGAGTCAAATGGTGTTTATGGTTCTAGATCTTTGAGGAATCACCACACTGTCTTCCACAATGGTTGAACTAATTCACACTCCCACCAATAGTGTAAAAGTGTTCCTATTTCTCCATGTCCTCTCAAGTATCTGTTGTTTCATGACTTTTTAATGATCGCCATTCTAACTGCCATGAGATGGTATCCCAATGGGGTTTTGATTTGCATTTCTCTAATGATGAGTGATGATGAGCTTTTTTTCAGATGTTTGGTGGCTGCATAAATGTCTTCTTTTGAGAACTGTCTATTTACATCCTTCACACACTTTTTGATGGGGTTGTTTTTTTTTCTTGTAAAGGTGTTTAAGTATTTTGTAGATTCTGGATATAGCCCTTTCACGATGGATAGATTGCAGAAATTTCTTCCCATTCTGCAATGAGTTCACTCTCATTATAGCTTCTTTTGCTGTGCAGAGGCTCTTTAGTTTAATTAGATCCCTGCTGTCAATTTTGTTTTCATTTCTTTTGGTGTTTTAGTCATGAAGTTGTTACACATGCCTGTGTCCTAGTTTTTAGGTGTTATGTTTAAGTCTTTAATCCCTCTTGAGTTAATTTTTGTATAAGGTGTAAGGAAGGGGACTGGTTTCAGTTTTCTGCATATGGCTAGCCAGTTTTCCAAACATATTTATTAAATAGAGAATCCTTTCCCCATTTCTTGTTTTGGTCAGGTTTTTCAAAGATCAGATGGTTGTACATGTAAGGTGTTATTTCTGAGGCCTGTGTTCTGTCCATTGATCTATATATCTGTTTTGGTACAATATCATAGTGAATGGACAAAAACTGGAAGCATTTCCTTTGAAAACCAGTGCAAGACAAGGAAGCCCTCTCTCACCACTCCTATTCAACATAGTATTGGATGTTCTGGCCAGTGCAGTCAGGCAAGAGAAATAAATAAAGGGTATTAAAATAGGAAGCAAGGAAGTCAAATTGTCTCTGCAGAAAACATGATTATATATTTAGAAAACCCCATCATCTCAGCCCAAAATCTCCTCAAACTGA
The DNA here is from genome assembly GCF_029289425.2 of Pan paniscus. Lineage (NCBI taxonomy): Eukaryota > Metazoa > Chordata > Mammalia > Primates > Hominidae > Pan > Pan paniscus. Next base: position 42,665,357 of record NC_073273.2, on the reverse strand, counting down.
TAAACAACTTCAGCAAAGTCTCAGGACACAAAGTGAATGTGCAAAAATCACAGGCATTCCTGTACACCAATAAGAGACAATCAGAGATCCAAATCCTGAGTGAACTCCCATTCACAATTGCTACAAAGAGAATAAAATACCTAGGACTCCAACTTAAAAAGGGATGTGAAGGACCTCTTCAAGGAGAGCTACAAACTGCTGCTAAAGGAAATAAGAGAGGACACAAACAAATGGAAAAACATTCCGTGCTTGTGGACAGGAAGAATAAGTATCATAAAAATGGCCATACTGCCCAGAGTAATTTATACATTCATTGCTATTCTCATCAAGCTACTATTGACTTACTCCATAGAATTAGAAAAAACAACTGCTTTAAATTTCATATGGAATCAAGAAACAGGCCACATAGACAAGAGAATCCTAAGCGAAAAGATCAAAGCTGGAGGTATCACACTACTTGACTCCAAACTATACTACGAGGCTACAGTAACCAAAACACGGCACTGTTACCAAAATATTTGTCTTGTAAACAGTTCTGTAATCTCACATGCTTCTACTTTATAGCTAAATATGTTTTTATTAGTGATTGCTGCTTCTAAACAGTTGTTTTAAGATATATACACAGTTATTGTCCATTTAGTAAAAAAACTGTTAGTATATTTTAAAATGGAGATGCGAAATATTGCTCTATAGCTTTGTCAAATGATTTGGAAGTTTTATCCAAGATGACTTTACTTCTCACTTATCTTCTCAGTTTTTTTGTATTATTATTTCAAAAGTAATGAGAGTAGGTCACATGAATTGACAATGTCAAAATTACATAAAGCAGAAATATAATGATTGGTATTTATTAGACAGTAAAGTGTAGTTGACTACCTACTATAACAATGTCCAACTAAATAAGAAAAAAAATGATTATCTAACTCTTAAAGTTATTTGTAAAGGCATACCTTTGTAAAATCAAGAACAATCAAGCTAAACCATTAAAGCCATTGTAATTTTATTTTAAATTGGGAATTCCAGACTGTGAAGGGAAATCTTTTTCTAGATTATTTGAATCCAGAGGAACTCATCAATGACCATGACTCTATTTAAGGGGAAAACTTTCAATTAAGTCACCAGATTGATCTCTGTTCAATTCATGCACACCTGCATTGAGAACAATACTCTAATTAAATCAGTTAATCATAAATGCTTGGATTGAACAGGGATCTATGAGAACATTCATAAAAAATGATTATGTGTTGAGTTATAATCATGGATTGTCTTGTAATGATGAAACACTTTTTACCCTAAGTGGATTAGAAAAATCACAAAGGAATTTTGCTTGGCTTGTATGCCACCTATATTCTGTTAGAATTCAGTTTTCTGTTCATTGAAATTCCCTGGATTTCTAGGATCAAGACTGATTCACAAAGAGTCAATCCCTTACTGACACTGATGATAACCAATGTTCGGTGTTGGAGGTTGGGTGTTCTGGGGAAGCAGGACTCAGCCTGTCATGACCCCCAGACTCAGTTCATCCTGTCATGTCCAGAACAAATCTCCTCAACTTATGATTCCATTGTCTGATCTCTGAATGCCCACCTGTGCCCCTCCTGGTGAGATCTGGGGACCTCAGATCACTCTGCCTTCTTTCACTGCATGCTAATATCATGAGTTTGCCTCTTCATTGCATAAGCCCTATCATTTTGCCAGGGCCACTGAGTGTGACACAATTCATGAGGATGGCCTCATATGCATGGCCTTTGTCAAAACCCACAGAAATTCTGCTTAGCCTCACTCCTATAGCAGTGAACAAGCAAAAACTATCATTATTGTTTTCGCCTCGTTTAGTCTGTGGTTCCACAAAATCTGTGTGACCTTTCAAATCCCTTCTAGGTTTATTACCTTTTTCTGTATTATCAAACACTGACACTTTTCTATCCACTCACATGTTAATTTCCTCATTAGATCCACACTTTTCTCCCCATATGTGTTCCCATTTAAGATCATTCCATAATGATTGGGCCATCCGTATCTATTAGTCAACATAGTGAGACCATATCTCTACAAAAAATAAAAATAAAAAATTAGCCACACATAGTGGCACACACCTGTAGTCCTTGCTACTTGGGATGTTGAGGATGGAGGATTGCTTAATCCCAGGAGGTTGAGACTGCAATGAGCTATGATCATGCCACTGCACTCCAACTTGGGTGATCGAGTGAAACCCTGTTTTAAAAAGAGAGAGAGAGAGAGGAAGCAGTCATTCTTGGTTTCCACTGTGAAAATTCATTTAAATGGCAACTTGATTCATAAATATGTACCAGAATTTCTGTATCAAAAATGGAGTTTGAATTGAACTTTTTGAGACTTGATAGCAAAATGATGATATTACCCCATATCTATTGTCGTTTCTATAACATAAAACAAACAATTTAACTTTAATTTTCCCTCTCACTTTCCATTAAACTGACTGCTTTTAAAGGCTAGTGGATTGGCTTGGTGATGTATATTTCAAGTAGATAACACTAAAATAAAATAGATGGCAAAGGTACAGTAAAATCATAGAGGCATAGGCTTGCAAAGACCCTGGTAACTCCACGTGTTGAAAATCTGAAGAGGCCTTATGTAGCCAGAACTTATGGTAACATCTTTTAAGTAATATGTGTTAAATTTGGATGACACAAGAGGTGTGAATGAGAAACCAGCCAGTATATAGAATGGAGATAATTTCTTAGCTTTATATTATATGTCTTAGATTGTTCTTAGGTGAGGCATGAAGAGTTTCTAGGAAACTTATGTGATAAATTATAGAAAAGGACTGCTTTACAGAAAACCTGAAGGTGAGTATATAGTGAATTTAAGGAGGGAAAAGCCCAGTTTCAGATAAACAACATACAGCAACTTATGTCCCTCTCTTTATATGTGTGCATATATGTGTATTATTATTCTAAAATTCCTGTATGTGCTGGGAATAATTTAAGTTAGAGAAGAACTCTGTCAAGGAGAATGCATGTTCCAAGTCAAGAATTTGCTGTAGGTCATGTGACAGAATTATAGAGGCAGAAAGTTGTTGCACAGTGAAGGAAATAATAAAAGAAAACAAACAAAAAAACCTAAGCTCAAGATGGCTGAGAGCTTGTGTGTGTGTGTGTGTGTGGGAGGGTGGGGGGGGGGGGGGCGGTGCAGGTAAACCAAGACAGAGAAAGAAAAAGGAAAAGAGGGAAAGAGAGACAGAGACAGAGAAAAGGAGAGAGAAAGAGAGAGAGAAAGACAGAGACAGAGAGAGAAGAAAGGGAGAAAGGGACAGAGACAGAAAGAGAGAGAAAGAGACAGAGAGAGAAAAGAAGAAAGAGACATGGAGAGAAAAGAAGAGAGAGACAGAGAGAGAAAAAGAAAGGGGGAGAAAGAAGGAGAAAAAAAGAAAAAGGAGAAAGAGACAAAAAAAGAGAGGGAGAGGCAGAGAGAAAGAGAGACGGAGAGAGAGACAGAGACAGAAACAGGAATATAAAGAGATTTGGATTATTTTGAAATTTATAAACTTTTACTAATATTTTAGAATGAATCAAAATGATATATCAAAGCATTATGAAAAATACTGAATATTTTACTTCCTATACCACATATCCAAAATAATAAAACTCAAAAGATTAAGAATCTTCTTTAAAAAAAATGGCTGATTCTATTCTCCCTGGTGAGAAAACTCCAGTAGACTTTTTCTTTCCACCCTAAATATAGTGAGATTTTTAGCATGTATAAGAATGCAATTATTTGGCATGGGGTTCCACATTGCTAATGATTTTGGTGGTAAAGTATGTTTCCATTCATTTTTGTTTGTTTCTTCTCTAAGAAATAATCACAGGGTGGCTTTTAAACAACAGACATTTATTGCTCACAGATGTAGAGGCTGGAAAGTCCAAGATCAAGTAATGGCAGATTCTATGTCTGGTGCGAACCTGCTTCTTGGTTCATAGATGGAGCCTTCTCACTGTGTCCTCACATGGCAGAAGGGGCGAGGAAGCTCTCTGTAGTGCCTTCTATAAGGGCAGTAGTCGCACCTGTGAGGCTTACCCTCATGACCTCATCATTTCCCAAAGGCCACACCTCCTAACACCATCCCCTTGAGGATGGGGACTTTGACATAGGAACTCTTCAGGGACATTAACATTCACACAATAGCACTAGGTAATGATATAAATAGTGGCCCTAGATCAAAGAGCCCTGTGGAGCCAGGAGAGTATAAAGCACATGCCAGATTAAGGATTAAGTGGGCCAGGAGGGTAGCTCACACCTGTAATACCAGTATATTTAGAGGCCAAGGCAAGCAGATCCCTTGAGCCGAGGAGTTTGAGACTACATGGACAACATAGAAAATCTTGTCTCTACAAAAATGCAAAAATTAGCCAGTCATGGTGGCAAATGTCTGTGTCCCCAGTTACTTGAGAGGCTGAGGAGGGAGGATCTCTTCAGCTAGGGAGGTGGAGGCTGCAGTGAGACATGATCATGCCATTGCAGTCAAGCTTTGGTGACAGAGTGAGACCCTGCCTCAGAAAAAAAAAGCTATTCCATATATTTTTAAATATTATAAATTTAAAAAATTAAAAGAAATTCGAATAAGTATCAGAGTCAGAACATGAACTTGGTGACATTTTTTGGAATAGTGCCATCTCTCTTCCTCCAGGTTGGAAAGCAAATATTACTTTAAGAACAAAGACTAATATAATATTATATTATGGTAATATACATGCATATATTAATATGTGAGTGGTGATATAAGACATGAATGGGAATATAATAAATGTAAATAAATTGTTTTACAATGAAAGTTCCAATTTTGAATCATAAAATTAATATTGTTCATATACATTCACTGAATGATGTGTGCAATGTTTGGGTGATAATGCAGATAAGTAACAATAATATTTACATAATGGCAGATATAGCAAACAGATTTTTAAAAATTTATTTCTATATGCTTCCTTTTTAATTTGAACAATTTTAATAATTTTTAAATTACACATTTGTTGTCAGGTAATAAATTACATTCAGGAGCATATAAATATATGTGCTGTATAGTGTATAATATTCATTTGGCTTGAATGATGTATCCTTCACTTAAGGAGAGACTGCTCACTCTTCTCTGTCCTTAGAAAGGATTTCTTAAACAACCTGAGACATGGCCCTTTCTGAATTGAGAGTACCTTTCTAATTGAGAGTTACTTATAGGCATCTGATACTCCAGCCAGCAACTCATTCAGATGCAGCTAGAATCAGACGCAAATCCCTTCAAAGAAAGCACCTGTCATTGACATTTGATTGCAAAGATGAATAAAGCTGAAAAACAAATAATCCATATAAAAACATTCTTTATATATCAGGCCTTCAGGGGAAATCCCTGTAAAATAATGATGCCACTGAAGAATGTATGCAAAGGGAATGTTAGACCATTGTGGCTGCATGTCTCTTTACCCTGCCTGAGTGTACAATGAGGCTAATACACAATGCCCACTAGTGCTGTAAATGTGTAAGAACAATAGAGAAACACATAAACACAACAACATTTCTTGATCCGTTGCTGGGATCCATTGATGAATGGCAGCTAATTTTTAAAAACATATTAAATATCGATATCTCATTTATGCATGTGTAAAACTCACTTTTGGAGGGAAAAGCTGAATTTGAACCTCAGTTCCAGATACAAAAATTAACGATTGCATATGTAAACCAGATGCATGCAAAGTGGTTGTTTCCTAACTCTCTTGACAGTGTCCTTTCCTGCAGGGCTTTCTCAAATAGCTTTGATGAATATATTCAGGCCAGCCTTTGGAAATGGAGCAGGGGGTACATCAAGCACATAAATGGCTTGATGCTGTCTTTGAAATAACACATGAATTCTTGCTCTATTAATTTCTATGAAATCTGATAGTTAAAAAAAAGAAGTCTGCACTGTGCTCAGTGGCTCACACTTTTAATCCTAGCACTGTAGGAGGCCAAAGTGGAAGGACTACTTAGACCAGGAGATCAGAGACAACTCGGGCAACAGTGGGATCCTGTCTCTACAAAAAAAAAAAAAAAAAAAAAAAAAGAAAAAATTAAAATTAAATTAAATTTTAAAAAAATAAAAAAAAACTTAGCCAGGCATGATGGTGCACAGCTGTGGGCCCAGGTACTCAGGAGGCGGAGGTGGGAGGACTGCATGAACCCAGGAGGTTGAGGCTGCAGTGAGCCGTAATTACACCACTGCACTCCAGCCTGGGCAATGAAGTGAGACACTGCCTCAAAATATAATTAAAAAAACACCTGGCTCCCTCCCCTTGTCTTCTTCCTTGTGCTACTCCCAACTCCTCTTTTTCTTCCATCATGAGTGAAACTTCCTGAGGCGTCACCAGAAGGAGAGACTGGCACCATGCTTCTTGTATAGCCTGCAGAACCGTGAGTCAAATAAACCTCTTCTTAAATATATAAATGACATAGCTTCAGGAATTCCTTTATAGAAACACAAAGCAAGCTAATATGCAGAAGTTCAATATCTTTAGGTATTGGAGAAAAAACTATAGAATAGAAGATATGGACATTCCCAACCAGTGGAAATGTGGGACAACAAGGACCCTAAGCATACATGCTAATGAATACACAGCTGTTCTCCAGCACATCCTGTGACTCAGTCCATGAATTACCTGCATCCCTAACTTCTACAGAATCCTAACACAGCCCCACCTCCCTGATAGAGACCCTGTCCTTAACCGTAACTGTAGCCTGACAGCTTCATTCCCAGAAATGTCAGGTGTTCTGAGATTTCATGTCTACTACTATTCTTCCAAGGTTTCTCAGCCTCAGCACTGTTGACATTATGGGCTAGGTTATAGTAAATTTGTGCATTATATTGACTTTTATCCACCCTATGCCAGTGGACAAAAGTGTATTTCCTTCCCCGTTTTGATGACCAAAAATAAGTGGGACAAAATTGCCACTTACAGTTCTCACACTGTTCCTGATTCATTGGAGTCTGGTCACCAACCCTTCAAAATAATCTGACCTTTGTAATCCCTGGATTTGGACATGATCCCATGCCCAGTATATCAACCCATTTACAGAATCAAAGTATAGATATTGGACTCCTTAAAATACTACTATACAGACCCTCCAAAAACACAGACCCTACCAAGACTCTCTATTAATGGGAATCAAGTTGCCATTTATTTATCTCCTCATCAATGAAACTTTCAGAAATTCAGGGAAGAAAGAGTCAAAAATTGACAACATCAGAGACCGTGGTTGGGGAGGCTGACCTACTATCTACCCAACCAAGCTCAAGACCTAGGGCTGCAAAATGAGATAGTGGAGGAACTCTGAAAGTGAGCCTTGGTGCAGGAATACATAGGGAGTTGGAGATGTAGGGCTGGGAACACAAACTTGCAATAATCAGTAGGTCTAGGAATTTGGGGGCATACATTTTTGGTCTACCACAAGCACATATAGATTGTTGAAGTTCTTACTGGTGGCAAGACATGGAGAATTCTGCATATCTCTAGATTATAAATCAGATACTTATAGGTATTTCCTTCCTATGATTTAAAAAAGAAATGTTCATGTTGTTGTAAACACCACTTTAGTATTTTAGAGATTATAGCCTGATCCAACCCAGTGGAAATTCTTAAGCATTTCCTAAATCATGAAGTGGTGTAGAATTCTTTTTTAACCTCTCCATATGTTTGTTAGAGATATTTTGTTGAAGAGTCTTCAGAGAGCCCACTTTGTTCTCTCAAGCACTGCTGAATTCTTGACAGGAAATAAATCTCCTCATTCTCCTTCTAGAGGAGTAAACCTTTGATTTGAAGACTTGCTGTCTCTCAGAAGCCACTGGGGAACTTGAGAACCACAAGAGCTGCTGTGAAGCCAGTATGCCTAATAAAAATGAGAAAGATGAGAGGCGGCTTGCCTGATGCAGATGCACCTTTAATAATCATAAAGCATATTTGCAGGATTTTAAAAATGTTAAGAGTCAAATTATCTTCCTCTGAATTTATGTTGGCTGGGCTTAATCAGAAATTCTGAAAACAATTTAACTTACTAGGAAAGACTGCTACAGAAAAATGTAGTAAGACTTTTATTTTTGGCTGAAAACCTTATTAAGAACACAAAGTCATTGTGTGTGTTTGTTTGTATATAAGATTAAAATTTTTTTATATAACAACCTCTAGTCCAAAGGATTAATATAAAATGTATATCATTTTATGTTTACGTATATATGCATACTGTACATAATGCTATAATATATAGTATATTATCATTTTAATATATACTATCTTATCTATGTGCCTTTGAATTTGTATTATCTATATACCTATATTATGTGTATATATTATATTTAATATATATTATATACATATTGTTGTATCCATGCATATTATATATAATATATATCTATATGCATACTGTGATGTAATATAAATACAGTATGCTATTTTGTATACATCGTATATAGTATTATAAATATATGCACATGCACTAATAATAGTGTACAGATGACAATTATGTACTTATGTTTTTATTTGTATAATCTTTAGAAGAGTTTGTTTTGTGGGGCCATGTTATTGTAGTTTTGTCAAGTTTAGTCTAAGGGGCAGACGAATTTGTCTTTCTTGTAAATCCAAGAATGTTTGGTTTTCAAGGTTTTTTTCATCAATTTTTATTTAGTCACATTTGAACATTGCAACTGTAGTCCTTCAGACTTAATTTCTCATTGTGACTCTCTTGATGCTGAGACAGCTCTCCCTTCAATTCATAAAGCCACAGCAGACATTTCTTCACAGGTATTCCTAAAGAAATCAAAGTAATTGGTTCTCAAAGCACGAGTAGATGATTTTGTAAAGTATCTAACACAGTACCTGGGAAGCTGAGATGCCTCAAAATGGGTTTCTTGAAGGAAATAAGGAATTATACAAATAAATGAAAGCATCCTTGATACCAAAGAACAGTAATGTAGCAGTTGTAGCAGCTAAGTAAGCTTGGATACAAAAGTGAAGCCTACTCACAGTTGGTTTTCAAAGCCAATCCAAAGGGCTTAGAAATGAAAGTTTAAGGTAGGGGCAGAAAATGTGTTATAAAAATGTTTTATTTCTTTTTAGGTATGATAGTAGCCTGTTTTCACACTGCTATAAAGAATTACCTGAGAATGGGTACTTTATAAAGAAAAGAAGGTTAATTGGCTCATGGTCCCTCAGGCTGTTGAGGAAGCTTGGTTGTGGAGGCCTCAGGAAACTTAAAATCACAGCAGAAGGCAAAGGGGAACCAAGCTTGTCTTCACATGTCCAGCAGGAGAGCAAAAGAGAGCACAGGCGGAGGTTCCACACACTTTTTAACAATAAGATATTGTGAGAACTCACTCACTATCATGAGAACAGCAAGGGAGAAATCTGCCCACCTCCCACCAGGTCCCTTTCCCAACATTGGGGATTACAACTGGACATGAGATTTGGGTGGGGACACAGAGCCAAACAATACCAGATGCTTTATACAGGATAAGAACTGGAGTTGGTGCATCCACCTGGGGTGGTGAAAGGAAAAAGCTCAAATCTGAAAGGGCTGGTAAAGAATAAATCAACAAGAACTTAAAAGCTAATATAAGAGATAAAAGTAGAAGATAAATTCAAGGAGCAATAGAAAATCCTCTTGAATGAAGAGAAAGGTAATATTGGGGTCAGACATGCTGATTGGGTGTATTAGATTAAATGACTTGGTGTAGCAGAGACACAAGTTTACACAACCTAAAAGTCAAGTTAATGACTGCAATAGGAAAAGCATATTGGTTATGTTTCTACTTCCAGTTTGGTAGTCTTGAGCAAGCTAATAGGAGATTAAATATTGGCAACTAATGGGGGTGCAGTTTCTCAAGGCTGTAATTCCAGCACATTTGGAAGCTGAGGTGGAAGTATTGCTTGATCCCAGGAGTTTGAGTCCAGCCTGCCAAAAAAGTAAGTTACGATCTCTACATTTTTAAAAAATATGAGTTGGGTGTGGTGGTATGTGCCTGTAGTCCCAGCTATTCTGCAGGCTGAGGTGGGTGAACTGCTTGAGCCTGGGAGGTAGAGGCTGCAGTGAGCTATGATTGCACCACTGCACTCCAGCCTGGGCAACAGAGCAATACCCTGCCTCAAAAAAAAAAAAAAAAAAAAAAGGTTAATAATAGCACCTACCTATCTCAGAGAGTTTATATCAGCTAATCCATGTATGTCACAGGTTGTCTTGCTCATGTCAAGCACTTAATCATTACCAACACTTGTTGCTATTAAGTTCTGTGTGGAACATGATTCAGTGACTGTGATTCACCTTAATACATCCTGTGCTTAGAAATCCAAATGAACACATAGAGTTATGGCTTTGTTTTTGGTGTCTAAAAGAATTTTAAAGTTTTCACGTAAGTATCATTGCAATGTGTATCAAGTAGAAATGAGAGCCATGCAAATCCTAATGTCAACTCTAAAATAATTTTATACAGCATTGGCAGAATCTACAGGTCAACAACACATGAGGTGGGCAAAGCCTTAGGAAAATGAACAGTCTCATTTGTCTCCGGTGACAGAAGAAAGTTTGGTGTCTTCTTTCTTGGACATAATTTGAAACATCTGTCAACATGACAAGTGCATTTGCCTATTGAACTAGTGATATACACTTTATTTTTTCGATAAACACGTAGCTGTGCAAAGTGACATAGTACACATTATTCAAATAAAGGTTTTCTGTCATTTCAAGAGACTGGAATCAACCTATGAAAATCATTCTAGCCAATTAATACTATGTAAGTTAAAAAAATAAACACCTTATGAAGGCATTTGAAAAGATGATCAGAACAGATAATTTTGGGGGGAAATAAAAGTCAAGGTGCAGATCTCCCAAATTTTGAGTAAAAATGAATAATACATTATGCATGTATACATTCCCATACATATTTAAGTATATATGTATGTTTATTTTATTGGCATTTATGTAACTATCCATCATCCATCTATCTATCTATCTATCTATCTATCTATCTATCTATCTATCTATCTAATCTATCTGTTTATGGTAGGTAGAGAAAGAGGCAAAGAAGAGAGAGAGAAAAAGTATTAATTTATTATGGTTGCCATAACAAAATACCAGATTGAGGGCTTCAACATCAGAAATGTATTTCTCACAATTATGGAGGCTGGGAAGTCCAAGATCAACGTGTTCACTGATTTCATTCCTAATGAACTCTTGCTTCCATTCTCACCAATTGTGCCTTCAAACTATATCCTTATGCAGAGGAAGAGAAAAAGTCTGATTTGTTTAGCCTTTTATAAGGATACTGATCTCATTCATGAGTCTTCACCCTCATGAGGTGATGACTCCCAAAAGCCACACCTCACAATACCATCAACTTGAGGTTTGGGTTGAATGTCTGAATTTTGTGTAGCCCAAATGTTTAGACTACAGCAGCAACATACAAAAATGTATGAAATTATCTAATGAGGTCAGCAGGTCTGGATGTATAAAGACATGTATATAAAATGAGACTTATTAATGCATATAAAATGAGACTTATTAATGCATGTTCATTTATATATTAATTTTAAAGTTTTGAAACAAGAAAGTATTGCTTTCAAAAATAAATTTTAAAATTATAGTATATTTTATAGAGTCAGACAGGCTTAATAATTTTTAATGTTTTAAAATATTAGGTTTACAAATTCTACATGAAAATTATGGAATTACTAAAAGGAAATATTTAAAATTTAGATTTACATAAGTATTATAGCCAGAAATTCAGTTGGCTATAATACTTTTATAATTACGGACTTTAAAAAATCAGTATTAACATAGAATATGTATATAAAATTTGAAATGATATATAGTACTTATATAAATACACTTTAAAAAATTACTGATTGTATATAGCTTAACCTTAAATATAGATATTAATTAATATGCCTATATAAAATATTGAGGTAGTTTAAATATAAATGTTAATAATTTAGCAATATTTAGACATACATAGCTTTTACTTTTCAAATTTATATTCTTATAACTATAATATTTAAATCTGAAAAATTGTTTCAAGGAAAAAGTAATATATGCAAAGAAAAACTTACCCAGCCATTTTTCTGATTATTAGGCTTTTAGTGGATGAAATGATTGTGAACTGAGGTTTTTTAAAGTTCCCTGCCTAGTATATTACTGAATGAACATATCCACATGCAGTTCCTAAATAAGATGTACAAAGAGATTTGTGGTTAATGGCTTCATTAAAAGAAATTTTCATGATATTTTACGAGAAGACGAATTCTACAAACAGTGTCAATTATTCTTGTTGATAAAATCATGTTTAAAAAGCATGGGCATTTATTTTGATGCCACATTCTTTGAATTAACAGCTAAAATATATGTTATTCTAAAATAACAGAGAAATACATCTTGATTCTGTTTAGCCATCTGGAATTACTGAGTGTTTTGTTTTAGTGTTGGGCAGTATTCATTTTGCAAAATTTTTTCAAGGCATGCAATTATTATTCAACACTGGATAGTACCAATTCCACCAATGTTACTATAGTATAATGTTACATAAATATACAAGAGGACATATCACTTTGTAATGCTGAGGACATTCACTTTGAAATGAATAAAATTCCTTCTAAATATTTGAGAAAAAGCTTTTGTTTAAAGAATATGTTTTATAGAAATAAGCCATACTTATGGGAAAATTCATCATTAATAAATATGAAATCCCATAGATATCCTACAGAAGAAGAATTTATGAACACTGTCCCAAAAAGTACAGAATATTTTTGGAAATTCAGGCACCATGTTGGACTTCTTGCCAGTCACTAGGCTTCCCACATGAGAGAGACTGTCTTATCATTTAATAAGATAGATTGATTTTGCATTAGTTTTCAACTTTTTTATTAATAGTATCCTGGTTAACCAGTAACATCAGTGTCTCCTGTGAGGGGTTAAAACAAACAAACCGGCAAAACAAACAAGCAAAAAAATGTATATCTCAATTTAAACGTGGGCAAAGGACTTGAAGGGACTCTTCAGAAGAAGACATAAACATGGTCAACATATATATGCAATGAGGCAGGACCTAGGACACATGCAGTTAAATGCTGGAATAAGCCAGAACTTACATGCACTTCGGTCCATGTCCTAGGCTCTAAACCTAGTGAACCTAGTACATAACTAAAATTTCAAACCTACCAACAAAAGTAAAGTTTGCTAAAAGTTAACAGTATAACATGTATGTAAGACTATTGAAAAAACAGTTTGCATACACTTTGGTAAAAATACTATAAGGAGACATGAGAGTGTGGATTTTTACGTAGATTAAAAGGTTAAAGAATTGTTTTGAAGGTTTAAGCAAGTTTCAGAGGGTTAATTGTAAAGGAAATTCTGTGTGTAAACATATTGGCTAAAGTTAATAGGTATCATTTAGCTTTTTTTTTTTTTTGTAAATTGAGCATTAAAATAAAAATACAATAGGTTTCTCTTAAAGCACTAACCCACTCTTTAAAAAAATTATAAAAGGTTAAAAACAGCCTATACAAATCTTATGTGATGGTCAAACTTAAAATTTGGTAAATGTGTGTATAAGGTTTTATTTAAAAATAAATTTAACATTAATAACACACAAATATAAGGTTATATTATAAGGTAAAATTTGGCTTATTTTACATAAAACTACACAGGAAGCATTGTCAAATATAAAACGGTGTTTGGCTTTCTTTGGGCAACATTTGTAGAAATATGCTATTGATACATGTTCCAAAGTTATGGGAGTCTCCTATAATTCTGATATATCTGGTGTACATTATTGGTAATAATTAGAATTGTTATATTAAAATTATTGTGTGCCACAAAGGTAGCTAATATCCTTGTCAATTGCAACTTTATGGCTACCCTAAAACTTTTTGTCATCCAGGAACAATTGTTGTTTTCTTCTGGTCCTCTTTAGAGGGTGTTTTATAATCAGGTATAAAGCTCTACAATGTGCCCTTGAATGCAGGTTTCTAATAAAAAGCAGGACAGAAATTAACTACATGAACTGAACTAATAGGGAACTAGAGTAATCTTTTTGACATTTTGCTTAAAATATTGCTAATCCTTTGTTTTGCACTTCAAAGTCAAATAAACTTTTCTTTTGAGCTATTGACAGCTTTTAACAATTTAGTAAACTCCTGTGAACAAAATTAGGCGGATACTTGTTTCTCTCTACCTGATTTTCTCCAGAATTTTTTTTTTTGGTAGAAAAATATTAATTAAATAATTAATTTATTTATTTACTTATTTTTTATTATTATACTTTAAGTTTTAGGGTTCATGTGCACAATATGCAGGTTAGTTACATATGTATACATGTGCCATGCTGGTGTGCTGCACCCATTAACTAGTCATTTAGCATTAGGTATAACTCCCAGTGCTATCCCTCCCCCCTCCCCCACCCCACAACAGTCCCCAGAGTGTGATGTTCCCCTTCCTGTGTCCATGTGTTCTCATTGTTCAATTCCCGCCTATGAGTGAGATTTTCTCCAGAATTTGTAAACAATCTGTGAGTATTTTTAAGTTATGGCAGTGTAGATATTTACACAAGTGAAAAAAGTCTGTTTTCTTTTGTAACAGGACAAAATTGAAGAAACAGGTAATTTTATCAAGGCTTTAACTGGAATGGTGTGCTTTCCTTTGAGGAATCAAACTTATTTATTGACATTAATTAATGTTAAAAGGGAGCTGTCTCAAGTGTAAGTCATTTTTATTTGTGTTTGTTTATATACTTTTTGCGTGTTATATTTTGCAATAAAAGTAATTTAAAGTGAAAAGAACAACTAATACATAACACCAGGTGTTGATGTTTCCATATAAAACATCACCAGTTCATAAACAAGAAACACAAATATTACAGAAGCTTTGGTGATGATCTAATCATTTAATTCTGGAACAGAATGCAGATTTGCAAAACATATCATCTTAGTAATCTCCTTGTGTGGCTCAGTCTGCTCCTGTTTTTTCCAACAAACAGAAAAAAAAAATTCTCACCATATGCAACCTTTCTCTCCCCCACTTTTCCCTGTTTCTCCAAATACGAGTGGCAGAATATCAAAGTTCTAAATTGAAGGTCAGGAGTTTTCAGTTATGATTTCTGAATGACAGTGAAAGTTACTTGCCATATGATCTTTGACATATTTCCAAAGAGCAGTAGAGATCAGCTTATTCTTCATTAAAATAAGGTAATTGAGTAAAATTATCTTTAAGAGACTTTTATGCTTTAAAGTTTTATTGTTTCAATACAATATAGCACCATATTTGTGTTCAAAAAACAAGACAATATTTCCTGGATATTTTACTCATAAGTGCATCTATATTTCTAAGTAATTGCCAGAAATGAGACACATGATGTCTGAGCATTAGATTTTAAAAGTAAATACTTCCTTCAAATTATCATTTCATCATAAGATTGTAGTGATTCAAATTGTTAATTCAGCATTCAGGAAAATGGAAATAAAAAAAGTACTGTGCAGCTGCATCTCCGAAATGGGATGCGTTTGATGTTGGAAAACTAGACATAGGTTACCTGTGTGAAAATACCCATTGAAGAGTTTCTAAGACAGCAGCCTTTGTATTTGAGACACAGAGTGTTTTTGCATCTTCAGTGAACCTCTTCCTATTATAAAGTAATTGAAATGCAACTAATCATGACACCTTGATTGGAAGACTTCAGAAGTTAATTAAAGAGAGTATTTAAAAGATTTTTTTTTTTTTTTTTTTTTCCTTTTTTAAGACGGAGTCTTACTCCGCATCCCTGGCAGGAGTGCAGTGGCATGATCTCGGCCCATTGCAAGCTCCGCCTACCGGGTTCACTCCATTCTCCTGCCTCAGCCTCCAGCGTAGCTGGGAATACAGGCGCCCGCCACCACGCCAAGCTAATTTTTTTTTCTGTATTTTTTCTTTTCTTTTTTTTTTCTGTTTGTTGTTGTTGTTGTTGTTGTTGTTGTTGTTTGGTAGAGATGGAGAAGGTCTTCATCTCCCGACCTCGTGATCTGCCTGCCTCGGCCTCCCAAAGTGCTGGGATTACAGGCGTGAGCCACGGCGCCCGGCCTCTAAAAGTATTTCTTAAACATGCCTAATATGATCTTCTAGCACAGGAATTTTCCTAGGAGAATTATTCACTGACTGGCTCCCGAAGCTAAGAAAATCAATTGTCAATTCTCTGTGGAAGGCCTGCTAATTAAAATGCTGATTCCACAACTGATGGAAGCTCTGTATTTTCGACTTAGAGTAGTGTCTTGTGAGCCAGCCACACTTGATAATGCAAAATTGTTAAGTTAAACACACACACACACACACACACACACACACACACACACACACAGAGAACACCTCCCCAGGAACCTATGATGAGCCAAGTAGAACTGCTTTATTAATTGAACTTCTTAGTTATTTAATAAATCTGAAATAAGCTCAGGGGGTGAGGCACAAATCAATAAAGAGTTGAGATAAATAAAAAGGGGGGTGGGGTGGCTAGAGTCTTTCCAGAAGGCAATGCAAAATGGTGCTGATACCCACTTCAGTCATGTGTCTTGCTGGATAACTCAGGTTTCTCTTAGAATTGGAAATAATCTGAAAATTTGGCTCCTAAACACATGAGATTTTCACAGAATACTGTACAGGAAAAAACAAAACATCACGTAAATGAAACCCAGATTCTAAAACATAATTGATTCAATTCAGGAAACAGTGAAGGCAAACTTTGGAATAACAGACTGTAAAGTAAAAATCCTTTCAGATTGTAAAAGGAGGATAATTATTATTGAGAAGTAAAAAATTAAGAATTTAGGAGAATTTCCAATAGCACTCAGTAATAATCTGTGAAAATAATAATTATTCTGTGAAAATCCTATGGGTTTAGGAGCTAAATTTTCAGGTTCTTTTCATTTATTAACACAACCTCTAATCCGCGCATCATATGATTGCAGTGATTCAATCTCTAATACATGGTAGATAATTGGTAAATATTGCTACCAACAACATTAATTTTCCACTCAGGGTACCATGTTGATTAACACCCTACTCTGAAAGTTTTCACCTCTTCAATATTGTTGCCATACTTCCAAACACGGTGATCACTTAGTCATTTTTCAGCACTTGGAAGCTTTCTGTTTAGACGTGGTAGATCCAGTGTCTATTATCTTATATGGTCAAAGAGCAAAATATTTCCATGTTGTTTTAGATCTGTCATTCTTATTCTGCACACTATGCAGGTTTTTGTATGTGTCTCACTTCTTCCTAACATAAAACTTTGCACATTTTCTAATGTTTCTTTCAAAACTCAAGAAACAGGGAGGAAAATATTAGGATGAAAGATCACATGCGAAAGAAAAATCAGTTCACATTGAAAAAGCAGAATAATATTACTAAGAATTAAGAAGAATTGCCAGCAACTAGAATAACGCATGATGCATACAAACCTTGAGCAAACAAAACGTTCTATATAAGAAATTATGAAAGAGTTTCTCTGAGCAGATTTGGTTAAAGTCAGAGTAGTTCCAGGTTTTAAATCACCATATGTACTCATCTTAAGCAAACTGTAATAAAATAGCACTGAAAGTAGAATTGCTTTAAAATGGTTGCAGAATGTTTACTTTAACATAAACATTTCTAAATTACATCAAGAAGTCAGTAAGCTATAAGAAAAGTGTTTCCTTCTCGACAATAGATCACATATTGGTTTGTACAAACTAATCAATTACTCTCTTGGTTTATCCGGCAAGTGAACTGACCAAAACAACATACAGGGTACTTATAGTCAATGCAACAGACGATTCTCAGCGTTCCTTGTTTAAGGATTAGTCATGGATACATTGCTAATGCAAGTTGTCTGATTATTTCAGGGGAAAACTTTCTGTTTAATACATTTGACCAAGTCCTGACAGGTGGCCTTTAAAAGTGGGACCTATTGAGTGAAGTAGGAATTTCGGGTTAGTGCAGAGAGCAGACATACTTTTCCTACTGGTAGAGATGATCCAAATTTTCTTTGATTTCAGTGCTAATTATTGAGTTTCATAATTTTGAATGTCTCTGGGCAAGTGTTCAGGCAATTGTTGTGGTGGGAATGCTCTTGTCTCTTGTTCAGATTTATTTTTCATATTTAGAGTGGCACCAAGGAAAGGTACATTTTCCTTTTAATGCAAAGCCTTCTAATTAATGGAAGGAATTGTGATGGATGCAGGGCCTGGAAACATATTCAAGTAATAGATACCTTTTTAAAGATTGTGAATTTCTTGTAAGTCAAGTTCTCACACACTTTGATCCTCCTGCATATTGAACTTTAAAGAAGTCCACTATACCTGTTGGTCTAGCCATCATTATAGTCGTAATAACACACTGAACACTTGTAATATATCAGGGACTGTTATATAATCCACCTGGTTCTTACAAATGTCACATGTAGGTAATTATTGTTTTCCTTTTTTTTTTTTTCTTTTCTGCAGATTTAGCTCAACAAAGCGATGCAAGAGGTGTACCTGTGTCAAAATCCTACCCTCTTTCCTTTACAGCTCCTTTCTTGTTACGAAATTAGGGAATGACTTTAAATTTACCTTCACTCCTTACTCCAGCTAACACTTCTACACTCTTTCCTCCAGGGGCATATTATGTGAAAACGAATGGACAAAAATAAACAGTAAAAACAAGTTACCAAGAGTGGATACTTTTAGAAGATAATATAAATAAATTCTCTACCGTGAATTCTACCTTCATAAAACAACTCTGTACCCTGAGGACCATTCACATTCATCTTTATGCACACTCCTTTCACGAAAAAATGGTTGCATAATTCATACTGACAATATATTTTATCTGTTTTACCATCCCCCATTTCCCACTTCCTTACTTTGGCACTAGACAATTTTTTTTGATATCCATCTCTACTGAATGATTTATTCCACAGCATTTAGTGTTTTGTTTGTTTGTTTTTGAGAGAGAGTCTCACTCTGTTGCCCAGGCTGGAAAAGGAAAGATATTTCCTTTTCCACTATAGGCCTCAAATCATTCCAACAGTGGCATGATCTCAGCTCACTGCAACCTCTGCTTCCCAGGATCAATTGATTCTCCTGCCTTAGCCTCATAAGTATCTGGGACTACAGGTGCCCACCACCATGCCTAGCTCATTTTTGTATTTTGGTAGAGATGGGGTTTCACCACACACCCCAGGGTGGTTCAAACTCCTGGCCTCAAGTGATCTTCCCACCTCGGCCTCCCAAAGTCCTGGGATTACAGGCATGAGCCACCACACCTGGCCACATTTAATATTCTGACATTTATTTATTTATTTATTTATTTTTGAGATGGAGTCTTGCTCTGTCACCGAGGCTGGAGTGCAGTGAAATGATCTCGGCTCACTGCAAGCTCTACCTCCCAGGTTCAAGCGATTCTTCTGCCTCAGCCTCCCAAGTAGCTGTGATTACAGGGGTCTGCCATCACACCTATGTAATTTTTGTATTTTTAGTAGAGATGTTGTTTCACCATGTTGCCCAGGTTGGCCTTAAGCTTCTGACCTCAGGTGATCCACACACCTCGGCCCCCCAAACTGCTGGTATTAAGGCATGAGCCACCACACCATTACATTTAATGTTCTGACCTGTCTTTATATAATTGTGCTGTTTCTTGGAATTTTAATATGATAAATTTTTCTTTTAAATATTTTAGTTGACAAAAAAATGCATTTACTTGTGGAGTATATCACAGTTCTTTGATATGTGTGTACATTGTGAAATTATTAAATCAAGCTAATTAGCATAGCCATCTCCTCACAGAGTTATCATGGTTTTTGGTGGGGACACTTAAAATCTACTCCTAGCAATTTTTAAGAATACAATACATAATTATTAACTATAGTCATCATACTGTACAATAGATCTTCAGAAATTATTCACCCTAACTTCCTGCCATTTATCCAGTAGCCTTACTTTGCATTATTTAACCATTATGCCTGATAACTTTGTTTCCTTTAACCAGTATCTTTAATAACTTTGTGTCCTTTAACCAATATCCTTGATAACTCTGTTTTTTTAACCAATACTCTTGATAACTCTGTATCCTTTTACTAATAACCTTGATAACTTTGTTTCATTTAACCGACATCCTTGATAACTTTGTTTCCTTTATCCAATATCTACACATCATCTCCCCTGCTCCAGCTCCATAACCACCATTCTATTTTCTGCTTCTGTGAGTTTTATTTCTGTTTTTAGATTCCACGAACAGGTGAGATCGCAGGGCTTGGCTTATTTCACTAGGAATAATGTCCCAATGTTTTCCAGTTTATTCATGTTTCTTGTTCTCTTAAAGACCCTCTGCTAAACTGCAAAGGTCAGCCTCAATGATTGGAGATGTGGCCAATGAAGAAATTTTCCAAGGTGTTCTACATTTTAGAACTGTGGCTGTTTGGCAGTTTGTGTGAAAATCATCTCTGTATTTCTTTCTCATGCATTAATTAGGTGAAAGGCCAGGGGAAGGTAAAGCATGGTAAAACATGGCTTTGCTGCTTGGAGCTTAAATCACTCTCATTCTCCATTTTTTCAGACAAAACTATCCTTCTCTCCTATCTCTCTTATGTTCTTTTTCAGTTTTTATACTTTTACAGGAAGATTCTGTAACTATTTTAAAGGAATTCTTCTTTCAGTGCCATTTTATTGCAATTTGTTTAAGATAGGTACTTATGGTGATTTAAAGTTTGGAACTACTCTGACCCTAGCTAAGTCTGGTCAGGGAAACTCTTTCATAAGGACATTCAATATTTTTGGAATTATATATTTGAAGCAATTCATAAATGACAGGTTGCTTTAAGGCACCTCTTCAGATAATAGCCTTCTGGAAACTGCATGAAAAAATATAGTATATTCATCTCTTGGGTCAAGTTCTTGCCATGTGTTCAAAAATCTTTTTGTGTTGCTTCTTACTCTAGCCAGTGAGATTTTAAAGGAGGTGTAAACTGTGGAAATTTGAGTATCCCAAATTGCATTATTCTCTCTCTCTCTCTGTCTCTCTCTGTTTTTGTAGGATGTAAAACCATATAATCATTGATTATAAAGTGTTTATACCATTTAAATTTCCAGAATAGTAAAGCTTAATAGAAGTAATGGAAAATAGATGCAGTTGGCATTTTCACATTGTAGCAGTGCATGTAGAGGACAAATAAAACAAAAATTGAATTAAAGTCTCATTATTCTCAAGGATCTACGTTTTTTGTGTTTTTGTTGTTGTTGTTGTTGTTGTTTGTTTGTTTTTTAAATAATCCTCTTCAGTGAAGGAAGTATCTCCCTGATTGCTTTCCCATGCTAAGGGAAAATAAAATTAGTGACAGGAAATCACAAATGAACATTCACCTTTACCTACCAACATAATTAGATTTGAAAGACAGACAATGTTTTCACTGGGGAGCAGAATTCAAAGGAGATTTTACACAGTAATCAAGAACACATGACCACTTGTGTGAGAATGTTAATAGTATAGAAACAGTCATTATTTCAAATAGAATTTCCTTGCAACTTACATGAACTTTGCTATTATTTTATCTGGAAAGAATTATTCACTTAGAAACGAATTTAATAGAACAAAACATTTTTTTTTACAGTTCCATAATTGTGTTCCTTGAAAATTCAGTGTGTATGAGAAGCATGCAAAACATTATTCATCATCATCAGTGAAATGGGTTTAGCTTCCATACTTGAATAGTTATAAACAGATTTTTCACCTATGTATACGTCTAGGGAAATCTGTGAAAAGTGTGAAGTCAAGGGACAATTCTAAGCTCAGAACTGTCCTGCATCTTGTTGTAGAGATTAGCACTTCTGTAATCTACTGCTGAGAAGAGTCCACCATCCTTTTGAAAAGCACAATTGACTCCACAGATTTCTGAAATGTTAAAATATTTTATGTGATATTTGCTTTTTTAGAGTGAAATATCATGATCCTAAGGCATCCCCCCAAAACTAAACAGATGCTACTCATACATTTCTACTCTGCCCAGTGACAACCTGTATTTCAAATTTTTTTTTTTTTTTTTGCGTAAGATATTCAACACTTTCTGATGAAATAGGCTTTGTGTTAGGTGATTTTTGTCCAACTGTAGGCTAATGTCAGAGTTCTGTTAAGGTAAGCTAGCCTAAGTGCTTATGTTCACTGTAGTAGGTGTAACATATATGGCTGAGGAAATATCTCATGCAATCATAGGAAGATGGCAGTGTATTTACAGAAATTTCTTAAATAATTTTCTTGAAAATATGTTTAGTGCTATGTTAAGGGAACACAGTGCTGGAAAGAAAAAAAATAGATCTGCTTATTACTTGCCTTGGTGAGGTGTTGGTATTTACATTTTACGTTTATAAATACATGCATACACATGCCATTGTCATTGCATAATTAAAAGAGAATAGTTTATTAAGAAATGCTTGAAAAATGTTATTTACAAATGGTATTTAATATCCTTCCCAGGATATTAAAGTAAAAGTAGAGGTAATTATCATGAAAGAGGACAAAGAAATCAAAGAACAGCTTCATTCTGTAGGGCAAAATTTTAATTTTAAACAGAAGACTTTTTTTGAAGTGAGAAGGTCTACTGTGTGTGTATTCTACATTTAGAAAACTATTTTAATTTCCTTGCATTTTTATAAATTTGTGGCAATGATTTTAGCTTAATTTTCAGTGCAGACATAATGAAAGGATTAATTATGCTGTGAAATTCTCTTCTGAAAATTTATTTAAAGCAACAAGCATCCATACAATATTTAGAATAACATTATGGTAAACTATTGAGAAAAACTTTGAATTAGGACATCCTTGTACAAAACTGCTGTCATTTGTTTCAGAGTTTTTCTCTTTGCCTTAATTACCACTTCCATTTTTCTGTTATACAGGCATGGCTGTCTATTTGCCTAGCTACCCTGCTTTGATTATAAGTGTTTCCATTTAGTTTTCAAAAACTTCCTTTATAATGGATGCTGAATAATGCTTTTTGTCATAACATATTTTGCATAAAGAACATATTTAATACTGCTTGATTTTATAAGAATAGTTACACAGAGTTGTTAAATGTGTTTTCAGCAAAGAACATTTTCTGTAAGAGTCAACACAAATTGTTATTTTTATCATATTTCAGAGGTCATACTGAACTGTTATTATTTAAAATGTTTGATGGGTTCAATAATGATATTGCCTGAAATGAAGCAATATCAAGTGTAAAAATGTTGTTTTCACTTTGTAGTCATTAAGAAATTACCCAACTACAGCAGTCAGTTATATCCAATAATCTTGGGGACAAATTAATGCATTAATTTTACCAAATGACAGTCTTACCACTTTACAAATTTTTCAATAATTTGCTTTTCCTATTTCTTAAGCCAGGCTTTCTCAAAATATGGTCTCTGAACTAGCAATATACAGATTGCCTTCTGTCCTGACCAGGTCTGCATACCACTTTATCATCATGACAAACATGCCCAATTTGACCTACCACACCAGTTAAGTTAGATAGATGCTAAGACAAGTTTGTGCATATAAATACACGCTTTCTTAATGAGACCCGAATTATGTATGCTGTGGAAAATTCCACCTTCTACAATGAAATTCATTAAGAAAATGAAAAGGAAGTGAGGTAGGGATTTGTGAATTAGCTTAATGCAATCATTCTACAGTGTAAACATATGTGAACATATCATATTGTGCCCCATAAGTATGTACAATTATTGTCAATTAAAAATAAAATAAAGTAATGTTAGGAATTACTTTTATAATAGATTATATCTGTAATGTTTATTATATTATTCTACTGTTGCAAGTAGTAAATTGTATTGATTTGACTTTTTACTTACTCTTTTAGATATTTAAATATAGGTTATGCTGTTCTCAAAGATCAGATCACCCTGGAACTACTGCCATGAATAACCAGAATTTCACATTAAAGAATTTCACCTTTTAGATAGATGTATAGACTAGCCCTACCTGGCATGGCTTACAGGAATCAGGGACCTTCAGGGAATGAATTGAATAGAAATGCAATAGAGAATGTGGGATTGGAACTCATTATTTCAGAAATGTAGTTTAGTTTTTCATTTTGAGAAACCCCTTCTGGTATGGTTTGACTCTGTGTCCTGACTCAAATCTCATCTTGAATTATAATCCCCATGTATCCAGGAAGGAATGATGTGGGAAGCAATTGGATCATGGACGTGGTTTCCCTCATCCTATTCTCATGAAAATGAGTGAGTTCTCATAATATCTGACACTTTAAAAGTGTCACTTGCCCTTTTGGTCTTTCTGTCACTCCTGTCATCATGTAAGATGTGTCTTGCTTCCACTTTGCCTTTTGCCATGACTGTAAGTTTTCTTAGGCCTCCCTAGTCATGTGGAACTTTGAGTCAATTAAATCTTTTTTCTTCATAAATTATCCAGTCTTAGGTAGGGTAGTTCTTTATAGCAGTGTGACAATGGACCAATACAGGTTCTTTGCTGTTTCTCTCTTATATGCACACATGAATAACCCTAAGGTTCCCTGCCCTGTAGAGATGATGGTGTGAACATCAACTCCACATTGAGTCAGCATGAGAAATGTAGTTTCTCATTGTAATGGTGACCTCAGTAAAGCTGACAGTCATCAGCACTGCTGATATTTGAAAGCAAAAGATAGCTCAAGAAAATCAGACACATTTGGTTAAATATATTAATTTTCCACTCCCGCACCTATTCAAATGCACAATTCTTGCAGTTATTTTTCTTACAGTTTGTTTGTGTTGTTTTGATTTTGGACTCCCAGATACTGCAAACACTTTCAGAAGTTCTGAGGTATAAATTCATTGCAATATCCACTTACTAAGTGGAATGCCATTTGATCTTGGGTTTGTCTTTCTGTATCCAACAGTTGATAGAGAAACATTTCCAAAACAGATTATATCAATGGTTTGAGTCTCTAGAAATACCTAATTGGAGCTTATCCCTAAACTATGGTTGTGCTTCATATCTATGTTTTCACTCTTGTTTATTATTATATACCTCTGAGGGGATGTCCCATCACTCAAATGTCAACCATTAAATCACAATGAACTGCCCCATGCACTTCATGAGACACACTCCTTCTATTGTTTATTGCCCACAATTGGGGAATTACAGTGGGTTGATTATAAATACTTTATGCATTCATTTTTATGTATGAAAGTTCATGTGAAACATATTTGTTTGTATTTACAGATTATTAAACATCTCCCCCAAATAACATGCTTTAGTCTGGAATGCAGTGTTTAATGGATATTTCATTACCCTATGTTCAGGATTTTTTTAATGAGTTAATCAATGAACGTTAGCATAAATCATCTTGCTTTTACATAAACTCATGATGAAAATAATTCCAAATAAAGTTGGAGCTCAAACCTCTATTCTATACTTGATATTCTCAAGTCTATCTTCTGGATTCCCAGGATTATTTTATAAATGGGCTTCTTCCCAAACATTATTATTGAAAATTTTGGAGCTTAGAAACTTATACTCCAAAATATGGTGTTTTGATGTGCTCAAGCTAAGAAGCTTCAAGATCTCTCTTACCCTCCCCACACCTCTCGCTGTCTCTCCCAAAGAAGCTGAAGTTTCTTTGTCTGCCTAAGGTTCAGAGCCATCAAAGATAACAGTTGTTCTTTCTCCACTTCTCTACTACCTCATTATTTACTGAAGAAAACAAAATCAAGGTGTGGCCACACCTGAGGAGACCTTTTTATAATGACTATTTCCAAAGATCAATTAAATTAAGTTACCCAGTTAAGTTAATCTCTGTTCCATATTCAATATATTCAATTATTCTCCCTAACAATCATATTTCCACTCCACAGAATTCCTTTTCTCCCTTTCTCATAACTCCTTTGATATAGTTTGGCTGTGTCCCCACCCAAATCTTATCTTGATTAGTAGCTCCGATAATTCACACATGATGTGGGAGGGACCAGTGGCACATAATTGAATCATGCGGGCAGTTTCCCCCATATTTTTCTTGCAGTAGTGAAAAAGTCTCACAATATATAATTGTTTTATAAGGAGTAACCCCTTTTGGTTGGTTCTCATTCTCTTTGCCTACTGCCATGTGAGACGTACCTTTCACCTTTCACCATGATTGTGAGGCCTCCCCAGCCATGTGGAACTGTGAGTGCATTAAATGTTTTACCTTTATAATTACCCAGTCTCAGGTACGTCTTTATTAGAAGCGTAAGGAAAGACTAATACACTGTTCTACCAGGATCCAAGTCCTAATTCTTTCAAGACTGTATTTAAGCTTCTCGCCCTCAGTGGGGTTTGGGATCTCCATTCTGAAGGCACCCATGTAGACACATTAAAGAAATTTGTATGTCCTGTCTCCTATTAATCAATCTACCTCATGCCAGTGATTTTTAGCAAACGTTTGGGGGACAAGAGCCTATAGCCACCCCAAAAGAACATATTCACTGTTATTTTCTAGTCCCACCTTCGAGACCCAGACACTGGCCTGGGTTTTATTGGAGATTTAACAAATTAAAAATGTTTACATCAAAACAAAAAGTATCCCAAGGAAAGATGCTCAATATCATTACCAATCCAGGTAGAGCAATTGAACACAACAGAACTGCAGGTATAGTTATTTTGATTTCCTTTGAATTGTATATCCTCTGTGACCAAGAATATTTTTGATAGAGAAAGGACTTTATTTAGAGCACACTCATATATTGAACAATTTATCCGCAAATGTTTTTGACCACATTAATCTTCCATCATTTTCATTTAGTCAGTGCAGAAATATTAAAAGTAGATAATATTTTATAGACTCTATCAGACATTTTTCTTTCAAGCATTCCATTTTGTTACTATAATATTTTCATACAAAGATAAAATGTAATGAGATAACAACTACTGTTGTAAACAGAAGAAATTTTAAAAATTAAAAGAAACATCTCAATCCTTTGGCTAAATTCTTCACAGAGAAATGTTAGAAACCATGTTTCTCAAATAAGAAAACGTGCTCCATCATGCTGCAGTTTCAGTAAACACAACAGGTTTACAAAGATAATTAAACTAAAAATTTGAATACACAATCATGCACTGAAATTCCTATCTAAGTCTCTTGGGGCTAGTATGACAAAATGACGTAGACTGAGTGGATTATAAACAGTAAAACTCGCCTGTAATCCCAGCACTTTGGGAGGCGGAGGCGGGCAGATCACGAGGTCAGGAGATCGAGACCATCCTGGCTAACACGGTGAAACCCCGTCTCTACTAAAAATACAAAAAATTAGCCGGGCGTGGTAGCGGGCGCCTGTAGTCCCAGCTACTCGGGAGGCTGAGGCAGGAGAATGGCGTGAACCCGGGAGGCGGAGCTTGCAGTGAGCCGAGATCGCGCCACTGCCCTCCAGCCTGGGCGACAGAGCGAGACTCCGTCTCAAAAAAAAAAAAAAAAAAAAAAAAAACAGTAAAACTCTATTGCTTACAGTTCTGGAGGCTAGAAGTCCAGGGTCAGTGTGAGAAAGATTCAGTCGCTGGTGGGGACCTGCTTCCTGGTTCATAGATGGCACCTTCTTGCTCTCTCCTCATATGGTACAAGGGGCAAGGAAGCTTTCTAACATCCATTTTACAAGAACACTCATCCCATTCATGAGGCTCCACCCTCATCATCTTATCTCCTAGAAACCCCCAGTCCCTATTGCCGCCACCTTGTGGCTGAAAATTTTGAGACAGGGATTTGGAGGCAGACAGATATTCAGTCCGTATCAGTCCCGCTTAACACATGTTCCCATTGGCTTCAGTTGTTTCAATTTCTTGGGAATGGATGATGCTTGTGTGTAGTTTATAGGCACAACTTCCTTCACTTTAGTGCTTATGAATGACTTTAGCTACCTTAGTTCTGGCTTTTGGGGGTGGAGAGATATAATGCTACTGGTCAGTGTTTTGCCTTTTTTATTTTTGACATTTTTAGATTTATTGAAGTGTAAATAAAAATAGGAATTGCATATTGTATTAGTCATGGTTCTGCAGAGGAAAATAACTAATAGGATAGATGTGTATGTAAGAGGGACTTTGTTAAGGGGTATTGACTCACGTGATGAAGACTTTACAAGATGAACTCCCACAATAGGCTGTCTGCAAGCTGAGGAGCAAGGAAGCCAGTCTCAGTCCCTAAACGTCAAAAGTAGAGAAGCTGACAGTGCAACCTTTAATCTGTGGTTGAATGTACAAGAGTCCAAGAGCTGAACAATTTGGAGTCCAATGCTTTAGGGCAGGAAGCACCCAGCATGAGAGAAAGATGTAGGCTGGAAGACTCAGCCATTCTAGTCCTTCCACATTCCTCTGCCTGTTTTTATCCTAGCCACATGGGCAGCTGATGTGATGGTGCCCACCCAGGTTGAAGGTGGGTCTCCCTTTCCTAGTCCACTGACTCAAATGTTAATCTCCTTTGGGAACACTCTCAGAGACACACCCAGGAACACTACTTTGCATCATTCAAAAAAGTCAAGTTGACACTCAATATTAACCATTACACATCTTCTTACAGTATACCATGCTATGTTTTGATATATGTGAACATTGTGACATGATTACCAGCATCAAGCTAATTAACATGTCTGCTACCTCACATACTTAGTGTGTGTGTGTGTTTATGTGTGTGTGCACATGTGTGCATGTGTGTGTGGTGAGAACATCTATTCTCTTAGCAAACTTCAAATATGTAATATTGTGTTTAGGCAGGATAGGTAGTTAAGAAAGTGACCATGTCCTGGAGATGTAGCAACCATGGGGATCATACAATCAACACAATCAGTCTCAGCATTGGTATTGTAATTGAGCTCATTCAAGCAAAGCTATCTTCAGTAGGGACTTCACCCTGCAGAGAGAATGTCCACTTTGATATTACCTGTCATCAGAGTAGATAGTCCCATCTGGGAATGATGACCCTTGGCTCATTGTAATAGTAAAATACACACCCCTGGGTGGAGATATAAGATGTTAATGAGACCTGCGACCCATGAACAAGCAAGTACAGCTACCATGCATTTGTGCCCGAAGGACCACCCAGAAAATGCTTACTGGCAACACCTCTCCCACAACCTTATGAATCATTATATAAGATTCCATAAAGGGAGTTTCTCCAGCAATAATCAATACTGTCTCATCCTTAAAAGCAGCCCACCTGAATCCTCTCTCTCTCAGTGTGTATTACCTGTCTATTCTACACTTAATTTTCAAAATATTCTTTTTAATTCGCAATAAATTATTCTACGGTGTATCTCCTTTACTATGTGTCTCTTGTTTAAATTATTTTAAACTAAGAAGACAAAAACTAAGGTCTCACAACAGACATCAACAATGTTATTAACCAGCGTCATCCTGCAGAACTGAAATTTATTCTCCTCTCTGCTTCTGTACATTTGACTTTTTTTGATTCTTCATACAAATCAGTTAATGCACAATTTGTTACTTTTGCTTTTGCAGTCATATTTTTGAATAAATATGTGTAGTTTATGTTTTTTTAAAAAAAATTAAAAATAAATATATAAAATTAGAAAAATATATGGGGCAGGGTACAGTGGCTAACATCTGTAATCCCAGCAGTTTGCGGGGCTGGTGTAGGATGATCACTTGAGGCCAGGCATTCAAGACTAGATTGGGCAATATAGTGAAACCTCATCTTTACAAAAAGCAAAAGTACCCAGGCATAGTAGTGCATACCTGTAGTCCCAGTCACTTAAGAGACTAAGGTGATGGGGTAGCTCGAGCCCAGGAGTTTGATGCTGCAGTAATCTAGGATTGTATTTCTACACTCAAGCCTGGGTATCAGAGCAAGACCCTGTCTCAAAATAAATAAATAAAACAAAACAAAAACTATTGCTCTTTTTACCACGGCAAATAACTACCTCTTTTTCTTATTCAATTTTGGGGAAATTATTTGCAAGAATTAGGTACCAGTCTACCTTCTGAATCAGCATGTTTTAGACGCTTTGACTACTATTTTATTTATTTGGGCTTTACTTAATTATTGAATACCTACTAGTAATGACCAGAAGTATAAGTAAAAGAGTGACCACAGTGAATGAGACCATGTTCTCACTCTCCATTCTTGGGGCAGTGGGTGTGTTGGACATGAAATGTGTTTATGTAGTCATCCTGATTCTTACCAATGATTCCTTTTTTTCTGAAGAGAACACTTACATGGGTTCACAATTTTCCTTTCTAAGGCTCTGCAGCTGTCCAGAATCTAAAATGAAATCTAGAGCTTGGTGTAGCAAAATACACCTTGTCACAAATATGCCCAAGTCATAATCCTTGGTGCCTGTGGATATGCTACATGAAAGGGCAAAGGGGACTTTGCAGATATAACCTAAAAGTGTGGAGATGATCCTGGATGACCCACATTGGTGCAGTGTAATCAAGGGATTTATAAGGAAAAACTAGAAGCAGAGATTGGAGTGATGCTATTGTTCACTGAAAAGAGGCCACAAGCCAAGGAATATGGGCAGCATCTAGAAACTTGGGGGCTAGGCACAGAGGATTACATTTGTAATCCCAGCACCTTGGGAGGCCAAGGTGGGAAGACTGCTTGAGCTCAGGAGTTTGAGACCACCCTGGGCAACATAATGAAACTGTTTCTCTATGAAAAATTAAAAAAATGGTCAAGCACACCTGTAGTCCCAAGTAATTGAGTGGCTGAGCCCAGGAGTTTGATGCTGCAGTGTAAGCTGTGATCATGCCATTGCACTCCAGCCCAGGTGACAGAAGAATACCATGTCTCAAAAACAAACAAACAAACAAAAAATAGAAAAATAGAAACTTGGAAATTTGGGGAGTTAGATTCTTCCATAGAGTGTTCAGAAGGAACACAATCACCTCACACCTTGATTCAGTCCAGCAAAATCCACTTTGACTTCTGGTCTTCAGAAGTGTGGTTAATAAATTTATGTTGCTTTTAACACTAAGTTTGTGGTCATTTTTAAGAACAGTTG
This sequence comes from Pan paniscus, assembly GCF_029289425.2. NCBI lineage: Eukaryota > Metazoa > Chordata > Mammalia > Primates > Hominidae > Pan > Pan paniscus. The sequence goes on along the minus strand of NC_073273.2, from coordinate 42,634,356 downwards.
TAGGAAACTAATATAGGACCAATTAAATAAAGGAACACATAGTTAGTGTTATATGTTTGTAGGAGGTGGTTCACCCATTCAGGCACTCACACATACGTCTACTGTTACGGAGCTGATGGTCTTATAGGGCAGTGGTGCCCAATTTGTTTGGCACCAGGGACCAATTTTCTGAAAGACAATTTTTTATGGACTGAGGCAGTGGGGGAGGATGGTTTCACAATGATTTAAGTACATTACATGTGTTGTGCACTTTATTTCTATCATTATTACATTGCAATATATAATGAAATAATTATACAACTCACCATCATCTAGAATAAATGGGAGCCCTGAGCTTGCTTTCCTGAAACTAGATAGTCCCATCTGGGAATGATGGGAGACAGTGACAGATCATCAGGCCTTAGATTCTCATAAGGAGCATGCAACCTAGATCCCTTGCATGTGCATTCCACAATATGTTTTGTACTCCTATGAGAATTAATGCCATCACTGATCTGACAGAAGGTAGAGTTGAGGTGGTAATATAAGTGATGAGTAGCAGCTGTAAATATAGATAAAGATCCATTGCTCACCCACTCTCTGGCCCAGTTACTAACAGCCCAAGAACCAGTACTGATCTGTCGCTGGGGAGTTGGGGACGGCTATTATAGAGAGTATGTGAGTTGCCCCAAACGGTAATTCTCCGTCATCTTGTGTAGCCTGGTTGTTATTGGAAAACCTTCTTGTATGTCCAGTGGACTGACCCAAGTATTAGTTTTGGATGTTCTTCATTTTGGTGCTTTGTTGTCATTATTTTGCAAACAGGGAAGTTGGACTTCATCTTTTTTTTGTTTTGTTTTGTTTTTGTTTGTTTGTTTTTGAGACAGAGTCTCGCTCTGTGGCCCAGGCTGGAGTGCAGTGGCGCGATCTCGGCTCACTGCAAGCTCTGCCTCCCGGGTTCATGCCATTCTCCTGCCTCAGCCTCCCGAGTAGCTGGAACTACAGGCGCCCACCAACAAGCCTGGCTTATTTTTTATATTTTTAGTACAGACGGGGTTTCACCATGTTAGACAGGATGGTCTCAATCTCCTAACCTCGTGATCCACCAGTCTCGGCCTCCCAAAGTGCTGGGATTACAGATGTGAGCCACTGCGCCCGGCCTGGACTTCATCTTTATAGAAACTTTAGTAGATAATTGGGGAAGCACTGTCAGGAAGGCTGAGTCATTTCCTCTTAATGAGGAAGAGTTGGGAAGCAGGAAGCCTTTCTTCCAAGATGGAGGATGAATATCTGCATCTTGCTGATTTTGGGGTAATTTCTTTTCCTTCCCATCTTCGAGGTGCACAGCATACATTTAATGATATGTGGCAGCTGCAATTGGAAACAAATACGGCGCTTCTCTTCTGTTTTTAGGCACCACGCATCTAGAGACCCACTCATCATCTGGCTTCAAGGCTTTTTGCAAAGCCATGACCAGAAACATCATATGAGCCTTTGCAATGTGCCGCTTTCCATCTCCTCTTGTCTCCTATCCTTTCTCCTGACCCTAAATACAGAAAAAGAGGGAAAATGAATAAATACACACCCAAATGTTGAATGCAATAAAACAGTGATGATTACAGTCTTAGCTATGTCAGGCTGTTTTAACACAAAACTATAGAGTGTGTGGATTTTAAACAATGGCATTTATTGCTCACAGTTCTGTAGGCTAGAAGTCCATAATCAAGGTGTAGCAGATTCTGTGTTTGATGAGGACCTGCTTCTTGGTTTGTAGACATCCACTAGGTATCTTAATAATAACACTACATACCTCCTAAAATGGCTAAAATGTTTATTTTAAATGGAATAGAAATTGCAACCAGAGCTCCCATTTACTGCTGATTGAATGCCTAATGGTATAGCAACTTTAGGAAACAATTTGACAATCTTTCCCAAAGCTACCCGTGGTCTCCATAAAAGCCAACAATTGCACTCATAGGTATATAGACAACTGCTTTGTAAACAAAAACCAACGTGTGATTATGTTTCTACATTCTCATCCCAATGGCCAAAAACTTTAAGGAATCAGGACATACCTTCAAAAGGTGAGTGAATAACCAAGCTGAGGTACATCCATGCAATGGAACACTATTCAGCAACAGAAGAAGGTCATATATGAAGCTGTTCAAAGAAATGGATGACTCTGATATGCATATTGCTAAGTGAGAGAAGCCTGTCTGGTTCATAGATGGTACCTTCTCTCTATGTCCTCACATGGTAGGAGGGGTGAGGCAGCTTTCTGGGACCTCTTTTGTAAGGCCACTAATCCCATTCATAAGGGCTTCACCCTCATGACCTCATTACCTCTCAAAGGCTCTGCTTCCTAACACTGTCACCTTGGGAGGTGAGAATTGCAACATGCTAATGTTGGGAAGGCACAAACATCCAGCCTATAGCAAGTAATATGATAGAAATTACAATAAACTAGAAAGATATTCAATAAAAGGAAGTACCATGTGACCTAAAGTAAGAACTTCTCTCTATCTCAGAGAAGTCCACTAGATATGTTTTTGCAGAATGTCTGTCATCAAGCGAGCAAACTTTTCCTGAAACTCCTCAGAGACTCAATATTCCAGGCAACAGAGACAAAAATTGAAGAACTCTGGTGAAAGCAGTATGCTTGCCATGGGCACAGAATACTCAAATAAATTAAGGTTGAATAAACAATTGGAAGTTAGCTTTTGTAATATGTTGGGGGCCAAATTCAAGACTTAGCTGATATTCAACATGTGATAATAACATTCATATGAATAGTCTACACGTGATTATATTCTACATGTGATTTTAAAAGCAAGAGATGTATGAACAACCTGTTTTAGTTTATGTTTTTCAAAAATATTCTGGCTTTTATGAAAACAGTGGCTCGGATAAAGATGTTTTGTTAGCTGCATTGCTCTAAAAGAATGCCATAGGCTTGTTGCAAATACACCACATTTATTTGCTCACAGATATGGAGGCTGGAAGTCCAAGATCAAGGTGCCAGCAGGGTACATTTCTGGTGAGGGTCATGTTTTTGCCTTGCAGATGACTGCCTTTTCACTATGTCTTCACATAATTTTATCTCCGTGCATGTGAAGAGACAGGGATGAGAGAGGAGAGAGAGAGAGAAAGAGAGAAAGAGAGAAAGAGAGAGAGAGAAATCTGGTGTATCTTTGATCTCTTTTTCTCTTTTTTTTTTTTAATTAGGTCACCATTCTATGGAATCGGAGCACCAAGCTTAGGACATCATTTAACCTTAATTACCTCTTTAAAGGCTCATTTTTAAATACAGTCACATTGGGGGTTAGAGTTTCAATATATAAATTTTCGGGAGGGGAGGTGCACAATTCAGTCCATACCGGACATAATTAGAAAAAGACCAGCTCACTTAATTGCTGTGGGAGATGTGAAATTGAGAGAGACACAGTGCATGAGTTCAAGGTGGTGGGAATCATTTTTGACATGTAAATTAATTGCAAAGCCAACAGGATTTGCTGGTTGGCAAAAGAAAGAGGTGCAGGAAAAATGAAGATGGGAATGACTCTATGATATAGGGCATAAGTGCTAACTTCGTATAAAATGAACATTAAATTTGTATGCTCAACGTAAGATTAAGATTATTTTAGACTGATTTAATTGACTTAGATTGATTAACTCCTAATGTCAATGCCATAACTCAATTAACATGTTTATCATTCCTAAGCACAGTGGCCCTGTGTTTCTGCTTTTTAAGTACCATCTTTTGCTGCACATTTCTCTAACTCCTTTTCTAAAATTCCCATTCTTAATTTTTCCACTTCCCCATACTCATGCCAATCAGGAATGGTGAGGCTCTAAGATTCCTGACTTCCTGTTTAGCATCCTAATGTTGTTCCATTTATAATTCAGGGTTATAGTTGAATAAAATAATCTCTGTATGTGTTTGGAATTTAAGACTTTGTTAAAAATCATTGTATACCCTAATTGCAATCATTTTGGTGATTTTTATTCTATCATGAACTGCTTTAAAATGGAATTATGTCATGCTTTCTGCTCTATCAAGTTAAGATGATACAAAATTGCAAAGCAAGTTAGAAACAAATAGAATTAGGGAAGATGTTAAGTGGGAGTTTTCGTTGTGGATGCCATACAATGTTTTTATTTAGTATTGTTATTCATGTACTCATATATCCATGCATAATTTTTGTGGAAGTGATTATAGCAGCATAAGATTTTAGAGAAAAAAATAGATTTTGAAATTCATTTCAATCCCAGCAAGAGCAAAGTAAACTAAACACCAAAGAGGAGAACTCTCTGGCTTATAAAGGAGAGACAATTCAATGAAGGACTAATATCCCCTGTTTTTCATATGCTATGGTGTTTCTGTGCTATGAGGTTACTATGGAATAAACTGTCAGAATTATTAACATATTAATTGTTAACTATCAATACATTATTATTAACATTAATTATTTTTTAACATATTAACATTAACTTAACAAACATTGTCAGAATTACTGTTTTTTGGGGTATGAGGCAGGATCTCTACTCTATCTTCCAGGCTGGAGCCCATTGGCATGATCATAGCTTACTTCAGCCTTGACCTTCTGGGCTCAAGCAATGTACCCGCCTCAGCCTCACAGTAGCTGAGACCACAGGTGGGTGCCACCATGACTTCATAATTTAAAAAAATATATTGTTTGCAGAAACAGAGTCCTACTGGTTTTCCCAGGCTGGTCTCAAACTCCTGGACTCAAACAATCATCTTGACTCAGCCTCTCAAAGTGCTGAGGTTACAGGCATCACCCCTGCACCCAGCCTCACTGTCAGAATTATGCTGTTGCCTACAATTGCATAATTCTTTCTTGGTTTATTCTGAGAACCAATGTCCTTCCTCCATCTATCAATATTCTTTTCATATATCTAAATGAGAGCCTTCTCAATTCTAAAATAATGGAACCTTCACATACAATAGTGTAATTTGTTTTTGGTTAATAGAGTATAATAAGTCCTGCAAGCATATTAAGCTACTGGAGTGAAGTCTTATGGTTTCCATTATTTCTAGCAATTGAGTCCATATTGGTTGCATACATGAACACATTATTGACTTGTCGCCAAATAGGGTAGTTGTTCTTTGCCTGAATTTTCCAATGCTGTTTATCCTTTTAAGACTTAATATGAATAGCTCCCTTAAAATATAATTTATTCAATTGAATGTTTTAAATGGGATTAAATATGAATTAGGTACTGTGCCAGAATTATGGAACATTTTAGGCTTACATAGTAAAATGCTAATAAAGTAGTATTTTAAATACTTTTCCTTCTAGGTGCTGACTTATTTTAAACTTGATATTGCATGTAACCATTATAGGATTAGATGCTATATTTTGAAATTAGCTCTGTTACTGTGGCAAATGCATATTGCTTGTAATTGAAAATTAGAGGTTCAGAGGTTCACATTGATTAATCAATTTAAAACAATTAACAATGAATCTTCAGAAAATTGTAAGGCTTAATTGAATTACAAAGATTAGTGCATCTTATAGCTAATTTCTCACTTTATCAAATAATTATTGAATTTGATACACACCGTGTTGATCTTTTATGTAATAGTCATGAAGTGATAGCAATAATTTACTAAGTGATTGAAAGTGGGAGGAGGTAGGTATTTTCAAGAAAAACGAATGCTTTTCATCACCAGGAGAGTGCCTGCATGTCATAGACATGTTCATTATTCACTCCGGACATCATGTCCGAGGGTAATTATTGCTAAACACATGTAAACCCAAGACAGTTTGCTAAAAATGACATTCTTATGGTTACACAGAAAGAAAATGAGACTAAGGTTAATAGACACAGGTCTTATTCGTGACTCAAAGGGGAGAATTACTTTATACATGTCAGCCACATATTCTTTATATATGCATACACTTGGTGGTTTATGGGTTTATGGAATATGAGATGTTTTCACATGCATCATCTCATTGATTCCCATGCACATGTATGTGCACTCAGGCACAAACACACACCAACACACAATAGATTATTAATGTGACCTAGTTTAAAAAAACATATAATTCAAAGCAGATATAAATATGCATACATGATGGTTAAATTGAGATAACCAGCATTTTTCAAAGGAACATTTAATTCTCATCTTAGAAAATGTAGATAGATGTTGAAGTACATAAAAACACAAACAGGTAAGATAAAGAAAAAATATATGTATAGATACATAATCATCAATAATAATTATTTTCCAGGTAAAATCTTTTACATGGTAAGCCTATGCCAAAATTATCTCTTAAGGAATTACATTTTGTACAAGGGACTATAATAGGAAACTAACTAAAATCTTACCATATCTGAGATACTTTCTTCTCTACCTGTCCTATTTCTTAATTTTGCTTTCAGATTAAAAGTTTAACTTGAATTTTCTCTACCCTGGTTATGCTAATCTGAGTCTATGTTTTTGTTTATTTTCTTTATCATCTTTCTATTTTGTGGTGTCTTTGAGAATTTGGGGGGAGACTTCTGTGCAGGTTAGCAGAATTCTCAGTTTCTTTATTTGATTATAAAGATTATACTAATGAACTGATGTTATGGAATTACATATCATCCTTTTTGATGTCAGTATATTTTAAATCTTTATACTTTATATCACTTCATTAGATGTAAAAATGGTACCTTTTTTCTACGTTCTTTAACTGAAAATATCTAGAGATGTTTTATCAGCTTTCTTGGAAATACACATCAACAGACCTGGGCAAAGAATTATACTGAGGATTAAAAAAAGATTGTCATTTTTGGCAAATTGTTTTACACATCTACATGTTTACAATTTGCCATTTCCATTCATTTACACATGTCTCCTAGTGCAAAGTAGAGTTGCTGTGATTTAAAACTGGGTGGGTTTAAACTCTTTGCCACCTACTGTGAGTGGACTTCAAGAGTCAGTAAGCAAGAGGAATGTGTAGAGAGAAAGAAAAATAATTACTAGTCCATGAGGAACACTCGAGAAACCTTAGCTCTTATTCTTTGTCTCCTTTCCCTCTTCCTCTAACTGGTTCTCCTATCATCCTGTGCAATGTACAGCAGAGGGTATTACTGTAAACCTAACTTGACCCATCATCACCAGGAATGTCCCTAAAGGAACTGGCTCTTCCCATGCACTAATGATACTTCTGTCCCATTAAGCCAGACACAACCTTACTTACAACTTGTTGTGGTCACTGAAATATGAGTGGAAACTGTACTCAGTTTCCAAGCAGATATTCTAGGAACCACTACCCTAGTTCCACCTACTTTTCACCCTTTACTCTCCTAGAAGCATGGCCATGTCAAAGATGTGCATTCATCACTCAGCCTGGGAGTTAGCTTGTGGAAGGCAAGACACAGGACAGCAGATGACCTGTGGCCAACATTTATTCTGAGCAAGAGAATAAAATTTATTGTCCTGGGATACATTGATTGCTTTCTAGAAGTTTTTAGTTATAGTTTTTAGTGTAGTGTTGAAGAGCTTCAAAATACAAGTGAGTATTCCATATCACATCCCATGCTGTAGATTATGGAAACATTGTGCTATTGATGGGAGTTTTAGACTTTTGTTCTGAGTTCTTATTTCCAAAAATGTCTGGGCAATTTGCCAGCATAGACATGGTATTTGCTTGTTCTCACACTGCTAAAAACACATAACCATGATTGGGTAATTTACAAAGGAAAGAGGCTTAATGAACTCACAGTTCCACATGTCTGGGGAGCCTCACAATAACTGCAGAGGGTCAAGGGACATGTCACATGGCAGCAACAAGAAAGAATGAGAGCCAAGCGAAAGGGGAAATCCCTTATAAAACCATCAGCTCTTTCGAGATTAATTCATTACCAAGAAAACAGCATGAGAGAGTCTGAACCCATGATTCAATTGTCTCTCACTGGGTTCCTCCCAAAACACCTGGGAATTATGGAAGCTACAGTTCAAGATGAGATTTGGGTGGGGACAGAGCCAAACCACATCAGACAACTTTGAACAACAGTCATAGTATGTTGGTCGGTTATACAGCAGATCCTCAAATAATCTTTAATTTCAATGTCATTTCATTACAACATTGATGAGAGGGGTTTAAAAAAAGTTAATTCCAGTTAGGGATACTATCTTTATGTGGTTTGCCTATTCACTCCTTGTCTTTGTGAATTTCCTCCATGCGTCCTGGTTTCCTCTTTTATCCCAAATATGTGCACATTAGGTTCATTAGTATGTCTACATGATTCCAGTGTGGTTTTGCATGCATGTGTAAGTGTGCCGTGTGATGCAATGGCATTCTGTCCATGTCTGGTTTCTTCTTAGTGCACTGAGCAGCTGGGAGATTTTCCAGCCACCTGAGACCTGGACTGGAATAAGTAGTTTGGAAAATAAATAAATAAATGGATAAAAACTATTGTGAAATGAAAATTTGTAAAGTCTACAGCAATAATCTCTGTGGTTCAAAGTGGTTGGTGAGCTGTCATATGTGTGATAATTTCCTTTTGAACTGCATGGTGGTGGAAGAAGCATCTGAGAATTTTCACTTGGTAAAAATTTATTCCTGGATTTAACCCACCACCACTATGACCACCATTACTCATTGATTCACCAAACATTGGGTAAGGAATTATCTTGCTTTATTAACCTTTCTTAAATATGTGTAGATCTCACATGTATTTCAATGTTGACTATGAGAAGTGTATAGGGTCTTGGCCAAGTGTGGTGCCTGTAATTCTCACACTTTGAGAGGCCAAGAGGAAGGGCAGATCACCTGAGGCCAGGAGTTCAAGACCAGCCTGGCCAATATGGTGAAATTCTGTCTCTACTAAAATATAAAAATTAGCCAGGCATGGTGGTGGGTGCCTGCAATTCCAGCTACTTTGCAGGCTGAGGCAGTAGAACCGCTTGAACCATGGAGGCAAAGGTTGCAGTGAGCTAAGATCACTGCACCACTGCACTCCAGCCTGGGCAACAGAGCAAAAAAGACTCTGTCTTAAAAGAAAAAAAAATGTATAGTATATTATTTAGAATTTCGCTGATGTTTCTGGGAGCAGAGATACACATTAGGAACTTAACTCTTGTCCCTAAGATAAAAATTGATTTCTGTTTTTTTTTTTTTGGGTCAGGGGGAGAGGGTCTTGTTCTGTTGCCCAGACTGTGGTTCAGTGGTATAATCACAGGTCACTGACTGCAGCCTCTACCTCCTGAGCTCAAGCTATCTTCCCACCTCAGCATTCAAATTGGCTGGGATTAGAGGCAAGCACCACCATACCATGTAGTTTTTAAATGTTTTTTGTAGAGATGAGGTCTCACTTTTTTGCTCAGGTTGGTCTCTCAAACTCCTGGGCTTGGTCTTCCAAAGTTCTGGGATTACAGCTTGAGCCACCATGGCCGGCCAGAATTGCTTTCTTTATACATCCTTTAGCTTAAAGTCTCAGTTTCCAGGAAACTGTTTAAAATTTTAAGTGAAGACTTCATTGTAATCCTGGAAATGGAAAAGTGGAAGAGAAGGCTGGGCGCGGTGGCTCACGCCTGTAATCCCAGCATTTTGGAAAGCAGAGGCAGGTGGATTACGAGGTCAGGAGATTGAAACCATCCTGGTTAACAAGGTGAAACCCCGTCTCTATTAAAAATACAAAAAAATTAGCCGAGCGTGGTGGAGGGCACCTGTAGTCCCAGCTACTCGGGAGGCTGAGGCAGGATAATGGCGTGAACCCAGGAGGCACAGCTTGCAGTGAGCCGAGATGGCGCCACTGCACTCCAACCTGGGCAACAGAACGAGACTCTGTCTCAGAAAAAAAGAAAAAAAAGAAAAAAAGAAAAGTAGAAGAGGCAAGTGTATGCATTTTACAAATTTTCTTAGATCTGTAGAAATATCCAAATATATTGCAAGCTTAATAAAATACCAAAGGGATATTGAAGTTAACCTATTTCTTCCTACATTCACCAAAATTATGTGGACTTGTGTGTGTGTGTATGTTTCCACAGACTCCTCCTCATGCTTAGTTAAAACAAGGAGTCACTTTCAAACGTTCATTGACTGCCTCGGTTGATTTTATGATGAGTTAAACCGTTTCCTCTCTACTTATCTGATGCCTCCAATATAAAAATAAAAATATCAGTGATAAAGCTATTACGTATCTGTTGAATTCTGACTAAAAGCTAGGTATAGTTAAAAGTGCCTCCTACTTTACAAAAATTGTCAGTCTCTGAAGTATGATGATTATTCACAAATTTGCACCAGGCTTTTAAGTTATCCACTTTACTTAAGCAGTTGGACTTAAATCTTGAAGAGAAATCCATGAATAAATGAAAAGTTTGAAGAAAAAAGATAGCATGCAAACACAACTGTGGGAATGGAATGTACTCCCACATCATTCCCATTGGAAGTAGACACGTGAAATGTTCCCAGGGGTATAATCACCATACACATAAAATACAAAGAATGGAAATCATTCTCATGGGGACATTTTCCAGGACGTTCCTATGAAACATGATATCCAGGCAAAGTTAAGGCAGTTACGTGGCTCTGTTGTTGTTTATTAAGATTATCAAAGCAATAGAAGATCAGAGAATAAACTGGTGCATCAGGTGCACCAGTTTTGATGACTGTCAAAACCAATATGTCAGCCACGACATTTATATTAAATGCTATCCAACCAAGAGTCATGTCATTTTTTTGTACATAACAGTCCTTATACCATTGAAGAGAATTCCCCCACAATATCCTATAGCTGGAAAGAATGAAGTGACTTAATAATCACTGACATACTGAAAAGAAACATGATAGCACTTGAGCAATTCCCAAATAGTTTAGAAACTCCAAAAATATTAGAATAGATTAATAATAAATTTTATGAACCAAATCCTTTTTTTTCCCCTCCTTTTCACTGTTTACTATGAATGAAGTTCGTCTTAGTTAAAATGTCAATATAAAATTTTTAGGTGGAAAATATGAAGTTACAATTTTCCTTAGAACCATCAAATTTTTGATGAATAAGTTTTAAGACTGAAAACATCATTTCTATGTATATATTATAGAGACTATGTATTTATGTATTGTATATACTGATATACAGTCTATACTGATATTTTATATATAAAGTTATATATGTTATATGTAATTTCAAATATATAAATAAAACATAAATATATAGATAGATGTTATATTTATATGTTATATATTTATATATAACATAAAAATATATAGTTATTATATATTAAACATATAAATCATTTATAACATATATAAACATATGTAACAATATAAATATACATAAAGTATATTTATATTTTTGTGTAAAAATATATTTACATATAACAGCTTTAAATATATATCTATACATTTTATCATATATTTTAAAATACATGTATTTACTATATATGTCTTATATCACATAAACCTATAAAAGATATATATTTTACTTTATATAGTAGAATATAAATATATATTCTTACATATTTTACTATATATAAATATATGACATTTATATTTGTATATATTTATGTGTAAATATTACATTTAATATATATTTATACATTGACTATAGATATGTTTTATATAAAATATAACTTCTATAAACATATAAATATTAAAATTATATATGTATGTATATATACTAAAATATATAATCTATAAATGTATATTTTTATATTTATGTATATGTATATATATGATAGAGCAAAATTAAAATTTAAAGGCCTCTTCAACCATCTGAATGGATTCCTCCTCTTGGCTAAGGGCATTCCAGAGTTAACATGAAAAACTAGTTCAGGCCATGATGGAAGAGGGGATTGGACATGCCTCATCATACCCCTCCAGCATTATCATCCACACAGACTTAAGTATGATAAGAAACATTTATAATCTATTTTCTCTGAAGCTGGCCACCTGGAGGCTTCATGAATGATAAAACTTCAATCTCCACAACCCCTTATCCTAACGCAGGTACTCCTTTCTACCGATAATAGCTCTTTCAACCAATTGCCAATCAGAAAATTTCTAAATCTATATATGACCTGGAGATTCTTGCTTCTAGTTATCCCACCTTCCAGATTAAACCAATGTATATATTGCATGTATTGATTGATGTCTTATGTCTTCCTAAAATGCACAAAGCCAAGCTGTGTCCTGACCATCTTGGGCTCATGTCATTGAGACCTCCTGAGACTGTGTCACAGACATATCCATAACCTTGGCAAAGTAAACTTTCTAAAATGAGTGAGACCTGTTTCAGATATTTTGAGTTCAAAACACATACACACACACACACACATGCACACGTATAATACCTATAAGAAATTCATCACTAAATAGGGTATCAGAACATGATTTCCAAGAACTGAGAATTTCCAATATTCTAAGTTAATATTGGTGGTTCCCAAAAGAAAAATCATTCGGAAAAATGGCACCTTGCTCACTACTCTTCTAACAATGGTGAGAGTCAAAGTTCTGCTGGAGCATCTGCTGGGCATCTGCCCTTTTCAGCATAAATAATCTCATTGTTTTATGAATTTCTCAAGACACATACAGTAAAATCATAGCCATATTAAGAAATAAGGGACACATACTTTATTACTCAAATTCTCTTCCTCTTAGAATATGAGGCAATTCTGATATGTGGGTTAATTCAAACCATTGCTGAATAGGAATGAACTATGCACATTTCACTTGAAATCTCCACTTATTGAGTTCATATTTTATGCCCAGCTCTTTAACAAACATTTAGAAATCTAAGATGATTTCTACAATAATTTTTGGACTAAGTGCTATAATTTCTAATAAAGTACTGGAAACACTTAAGGTTAGAAAGATTCTAGCACCTATGTTATTCTTCATTTCTAGAAAGTTTTAAGGCTTCTTTTGGGTACATCTTTTACAATTTTATTCTGGGCTACTGTTCTGTGTTAATGATGATCCACCTCTACCAGTGTTTAGTCCTAAATTTTTGGACAGCATGAATTCTGTTGTCATTTCCAAATTCCCACTCAGTCCTGTTTTGTTGATTTGTCATTGTTGTTTTATTCTGTTTATATTACTCTCTTTGGATGTGAATTACAAATGAAAACATGGCATATTTACATTTCAGACTAGGGTAATATTAACTATAATTTTTACTTTCCCATTGAAGACTGAATTATAAGCTTACCAATAGTTATCAAATAATTTGCCTGGCCATATTTTGTAAACAATATCCACTGGTTATTGATCCAATACAAAAAGAGAAAGAGTAAATATCCTTCCATCAGAGATACTTAGTAGCTTATTACAAACACTGGTATATTCTGCTGAAACTCAGGGCAGAAGCTGTGACTGTTAGAGCATTCTTGGAAATGATCAAGTCATCAAACTTTTTGGAATGTTAAATATTGCAAGAGCATTTGGCCCTCTACAGTAAAACATTTTATCATTCAAATCTCTCCAGTGGAGACTTCTCTGTTTAAGTAGTTTTATAATATTTACATGAAAAAGACAAAGTATTTATGTCAATGATCAGTTCTGATCCTTTACTCTGGAATCGTGCATTATTTCTTCCATCTATGTGTAAATATTTTCAACCTCTATGTTATTGAAAGTAGTTATTTTGGCATTTTTTCATTTAATCTCTCAAGTAGCAACTATGCAGAGTCTCTGGCCTATTCTTGGTAGTAATGCATTTGATTTTCCGAGCATAGAGGATTAAAGGCATTCATCTGTATTTCACATGCAAGGGAGCCCTTATCAGCTCCTCTTTGCAAACACCAAAAAGGACAATCTTATGTTAAATGTGTGGGTCCTTCAGTTTAAATAGAAATCACAATAAAAGCTGTTGATTCCCTCTGCAAATAGTGAAATCTCAATGGGGATTAATATTTCTCGATGGAAATTGTGGCTTTGCTATTAGACTTATGAGTGGTGACAATTTATTATAGTAGATATAAGTTTTTAAATATATTTTCAGAAAAAAGTTCTTTGTATTTCAAAATCACATGTTTCAAGATTGATTTACAAAGTTCTGTGTATGGATTTAGGAAGCAAATTTACAAACATTAGATACTTCAATAGATATGAAACCATTAAATGCATTATCCTGTTTAAGTATATATTCAACTGTATCCACAATACTAGAAAACTCACACTGAACTTGACAGTTCAATATGTTTCCTTCACCTTGTATTCATAGTTCAATCCATGATGAATTCATGTTAAATATATTTTAAAAATAAAGTAGTCATTTTCAGGAAATAAAGATATAGCCAAGATCTCTGTGTTTTACCTAATTCATGACTGAGGTTGCTTATAGATTCTGGGGCAAAATGCGCAGATCCTAAAAAATAGCAAGAGTTTTAATAAAGAATGTAGTGAATAAGGTCTGCACCTACTGGCCATATGAAGTAAAGGGAAATAAAGTTATTTAATAGTGAGCTCTAGCTTAAAGAAGGAAATCAGCTTCAGAGTGTCAGCTTCCCACTGATTCAGAATTAATAAAATGTACACAAATCTTAAAGATATAATTAACATTTTTTCAAAGTTGTGTTTGGGGAATGTAATTTTTAAATACAATGTCCTAAATAAAAAGTATCTACAGTGGTATGCAAATATAAGAAAATAGGCATCACAGTAAACTAAATTTTTCTAGAAGATTAAAAGCAGGGATTACCATAAAACATAAGGAAAAAATATATATGCTGTGAACAAGAAAACAAATTGAAAACAACAAAGGCAGAGAAAGCCATACTCGCAATGACTTATAAATTATAAATATTCCTGAAAAAGGAGAATAAACTGTTGGAAAGGAACATAGCCAAAGATGTATAAGAGGAACAGATTCCTGACCCTAAAAAGTCATAGACTTTTCAAAAAAATAAAAAGAGATTGAGTGCAGACACCTGTCTCTCTCTCTCCCACCACCCCCACTTCCATACACTTACACTAACAAATTCTAACAGAGAAACCTTTAAAGAAGTTAATTACAGGCTAGGTGTTACACACACACACACATACACACACACACACAAAGACACACACACAGAGAAATCAGTGTTAGGAAGGGCAATACAGGAAGCTAAGAATCTCTGGAATCATCTTTTAAATTAGTTGAGGAACAAAAATTAACAGCCAACACTATTAAAACCAATTAAGCAGAGAAAAATGAACACTTTTACACTGTTGGTAGTGGAGTAAATTAGTTCAAGACATCTCCACCACCAATGTAAAAGTGTTCATTTTTGGACACCCCATTACTGAGTACATACGAAAGGAATAGAATTCATCTTATTATAAAGATACATATACACATATGTTCACTGAAGCACTGTTTACAATAGCAAATGCATGGAATCAATCCAAATGCTCATCAATGATAGCCTGGATAAAGAAAATATGACACATATACACTGTGGAATACTAAGCAGCCATTAAAAGGAATTAGATTATGTCCTTTGCAGGGACATTGATGGAGCTGAAGTCCATTATCCTCAGCGAACTAATGCAGGCATCAAAAACCAGACACCACATATTCTCACTTATAAGTGGGAGCTAAATCATCAGAAAACATGGACACATGGGAGGGAGCAAAACACACTGGGGCCTATCACAGAGTGAGGGGTAGGAGGAAGGTCAGCATCAGGAAGAAAAGCTAATTGATTCTGGGCTTAATACCTCCGTAAAGGGTTGTTCTGTGCAGCAAGTCACCATGGCACATGTTTACCTGTGTAACAAACCTGCACATCTTGGACATGTGCCCCAGAACTTACAATAAAAGTTGAAAAAATACAATTAAGCTATTATTCATGGAAGTAGTTAAACATATCTTTACTTGTTAGATTCAAAATCATTGTGCAATTATACAAAAAGTGGAAGAAATTTTCTGTTGCACTCAAATATTTATTCTCTCACTCTCATAGAAGAAGATCCAAAATGTTGTCTTTTACTATGCTGGACAGAATGAGGTCTGCTTAGTTTTACCCAGTGGGAGGTGAACTCACTTTCTCCTCCTCCTTGGAATGAGAATGTGGTGTGGTGAATATTTAGAACCATATGGAAAGGAGAAATTCCCTAGATCAAACAAATAGATACTTTTATATTCAACTACATGAGTCCAACCCAGGGAACCCTTCTCTGTTGTCAACTGGCGTCTCATACGGGGATAATAAGATTCTATTTTAAATATTTCTCCATTATTATTTTGTATTTCAGTCATAGCAGAAGAGCTTGGGACCTAAACAATACTAAATTTATACCTTACTAAGAAAATTACTCAAGTTTCTGAAAGAAAACAGAGATTTCCAGATGACAGAAGACCAAGAAGGGTTGAAATTGTGCTGAGATTGCCATAGAAAAATAAAATGATGCATTATGTGAGCCCCAAAATCTGAGACAGGTCTCAGTTAATTTTGAAAGTTTATTTTTCCAAGGTTCAAGACGTGTGCCAGTGACACAGCCTCAGGACGTCCTCATGACATGTGTCCAAGGTGGTCAGAGCAGTTTGGTTGTATACATTTTAGGTAGACATTAGACATTGATCAACATATGTAAGATGAACATTGGTTCCATCTGGAATGGTAGGACAACTTGAAGTGGGGAGGGGGCTTCCAGGTAATGGGTAGATAAGAGAAAAATGTTTGCATTCTTTTAAGTTTGTGATTAGCCTCTCCAAAGGAGGCAATCAGATGTGCATTTATCTCAGTGAGTAGAGGGTTGACTTTTAATAGAATGGGAGGCAGCTTGGCCCTAAGCAGTTGCCAGCTTTACTTTTCCCTTTAGCTTTAGTGATTTTGGGGGAAGAAAATATTTTCCTTTCACAATTATATAAAAGAAATTTAATTCTTCACAGTTCTAGGGCCTGGGAAGTACATGATGAAGGTCCAAGAAGGTTCCTTCCACAATTATGAACAATTTTTCCTCTCACAAGTTTCTGTTTCTGGGAGGGTTTCCTTCTTTGCGTATAGACATCCAGCTTCTCAAAGTGGCCTCACATGGTTGGAAAAAAACAAGGGATCTCTCTCTCTTTCTCCTCTTATATGGTAAGTAGTACTATAGAATTGGGACCCCATGGATATCATCTTATTTAACCTGAATTTTCTCTGAAAATTCCTAAATCCAAATATAGTCACATAGGGAGTTGGGGCTTCAACATATGAAGCGTGTGTGTGTGTGTGTGTGTGTGTGTGTGTGTGTGTGTGTGTGTTTGTAAGGGTTATAATTCAGATCATAACTTTTCACTGCTGCCTATTCAAAATTGATGTCCATATACAACACAAAATACACTCATTCCAACTACTCAGCCATAAGATAGAATGAAATAATGTCTTTCTAAACAACTTTCACGTAACTGGAGGCCTCTATTCTAAGTGAAATAACTTAGGAGTTGAAAACCAGATACTGCACATTCTCACTTGTGAATGGAAATTGAGGTATGAAGATGCAGAGGCAAACATAGTGGACACTGGAGACTCAGAAAGGGGAGGCTAGGAGGAGGTTGAGGAATGAAACCTACCTACTGAGTACATTGTACACTATTCTGGTGACAGGTCAGCTAAAATCCCTGACTTCATCACTATATGATTCAGCTATGTAATCAAAGGCCACTTGCAGCTCTAAAGCTATTGAAATTAAAACACACCTGTGTTTTATTTATTTATTTATTTTTTGCTTTCCATTTACTTGGTAAATATTCCTCCATCCCTTTATTTTGAGCCTATGTGTGTCTTTGCACGTGAGATGGGTCTCCTGAATACAGCACACCGATGGGTCATGACTCTTTATACAATTTGCCAGTCTGTGTCTTTTAACTGGGGCATTTAGCCGGTTTACATTTAAGGTTAATATTGTTATGTGTGAACTTGACCCTGTCACTATCATGCTAGTTGGTTATTTTGCCCATTAGTTGTTGCAGTTTCTTCATAGTGTTGATGGTCTTTACAATTTTGTATGTTTTTGCAGTGGCTGGTACCAGTTCTTCCATTCTACATTTAACTTCATGAACTACTGTAAGTTAGGCCTGGTGGTGACAAAATCTCTCAGCATTTGCTTGTCTGTAAAGAATTTTATTTCTCCTTTGCTTAGCCTCTTGTTTTGTCTGGATATGAAATTCTGGATTGAAAATGCTTTTCTGTAAGAATGTTGAATTTTGGCCCCCACTCTCTTCTGGCTTGTAGGATTTCTGCAGATAGATGTTCCATTAGTCTGATGGGCTTCCCTTTGTGGGTAACCCAACCTTTCTCTCTGGCTGCCCTTAACATTATTTTCTTCATTTCAACCTTGGTGAATCTGATGATTAGTGTCTTGGGGTTGCTCTTCTCAAGGAATATCTTTGTGGTGTTCTCTGTATTTCCTGAATTTGAATATTGGCCTGTCTTCCTAGGCTGGGGAAATTCTTCTGGCTAATATACCAAAGAGTGTTTTCCAACTTGGTTCCATTGTCCCTGTCACATTCAGGTACATCAATCAAACATAGGTTTGGTCTTTTCACATAGTCCCATACTTCTTGGAGGCTTTGTTCATTCCTTTTTATTCTTTTTTCTCTAATATTGTCTTCATCCTTTATTTCATTCATTTGATCTTCAGTCTCTTATATCTTTTCTTCCCCTTGATTGATTCCACTATTGATACTTGTGTATGCTTCATGAAGTTCTCCTGCTGTGTTTTCAGCTCCATCTGGTCACTCATGTTCTTCTCTAAACTGACTATTCTAGTTAAAAATTCATCTACTCTTTTTTCAAGATTCTTAGCTTCCTTGCATTGAGTTAGAACATGCTCCTTTAGGTCAGAAGAGTTTGCTATTCCCCACCTTCTGAAGCCTACTTCTGTCAGTTTGTTAAACTCATTATCCATCCCGTTTTGTGACCTCGCTGGTGAGGAGTTATGATACTTTGGAGGAGAAGAAGCATTCTGATTTTTGGAATTTTCAGCCTTTATGTGCTGTTTATTCCTCATCTTTGTGGATTTATCTACCATTGGTCTTTGATGCTGGTGAAATTCGGATGGGGTTTTGGGTGTACATCCTTTTTGTTGGTGTTGAACCTATTCATTTCTGTTAGTTTTCCTTCTAATAGGCCCCTGTGCTGCAGGTCTGCTGGAGTTTGCTGGAGGTCCACTCCAGACACTTTTTGCTGGGTATCACCAGTGGAGGCTGCAGAACAGCAAAGATTGCTGCCTGTTCCTTCCTCTGGAAGCTTCGTCCCAGATGAGCACTTGCCAGATGCCAGCCAGAGCTCTCTTGTATGAGATGTCTGTCAACCTGTGCTGGGAGGTGTCTCCCAGTCAGGAGACGTGAGGGTCAGGAACCATATATAGCCAGAACAATCCTAAGCAAAAGAAAAAAACTGGAGTCTTTACACTACCTGACTTCAAACTATAATACAAGGATACAGTAACC